>NC_072434.2:78532500-79157500 GCF_028878055.3 Symphalangus syndactylus | reverse complement strand
AGAGCTATGTTTCTGAATGAAGAAACTGAGGCCGACTGATGGATTCAGCCAGGGATGGGACTTGCTGAGCAGTTGAAGCAAAAGAATAGAGTGACTGGGAAAGGAAGAAAATGAAGTCAAATGAAAGCTAATAGAATGGGGCGGAGGAGTGTGGGGCTTAACGGGCTGAGAGGTGTCTATATTCCAGACATGGGATTTGAAGTCGTTCTGGTTAATGTCAAAGACCACACACAAGGACATGGACGTCAATAGTTCATTCACATGAGATGACAGTTACCCAGGATGAACCAACTGCAAAAAGCTGTCTGTGGATGGTAACTGCAGGTGACCTGAATGCATGTGCCTCCTCCTTCTTTTTCTGCTTTTTGTCTTTTCCTTAAGCCTCTGAACAGTATCTTCAGAAGTGTCTGTTTCCCACAGAGCATGGTGTGTCCAAGAAATACCCCACATTCCCATTGCCTTTTCTATTTAATGCTGTAGTTGGGAGAGGCAGTCTTGCTTTCTGCTTGCCTGTCTTTTTGGAGCACATATGAACTACAAATAGATACAGCCCACATTTTGCCTCAAAGATATATTCTTTATTTTCTCCAAGTTGCCAAGCTGAACTCTAAGCTGATGTTTAATTTATCTGTGGTAATGAGGAACGGGGATAGCCTTGCATAATTGGAATCTGAAGATAAGCCAAAAGCTTCTTTTAGCCAAAATTCCTACATCCTTTCCCACCAACTCTTTATGCCTGTGTTGCTAACAAATGGCAAATTGACTAATCTGAGTTTCACCAGTTCTTTGTGTGGTGTATCTGACCTTTCGTAACAGGTTCATACCAGAGTCCACTTCCATGGTCCTTCAAGATGTGAGTTTCTGGTTCTCAGGCCAACTGTCTTCACAGATCACAGTAAACCAAAACCTTTGTACCTACCACTCACGTGTATTTCTGCTGAAGTTAGAAAAGCACCCCCTCAGTCTATAACTAACCTCTGGTGAAACTGAGGAATGAATGAATTGCTAAGCCATCTATAAATAGAATTCCTGGACAATTCATCTGATGTGAGAGACAACCCTTTGATAGGTTTCTGAGAAGATGTGTGAAGCCACTACTCTCAATTGTTGTTTCATTTAGTTTTTGCTAATCAAAGCCCAAACATATTCGAAAATGTGAGATGTTTTGGAAGATTAACCAAAACACAAGATGAAATTTACCAGGGGTTCTGTATAAAGTTATACCCTTAGGCTTTTATTCTTAAAGCCCTCCCAAGTACAGAAGTGTAGAATGGGATGATGTGACATAGAATCGCAGAGTGAGAGGAGCCCACTCTCCAATTCAATGTATCCGGAAGGAAAACTAAGGTTCAAAGACTTGCTTAGGGGCTTAGTCAAGGGACTATTTGTTCAGAACCAACATTCATACAAAGAATCTTAAATTTAAAAGGGGATTTACTTCAGAGAAACCTCATGGAGACCAGTTGAAAGAGGGTTAGTGGGGACTTCTGGGAAGTGAAAAGTCGTTGGTTAATTTCTCTGTTTCTATCTCTGTGGGGCCTTGCAGATTCTTTTCTTTGCTTCCGGGAGCCTTCCTCATATCTGCAGTAGATATGAGGTGATATGGTTTGGCTCTGTTTCCCCACCCAAATCTCAACTCGAATTGTAATCCCACAATCCCCACGTGTCAAGGGCGGAAACTGCTGGGAGGTGATTGGATCATGGGGGAAGTGTGCTGTTCTTGTGATAGTGAGTGAGTTCTCACGAGATCTGATGGTTTTATAAAGGGCTCTTCCCCTTTTGCGACTCACTCTGTCCTGCTGCCCTGTGAAGAAGGTGTCTGCTTCCCCTTCACCTTCTGCCATGATTGTCAGTTTCCTGAGGCCTTCCCAGCCATGCTGAACTGTGAGTCAATGAAACCTCTTTCTTTTATAAATTACCCAGTCTCGGGTATTTCTTTAGAGCAGTGTGAAAACAGACTAACACGAGGCTTCGCTGCTCTCTCATGACCATCCCAAAAGGCAAGGTCAGCTTCCATGTCTCAATGGCCTTCCAGTGAGGCCCCTCACAGCTAACTGACCAGGGCAGGGGTCTCCTTGGTTCAGCTGAGATCAGGGCCCGGCTCTGGCCCATGCCTGTGGTAAGAGTGGGATCATCCCTTGTGGAGCTGACAAGGGCTGACTCTCTCTAATGGTGGCTAAGGCACTACTGGCCACTCTGGTGCCCCAGGATGGCACAGGCAGGTCAGAACCTGGCTGTCACTCCAGGCCAGCCTTCTGCCACTGACTGGAAAGGTGGGCTCAAACACAACTGCAGTTAAAAGAGAGGAATTGCCCCAGAGGCGAATGCAGTCGTAGGGGAAAAGGAGGTGAGAGGCCTGCTCTACTCCCCCTGATCAGATGCCATCCAAGGGCACATAGCTGACACGTTTGAAGAAAAACCCAGTCAACTCAGAGCCCAGCCTGATAAAAAGTGACTGTGATGATGAAGAGATTCAAAATCATGCTGCAGAAGGAATGACTGGAGGGTCTAGGCATATTTCACCTGGAAAAAGGAAGCTTTAAAGGAGATGTGAGTCTTTTGTCCAAACGTGTAGACTGACTAAATTCTTTAATGAGTTTTATGTTTGTGTATATCTGAAGGGTCCAGGACTAGCATCAAAGGGTAGAATTTAGAGGGAGGAAGACTTTGGATTAAAATTAGGGGCCATATTCTTTCTGTGAGGATATCTTGATATTGGCTGCCCTGTCACATTTAAGAAGGGATGAGATGATCATTTGTAAGAGAAACTGTAGAGCTGATCCATGAACTAAGGGAGTTCTGAAGTCTATTCTAGTTTGGAAAGCTACGGCCCTGCTGCGGGTGCATCTGGTTGGCTGGATTGATTGCTATCACAGGGGCAGAGACCACTGTGTATGATCACTTGGGTCAGTGAAATCAGCAGAGGCCAAGCGGCTGCACCACTGGAGGACAGCAGGTTGCCCTGATCCTGAATCCCTTCAACGCTGGGCCTTCTCACGTCTGTTTGAGACAGGCCACTTTCAGCTGAGATGCACTAGATCCTTCAAGCCTCTCTACCACCCACAGGGTCACCATCTGCTGGAGTGGCCAGTGGGGCTGCAGGTTACCCATCAAAGCCCAAGCTATGAAATTGTCATTGAGAGGAGTGCTTTAGACATAGAGCTCATTTGGTGGCAAAGATCAGAAGCTTGTTCAAAGTAGCCTGGAATTTTTAAAAGAATAAGGGAAACATGTAAAGGTATGCATTTTTAAGATTTAAAGTGGTTTTGCAGAAACTCAAGAAAAGCTGAACATCAGGAGTGAGGGGGAACAGGAGTTAAAGCCACAAGAGTTCACCAATCTTTCTACTAGCGTGCTACTATTCATGTGACTCAGCTCTTATCCTCAGGGCTGCTTATTCCCTCTCCTTGTGTCTCTTCACTCAAAAACCCAGGAGAGGACTGTGATTGTTAGCTAGTTGATAAATTGGCTGGTTGGATCTCTTTTTTTTTTTTTTTTTGAGACAGAGTCTCACTCTGTCACCAGGTTGGAGTGCAGTGGCGCGATCTTGGCTCACTGCAACCTCTGCCTCCCAGGTTCAAGTGATTCTCCTGTCTCAGCCTCCCAAATAGCTGGGACTACAGGCACATGCCACCATGCACAGCTAATTTTTGTATTTTTAGTAGAGATGGGGTTTCACCATGTGGCCAGGATGGTCTCGATCTCTTGACCTCGTGATCTGCCTGCCTCGGCCTCCCAAACTGCTGGGATTACAGGCGTGAGCCACCGCACCTGGCTAGCTGGTTGGATCTCTTATCCATCCCCAGACTAATAAACCCTAGCCTTCAGGGCCTGATTATCCAGGGCTGTACCTAGAGCAAGTTGACCTAGAAAGAGAAATTGGGCTTGGCAGAAACGTTGACCAAATCCTTCAATACTAAGGACAACCAAGAGTCCTGAGTAACCGAGCAGGACGTGCACCCAACCAGTCCATACTAATTTGGGGTCATTCATACCTTTGCAGTTTTAACTCCTTTTCTCTTCCTCCACTTGCCTTTCTCTTTATATCAACAAAATCTTATTGCTCCTTATTGGTTCAATCATCCCAAAATACATCAGTATAATGTGTATAATTACTAATATACAATTGTTAGTGAGTGAATTAATTAGAATGAATAATCAAGGCTTGATGTTCAATGAGTTTATAATACCTAAACCAGAGTTTAGGTAGGTATTATATACATTATATACCTAAATTCTGGTATTATATACAGGCGCTTGGCCTAGCAGGCATACTGATGTATTCTGGGATCATTGAACATCAAGCCTTGATTATTCATTCTAATTAATGCACTCATTAGTAATTGTAAAAAATAATTATTAAGTGCTGAATTATGAGCATAGCTCTCTTCTAGAAAAATGGAGGAACAATCTGTGGTTTATGTCCTCAGGCAGCTTGCAGTCTATCTGAGAAAACAAGACATACCCTCAAGCAGATAAATGCCATTTACAGTCATTCCTATGATCGCAGCGCTATGTGGGTTTAATCAGCCTTCTGCTAAAAGGAACCAGGTCCAAGACATTCAGCATGGCATGGTAGCTAAGCAAGATCCAGTGTCTTCATTCAGTACTGACAGAGTCACTGTCTCTGAGCAGCACTTAGCTACAGAAACTTTGAAGCCTTCTGCAATTATTATGCTGTGTGCATCTAATCAACATGTAGAATAAAGATGGAGCTCCAGAAAAGTTAGCACGCAATCTGGGTGACAGGTGCTGAGCAAGGACAGCCTCTTCCCAATGCTCTCCATGCGGCCTGCTGTTTCCAGGGAATGATATTATCATCCCTGGCATCTAGAACAGGACTCAATGTAAGATTGTCTAAGGCAGTCACTGGCTACAGTTCATGGAAGCTTCAGGACTGCACTTGGCATGAGCTCTCAGAACTATGGAAAAAAGAAGCTCTTAGGCGGAATATTTCTAGCTAAAAAATGTATAGGTTTTTTTGTTGTTGTTTCTGTTCCTTTCATTTTTATTTTTAGAAATAGGATTTCAAAGGGCATTTGTCCTGGTGCCTCAGGAAAGAACGTTTTCTAAAGTGTTCCCATCAACAATGCCTCAGGTGTTACAGGTCCCTATTCTTGGCCATCCAGCCCTGCCACAGTGCCTGGATTCTGCATTTTCAAAGGGACCAGCTGACCAGCAGCATCCTCTTCCTGCCGCCTCTTGACTCACACAGATCCCATCAATAACCATTCACTGAGGCCTGCTCTGAGTGAGGCTCTGGGGAGAGTGCTGTGGGAGCTTCAAGAGCAATAGCAGCCCTGAGCTCCAGGAGCTTCCCCTCTGAGGTGGGGAATTGTGATGCATGGAACATCTCCAACATACAAAGCAGACTCTTGCTAGGCTTCGAACTGGAATTGCATTGATTGTATTAACTTAGGGGAGACCTGATATATTTAAAAGAAAAAAATAAGCTGGGCATGGCGGCTCATGCCTGTAATCCCAGCACTTGGGGAGACTGAGGCAGGTGGATCATTTGAGGTCAGGAGTTTGAGACCAGCCTGGCCAACATGGTGAGACCCCGTCTCTACTAAAAATACAAAAATTAGCCAGGTGTGGTGGGTGCCTGTAACCCCAGCTACGTGGGAGGCTGAGGCAGGAGAATCGCTTGAACCTGGGAGATGGAGGCTGCAGTGAGCTGAGATCACACCACTGCACTTCAGCCTGGGTAACAGAGTGAGACTCTGTCTCAAAAAATAAAAAAAAAAGAAAAAAATATAGGTGATAGAACAGAAAAGTGGGCAGTGGCTATGAAGATGCAATCCAAATATAAGGTAATACTTATCACCAAAGAAATAGCAATTAAGACAACCATGAGACAGCATCTTGTGTCTGTCAGATTGGGGGAAAAATACTAAATTGAATAATGTCAGTTGTTGTTGAGGATTGAGGAAATAGCCTTCCATGAAACGTTTCTAGAAGTCTAAATGAGTGTAGACACTCCAGAGAGCAATCTGGCAGTATTTAGCAATCCCACACCTGGGCATATAACTTGGACAAACTCTGATTATAACAGACTAGGCCCAAGGATATGTTTACTGCAGTATTATTGGTGGTAGTGATAAGTTGGAGGCAATATAACTTTCTACCACAAGGAGGGTTGACATGAGCGTTTGATGAATAGTATGCAGTAGTCAGAATAATAAAACAGATGTACACTCAGCATGGAGAGATCTGAGTAAGATACTGTTGGCTGATGACAGTAAGACATGGATTGAGATATATAGCAGAGTGTCATTTATATAAATTCAAAACACATGCACAAGATGATCATGTCTCTAGTAGCTACAAAAGTGCTTGATAGGCCTTCAATACACTGTTTTACTTGTTGTCAATAAAAATACATATACTAAATAAATCTCTAACATTTATGTAAGTTAAGAATACATAGACATACACATATTTTAAGGGTATATACAAATACGAAACATAATTTAAGGGCACGGCTCTTCTGGATAGTCCAACGTTCAAATGGAGTTCCCTGGAGTGAAGTAAAATTAATTCACAAACCTCTGTTGCATCCAAGGTCAAATACTCTCATGAACACCCACTCTCTGTTCCCTGGTTTAATACTCACTGAATAACATTCTGAAGCCTGAGACTTTTATAGATACGCAGTTGCCAGAAAAGGCACAAAGAAGGTTTCCCCAAAAGAAAATACGTGAATATTCCATTTATTTAAAGACATCTGGGCAGGTCTAAGCAATATAAATTAATATAGTAGCATCAGTGTCTTGTGAGTTCAGACGAGTGTCCTAAGATTTAGTTGCTTAACTGATTCCTCTATGTCCCTAAATCAAATGATGAAATACAGATTTAGGTTCAGTTTTTTTGAAAGAATACTTCATAGGTCATTCTGTCTACTTCCTACTGCACCACATTTAGGAGGGAGGCACATCGTGTGTGGTTGTCTCACTTTTAGTAATTCTGAGATTGGTCGGGGGTCCAGGTGGTGTCTGACGTTATTCCATCATTATAAAAGAAGTCACCATCTACTTTTTACCTAGTGGTTTCAGTATCTTTGGATAATCACTGCCTGGATTTATCAAGGTTTGCAAAATGATTTTCTAATTCTTTGGTTCCTTCTATATACATTAGCTGGGATTCTTCAAAATGTAACTTTCAAAACAAACAAAATCACTATGAAGACTTGATATTCCTTCTTCCTTATCAATTTTCAGAATAGTGATAAAAGTTACCAATAATTATTTCTAGTGGAGACCAATATGTTTTTCTCATCATTATATACTTTTTTGTTTTTTGAGACAGAGTCTTGCTCTGTCATCCAGGCTGGAGTGCAGTGGTGTGATCTCTGCTCACTGCAACCTCCGCCTCCTGGGTTAGAGCAATTCTCCTGCCTCAGCTTCCCAAGTAGCTGGGACTACAGGTGCACACCACCACGCCCAGCTAATTTTTGTATTTTTAGTAGAGATGGGGTTTCACCATATTGGCCAGGATGGTCTTTATCTCTTGACCTCGTGACCTGCCCACCTCAGCCTCCCAAAGTGCTAGGATTACAGGCATGAGCCACTGCGCCTGGCCCATAAATTTTTATATATTTGATGAGGTTGAATTAATTGCCACATTATTCTCTTTTCTCTCTCTCTTTAGGATCTTTTAAACAGCTTATATTCAATAAACTGCATATGTTTAAATGGCACACTTCGTAAAGTTTGGGCATACTATACAGTCACAAAAGCATAATCGATGTAGCAAACATATCTATTGTAGTCTAAAATGTCCTTGTGCCTTTTGTAACCTCCTGCTCCTCCTGCATACTATATCCCCAGGCGACCTCTGGGGAGGTTGGAATTTTCGAGCAATTTATACAAATGGCATTATTTACTATGTACTCTTTGTGTCTGACTGCTTTTACTCAGCATAATTATTTTGAGATTCAACATGTTGTCTGTATCAATACTTTTAATTGTCAAGCGGTATGCTATTGTATGACTATGTCACAATTGTTTAGCCATTGATGAACATTTGGGTCGTTTCCAGTTTGGGGTTACTACAAATAAAGCTGCTAAGAACATTTTTATATAAATCTTTGTGCAGACATAGATTTAATTTCTATCGGATAAATACCTACTAGTGGAAAGGCTACATCAGATAGTAGGGTATATACTTAGCTTTTCAAAAAAACTGCAAATGTGTTTTCCATAGAAATGCTATTGCACATTTCTCCTGAGCATGAGAATTTCAATTCTTCCCCATTCTCTCCAATATTTAGTATGGTCAGACCTTATATTTTTATCCATTTTAATAGGAGTATATTATGGTTTGAATGTGTCCCCTCCAAAATTCAGGTGTTGATACTTAATGGCCAATGTGATAGTATCAAGAGATAGGACCTTTAAGAGGTGGTTAGGTCCTGAGGGCTCCTCACTCGTGAATAGGATTAAGAGATTTTGTGCAGCTTTTGGCTCCCTTGCCCTTTCACCTTTCACCATGTGAGGACACAGTGTTCCTCTCCTCCAGAGGACGCCACAACTGGGCGCCATCTGGGAAGCAGAGGGCAGTCCTCAATAGACAAAGGAACCTGCCAGCATCTTGATCTTGGACCTTGCACCCTCCAGAAACTATGAGAAATACATTTCTGTTCTTTGATAAATTACCCAGTCTTCTGTATTTTGTTATGGCAGCACAAAAAGAACTGTGACACTGTGTACATGTACTTAATCGTGGTTTTACAGTAGTCTCCCTTTCTCTGCTGTTTCACTTTTTTGTTGTTTGTTTGCTTTGAGACGGAGTCTCGTTCTTGTCGCCCAGTCTGGAGTGCAATGGCGTGATCCCGGCTCACCGCAACCTGTCCTCCTGGGTTCAAGCAATTCTTCTGCCTCAGCCTCCTAAGTAGCTGGGCTTACAGACACGTGCCACCACACCCTGCCAATTTTTGTATTTTTAGTAGACAGGCCATTAGGCAGGCTGGTCTTGAACTCCTAACCTCAGGTGATCCGCCCGCCTTGGCCTCCCAAAGTGCTGGGATTACAGGCGTGAGCCACTGCGCCCAGCATGCTGATTCACTTTCTGCAGTTTCAGTTACCCACAGTCAACCATGGGCCAAAAAATAGGTGAGTACAGTACAAAAAGATATGTTGAGAAAGAAAGACCACATTCACGTAACTTTTATTATAGTATATTGTTGTAATTATTTTTATTATAATAATATTTTATTATTGGTTGTTGGTAATCTCTTACTGTGCCTAATTTATAAATTAAACTTTATCATAGGTGTGTATGTATAGGGAAATCACAGTATACATAGGGTTTGGTACTAGCTGCTGTTGCAGGCATCCATTGGAGGTCTCAGAACATATTCCCCCCTAGATAAAGGAGGGCCAATGTAATTTGTATTTCCCTAATAACCAATGTTACTAGACATTTTTTCATGTGCTTATTTCCCATCTGTATGTCTTCTTTGGAAAAGTGTCCCAATCTTTTGTCTATTTTTACATTGTGTGGGTTTTTAAAAATTATTGAGTTTTGAGAGTTCTTTATCCAGTATATGCTTTGCAAATATTTTCTTCCAATCTGAGGCTTACCTTTTTACTTCCTTAACAGTCTCTTATGAAGAGCAGAGAATTTCTAATTTTGAGGAAGTTGTTTATCAATTTATTTTTCTTTTATAAATTGTGTTTTTGGTGCTGTATCTAAGAAATCTTTGCCTAAACCAAAGTTACAGAGATTTCTTTTCCTATATTTTCTTCTAGAACATTTATAGTTTTAGGTTTTACATTTAGGTATATGATCCACTTTAATTTTTTATATAGCATAAAATAGGAATCAAATCTCCTTTTATTTGCATATATATATATATATCCAATTGTTCCAGCACCATTTGTTGAAAACACTATCCTTTCACTACCAAATTGCCTTGCAAAAAATGTTTGCAATTTTTAAAATATATGAAAAATTAACTTAAAGTGGATCAATCTTAGTTGACAATCAGTAGTCTAAGTATGTGTGTGTCTATTTCAGGACCGTTCATCTATCTTTATGTCACAAATACACTGTGTTGATTATTGTAGCTTTATAATAAGTCTTGAAATTAGGTAGCATTAGTCTTACCATTTTGTTTTTCTCACTCAAAGTTGTTTTGGCTATTCTAGGTTCTTTGCATTTCCGTATAGAGCCTAGAATGAACCTGTCAATTTCCACAAAAGAACCCCCTCAGGTTTTGATTGGAAGGATATTGAATCTATAGATCAATTTGAGGAAAACTGACGTCACAATACTGAATCTTGTGACCCATGAGCATAATACAACTCTCCATTATTCAGGTCTTTAAAAAATTCTCTCACGATGTTTTATAGTTTTCAGTGTTTAGAGCTTGCACATCTTTTGTCAGACAAGGACTTCATATTGTTGATGCAACTGTAAGTGGTATTTTCTGAAACTTAAATTTCTGTTTGTTGATAGTGTATGGAAGTACAATTGATTATTGTATATTGATCTTATATCATTGCAGTAGCCTTTTTGTAGAATCCATCCTATTTTCCACATAGATAATCATGTCATGAAGAATAAAGACAGTTTTATTTCTTCCCTTAAAATCTGGATTCCTTTTATTTCTTCTTCTCCCCTGGTTGCACTGGCAAGGATTTCTAGTAAAATGTTTAATAGAAATGGTAAGAGCAAACATTCCTGACTTGTTCCTGTTAAGTATGATGTTAGTTGCAGATTTTTCTTAGATGATTTTTGTCAGATTGGGAACATTTTCCTCTATTTATAGTTTGTTGAGATGTTGGAATAATCAGGAACAGATGTTTGATTTTATTGTATTTTTTCCCGTTTGTATCAAGATGATAATATGGTTTTCATTTTTAATTAATATGATAAATGACATAAATTTTCCAATATGAAACCAACCCTCTTTTCCTGGAATAAACTCCACATGAAACTCATGTATTATCTTTTTTACCTACTGTTAGATTTGATTTGCTAAAATTTGGTTAGAAATTTTGCATCTTTGCTCATGAAGGATATTAATATGTAGATTTTCTTTTTCATCTTTTGCTGGTTTTGGTATCAGTAATGCTTGTCTCGTAAGAAGTTGAAAAACAAAAGGACCGGCACTTTGGCTCACACTTGTAATCCCAGCACTTTGGGAGGTCAACGCGGGCAGATCACTTGAGGTCAGGAGTTTGAGATCAGCCTGACCAACATGGTGAAACCCTGTCTCTAATAAAAATACAAAAATTAGCCGGGTGTGGTGGCACATGCCCGTAATCCCAGCTACTGGGGAGTCTGAGGCAGGAGAATCATTTAAACCTGGGAGGCAGAGGTTGCAGTGAGCCGAGATCTTGCTGCTGGACTCCAGCCTGGATGACAGAGTGACACTGTCTCAAAAAAAAAAAAAGATAAGAAAAGTTGAAAAACATTTCTTCCTCTTCAATTTTCTAAGAGTTTTGTAAAATTGGTATTTCTTCCTTAAATGTTTAATAGTGCATGTCTGCTGGTGATTAATTCTTTCAGCTTTCATATGTTTGAAAGTAGTTTTTATTTCTACCTTATTTTTGAAAGATATTTTACTAGGTATAGAATACTAGGTTTACAGAGTTTTTCTTTCACTCAGTGCTGTAGTGCTTTCTTTTAGATGTTGCCCCATTGTCTTTTCACTTACATTGTTTCCTGTGAGAAGTCTGCTATCACCTTTACATGTGTCCTCTACAGATAAATGTACTGCTTTGAAAATGTTCTCTTATCACTGGCTTTGAGTATTTTTATTATGATGTATCTTGGTGTAGTTTTCTTCATAATTTTTGTGCTTGAGATTCATTGAACTTTTTGGATTGTAGTTTTACAGTTTTCATCAAATTGGGGGGAAGTTTTGACCATTATTCATCAGATATTTTTCTATGTCCCCCCTCCTTTAGGATCACCTATTATATTAAAAACTTGAAGTTGTGCCACAGCTCACTGATGCTTTTTTCATGTTTTAAAATTATTTCTTCTATCTTTTTTATTTTGAATGTTTTTTATTGCTTATGTCTTCAAGTTCATTAATCTTTTTAAAAAATGTCAAAGCTACTGTTAATCCCCTCATCCCATTCAGTGTATTCTTCATCTCACACATTGTAGTTTTCATCTCTAGAAGTCTAATTTTAGAAAAATATGTTCCATGCCTTTCTTAACTTTTTGAACATATTGAATACAGTTATGATAATTACTTCAAGGTCCTTGTTTGCATATTCTAGGATCTGTGTCAGTCTTGGGTTGGTCATTAAGTGTCATTTCTTACTAAGAAGACCAGGCCTCCTTGGAAAAATGAATAATTACAGATTTGGGGCAAGAAATGTCCAAGATGATCCCGGGGCATCTTTCAGTGTCAGAAAAAAGGAAGTCATCAAAGACCTCTTGTTACTGAGTTTTCATTTTTGCCAGGCCTTTTCTCTTAAGAGATAAAACTCTCTCTTAAGAGAGAGTTCATGGTAATATTTCCAATTCAAGTTTAACATTATAAGGTCTCTGTTTGAATTCTTTGATTTTATACTCATACCTCTTTTCCTGTGCTGTTCAAATAGATATGCCTATAAGAATATGTGGAGTGAAATAGCATGATGTCTAGGATTCAGTGTAAAAACTTCAGCAAAGATAAAAATACAAACAAAACAGATAAAATGTTGCAAGATTTTGGTAATGAATCTAGGTGACAGGTATTTGGAGGTGTCATATAGTATTCTATGTGAGTGCTTGAAATTTTTTAATTTAATTTTTTAAAAAGAGAGATAGAGCGAGGTTGAGAGAGGCAGATCCTCTTGCCTAATAAGATTGGCAACCTCATACTTTCTCACTCCCCTTTCCCCACCCAGGCTGTTGCAACATTGGCTTGTGCTTACATTTTGGCGTTCAGATCCATCTTCATTTTTTACCCTAGGGATATTTCTTACTTTCTTGGAATTCAAATAATGAATTTAAAAGAATATTACAGGTTTTTAACATTTTAGCTGTTTTGTAGTAGGAAAGATTTTAGGTAATCTAATCCACACTATTTTGGGAAATGGAGGTTTTTAGCTGTGCGTTTAAAATAGATTTAATTGTTTCTTAATACACAAGATACAATCTATAAAGTAGCCATCTCTTTATCAAATATCATCTTACAAATACATATTATTGGTGCCCAAAAAGTATAAATGAATGAAAGCAATCCTTATCCTCACTCTTAGAAACAACATAATTCAAAATGTGTATCCTACCTTCCATGTGTTGTCATAATAATTTGTGAATATAGAGGCTAACATAACATAGTAATGTTTTCAATGGGCGGGAGCATTACAAAGCTTTTTGTTTCAATTTTGCCTACAGAGCAGTGAGTGTACAGCACTTGGCCAAGCAATGAAAAACATCATCTTAAACTGCACAGAGGCCAACAGGTTACAAAGCATTATCTCATTTAATCTTCACAGTGACCTTACGGCACAGCAGGTATTGTCATTCTACATTCACAGATGGAGAGACTGAAGCCCAGGAGGTGAAGCAATACAGCATGACTCACACACTAAATGCCAGTGCCAGGACTTGAGCCTCAAGGTTACGCCACCCCACAGCATTTGTCCTCCAAAAGGCCGGGCTATCTTCTCACAATGGCTGTCAGTGTGTTCATTTTCAAAACCTAAACTAGCTAAGTCTCGAAAGATGAAAACAAACAAAAAAATTAACTGAGAAGAAAGGCACCCACAGCTTCAAAATCCAAAGAAGAAAGTAGACACTTTTGTTTTAGATCAAGGGAAACCAAAAAACAAAAACGAAAAGTGGTGAGACAGCATAATCCCTGAAGGAAAACAGTGACCTTCTCCAGGTTTTAGGAAGACGGTCAAACCCGCATGCCCCTCCATGCTTCTAGGAAAATGTACTACACATATTCTTCAGGCAGATGTGAATGCTCCAAAGGGGCGCCCCTCTGCAGCTGGCTGACCAGCCCTCCTCTGCTCTGTCGTTTTCATACAAACATTTAGATCTGTGGCTGGGTAGATATTAGTGGCTGGGTCAAAAAGACAGTTCTGGTATGAAATATTTATACTTAATTGGCCTCTGTGTCTGTCTGTGTAGTTTTGCCAAGCATTTTAATACTTTTCCTTGAGTATTCTTTATTCTTTTTTGGAAAGAATGCTATTCAGGGTAAGAATGAGGGGGAGTAGGGACACAGCACAAAAGATTGTCTCCTCCGAAGGCTTTGGGCACTCTTCCCAAAACAGATGCAGAAGGGAACACTAGCCTCTGCCTTGAAAATAGTGTGGGATATTTATCTTGAAGTTCACCATCGTTATTCTTTGCTTCTTAGCCTTTCTGATTTAAATTCCAGTTTAGTCTTGATTTTGTGGAATAATCAAAGTAATAAATTGGAGGAAAATTATAATTTCTAGTATACAATATCATGAGATAGAGTGTAACTTTTCATTTGCAATTTAATTTTTATTGTATTTTATTTATTTACTTATGTATTTGTAGAGACAGTCTTGTTCTGTTGCCCAGGCTGGGGTGCAAGTGGCACAATCATAGCTCACTGCAGCCTTGACCTCCTGGGCTCAGTCAGTCCCCCTGCCTCAACCTCCTGAGTAGCCAGGACCGGAAGCTCATACTACCATGTCCAGCTAAGACAGGGTCTCGCTCTGTTGCCCAAGGTGGTCTCAAACTCCTGGCTTCAAACAATCCTCCTACCTTGGCCTCTCAGAGTGTCGGGATTACAGGCGTGAGCCACTGCACTTGGTCTGCAATTTAACTTTTAAATAAGGCATTTATTTGAATAATTCTTATCCAGTATTTAAAAAATATATTTTTATCATTAAATGGTAGTATATACATTTGTCATTAAAAAAGTACAAAGTATTAAAAAATATAAAGAGAACAAAAATCACCCACAATTCTACCATGCTGAAATAAAGATTATTAAGTATATCCTTTTCCAATGTTTTCTATACATTTTAATTTCTCTTAAGAATTTGAATTTTATTATATATAGTATTTCTACACCTTGTTTTTGTGAAAATTATATAGCAAGTGTTTCTCTGTTATTGTCATTCTTGTAAACATAGTTTTTAACAATCTTCATGTTATTCCAAAGTATAGATGGTCACAATTTATTGGGCGAGTCCATCATTATTTAATTTTTTTCATTTTGGTGTATTAACAAAACCATGGTGTGCATCCTGTAGTTACATCTTTGTCTGAATCTTTGATTATGTCTTTACCATACTTTCCTAGGAGAGAAATTATGGAAACAAAGGATCAGCACAATTTTAAGGTTCTCATTAAATATTTTAATTTTATTTTCCAAAAACAAACTCCCAAGTTACACTCCCACAAGTTGTGGATGGGAGGGCTGGATTTCCTGAACCCTTCCCAGCGTTGCTCGAGTTTCTTGGTTTAACCCTTGCCTCCTCCGCTGGAGAAGGGGAGCCCCAGAGCTCTGTAGGCTCCAGGTAAGGTCGCCTGTCCCCGGCGTCCACCCCTCTCCCACAGGGTTGATGCAGGGCAGTGCTCTGTGTGTTTCTCCATGTGTTTCTTCCACACGTCCATGAGCAGGAGCAAGGAGAAATGGCAGAGATCTGAGTGCTTCTGGAAAGACCCTGATAACTCCCCCTTCCCAGCACCCCAAACCTCTGGCCAACGATCCATCACTGCAATCTGCCTTATTGACCCACAGAACCACTCCCATCTCACCCTTCACCACAAATTCCCAGGTTATCTCACCTCACCCAGACACATTCCCACACAACTCATCCGACCTGGATGCACCGTCTACTCCTCCCCACTTTTGAAGACTTCCAGTCAGTCATCAGCTAAATCCCCTATATCCTCAACCTCCTACTTGGTCGCTCCTGTCAACTTCTTGCTCTAATTAGAACTTGGCTCTCCCCTGATGACACCATGTTCCCTGCAGCGTTTTAACATCATAGCTCATTTTTCTTCACATATCTTGAATGACTTGATCTGGAATGGTGGATGTATGCTTCCTCTTCCCCATCGATGCTTCCAAACCATTCTCCCTCCACCCTCTCTAAATGCCCCTAACTTTGAAACTCCTGTTGCAGAACATGGGCTACCCCTCCTGGCTTCAATCATCTACTTCTCCCTGTGACACCTCTCTTCATTTATTAAGGATTTCAGTGTGTGGCTCATGTTCCCTGTCTTTAACACAACTCATGTCATAATTCTTGGTGACATCAATACCCACATAGAGTCTTCACTTGTTCCCTCTCTGGACTCCCAGTTCCTTGCCCTGTTCTCCAATGCTGTTGCTCTCCACCCCACCACTGACTCCACCCCACACAGCTACCTACTCACAGGGTTCCACCCTTGGTGTTATCATTCCCAGTAGTTGCATCTCCTCCATAATCTCAACGTCAAGCCTCCCATTCTCCAGCCACTACCTCTTCTCTTTTTAACTCACTCCCGAGTACTCCAACCATTCTTTGTCTCCAGTAGGATGATCCCCAACAATCCATTGGTTCTACCCTATGCCCCTGCCCCAGACCTTGGAGTCACTCTTGATTCTTCCCTGCCATGCTCTATAAATCTATTTGGATCTCCTTTGTATATATAGATGAACTGACCACTTCTTAGCACCTCCACGATTGACACCTCGTCTTTGTCACCACCTCTCTGCCTGGATGACTACAGTGGTGGCCCCCTCCCTGCCCTCCAAGTGCCCACGCTTGCCCCTACAGTCTGTTCCCAACACAGCGGCCAGAGAGACCATCTTGCAATGTAAGTTAGATCATGTCTCACCTCTGCTCAAAACCCTTAAGTGGATTCTCATTCACAGTAAAAGCCAAAGTTGTTTCTGTTCGTTTGTTTTTAATTAACGGACTTTATTTCTTAGAGCAGAAGACTAAAGTTTTTGCAGTGCGTACAAGGCCCTGTGGGACGATTCCTCCCTGTCCATCCACTCCTCCAACCTCACCTTCTACCTGTCTACACCTTGCTCACTCGCCTGCAGCCTCATCCCATCCTGGATATTCCTTGAAGACATCAAACCTGATGCTGCTCAGGGTCTTTGCTTGTTCCTCTACCTGGAATCTTCAGCCGTCCATCTTTCACTTCCTCAGGTCTCTGCTCAAATGCCATCTTATGAGAGACGCCTTCAAAAACCCTCCATAAAAAGTAGCAACCACCACCACCAGCCCCGCATCCCTATCTCCCAATCACCAGCCCCGCATCCCTATCTCCCAGCCGCCAGCCCCGCATCCCTATCTCCCAGCCGCCAGCCCCCCATCCCTATCTCCCTTACTCTGCTTGCCTGTTTCCTTTCTTTTTTTTCTGTCTTTCGTTTCTTTCCTTCTTTCTGTCTTTCCTTTTTCTTCTTCCTTCCTTCTCTCCCTCCTTCCCTTTCTTTTCTCTCTTTTGTCTTCCTCTTTCCTTCGTTTTTTCTTTCTTCCTATCTTTCCTTCTTTTTTTCTCCTTCCTTCCCTCCCGTTTTCCTTCCTTTCCTTTTTCCTTTCTTCTCTTTCTTTCTCCTTCCATCTTTCCTTCCTCTCCCTCTCTTTCTTTCTCTTTCTTTTCTCTCTCTCTCGCTCTCTTCCTTTTTCTTTCTTGCTTCTTTCCTTAATAGACTGTTTTTAGAACAGTTTTAGGTTTATGGTAAAACTGAGGGGAAAGTATAGAATTCCCATATGCCCCCACACACGCACAGCCTCCCCCACTGTCAACATCCCACACTCCAGAGTGGTATATTTGTTACAGTCCATGAACTTACACTCCCCCTTCCAACCCCATAGTAATTATCACCACCTGACGCACTAAATATGTATCCAATAATTTGTTTATTGTCTGTTATGTTCCTCTCCAGAATGTAAGCTCCCTGAGGGGTGGGGGCATAGCTGATTTCTTTTTCTATGGAATCCCCAGGCATGCCTGATGTAATAACCACTCAAAAATGTATTTGTTGAGTAAGTGAAGGAAAACTGTGATAGGCAAACCAAAAACTTTGCATTTTGCTGTTTTAATTTGCATTTCTTTGGTTATAATCATCTCAAACATCTTTTCATGTGTTTGTTGGCCATTTGTATTTCTTTTGCAAATTGTCCATTTGCTTTTACCCATTTTCCCCAGGAAGGTTAGTGTTTTCCTTATTAACCGTTAAGTGCTTAACCTGTTAAAATATTAATTTTTAGTGTCATATTTATTAAAAATATTTTGCCAGTTTGTTTTTTGACCTTAATTTTGTTTATGCTCTTTATGTATTTTACTTACAGAAGTTTTAAATGTTTGGCAGCTAAGTATGCCAGTGTTTTAATATATGCTTTATTTCCCATTATGTTTATATTTAGAATGCCCTTTCTCAACCCAATGCCAGTTAACTTTTCACTGGCATTTTCTTCTAATTCATTCACTCGATAAATATTAAGCACTGTTGGAACCAGGTTTTATTCCACGGGCTGGGAATAAAACAGTGAGCAAAACCGTTTTAAAAAAGAGCTTGCTCTCACAGAGCACATACTCTCATATTTTATTACTTAATGTTTATGTTTAACACTTACCTTTCGCTGGAAGTTTTATAATTATAAAGTATGGCGTAAGAACCTAGGTTTATGCTTTTTCCTTTTTTTAAAGTAAGCTTTTATTGAAATGTAACATTTATACAGAAAAGTGCCCAAATCATGAGCAAACATCTCCTTGGATTTACTGAGCACACCCAGGTATCCACCACCCAAGGGAAGCAACGAAGGTGACCCCACCCAGCATCTACCCTGTGTCCCTATCTTGGACATTGATTCTGCTCCAGAGGTCACAATCTCATGGCGCCAATCGCCATAGATTCATTTTGCTTGCTCTTAAACTTTATATAAATGGCAACTTGCAAAAAGTGGAAACTTTAGTTACTGGATTCTTTTGCTGGCCTTATGCTTGTAAGATGCATCCACAATGTTAAGACGCATTTCTTGCAATAATTTGTAGAATTTACATCTTTACAATGTTCAACATTCCCATTCAGAATCGTGATATAGATCTTCATTTAATCAAATCTGTGCATGTGTTAGAAAATTTAAAGAATGTATTTTTATAGTATTGTAACGGTAATTTATGGTTTTAGTTGCTATTGAGAGTAAATTTTCCAGCATATTTTTAAGCTGGTTCTTGCTGATAAAATACCCAGTGGTTAAAATATATGTATATAGTTGTCATTTTACCTATAAAATATTTTGATCAGCTTGTCTTTGATTACTGGTAAAGTGATCACAGTTCCATGTGTTTATTGACCACATTAATTTTTACCTTTTAATTGCTGCTACTGCTGCTTCTGCTTCTTCTTCTTGTTCTTCCTAATTATTCTTGTTAATTTTAACAATTTTATATATATATGAAATATATATATATTTAATATATATATAATATATATATATAAAATATATATATAATATATATATATAAAATATATATATAATATATATATATAAAATATATATATATATAAAATATATATATATATAAAAAATATATATATATATATATTTTTTTTTAGACAGAGTCTTGCTCTTGCCCAGGCTGGAGTGCAGTGGCATGATCTCAGCTCACTGCAAGCTTTGCCTCCCAGGTTCACGCCATTCTTCTGCCTCAGCCTCCTGTGTAGCTGGGACTACAGGCGCTCGCCACCACGCCTGGCTAATTTTTTTGTATTTTTAGTAGAGACGGGGTTTCACTGTGTTCCCCAGGATGGTCTCCATCTCCTGACCTTGTGATCCGCCCGCCTTGGCCTCCCAAAGTGCTGGGATTACAGGCGTGAGCCACCGCGCCCGGCCAATTCTTTATATTTTAAGGATATCTTTGGAATATGTTGTAGAAGTATTTTCCCAGTTTATCTTTTTTCTTAACTTGTTGATATTTTTTGATGTATATTTAAAACATGTGCAGAGGCAAATCTATCATTTGTTTATTTTGTGATACCTTCTTTGCATTTATTTTTAGAATACTTTTTATTAAATGACTTATCTTCCCTTCCTTTTTTTTGAGGTAATGTCTCTATTGTATACTATATATATTTGTATCTATTTCTGGACTTTATATTTTATTTCATTGATATGGCTAGGTATAGAATTGTACAATTTAAATTATTATAGCTCTATAAAGCATTTTGATTTTTTTCAATGTGAGTCATTTTTCCTTATTCTGCTTTTCCAAACAATTTTGGTTGTTCTCATTTTTTCTTGCAAATAAAATATATGTATCATTTCACTGAATTCCAAAAAAATAAAATCTCTTCAGATTTTGAATTGGAATTGCATTAAATGTGTAAATTATCTCAAAAAAGTTTACATCTTCCCATTATTTGTCCTCCTATCCAGGAAATTATACATCTTTTTATTTGTTCAAATATTCTTTTATGCCCCTCATTAAATTTTTAACTTTTCTTCAGGTGCACTTTTCTTGTTAGGTTTATTTGTATGAATTTTATATTGTTTTGTTATTTTAAATTTAAATATTCTTTTAAATGTATTGTTAGTTGGTTATTAGCGGTGTATAGTATTTCTTACATTGCTATAATAATGATAGCTAAACTTTATAGAGTGAAACAAGGAAAGACAGTGTAACACAGGTGGTTAGGAGAAAGGGTTTTGGAGTCAGATTACCCAGATTCAAATGCCACTTCTATTACTAGGTGTATGATATTGGGCCTTGGTGTCCTCATTTGTACAATGGGGGCGATACAATACTTACTTCATAGGATGCATATAAAGTGATTAGGTTATACTCAAGTTTCTTTGGACAGACTAATCATATAACTTACAAGTAATAATTTTATCTTTTTTGATGTTTTTACTGTTTTTCTGTATGTCTTATAACGGGAATTTCTAGGAAAATGTTTACCAATATTTGTGGTAATTAACATCCTCAACTGTTTCCTGATTTTAATGAGAACATCTTTATTATTTCATTGTTAACTATGATGGTGGGTATTTGTTAATTAATAGGTCTTATTGGGAATGAATGCTGAATTTTACCAAATGCCTTTTTAGTATTTATTGCGATGATCATTTTTGTTTTCTCAAACCTTTCTGTGTGATAAATCGTATTATTAGTTTTCTCACATTGATCCATCCTTGCGTTTCAGGAATCAAATATCCTTGGTATGATATATTCTTCTTCTAATATATTGCTGGATTTGATTTGCTAAAACATTTTAAAGCTTTTTCTCTATACTTGTAAGCTATATTGGTGTCAGTTGCCTCCTTTGTCCTAGGTTCATCAGGCTTGTTAACAACAAGATTACATGTTTATAAGTTAATTTGGAATTTATAAGTAGATTTGGAAAGATTTACGTATATTGCTGTGTTCTGCAATAATTTGTTTAGAATGGGAATTAATTTTTTGTTGAAGGTTTGAAAAAACTCACCCATAAACAAACTACACACCCATCTGAGCCGCTTGACTTTATTGAATGCAGCCTTTGACAACTTATTTAATATCTTCTATACTTATTGATTTATCAGGGAATCTACTTATTGAGTTAATTTATGTTTTCCTAGAAAATTCAACTTTATGCTATCTACAAGAGGCATACTAACTCACAAAAATTAAAAGACTGACCCAGAAAACACAGCAAAAAAAAAAAAAAAAAAAAAATCACGAAATAATTGTCAGTCCAATTAAAATTCAAAACTGGAAGAATTCATGGGTACAGAAGGTAATATTTTGTTGACAAAGGATATGATCTTCCATCATACATATTAAGCCCTGAATAATGTAGCCGGGTCATATATACAGGAAAACTTGTTCAAAGTGTAAGGGATTAATTGACAGGAAAAAAAAAAAGGGATGGGAAACTTTAAAACATTTAACTCATTTCTTAACAGATCAAGTGGCAAAATATAAATGTGGATAAGGAGACTGAATACCTTTTTTGTGTCTTCAGCAGGCAGGCTCGGCTGGCCCACTTTAGCCTAAATCCAGGGATCCAGCAAGCATTCATCTCACATAGCTCGGGTTTTACTGAGCTGGTTCCTCTGCCTGCTTCTCTGAGCTGTTGACCCGTCGAGTACAAGAGAACTACAACCCCCAGCATGCACTGCGGTCAGTGGCTTCCTCTCGGGCTTCCCGTCCAGAATCCTTTATTCCCACCAGTCGCCACTCTACCCTCTCCCCGAAGCAATTTCCAGCCATCTATCTGGGAACTGTAATCTTTCCACGTCAGGGAAAAAGATGGTATAGAAGGTTAGATGGGTAGTATTCAGACTCCCTCAGAAAACAAAGCGCACTCATACAGGACCAGAAACCCCGTTTACTGACTGGGACCGCCTGTGGGTCTCAGAGTCAGAGGGCCAAGAGGGAGTAGGAAACAAAACCAATGTCTTCCTACCTTTTCAGGAGGTCACCTGGCTCAGTGAGTTTCAGCAGATGAGAGAGTATGCTCTCCTCTCTTTCTCTCTTTTTAAAAATCCAACTCCACCTCCTTTATTTTGAATGGAAATCCCTCCTGATTGTGCTGTGTGCCCAGAGCAAGACAGCGACTGAATCCTACAAGATAAGTTTTCCCTCTAGTGAAGCTAATGAGGGCTTGGAAAGAGCAGTAGAAAGACATGAAGGTTTTAAATGCCTGCCTTCTTGGTCCCATCAAACAGGCTTATCCATGCCCTTCCAGAGCAATCAGCCGCTGCTGCAGCTGCCACAGCTGCTGTTACTGGTCAGATCTAGCAGCCTGCTAAAGCGGATTACGCTGAGAAACACACACGCACATGCACACATTCACACATACATGCATGCACGCAGGCACACACACACATGCACACACACAACAACTATATTTCCTTCCACGATAGGGAGTTGAAGGTTGAGTTAGAAGGGACAGAACAAGAAGGGAGGAATATGTAAGGACAATAATACATGTGGGATAGTCTCATCTTTACAGCCTTGAAGTTGTCCAAACTGCAGACAAAAGGGGGAACACTTTCAATCCAGTTGGAAACTTTTCTCTGGTGCTCTTGTTTATAGCAAGTAGTTGTGTTATATAAGGGCCTGGCTCAACACCAGTCTCCTTTAGGAGTCGGCTTTCTGGGATCCTTTAATTAAAAGTACCGAGACACAATATGAAGATGAAAGACTCAGCAGATATGTGGACTGCACCCAGCACGGCTGGTGGTCTCCCAAAACTAGTGAAGGCACAGCGGGGGTCCTGTCCCTGCTTGCATGGGGGTCTGGCTCAAACACCTGCTTGGAATTGGGGGATAGTGTCAGGTAAGTTGCAAATCCTGGAGACTGAGCCCCACCTGCCCTCGAAATGGGTCTGTATGTGGTTGCCTGTGAACATGCCTGGATATCCAGGCACCCCCCACCTCCGGAAACTCCCTGGGCTCAGTCCATGCTGTGCACCTGCCAAGGTGAACGTGCCCTTCGCTGTGCCCACTGTTGACAGCCTCTGGACAGATGGGCTTTTCCAGGTTCTTCCACTGCTTCCAGAGCTTTCTGTTTATGTGCTTTTGTTTCTAAGTCCAAGAGTCTCAGAATTCCATACTCAGAGATCCTGCAACTTGGATCATATCTGTGACCCTGAAACTCAAGGCTCTACCTGAGAGATCTTTTTAAGAGAACTATTTATCTATTCACTTATCACATGCTTATACCCCAAGCACAAATACGACCCTACCTCCTTTTCACAGGCTGCCTGGTAGTAGAGAGCCCATCACACCTGTATTCGCGGACCACCCCACTCCCCACTCTTATGGGTATTGCTGTTATAAACCATATTTCCCCAGGGCTGGGGATCTATGGATACTAATGAGTCACACTAATAGCAACGATCCAGATTTCACAGGCTCTGATCTCTGCAGCGCTCCCAGTACAGGAGGGACCCCTCTCCAAGATTTCCTGTAGACCCTGAAGGGTGTCTCACAGGTACTCACAAACAGTTCTTCCTTTGTTCTGCTCAGCTGCCCGGTCCCCACCCAGCTGATGGCTACAGTTGGCCCCCACTCCTCAGTGAGAACATCTAGGTCCTCCCTGATTTGGGGTAATAGACCTCTCTTCCACCCTGTGCAACTCCTCCAAAGCAGAACTGCTCCTGGCGCCTTCTCCCAGAGCCCCTCATAAATCAGCACCTACAGTCTTGCCTGCAGATCCTCTGGCCTGGGGACCATGCTGGGCTATAGACCAGTATCTAACAGACTTCACACTGGCCGCCCCATGTCAGTGTCCCCCTCAGCTACCTGCATCTTCATCCCCCTTCAGACAAAACCCCATGCAAAATGATGCTGCCCGAAGCCATGCGTGAGTTTGCCCGTTAAGTTTAGATCCTAGTTCATGTCCAGATTAGGACGCAGGTGACATTCTTACCTTCTGGCTAGTTACAAAATTCTTCAAAAGGGAAAATGCAAAAACAATCAGATCCTAAGTTAAATTGTGGAGTGGAAAGACCCGTATAGTGTCTACTTGGCTTGTATTTTGGGGCAGCTCCTTCCTTGGGGCAAGCATTCAGGGACTATTAGTGTGCTATCTCTTTAGTTCTGAAGTATATGCATGTCAGTGAATCCACAATATTGGTTTGATATTCCACATAAAAATGATCAGCAAGGAGGAGTCCATTCTGTTCTTCCAGTGATCCATAGAGTGAGATCAGAAATGTATCAGCCAGATGACAGGATACAAGATTCTTTTGGATAATATGTGTAATGAAAATGCAAACAAATTTATGAAAGAGTTCTGTGAGCTACTTCATAGTCTGATTGACTCATGCACTTGACAAGGTGAGGAGGCCCTCTCCAGACAAGGTGGGCCACAAAGAGCTTGGCCTCTGGACTCAAGTCTTGGTCCGCCATCTGCCTTACTATCTGGGTAATCTTGGCCAATTCACTTCGCTTCTCTGAATCTCTGTTTTCTCACCTCAAAACTGAAAATTCTTGCTAAATTATGGTAAGAATTCGTGAAGATTTAATAGGCGCTCAGTAAATGTTAGCTTTTGGAGCCATTATTTAGTCTGGAAATAGTCTTTGGAGGGGACTCACAGGAACCATATGCTCGTCACCACCTCCATGTCTGTCTTTGAAACATACCCCACTGTCTCTCTCTTTCTCTCACACACATGTGTGCACACACACACAGTTACGGCTATGGGTCCCGACTGCCAGGGTTTGAGTCCTGGTCCTGTATCCTTCTCCCTGTGTGACCCTGGCCACCTTACTGAACTTGTGCATGTCCTTTTCCCTCATCTATTAAATGGGGACTTTTATGGGTGATATGAAGATCAAATAAGTGAATACATTTAAACCACTAGAACAGTGTCTAGTATATAAAAGAGTGTACATGGGTCAACTATTATTATTACTATCCATTATTCATGATTCTTCTGGGAATTAAAAACAAACAAACCTCTAACTATCGGTGAGAATCCTGAATTCTCATCTTTCCTGCTGACCTTCGTTCTGTAACCTCGAATGCATCTCTTTCTTCCATTCACACATCTGCTTTCTCTTCCAGAACAGCTGGTACAAGTGGATCTGCTCGGCACCTATAACCTAATTACCTCTCAGGCTCATACAAGGCTCTGGCCACTAAGCAAACGATCTCCCAAAGGGATTATTCTCAAGCAGCACAGAAACTGTCCCTATGCCTCAGGTGGCCCCAGGACTCTTTCGTACTAGAGACTTATCTGTTAATAAAGTTGACAAAGGAAGGTGGCCTTCCAGGAATTTTTGTTTGGGCCACTTCCTGGAAGAATGAACACTTGACCCTGAGAGACTTGGCTGAGCAGTGCTGGGTCAGCTTAACCAAAGAAGACCAGCCATCACCCACGGCAAGAGCAGCTCTGACTCGGACCCACTGTTCCCCCAGCCTGTTAGCAGCCCGTGAACAATCTTTAAGTAACCCCTGGCCCTGTCACATCTCCACTCAACAGGGCTCTTGGGGAGGATGCGTGGACCCAGAACAGTGCCCACCCACACCACCTGTAAGTGTGGCCATGGCAGCCAGCCGGCATGGATGCTAAGTAACAAGTGGTGTTGGGGCACAGATGTGGCGGGAGCGCTTTGGGGCAAAGAAAGAGGTGCTGTGAGTGAGGACAGAAAGGAAGGAAAAAAAAAGCCTCATGGGTTACAGTGCCTCTCGCCTTTGGCTCTTCTTCAGAAGACTGGTAAAAGAAAGCAGGAAGAGAAATTGGTTTCCCTGACTTCTCTAAAGCAAGCGTTCTTCAGAAAAGAGAATCGATCAGCCTGGTTAAAGTGGATAAACTATCTGATGTCCATCCAGAGAGGTGTCTATTAATGGCTGTAAAATGGAAAGATGAATCAATGGGACCGATTAATATTTATGAAGAGTTGAACTAGGCAGAGTGAAAGAGCCTTGTGTATTGGATAAGAAAGGAAAAGCATTGCACACCATAGGATGCGTTTGTTTGGCTAAGGTTTCTGTTTTGATCACTGGGTAATTGTATAGAGCAGGGGCGTATGGTAGAGAAAGAAAATCTATATCTAGAAGTTATTGACTTTATGTACAAAAGCACTGGTTGGTGCCTATTTTTGAGGACCACTCCATCTTAAAAATAACTTTGGTTTTGTACGGCCTAGTTGTGGTGGAAAAGGAGCTCCAAAGAGTAAGCAAGTTTCCTACAAAAAGAATCCAAGCTGTTGAAACTACAATTAAGAAATGCAAAGAGTTACTAATTTTACTACTTAGAGGAAAGGAAATTTACAAGCAAGAAAGAAACTGTAGATCAGGGCAAGTTGTAACTCTAGAGGTTCAGAGATAGGCGCTCTAATTACCCCAGGGCAAGGGAGGACTGTTTGGGGAAATTTCTGAAAGATGAAATAGGAAAGCTGAGGGTCAAAATGATATTGTGATGAGAATAAATAGAGAAGACATGTTTGCACGAAGCTCAGCTGGGTAATCATGAAAAGGAGGAGCGAGGGAGGAAACTGAAAATCGAAATAAAGAACAGAAGCACAGACCGTGAAATATGCCAAATATAGTGTGCAAATACTCAGAAGGCATGGAAAGAGAAGTTAGAAGCCAAAACTCAGTTATCACTATTGTGTGAAGGAACAATAGAACTCTTAGCAAAAACAAATGACTTAGCATGAGACCAATACTGCTTTCCTTAGGTAGCTTGGTCCAGAGGGAAAAGGCTGATATCACTCCCTATCAAGGGTTTTTAGACCGTTTAAGTGAGCTCTGCAAGTGGGAGACACGGTGATGATTATTGACAGTTGCTGTCTTTCAAGGGGGAGAAGCAAACTGATGTTACACATTAGAATTCATTAGCACCACCGAACACAGGTTACAAAAATACTGGGAGGAATTCTCTCTCCTGAGCACATTAAGTAATATTTGTAAATGTGTGCAGTAAGTGTTGACTCTCTCATCATGCTGGACCGGGAAATGGTTCTCAGCAAATCATGGCATGATTTCTTTTTCAAAGTTGGGTACATGAATATTATCGTAACCAGCTAAGAGCAGGGAGACGTGCTCTTAATCTACTTTGACGTGGCATGGGAGACTAACAGATAGTGCAGCTTTTAAGAGAAGATGTAGAAATCAATCTAGTAACAAATATTTATTAAGCATTGGAGTGTGCTAGGCACCAAAAGAAAAGAAACCTCCACAGCTGATAAAGCCTTTCAAAATAATGTCCTCAGTTCATTTGCACATTTCCGTGAGGTAGGTGTTGTTAGCCATTTCCATTAATGAGAAAAAAAAAAATGAGATTCAGAAAGGTTAATTAAATTGGAGATCTCCTGATTTTTAGTTTTATATCCTTCCCGTGTCCTTTCCAGTCTTATATTCCGGTCCTATCACTTCTCAGCTGAGTTACTTCAACAAGTTATTTATCCTCTGTGTTCTCAGCTGTCAGAATGAAAATGCCAATACCTACCTGGTAAGGAGTGAGAAAACATTTATAAAAATGCTCAGCTGGGTACCTGACACATAGGAGGTCCTCAGTAAATTTGTTTTCTCTCCCTTTCTTCCGAAGGACGGTGGCAGATGGATTCAGCCAGCCAGCCTGGGTAGCACAAGCCATGACGCCCTGCTGAATCTGTGTTCTAGGGTTGGACAGGGGGAGTCCTTTTGCCTAGAGGGACGGTGTGCGAGGCCTAAGAGGACTTGGGCAGAGTCTTGAAGGAGGAGCAGGATTTGCTGTGGTGGAGAGGTGCTCAAGGGTTGAGCAGATAGGAGAACCAAGGAATCAAGGCAGGGAAAGAGAGGCGGTGCATGTGAAGGGCCAGGAGCTGTTAACTAGTTTGCTAAGCAGCAGGCTAGGATTTAGAAGGAGTTGGAGAAGCGCGGAGGGAGCTGAGGCTCTTGTGAGGGGAACTTTTATGCTAAGGGTTCCGACTTGGCCCTGTGAGTGAAGGTGAGCTAGGGAAGGTTTGTGAACTTAGAGTCTCACCTGTTAAGATTAATCTGGTGCCAGTGTATAGAATGGACCATCAAGGAAGAGGTGGAAAAACAAGGAAAATTTATATTTTATAGACACACACACACACATAGACACAGAGCCCTTTTTATTATAAAACATATAATCGACTTAACCCCATTTTAAGTGGCTTGGACATTAATTTTACTCTTGTAATTGATTATAGAGATTTAAAACTGTTGTGTTTTTGCCTTTGTGACATATTATGGCCATATCTAAAATTTA
This sequence comes from Symphalangus syndactylus, assembly GCF_028878055.3. NCBI lineage: Eukaryota > Metazoa > Chordata > Mammalia > Primates > Hylobatidae > Symphalangus > Symphalangus syndactylus. The sequence goes on along the minus strand of NC_072434.2, from coordinate 79,128,897 downwards.
TTTGATGTTAAATCAAGAACAAAACTCTTCAATTCTATTGTTGTTCCTAAGGTGAAATATAATCTACTTTGAGTCAATTCACTGTGTCATAAACTTTCCAGGAAAGGGAAACTTGATAAAAAGCAGAGACTCACTGCATATGACAATAATTAAATCTATATTCAACAAGTATAAAAGAATGGTTGTAGGGGTAAGCAATTTGGAAGAAAAAAACCCACTTGACTTAAATATGACAGAAAATCATACTGAAGTCTGACACCCCATGACCTTTTTTGAGATTTGAGGTTATGCCATGTATTTGAGAATAAACAAAATCCAGTTAAGTGTCTATATTATTAAATGAATTGTATTTTCAGAAGGCATTAGATAAAGTCTATGTTTTAGACCTTGGAATCCATTTTTCTCATGGACACAATATCATAAATAGATGAGAATTGAGTTCCCAGTCTATAAAACCCTTATTAAATCATCATGTAGCTGAAATATTCTGTATTGGCAATCAATAGAGTTGAGTAATCTTTTCATAGTCACAGTAATAAAAAAACAAAAAATATTGAAGAAGTAATTTTTCAAAAAATAGAGGTATAGCACATTTAATTATGGATTAAGAGGTTGATAAATAATTTTGTGGTCATCCTGAAGAGACTATCTGGGCACTTTCAAAAGCTTTACAGTTCATAAACTGTTCTTATTATGTCTAATTTAATATTCAAAATTTATGACTCTTCATTCATTCATGAAACATAACTTAGATACCTACAATGGGTATTGTGCTAGTGGCTGGAGATTTCAATGTAATGAAACAGTTCCTAACTTAAAGAAAAGCAGATACTGAATGTTTGCTACCATGAGTCTATTATTCCTATGCATATCAATTCCCATGAAGCATGTGTAGCTCGCCGATGGAATACAGAGAAATATTCCTGAGATAATACCAAAAATAGTCCATTTGTGCTACTAAAACAAAATGGCTGAGACTGAGTAGCTAGCTTGTAAAGAACAGAAAGCTATTTTCTCACAGTTCTGGAGGCTGGGAAGTCCAAGATAAAAGCACCAATGGGTTTGGTTGTCTGGTAAAGGCTTCTTTCTGTTTCAAAGATGGTGCCTTGTTGCTGTGTCCTCCAGAGGGAAGGACTGCTGTGTCTTCACATGGCAGAAGGCTGAAGGGCAAGTGAGCTAACACTGTGTGAAGCTTATTTTATAAGGGCCTTAATCCCATTCAAGAGGGAGGAGCCTGCATGTCCTAATCACCTCTTAGAGCCCTCATGTCTCAATACTGTCACATTGGCAACACCTGAATTTTGGAAGGGATACATTTAAACCATAGGAATACCTGTATATTACCCCAAGATCAATACTGGGTGACAAGTTTGCAGTCATTCACAGACATGAGCAAAGCAAAATATGTGTTACCTGACCTGCGGGTTGCTAGCTGAGGTCAAACAAAGTGACACGCTCTCTTCTTGTTTCAGCTCTCATACTATAAACAAGTGACCTTTTTGTGGTCTATTTGGTGCCATCTTATTTTACATTTTTCTTGGCTCTTTGTTGGTGATTTTGTTGCTTAAAATGTCCGTTTTTCCTGACCCCATTGCAGACTAGTGCTGAAGTGCTCTCTAGTGTTCATAAGCACGGGAAGACCAGAAAGTGCCTTATGTAGAAAATATGTGTGTTAGATAAGTTTTGTTCAGGCATGAGTTATTGTGCTGATAGCCATGAATCAATGTTAATGAGTCAACAATACATATTAAATAAGGTGTCTTTACACAGAAATACACATAAAACAAAGTTATGTATTGATGGGTGATCAGAGGCTCATAGGAACCTAACCCTGTGTTTCCCCTAGGAGCAATGCTTCAGTATTCCGGAATTCAGGGTTTGAAGCAACTTTATAGAATGCAGCTGTTGTGAATAATGAAAACCAGCTTTGTTTTTTATGTATTTCCCTAGCTGCTATGTGGAAAATGAACTGCAGTTGTGCAAAAGAGGTGGCAGAGAGGTCAATTAGAAAGCTTTTGCAGGAGCCCAGCCCAGGAGCTTGCACTCAAGGGGTAGTTATGGTGACGGAAAGAAGAGAAGAGGGAGTAGGATGGTTTTTAGTTGGAAAGGACAGAGTTCCTGTCTGCCTAACCAAAGCAGGCTCTCAGTCATTCTTGCATTGCTGTATTTAAAATTCCTGAATAGCTTTTAACTATCTGACATAGTCCTTATTTATTTATTTATTTATTTATTTTTATTTTTGTTTTCCTCTGCTGGGATGGAAGCCACGTGACAGCACGTGCCTTATCTATTTTCTTCATTCCCGTACCTCCAGTGCCTAAAGCCTAAGCTGGCCTAGAGAAGCACTCAATAAACATCTACTAAATGCATGGGTTTGCCAAAGGGATGGAGCAGAGGTTGAGGAAGGAGAGTAATTAACAGTACTAGGAATGTGAGGAACAAAAGATAGAGTGTAAATTAAGATCCCTTTGGTTAACTTCTGGAATATTCCAATCTCACAGAGAATTTTCCTATAAGAAAGTACAGGCTAGAGGGGTTCGTACATGGAGAATTTAAATTTCCCCATGAGAATTCAAGAATGCTTTTAAATTTCTGCATAGAAATAGCCATTGATTCATTCATGTCTCATGTTAAGACCTTGCCATACAAGAAGAAATTACATGGATGGTATCTTAGTTGGCTTGGGCTGCCATAACAAAATGCCACAAATTGGGTGGAATAAACAGCAGAAATTTATTTTCTCACAGTTCTTGAGACTGGAAGTCCAAGATCAAGGTGTCGGCAGGTTTGGTTTCTCCCAAGGCCTCTCTTCTTGGCTTGCGGATGGCATCTTCTCACTGTGTGCTCACATGGCCATTGTGTACATGGAAAGAGATTGAGCTCTGGTGTCTCTTCCTCTTCTCAGAAGGATACCAGTCACATTGAACTAGAGCCAATCCATATGACCTTACCTAACTATTTCTATATACAGTCACATTCTGAGGTGTACTGGGGTCAGTACGTTAACAAGTAAATCTGAGGGGGACACAGTTCAGTCCATAACAGACAGCCTTAAGAAGAGCCAGGGCTGTTGCTAGGTTGTTTACCCAGATGGAGGGGCAACAGTGAAGAAGAGCCATTTGCAAATGGTACTCCCAGACCAGCCTCGGCCAAGCCCAAGGGCAGGTTTGAGGCCATCCAGGAGCCAGAGTCCCAACACCAGGCTCTTACAAAGTGTAAATAAGCATCCTCTGCATGCTGGTTGCTTACTTGGAGATATTTTTAAGTGTCCCCAGTCTTTGAAAAGGGAACTAAATGTTCCCCCTGCCTCAGCTCCCTGCTGCCTAAGAAGCATGTGATGGAAAAACCAGGCTGGGCTAGGGACAGAGTGGGAGCGAGTGAGCTCTCAGGTCCTCACGTTGATTTATGTTGTGGTTAGTGGTTGTAGTGATTGGGCTTCTCAGTGGTGATTGGTATGATCTGGAGGTTGGCGTTGTTAAGGAGAGGTTTCGGTGATGAGTACAGAAAATAGAAAATTACTGTAAATAAGGTGGTATTTAGCTGTTTTTAATTTTATACAGCTCATTATACCATGGTCAAATGAAAACCTTGACATTTGGGGCAGGAAGCATGTGGCTAGTGGGGGTGAGTGGACTCCAGTCCTGGCTGCTGCAGAGTGAAAGTCTTTCAAGAACCTCACAGAAGCAAGCTGCACAAAAGGGAGCTTTAGAAATCAACACTGGTGATTTTGTCTTCCAGATAGAGTTCTGTACTCTATAGATTCCTTACTCTGCTAGTCAGTACAGAGATAGGAATGGGGACACTGGGGGATGAGGGGGTGGACTGCCCCAACACACAGGGCACAGGCAACGATATTCTCATTAGATCAAGCCAGTGGAACACATTGTCCTCACTCTGAGGTCCTCGTTCATGGAGGTCAGATGAACACAAATCTTCAGCATCGCTAAGGCCAGGCTACACTGTTAAGGCAAAGGCCTAGCTGTTCTCCAAACAGCTTAGGAAAAGACAAAACGTTTTCCTGGGTTACTCCTTGCCTGGCTGGATAAAGCGGTCACCCAAAGACTGAACTGCAAGAAATTGTGAGTCTTTGGTACATCATCTACATTCAGGTCAAAAGAACTTTGAACATAATGTTTGTCTCTGCAATAAAATCCCACTGTGATTCTATCTTCTCTTTGAAAACTATGAAGTTGAAAGAATATAATACAGCAAGATCATAGTATGGCAAGTGGTTAAAAGAATGGACTTTGGAGGCGGGTGACCTGAGTTCAAATCCAGTCTCTGACACTGACTGGTTGTGTGATTGTGGACAAGCGAGGTATCCTTTCTGTGCATAATGATGGTATCTTCCTCCTGGAAGTGTTGTGAGAAATACACATACAAGGGCTGGGGACAATGGCAGGCGTATGGGACAAAGGAAACTTGTTATCATGTGTACTGAACAAAGCCTCCTTTGGAAATTTCACTGGGTTAAAGGAGAGACAAAGAGAGCTAAGGAGAGAGAGAAACAGAGAGAGACACAGAGATAAAGAAACAGAAAGTATGTGTGTGTGTGAGAGAGAGAGACACACAGAGAGAGATGCAGGGTTGCGGGGGAGAGAGAGACACAGGGTTGCGGGGTAGAGAGATACAGACAGGTTGTGTGTACCTATTAGGTAGGAAGCAATGGAAGAACAAACTGGTTCTTATGAAGCCTCACTGGAAACACTCTTTAACAGTGGTCCCCACCTTTTTGGCACCAGAGACTGGTTTCGTGGAAAACAATTTTTCCACGGTTGGGGCTGGAATGGTTTCGGGATGATTCAAGTGCATTACATTTATTGTGCACTTTATTTCTATTATTATTACATTGTAATATATAAGGAAATAATTATACAACTCACCATAGTATAGAATCAGTGGGAGTCCTCACTCAGCTTGTTTTCCTGCAACTAGATGGTCCCATCTGGGGGTGATGGGAGACAGTGACAGATCATCAGGCATTAGATTCTCATAAGGAGCAACCTAGATCCCTCGCATGTGCAGTTCACAATAGGGTTCAAGCTCCTATGAGAATCTAATGCTGCAGCAGTTCTGACAGGACGCAGAGCTCAGGCAGTAATGGGAGTGATGGGGAGCGGCTGTAAATACAGATGAAGCTTTGCTTGCTTGCCTGCCGTTCACCTCCTGCTATGTGGCTTTGTTCCTAACAGGCCATGGACCTATAGGTATTTTAGAGCAGGGTTGGGAACTCCTGCTCTTTAATATTGTTTTATTTTATTTTATTTTATCGAGACAGAATCTTGCTATGTCGCCAGGCTGGAATGCAGTGGCGCGATCTCAGCTCACTGTAACCTCCATCTCCCGGGTTCAAGTGATTCTCCTGCCTCAGCCTCCCAAGTAGCTGTGATTACAGGCACCCGCCACCATGCCCGGCTAATTTTTGTATTTTTAGTAGAGACAGGGTTTCACCATGTTGGCCAAGATAGTCTCGATCTGCTGACCTTGTGATCTGCCCTCCTCGGCCTCCCAAAGTGCTGGGATTACAGGCGTGAGCCACCACGCCCAGCCCTGCTCTTTAATATTAAAACTCCTCCCAAATGTGGGCCAGTGGCTTAGTTGATACACCATACATTTTTGCCCCCTCTCTAAATGGAATGTGAAAGTCCCCTCTTTCTGAGCCTCTGTGGCCTTGAAAAAATCCAGGAAACACCTTTATCTGCCTGGGCCCAGTCTCACCTTCCTCTCCTCTTCATCTTGACAAGTGTCCCTGCCTTGGAGTCATCAGCTGCCAGTCCCCTGCCCCTTGGAGTGAGGCCTCCATCACCAGAAATCCTTCCTCTGCCCAGCAGGTGCCTTGAAACCTCTGAGAGTTTAGGCCTTAGAGATATTCTCTGGTGTATGTCTTAAAAAGAAACTTGCTGATTCGAAAGAAAATGTCTATTCATGGCCCTGGAAATGAAGGGAGGCAGTAAGAAGAGAACTAGGAAGTATAACAAAGAAGGAAAGAGGCCGGGCGCGGTGGCTCATGCCTGTAGCACTTTGGGAGGCTGAGGAGGGCAGATCACTTGAGGTCAGGAGCTCGAGACCAGCCTGCCAACATGGTGAAACCCCGTCTCTACTAAAAACACAAAAATTGGCCAGGCATGGTGGTGGGCACCTCTAATCCCAGCTATGCAGGAGGCTGAGGCAGGAGAATCGCTTGAACCTGGGAGGCGGAGGTTGCAGTGAGCCGAGATTGCGCCACTGTTCTTCAGCCTGGGTGACAAGAGCAAAACTCCATCTCCAAAAAAAAAAAAAAAAGAAGGAAGGAAAGACAGAAGGTCAGGGGCAAGTGAGTGAGCGAGCTAGCGAGTGAGGCGAGTGAGGTGAGTGAGGTGAGTGAGGTGAGTGAGGTGAGTGAGTGAGGTGAGTGAGTAAGGTGAGTGAGGTGAGTGAGTGAGGTGAGTGAGGTGAGTGAGTGAGGTGAGTGAGTAAGGTGAGTGAGGTGAGTGAGGTGAGTGAGGTGAGTGAGTGAGGTGAGTGAGGTGAGTGAGTGAGTGAGGTGAGGTGAGTGAGGTGAGTGAGGTGAGTGAGTGAGGTGAGTGAGGTGAGTGAGGTGAGTGAGTGAGGTGAGTGAGGTGAGTGAGTGAGGTGAGTGAGGTGAGTGAGTGAGGTGAGTGAGGTGAGGTGAGTGAGGTGAGTGAGTGAGGTGAGTGAAGTGAGTGAAGTGAGTGAAGTGAGTGAGTGAGGTGAGTGAGGTGAGTGAGTGAGGTGAGTGAAGTGAGTGAAGTGAGTGAAGTGAGTGAGGTGAGTGAGGTGAGTGAGTGAGGTGAGTGAGGTGAGTGAGTGAGTGAGGTGAGGTGAGTGAGGTGAGTGAGGTGAGTGAGGTGAGTGAGTGAGGTGAGTGAGGTGAGTGAGTGAGGTGAGTGAGGTGAGTGAGGTGAGTGAGGTGAGTGAAGTGAGTGAGGTGAGTGAGGTGAGTGAGGTGAGTGAAGTGAGTGAGGTGAGTGAGTGAGGTGAGTGAGGTGAGTGAGGTGAGTGAGCGAGGTGAGTGAGGTGAGTGAGGTGAGTGAGTGAGGTGAGTGAGGTGAGTGAGGTGAGTGAGTGAGGTGAGTGAGGTGAGTGAGGTGAGTGAGGTGAGTGAGGTGAGTGAGGTGAGTGAGTGAGGTGAGGTGAGTGAGGTGAGTGAGGTGAGTGAGTGAGGTGAGTGAGGTGAGTGAGTGAGGTGAGGTGAGTGAGGTGAGTGAGGTGAGTGAGGTGAGTGAAGTGAGTGAGGTGAGTGAGGTGAGTGAGTGAGGTGAGTGAGGTGAGTGAGGTGAGTGAGTGAGGTGAGTGAGGTGAGTGAGGTGAGTGAGCGAGGTGAGTGAGGTGAGTGAGTGAGTGAGGGGGGTATGGGAGGGAAGGAAGGGAACGGAGCAACATTTTCAAAGTTTATTGTGGAGCAAGAAACAAAAAGTGGCGAAGTGAGCATCTTCACGTAAATCTACACGAAAGCATGAACATCTGTCACAGCCAGGATAAATGTAACATGCCGAGAAACATACACACTAGGATGTTCAGAGCAGCAGGATCCACAGTGTGATTAGAACCATGTTAAAACCAAACACAAATCGATGCAGGAAAGATGATCTGAAGGAAATACTTCCAAAGTGTTAGCAGTAGTGGTCTTCGGGAGGTTTTGAGGAATTTTCTTCTTCTTTTGATGTAACAGAAAGAAGGAGCAGACTTATTTAGAACAGAAACCTCACTGCAGTAAGATCCCCCCTTTCACAGGCCACTATCAGCAAGGCAGCTGAACCATTCCAAGAGCCTATTTGTCTTGTTCCTTCTCCATTCCAGCTTTTCTCACTTTGTACCAGGTTCCTTCATTCCTGATGGGTGTCTTTACCTTCTAGTACCTTCCTGCCCTGTCCATCCTGTCCACTCGTCAGAGGGCTGCTGGACTCATCCACCTCAATTAACGACCACTTCCCACTCTCTCCCACCCTCACCTGGTTCATCCACCTCCTGAATTGCTCCGGCATCCTCCCTGCCACTCCCCAGGCTGGAGTCCAAGTCTGGTCCACATCTCTTCCCTGCCTCTTGCCCTCAGAAAGTACGAACCCTCCCATTGTGTACACTGACTTTCACACTTGCCTCCCTCCTCTTCCCTCCCTGTGTTCCACACAACCAGGTGTCCTGCCCTTCTCCTAAGCTGCAACAACAACTTGCTCTGAATATTTTTACCACAGCCCTTATCATGTTAAACCAAAAATATCTGTTTCTTATGTGTCATATTCCCCCGGTTAGATACTCTCTAAAGACAGAGACCGTGTCTTAACACGGTCGAACCCCCAGTCCCTAACGCAATCCCTGGCACAGGCTGAATTCTCCATCAACACCGTCTCACTGAATCTGGTTTCTTTGCCAAAAACTTTCCATGATTCTTCTCTGAAGACCGTCCAAACCTTCAGCCTGACTTTCTGAAACATCGAAAGGCTGGTTTAAACCTAGCTTTGCCACCTTAACTGCAAATGAACGCCACTAGCCCCCAAAATGGGCTCTGCCATACTGAGTGTTCACTTCTCTGGAGCATACCTCACACGTGTTCTCCCATTCCTTTTTTCTCACCGTGCCCAAAACACCCTCTCATCTTCGGGTTTCCTAATTTCACTCTGGTTCTCCCTCAACTCCCAGCTCCATTGCCACCTCCTCTCCAAGTCCCCCCTTCCACCCCACTCAGCTTCCGCAACCATCCGTGATCCTTTGCTGCTTCTGGAACTTCTCATGTGTGTATATCTCACTTTGCTAATTCAATGTAGGTAAGCCCCCCTCCCCGTCATGCTGCACATGCACTTGGACCTAGGAGCTCCTCAGTAAGAGCTGCTGACTGGCTGATGTAGGTCACGTGCTGCCGCGGAGGTGACTGTGCTGGGTGTGCCAGTTTTGGTTACCAGGCTGTGGATCCATGTCACACAGGCCGCACCTTGAAGGGAGGGCCCCTGAACCTAAGCAGGAGAGGTTCGGTCATCCCAGTGCTCCCCCAGCTGCTCTGCCTCTCCTTCCTGATCGCCTGCCACAGGCCACTGTGTGGACCGCCAGAGAGACCCTGCCACAGCTCGCCTAGGGACCAGGACAGACCCCGGCGGACGAAGGGCCCCGAACCTTGCAGCCAGTGTCCGGGTGCTCAGAACAATCCAGGCATCTTACAGAACACCATGGTTTGCCGAATCTGTAGGCAAACTGTTACTGTCCATGGGAAAGTATTAGGAACCAGAAAATCATGTTTGTTTTCCTTCTCATTATAAACTCTCAATGGCTCCCCTCTGAATACAGAAAAGCAGTAAGTAACCTGGTATTTGAGAACTTACACATTTTTATTCAAATTTGTCTTTCATTAATCGGATACTGTCCAAGGACACCCAGCCTGTACCTTTTACTCATTTATAAAGAAATGGAAAATTCCTTACTGAATGAGTCAATGTATAAATGCATGCAATGGTGATTGTCTTACACTTTATATAACACGTTCTCTGGATTTACTAATAAAAAATGCTGTAGGCCTCTTCCAGCGGCTTTCCCTCATTCTGGTCTGCATTGCAGGGGCTCTGGCTGCAGCCAACACTGAACACTGCAGGGCACCTGATGAGACCAACATCTTGTCTTCCAGAGACGAGGGCGATGTCATGAGTCACTTCTTGGTCTTTCCCCTCTCTCTGCGCATGTGGTGTCAGCCGTGGTGCCTGCCAACCCGAAGACGGGACTTGCTACATATGTCAGCAGTGGAAGAGACCCGAGTTACCAACGGCGAATCCCTATGGGTCCACAGCAACTTCAGTCCTTGCCTCCTCAGAAGACAGAATTCGACTGAGGGGCGTCAGGCAGAAAAAGAGACCGAGCAAGTTTCAGAGCAGGAGTGGAAGTTTAGTTAAAAGGCTTTAGAACAGGAAAGAAAGGAAAATTCGCTTGAAAGAGACCCAAGCAGGCGCCTGAAGGTCCAAGAGAGAAAAGAGAGCACAAGAAGACAGTAAAACAGAGGGTCTTTAACCTTGATCCTGGGACTTCATAGGCTTGCCTCTTTCCCAGGATTCTTCCCTCACAAAGTGGGTTTCCCGCATGCGCAGTGCTCGCCTTATCCTTTGGAATGGAGCATGCGCAGTGTGTTTAGGGAGGTCCACGCAGGCCCCTCAGGCTTTCTTCCCTTTTCTGGTGGAGTGGTCATCAAACGTCATCATTTTTTGTCTCTTAACACGCATGCCCAGGAAGTTGCTTCTCCCTGAGGCCTGCATTCAATTGACAGTTTGATGTTAACAGGTGCGGACCATCAGGAAATGGTCTTTTCTGGTGCGGTGGAATTGTCATTTTTAGAGAGGTGATGCGATCATTGCCGAATCATCACCCGAAATTTCTAGTAGGTGGTGGAGAGAGCTCTCTCCTGCCCCTTTCATGCCTAACTACCTGTAACACATAGAGGGGGCTTGGCTGGGACTTTGGAGTGAATTCAGGGAAGCTGGCCATGCACAGCTCGGTAGACAACTGGGGATGAGACTTGAGGGTCTCTGGGCCTGCCGGCGGCCCATTGTATGCAGATCAGTGCGAGGGATCCTCATACTCCGGCTACTACAAAGCTGGGCCTTTACCTCTGCTCAAGTAGAAAGAGGCCTGAGAGGGTGACTCATTCTCACTCATCACAGCATCCGCAGTGCTCCAGCCCTGCCCCAACCTCCCTGTGTCTACTGGGACAGCCTCAACGCCAAGGGAAGGAACTAAGAGGAAAAAACTCCAGTTTTAAAAACTGAACAGAATTGAGGAGGAGCCTCCTCAGGACTGGTTCTTTCCTCCCCCACTGGCCTCTCTCACCTGTCACCATCAACTCTTACTCCCTTGGAATGTTCAAGCTGTTTATCATTCCCTGGGAACAGCTTGTCCACTGAGCTTCTGCATTTGGGGCTGAGTGACAAGAAATCAAAGGGACGAAATGGGCCAACTCCCTAATCTTACCTCCCTGCATTAAAGTGGAGAATATATGGGAGTAAATAAATGGAAAATACACAGTCAGTTCTTTACCATCACAGTCAATAATGGCAGAATCACTCCAGGAGGAAATGCAGTCTGGGGTACTTCCTTCATCTGAGACACCTAACCTGGGGACAGCTTGGCTCTGTGTCCCACCTCTGCCACCACAGACTGTCTGCCCACTCGCTTCTCTGTATTCCTCAAGATCTGGGGTGCTCCATTTGAGTTCCTGGAGAAAAGAGAAATGTTTTCTACCTAGAGTGAATATATCTGGTGTCCTTCCAAATAGCTGCAGCCCATGCATTTTTAATAAGAAGGAAGCCCTGATGAATGTCACAAAGCCAATTAATGTGGCCACCACCACGGTGGAGATGTTGTTATACAGCTGTCAAGTGCCTGCAGTGTGCAGGGCAGAGCAGAGATTAGACATGTTGCCCACCCAGTGGGCTGATGATCAAAGTGCTTGCGTGTTTCTGTAGGCATTTCCAGTTCAGTTTACATTTTAGAAGAAAATAAATACACTCAGACAACCATCTCCTGTTCTTCTTCTCCCTACCCTCCACCTTTGTTAATGGAATAAACTTTTCCCTTCCCCCTCCTTTTTATACTAAAACAGTTCCTTGGAGGTATCAGTGGGGCTGCTTAGGGGCAAAGGCCGCGGATCCCAACTCTGCACCTAGGAACTGGCTGATCCTTGTGACCCGGTCAACTGGGACCCAGTTGTAGCCAAACCTCTCTTCACTCCCCAGCAATACCTGCAATTGCTCAGTTTCATCCCAGATCCCAGTGGTTCTAGCTAGACTCAGGCCAAAGACTACTTGGGCCTTTTGATGCAAGGCATTTGGGAAATTAGCACTTTTCCACTGGATTATTGGAGCTGCAGAAACTTGCCTACCTCTGGGATTCTGTTCAGCGCCTGACATCCTGAAGGTTTGCCTGGGCTCCTCCCAGCCCTAGTCTAATCCTGAATGAGCTGGCACTGGCTGGGCAGCCTGGCCTCACCTGGGATCCCTGTTTGGCTTGGCCTTTGTCAAGGAGGCCAGGAGCCTGAGGAACTAGAGGATTAAGCAACAGCTTCCCAGGGGCGAATTCCTGCCTAGCGCCTGGTATTGGTTTCTGAGCCAAGCATGGGTGGCTCTGTTTCTGCTGATTCCTCATCGTAGTTGCATGCTACATCCTGGTTCTCTATTCCTGCCTGGATATTCCTCCCCAGAAGGAATTAACTCAAGGGCCCTGAGAGCTGTGGGCCCGGATGTAGCTCTTATATGCAAACACTTCCACTTCTGAATTTTCGGAAGTTACTAAGACCCCTTAGAGCCACGCTGGGGTCCTGTTAGCTCTTCTTCTGGGCCCGACTTAATTGACTTGGCCAGGCGTTATTTTAGACACCTGAAATTGGCAAGTGCTTGGTATCAGGGTGGTTTAAATTTCAGAGGGGCATGGCATGGCATGGCACGGCATGTTTGAGGCTGGGACTTATAATGCACAGATAAGAGCCTTCTTTGTCGCTCTAACAGTTTTGCTCATCTTTACCCACCATGTGTCAGATCACCCTGTGGATGTTGGAGAGTTATGTCTGATTGTTTTTGCACACAGGTCGGAAATGTATGAAAGATAGGCTGAGTTTCTTGCCTCCTTCCCTAGAGCAAACCTAATAGCTCAGACTGCAGCAAGCTACTGATGTTCTATCTCTGTGAACTAGGAGGTGATAAGCTGAGGAATGCCTTCTCCTATCCCCATTTTTACCTGAGATCCCAGAAACTGGCATGCCCCTACACCGTGGGTTTGCCAGGGACAAACCTGTTTAAGCCTGTCCTGTTATACACATGAAAACACCCCCTGTTGTTCTCAAAATTGAAAGCTGGACAATGAGTTATAGAGTTGCCCTGTGTATAGAGGACATCCCATTCATTCTAGCTGTGTTCTTTCCAGACTACAGAGAGCATGTTATGGCTGGAGAAGTTAGGGCTGAGAAAGGGAAGTGACTTGTCTACACTCACATAGTGAGTCAGTAGCAGAACCGTTTAAGAGAATCCAGGGGCTTTGACTAATGTGCTACTCACTCCTGACACCACCCTGGTAAAGGGAGTAGAAAGGACAGGAATAGGTCAGTTGACAACATGTGGTGGAGGAGAGAAGCCTGCGTGCCTATGCATGTGAAATGACGGTAGAAGGCTTCCAAAGGGCAGGTGCAAAATAATACTGCACAGTGCAATCGATCCTTAGTGGGAGCTCAGGAGCTGTTGGTTGATGAGTGAGTTGATAAGCTACAAGTGCCCACAGGGAGAAGGAAAACATCAAGCAGGATGACCAGGGGGTGCTGCAGAGAGGAAGAAGTGAACTGCCCGCAGCTGGCTGAGCCTGAGCCTGTGATGGCGCCAAGGGTGTGCTGGCACCGTGTGGGCGGAAGGACTCGAGCTACCTCTAAGTCTACTGAGGCCTTATTTACCAAGGTGAGGGTTGAGCTGGATTCTGAAAAGGAAATCTAGTAAGGAGAAGGAGGCGAGCCCAGCGTGAAGGAAGGAGGTGTAGGGACAGTGGGCAGACGAGACAGCCTGGGGCAGAGGGAGATGGAAGAAAAGAAACAAAGAATGTCTGCCCAGCATCCTCATTTTTTTGGTTTTCTGGGAAAATGGTGAAACTCTTGCAAGTGGCGATTACAGAGGGCGGGAGTAAGAGAGAAACCACAGTGATTTTTTTTTCTTCAGGACCAAAAAAATAATGTTTTCCCCAAACTAAACAAAGTCAGATTGAGAAATGCAACATAGTACCTTAGGGACCTGGTGGCTCATTGCTACGTCTTGCCACAGGCGCCGGCCTCAGATGCTCATGGCCGCCTGGGAAGGGGAGGAGGACCCTTAAACTTTTCAAGATCCAAACAATCATGGTTCTCTTTTTGGAAAATAGTTTTTATCGGCCTCTTGTAGACAGCGGTGGTCGCACCTTTTGTGAACCACAGAACAATATGTGTCTGGATGCCTCTTCCCCACCTGTTACCTGCCCGGGGAGCCTCACCTGCCTCTTATAGGACAGCTTCATAGCCTGTGACTTCAGTGTGGTCCTCTTACACGGAAAGCCCCCAGTAATGATTGCTGTTGTTACCTAAAAGGTCATTTCCCTCAGATGACACCAGTGCTTTAGGATCATTAAAGAAACAAAGGAATCTTATAATTACAAGATGAAACTCTGCCTTCAAAGAGGGAGATGCGGCCAAATTCTTTAGGAAAAACTGGAGCTGGGGCCTGGGTGGTCTTGCTGGTGTTCCTTCTTTTGTGATTAAATGAAGCCATTCATTTCAGAGCTGCCTTAAAAAAAATGTAGGAGTCATTCAACCTTCTTCAGCAAATTATAGTGATTTTAAATGAACAAAAAAGTCAGCGGCCCTATTCACACCCCCCACCCCTCCCCCATCAGAAATAATGTATCTGATGATGGAAATTATCCACAGCCTGAAAAGAAAAAATCATGGCAACTTCTCAGTTGCACATCGTACTTTCATATTTCTATTTATGTGAAATTCTTATTCTCAACCATCTGATTTTTGTTAACGTTAGGGATCTAGATCTAGTCAGGTCTTGTGCCTGCAGACCCCTTTAATTAGCATGATAACTCAAATTGTTTTCTAATTGAGGTGGCTGTGCTTCTGATTCTTATCTGTGGAGCCAGAGGCCTTGGGGCCACCTGCACAGCCCCATTGGCTGAGATTTTATCTGCAAGCACTGCCCTCTCTCCCAGGACTCTGCTGGCCAGGGGTTGAACTCTGAAGCTTCTCCAACCTCAGGTGGAAATCTGAGTTCTTGCCCCGCCCAGAGTGCTGGGGGATCTCAGCAGCCCACCTGGGCACACAGGAGGAGTGGGTGCTGAGCTGGCACAGCCCAGAGTGCTGGGGGATCTCAGCAGCCCACCTGGGCACACAGGAGGAGTGGGTGCTGAGCTGGCACAGCCCAGAGTGCTGGGGGATCTCAGCAGCCCACCTGGGCACACAGGAGGAGTGGGTGCTGAGCTGGCACAGCAACTCCATCCTCCTGTCCTCACCCTGGGATTTCCGATTTGCTGCAGGGTGTGGGAGAACCCAGCTCCCACCTCTGCTAGCTGTGCATAATTACTGAGTGGGGAGGGCATCACTGTCTCAGACAAGAATGAGGGGCTGGCCCAGAGTCTCTGCACCTCTCAAGTGGTCTCTGGAGGCACCCCAGGTCGCTGGCTATGATCCTGACCTATGTAGTCACTGGTGCCAATGTCCATGCTAATGACTCTAGTGGCCACCTCTGTCCAGGCAAGGGCTGAATCCCATCACCAACATAACTTTTTCCAAGCAGCCTAGATTAGGCAATTGAAAAAAACAAAAACAGCCGTGAGGTAAAGGGACCTTCAGCATAATCCTAGCTTTTATCACATAAACAGAGGTTGGGGGTAACCACCCCACCAAACCAAAGGGATTCATGACACAGTGCGAAGTGCCATGTGCCTTCACAAAGAGAAGGGTCACGTCAATATCAACTCCTACAGCGATTCAACTCTACAGAGACAAATGGTGTTTTAAAAATTCCATTTTATTCTTTGGTAGTTTTTCCCTTTTTAACAAAATTGTCTATATTTAAGGCATACAACATGATGTTTTGACATACATATACAGAGTGAAATTGTTACTACAGTCAAGCAAATTAACATATTCATCATCTTGCATAGTTATTTTTTGTGTGTGTATGATAAGAACACCTAAAATCTACTCTCTTCACAAATTTCCAGTATATAATATAATATTATTAACTATGCTGTACACCATACCTTTAGATTTATTTATCCTACATTTGCACCCTTTGACCTCTCCCCATTTCTCCCTCTCCCATCCCCGGTAACAGCCATTCTACTGTCTCTTTTCTACTTATTTAACTTCTCTTTTAGATTCCACATATAAGATGAATCACAGTATTTTTCTTTCTGTGGCTGGCTTATTTCACTTAACATAATGTCCTCCAGGTTCATCCATGTTGCCAAAAATGGCAGTATCTCCTTTTTAAAGGCTGTATAATATTCCACTATGTGTGTGTGTGTGTGTGTGTGTGTGTGTGTGTGTGTGTATATATATATGTGCATGTGTGTGTGTGTGTGTATATATGTGCATGTGTGTGTGTGTGTGTGTGCATGTGCATAAAAGCATACTGATTAAGGAAAATGTTTAAGCCATACTGGTCTGCGGTCTGAGTTAGATCATGATTGTATCCTTTCCTTTGGCTGACCTTTACAATCCCTCAATAAGTTGTGCTAACACAGGGAAGCTGCTTTTACCAAATCCCTGTGATGAACAATTTCTTTATCCATTCGTCAGTTGATGGACACTTAGGTTGCTTCAATATCTTGGCTATTGTGAATAATACTGCAATGAACATGGGAAAGCAGGTATCTCTGTAAGGTACTGATTTAATTTCCTTTGGGCATATATCCAGTAGAGAGATTGCTGAGTCATATGATAGGTAGCTCTATTTTTAGTTTTTTTTTTTTGAGAAACCCCTGCAATTTTTTCCATAACGACTGTCAGGATTTATATTCCTACTAACAATGTTGTTCCCTTTTCTCCACACCCTCTCCGACACTTTTTATCTCTTCTTTTTGGTAATAGTCATCTTGATGGATGTCAGTTGATATCACATTGCGGTTTTGATTTCATTACTCCGATAATTAGCGATGCTGAGCACCTTTTCGTACACCTGTTGGCCATTTTTATGTCTTCTTTGGAGAAATGTCTGTTCAGGTGCTTTGCCCATGTTTTAACTGGGTTATTTGTTCTTGTTGTTGCTTTTGAGTTGTGTGAGTTGCTTATATATTTTGTATATTAACCCTGTATCAAATATCATGTTGGTGCAAAAGGAATTGTGGCTTTTGCCATTAAAAATAATGGCAGAAACTGCCATAAATGCCATTAAAAGTAATGGCAAAAACCACAATTACTAATATATGGTACACAAATATTTTCTCACAATCCACAGGCTCTATTCTTTTCATTTTGTTGATTGTTTTCCTTGCCGTGTGGAAAATTTTTAATTTGATATAGTCCCGCTTATTTATTTTTGCTTTTGTTGCCTGAGGTTTTGATGTAATATTCAAAAAAATCATTGCCAAGGCCAATGCCAAGGAGCTTTCTCCTGTTTTCTTCTAGGAGTTTCATGGTTTCAGGTCTTAACTTAGATCTTTAATCTATTTTAAGTTGATTTTTGTGTCTGTTGTAAGATAGGGTCTAATTTCTTTCATTTTCATGTGGATATCTTGCATTCTCAACACCATTTACTAAAGAGACTGATTTCTTCATTGGACCTTCTTGGTGCTCTTGTCAAAAATTAGTTGACTGTATATGTTTGGGTTTATTTCTGGACTGTCTATTCTGTTCCATTGGTTTATGTGTCTGTTTTTATGTCAATACCATACTGTTTTGATTACTATAGATTTGTAGTAAAATTTAAAAACCACCAAGTATGATGCCTTCAACTTTGTTTTTCTTTCTTAATAACTTTGGCTATTGGGGTCTTCTGTGATTCCATACAGATTTTAGAACTGATTTCTCTAGTTCTGTAAAAAATGTCATTGGAATATTGACAAGGATGGCTTTGAATCTTTATACTGCTTTGTGTACTATGAACATTTTAACAATATTAATTCTCTCAGTCCATGAATATGGGATCTCTTTCCATTATTTGTGTCATCTTAAATTTCTTTTATCAATGTTTTATAATTTTCAGTGTGCAGGTCTTTCAGCTACTTGGTTAAATTTATTCCTAATTATATTATTCTTTTTAATGTTATTAGTGAAATTGTTTTATTTTTTATTTTTTGGATAAGTCATTATTGTTGTGAAGAAATGTACTGATTTTTGTATGTTGATTTTGTATTCTCCAACTTTACTGAATTCATTTATTAGTTTAAACAGGTTTTTGTGTGTGTGTGTGAAGTTGTTAGGGTTTTCTACATATAGGATCATGTCACTGATAAACAGGGATAATTTTACTTCTTTTCTGATTTAGATGCCCTTCATATTTTTTTCTTATCTGACTGCTCTGGCTAGTACTTTCAATACTATGTTGAATAGAAGTGGCAAGAATGGGCATCCTTGCCTTGTACTGGATCTTAGAGGAAAAGCTTTCCATTTTTCCCACAGCTTATGTTGCCATCTCTGGGATTTTCATAAACAGCCTTTATTATGTTGAGGAAATTTCCTTCTATACCTAAAGTGTTGAGACTTTTTAATCAAGAAAGAATGTTGAACATTGTCAAATGCTTTTTCTGCATCTATTGAGGAGAACATGAATAATCTTGAGGAGCGTTTTGTGAAAGTGACTTACAGAGTGATTGTGCCTAGAGCACTGACCCAAAAAATGATCAAGTGCTGGCCGGGTGCTGTGGCTCATGCCTGTAATTCTAGCACTTTGAGAGGCCAAGGCAGGCAGATCACCTAAGGTCAGGAGTTTGAGACCAGCCTGGCTAAGATGGCAAAACTCTGTCTCTACTAAAAATACAAAAAAATTAGATGGGCGTGGTGGCGGGAACCTGTAGTCCCAGCAACTTGGGAGGCTGAGGCAGGAGAATTGCTTGAACCCGGGAGCCAGAGGTTGCAGTGAGTCGAGATCGTGCCATCGCAATTGCACTCCAGCCTGGGCAACAGAGCGAGACTCTGTCTCAAAAAAAAAAAAAAATCAAATGGGCAAGAATTGCCAAATATGCATGAGGAGAATTATCTCAGAGAGGCTGGGGGTGGGGGTGAGTGGACAGATCAGCTTAGCCTCTAAGGTAGGGCATGTGTATGCTTGCAGTAAGAAGTTATATGAAGGGCTTTCTCTTTATAGGAACAGTAGCTTTTGCCCTAATTCTAGGTCATTGTCATCATCTACCCAAAGGGGTAAGCATTAGACACTTGATGAGTGTGGATCAGGTGAAAGTAGTAAGGGCTGCTTATAAGAGGTGAAAAGAAGAGCTATTCAACAAACGGTGTTGGAACCAGTGGCTAGCCACTTAAAAAAATAAATTAAGCTCGTTCTTACCATACTCTTTCCCCCAATAAATTCCATGGGGATAAAAAATTTAAAGGTAAAATTTGAAACCATAAGATTTAAAAAATCATGGGTGTGTTTATTGATCATCTCTGTATAGCGAAGTCCTTTCTAGTGTAGAAGCCACAGATTTAAAAAATTATAAATTTAATACCATAAAAGTATACATACTTTTGTATGACAAAATTACCTTTAAAAATGTGACAATCAGGGCAAATACTTGCAACATATATGAGAAACACAGGGTTAATTTGCTTAAATTATAAAAAGCTGGTACAAACCAGTAAAGAAAAGCTGGCACGAATCAATAAATTAAAAATTGGGCAAAGAATATGAATGGGCAGCTTATAAGAAAAGTCACACAAATGTGTGATAAGCACATTTACTTGAAATTAAGAATGCATATCCAAATCATAACAGGATACCATTGTTCACCTAATTGGCAAAAATTATAAAGTTTTTAAAATAATTAGTGCCTGTGAAGATATGTGGAGAAAGGAACTCACAAATATTGTTATGGGGACTGTTAACTGGTGGTCATGTTGCTAATATTAATAGACTCATCTGAGAGCAATTTAACAATAGCAATTGTAATTTTCAATGTATGTTCCCTTTGATCCAGGAATTCCGCTGCTTGAATTTCGACTACTACTACCTTGACAAAATTATACCAAAACACATCCCAGCACTTTGGGAGGCGGAGGCGGGCGGATCACGAGGTCAGGAGATGGAGACCATCCTGGCTAACACGGTAAAACCCCGTCTCTACTAAAAATACAAAAAATTAGCTGGGAAACACTTGCTACTGTTTTAGACCACTATGTTTGGGGGTGATTTGTTATGTAGCAATAAATAATAGAAATAACCATGATCCCAAATTTTTGTGCACACTCGTGTGTGTATGTGTGGTGTTGTGTACACAATTGGCCCTTGAACAACATGGGCTTGAACTGTGCAGGTCCACTATACACAGATTTTCTTCTACCTCTGCTACCCCTGAGACAGCAAAACCAGTCCCTCCTCTTCCTCCCCATTGCTCAGCCTACTCAACATGAACACAATGAGGATGAGGACCTTTAGGATGATCCACTTCCACTTGACACATAGTAAGTATATTTTCTCTTCCTTATGATTTTCTTAATAACATTTTCTTTTCTCTAGCTTACTTTTTTCTAAGAATACGGTATCTAATACATATAACATATAAAATAGGTGTTGCTTGACTGTGTTATTGGTAAGGCTTCTGATCAACAATAGGCTTTTGGTAGTTATGTTTTAGGGGAGTCAAGAGTTATATGCAGATTTTCAACTGTGTTGGGAGATCGGTGCCCCTAACCCTCGTGTTGCTCTACAGTCAATTGTATATGTATATGCATACACACACACACACACACACAATATTTTTATATATGCAAATGTACATCCACATTTGCTGTGTTTTGCATAATTTTGAGGCAATAGAGAACAGAAGGAACTGCTGAGAATGGTTATTTTTGAGTGATGGACTGGAAGGCAGGGAAGCTGTGATAGTTAATTTTAGGTCTTAACTGGATTAAGGAATACCTAGAGAGCTGGTAAAGCCTCAAATCTGGGTGTGTCTGTGAGGGTGTTTCCAGAGGAGACTGGCATGTGAGTCAGTGGACCGAGTGGGAAAGATCTGCCCTCAATGTAGTCAGGCACCATCCAATCAGCTGGGGGCCCACATAGAACAAGGCAGAGGAAAGGAGAATTCTTTCTTTCTCCTGGACCTGGGGCACCCTGCTTCTGTTGCCCTTGGATATCAGAACTCCAGGCTTTTCAGCCTTTAGACTCCAGGACACACTGGGTTCTCGGGCCTTTGGCCTCAGACTGAGAATTGCACCATTGGCTTCTCTGGTTCTGAGGCTTTTGGACTGAGCCACGCTACAGGCATGCAGTTTGTGGGCGGCCTGTCATGGGACTTCTCTGCCTCCATAATCATATGAGCCAATTCCCCTAATAATCCTCTCTTTATCTATCTATCTATCTATCTATCTATCTATCTATCTATCTATCTAATCTATTCATCCATCTATCCATCCATCTATCTCCTATTGGTTTTGTCTCTCTGGAGAACTCTAATATTAAGATCATCTTTGTTAGAAATGGAATGTTAATGCTCTGTTCTTGCCTGCATGATCTATAACTTTTTTCTTGTGTATCTTTTAAAATCTTTAACTGGCTTGGGAGGAAACCATCCTTTTTTCTGCTCATATTAGCTTTTTTAGAGTCTGAAAGCACGTAGTTTCTGCACAGTACCAACCTGGACTGAACAACAGTAATGTGCTTAACATGATCCAAAACTGATTCCAGTTATCAATTGTGCAGTCCTTGGAGTCACATTTGAAGGTTCACATCCTGGACCTTCAAATATGAAGCTGGAGCTTCATATTTGAAGCTCCATCATTTCCATCCTCTCTAAACCTCAGTTTCCTCTTCTGTAAAATGCAAATAATACCAGTACCTACCTATATTAGTTATCTATTACCGTATGATAAATTACCCCAAAACTTAGCAGCTTGAACCAATAAACATGTATGAGCTACAACTTCTGTGGGTTATGAAGCCAGGCACGACTCAGCCAGGAGCTTCTGGCTCAAAGTATCTCATGAGGTTGCAGTCCAACTACTGTCTGAGGCTGCAGTCCCATCTGAAGGTGTGACTGTGGCAGGATCCTCTTCCAAGTCCATGCACGTAGTTGCCAACAGGATTCCATCCAATGGAGTCTGTTGGACTGAGGGTTCCACTTCCTCACTGGCTGTTGGCTGCGGGTCTCCCTCAGTGCTTTGTCACATAGACCTCTCTACAGGGTGGCTCATGGCATGGCAGCTGGAGCACCAAAGACAGAAACCACAGACGTTTTACAATCTGATCTTGAAAGGGACATCCTATTACTTCAACATACTCTATTCATTCAAGGCAAATATATGAATCCAGTCCACACTCAAAGAGAGAAGAGATTATACAAGGAAGTGAATGCCAAGAGGTGAGGATCAACAGGGGCCATCGCAGAGGCAGCCTACCACAAGACCTCATAGAGTGGTTGTGAGCATTAAATGAATTAATGTCAGTGTTTAAAACATACTATCACTCAACAAATGGAAGGTCTTATTAATATTATAGATATCTGTCCATGTTTAACATTAAATATCAAATTTTTTTTTTTTTTTTTGAGACAGAGTCTTGCTGTGTCACCCAGGCTAGAGTGCAGTGGTGTGATCTCTGCTCACTGCAACCTCCACCTCCTTGGCTCAAGTGATTCTCCTGTCTCAGCCTCCCGAGTAGCTGGGACTACAGGCGCACGCCACCACGCCTGGCTAATTTTTGTATTTTTAGTAGAGACAGGGTTTTGCCATGTTGGCCAGGCTGGTCTTGAACTCCTGACCTCAAGAGATCCACCTGGCTCGGCCTCCCAAGGTGTTGGGATTACAGGCGTGAGTCACCTTAAGTGCTCTTTTTCTGCAACTAATTTATAGTGGAATTTCAGAGAGGCCTTTTGGCCAGAAATGTACTAATTTATCCACCTAGGTGTTTTCTCAGATTCCCCAGGGCAACACTGACTTAGGAGTGGCTCCTGCCAAGCAGTGATGTGGGCTGGGCCTGTCATGGTTTTGGGGCCTCTCAATACAGCTCATCGAGCAGTCATCGAGTCTGTATTAGTGCCTATAACAAGACGGGAACCCAGGTAGTAACTGGGGACCCAGCAGTGAACCAGGCATATGTAATTTCTGCCTTTACAGGGCATGCAAGTTACTGGAGGGGGTTCAGACAGAGAAAAGACAACTTCAGCTATTCCTGGGTGCTCTTAAATACTGATACCCAGAAAGGCATAAACCTAAATGATTACTCTTCTCTTACTACCTCAATATTTGAGGGTAAATAAGGAGGTTTATTATTGTTAAGTATTTAATTTAAGAAATACATAATTTATTTAATTAAAATCTATTTAATACCTAAAATGTTATATTTATGAAATTTACTAACACCAAGTATGCCCTCACTCTGGTGGAGGCAGGAAACTAAACTGCTTGCCACTGTCATGAGATCAGGTTCACAATGTGGTGATACTCTGGTTTCCTAGGAGACTTAGCCCTGGCACAGGCACACAGCTGGGCACATGCAAATAATCGCTATCCTCGCCAGGTGTTCAGCTGCTCTTCATACAAGCATCTCTGCAGTCTCAAAAAGTATATATTCATGCATTCAACAACTATTTTATGAACAATAAGCGAATGCTATATTGGGGTACTCTTTGGATCCCACCTATTTCCAAATTTCCAAGACTGCATTCTCTCCATTCATTGTCCTCCAACACAGCTTTCGAGACTGTGAATTGGGGTCTTCCACTCATAGGCATGCCCAGCACAGCATAAGGTAGAGAGCAGAACAGGAGCCATCAGAGTGGACATTGAATCAATCACAGAGACAACAGCAATAAGCCACAAATACTCAACAAGTGGGGAAAAGGGGCAAGGGAATACAGTTATAAAGCGCAAGAGTTCTCCAAACATTTAAAATATTTTCTTCTCACTCTTACGATTCCCACTTTCTGTGTAGGAAAACAAAGAATAAGAAAATGACTTCTATGAAGCACATCCTCCAGAGTGAGTTGACCCAGAGTCTTTATGGAATGAGAAGGGAGAGAATTCATAATTAAATAAACAGCAAACAAACCTCAGGACAAAGTTACCCCTTATCTTACCTAAACTCTACAGTATTATAATTTACTCAGTCAGTCAATAAGTATTTTTTAGCATCTACTCTACACCAGGTACTATTCTAGCTCAAGTTTTATCATGGGCTCCAGTTTTCTCCTTGTAGTATTTACATTCAACAAACACTTATCACTAAACCCACTGGCATGCAGAGCTATAATCTGTAACCTATCGTACACTTCTGAAAAATATTAACAGAACCTTAGTTGGCAAGAACAAGAACTCATTAAAAATGGGGTTTAGAGAATAAAAATTTTAAATGATACTATGTTTGAGTAATTACACATATATATATATGTAAAAATATATACACAAACCAAATATTCAGGAAGACACCAATTCTGAAACAAGCTCTGTCGATATTAAAGAACTAATGTTTTCTCCTTAATCTCCTTCAGATATTTAGTATATATCTGTGATATCATGATTTTCTAGGGCATATTCTCCAACAAATGTCATGTTACATAAGCTGTGTGTTCTTTCGTGTTTAGAAACTAGCCCTTACTGTGAAGTGTAACATCTTCTTGCACTCACATACTCCTTTGTTTTATTTGTGCAAATCTCAGCAAAATCTTGTGTAACTGTATTAGTCAGCTTCACTGCATAACAAACAATCCCCCAGAATCTCAGTAGTTACCTCATCAATGTATTTCTTGCTCATGATACATGTGGGCTATGAGTCTGCTATAGCTCTGTCCCACGTGTTTTCTCATCCCAGGATGCAGCTGAAGGAGCAGCTCCTATCTGGAAAATGCTTTTCTCTTGGAAGAGGGCAGAAGAGCAAGAGACCGGGTGGAACCACACGATCACATTTAAAGCTTCTGCTCCTAAGTGGCATATACCTTGTCTACTCACATGTCATTGGCCAGTGAAAATCACATGAGCAAGCCTGATAGGGACAGGGAAGTACACTTACCTATAAGGAGTCTAAGGCAGAGTTGTGTAATCCTTTTAAAGGAGAAAGGACAAATAATTACAAACAATATTGTAATCTACTACAGTAACCACTCGGCAATTTCCCAAAATATTGAGGAACTTAAGGGCACATTTTTTTTCTGGATCTACATTTCTATCCATTCATTGAAGGGTAGAACACAGGCAGTTCCTCAATCATGGCATGCATTACCTACAGGAAAAGAAAGTCATCACTGTGAAGGATATTGAACTGAGCCCAACATCTGCTAAAAGATCACAGATTTTGAAATTTTAAAAAACAAATGCTGAACCTCATTATTACAACACTAGGGTTAACAAAGGATTGCCATAGTTTACGCAGCATTATCCTGGCAACTTCATTTCACTAGTGTCCTATTTTGTTTTTAGTTTCCTGGGATTCAAAACCAAAAGAAGGGTAAGGAGTGGCTAACATTCATGCTAACACTCGTATAATGCTCTAAAATTTATTTAAATAGCACTTCCACATTCACAGTAATTGCAGAAGTGATGAACACAGTTAAGAAGGACATGCTCTCCTTGGGGAATTAGAATTAGAAGTAGGAGACGTAGGATAATATTTGCTTTTATATGAGAAGTAAAATTATAGTGTTACATGTGCTTAATCATTGTAGGGACCTAAATCACTGCAGGTATCTGTTTATGCCATTTGTTGGAAAAAACTGGGACAGGATACTGTTTTCCTTCCTTTAATATTTTTAAATCACCTCCTACATGACAGGTGCTGTGAGATGAATATCTCATACTTACATATACACACGCCTATTATTTCCACATCTCTGATTTTCCCCTGTACCCAGGGATTTACTTCTAGTCATAAAAGATGGCTTAACTTAGATTTCCTGCCATACAGCGCCTTCCCTTTATACTAAGTCATACTTTCTACAGTTGGCTTAAGAGACACATTTTATAATGAGAAAGCTAAAATGGAGTCTTTTTAAAGACATGCCCAAGACACACATACTAACAAGATGACTACTTCATTCCTTAATTTGTGGTCCATTGAGATGACTGATTGACATATAGATAGATACATCAATAGATACATAGATAGCTACATGGATGAAAGACAGATGATAAAGAGAGAGAGAGATGAAACATAGACGATAGAGGGAGGTGAATAGTTTCTCACCCTTGGTGTACGAAGTGAGGAAGTCAAGGTAAAACAATGGCAAGCACTGTGCCTCGGTCATAGTACCCACTTCAAATTGGAGAGCATGGTCAAGTCAACCTTCTAGGAAAGAAACAAGAGCCGTGTCAACTCTGTCATTCAAATAAATGTCCACGATGAATACTGTGCCTTCTTAAAGAACTTGCAGCTCAACATTTTGACATTTCATATAATAGCTAGCACATTATGACCATGTAGTAGATGTTATAGTGAATTGTGTCCCCCTAAATTCATATGTTGAACCCCTAACCCCACTAACCTCAGAATGGGACTCTATTTGGAGACGGGGTCTTAAAGAGGTAATTAAGTTCAAATGAGGTCATTACTGTGAGCCCTAATCCTATATGACTGGTGCGTTTTAAGAAGAAATTAGGATACAGATGCACTCAGGGTGAAAACCGTGTAAGGTGAACTGGTGAAGATGGCCATCTAAAAGGCAAAGAGAAAGGCCTCAAGGGAAACCAACCCTGATGGCACCTTGATCTCAGACATCTAGCCGCCAGAATCGTGAGAAAATAAATTTCGATTGTTTAAGCCACTCAGTCTAGGTTACTTTGTTATAGTAGCCCTAGCAAACTAATATAGTAAATATTTTAAAAATCAGCTTCTCTTCAATTTATTTGGAAAGAAAGAGACAGTATTACCAATGCTTAATTTACATAGTAAGGCAGCATGGAAAATGGGTATATACTTGCTTTTGTCTGGGCCTGGGTTCAACTCACTGGCTCTACCACTTACTAGCAATGTATGTAACCTTGGACAAATTACTGAATCTCTTTGTGCCTCAGTTTGCAGATCTGTAAAATGGGGTAATAGTACTTATCTCACAAAGTTGTTAGGAGGAACAAATGAATTAACAATATTTGAAAGCACTTAAAATAGTGCTTAACACATTGTGACCAATGCATAAACATGAAATACAGTAGTTGGAAAGTATTGTGAAATCCAGTCTATAAAATCCTTTTAAATTCTAACAATTTAAAAAAAATAAGTGTAGAGTATTCTTATTAAAGTGAGAAAATATTTGTCACAGCATTCAGAGTTTCCAGTCTGTTTAGTAGAAGGGTTATTGGGTTGAGTTTGCATTTTCGGGAAGAGGGAATGTGCTCTAATGATGAAGATGGTCGTGACCCGTGCACCCTGATGGCAGTAATTGTGAATTATTTCCGGAGAGGATTTTAACATTTGCCAAAGCTTTGACAGTTGCTGGCTTTCCCCGCAACATTCATTGCCATGAGAACCATGGACGGGGTACAGAATGTGTGCTGAAAAATGTTCACAGGTGCTATTTGCACATGACTTGCTGTAGAACGGGTGTAAACACAACTTGGTTTCTACTGGTCAAACTTTAACTCAAGATAAACTTGCTGACTGTGAAGTGTACCGCATGATTGTTCAGTGTGTGACGGCAAACATAAACAGGGGAGCAGGGGCGTCCCAGGGTCCAGGGACCAGTGTGTGTACCTTTCAGGAAGGCCAGCCTGGCTGCAACCTGCTCTGGTCCGGCGGCCCCCCATGGTACCACATTTTCTTTATCCAGCCCACCAGGAATGGGCACTTACGTTGATTCCATCCTCTTTGCTATTGTGACTAGTGCAACAGTAAACATCTGAGTGCAGGTGTCTTTTTGACATAATGATTTCTGTTCCTTTGGGTAGTTACCCAGTAGTGGGGTTGCTGGGTCAAATGGTAGTTCTATTTTTAGTTCTTTGAGAAATCTCCCTACTGTTTTCCATAGGGGTTGAACTAATTTACATTCCCAATAACAGTGTATAAGCATTCCTTTTTCTCCACATCCTTGCCAGCAGCTGTAATTCATTGATTTTTTTTTTTTTTTTTTTGAGATGGAGTCTCGCTCTGTTTCCCAGGCTGCAGTGCAGTGGTGTGATCTCAGCTCACTGCAACCTTTGCCTCCCAGGTTCAAGTGATTCTTCTGCCTCAGACTCCCGAGTGGTTGGGACTACAGGCACATGCCACCATGCCTGGCTAATTTTTGTATTTTTAGTAGAGACGGGGTTTCATCATATTGGTCAGGCTGGTCTTGAACTCCTGACCTCATGATCTGCCCACCTCAGCCTCCCGAACTGCTGGGATTACAGGCTTGAGCCACCATGCCCAGCCTATTGACTTTTTAATAGCTATTCTCACTGGTGTGAGATGGTATCTCATTGTGGTTTTAACTGGCATTTCTCTGATGATTAGTGATATTGAGTATTTTCTCAAATGTTTGTTGGCCACTTGCATGTATTCTTTTGAGATGTGTCTATTCATGTCCTTTGCCCACTTGGAAAATGATTTTTCTAAACCAATTGGGAAAAGAGGAAAGTGTCATCAATAGGGAGATAGCACCTGAGATAGATTTTGGAGGATATTACTTCTCTGAGATCAAACTTGCCTTTGATACACTGGGAACATTTTTATGAGCATAAAAATTACTAAAAGAGACTTGAAATATTTTTCTCTCATGTCAGTTCAGTCCATGGAGCTATTAAAATTTTCAAAACTTCAGGGCAAGAAAGATATATATCATCTGAATGTAAGCATTTGAGTAACCAATCTCTGCCAGGGGTGGGGCAGGTAGGTTGACAATACTTAATATATATTTTTATTTACATAGAACTGAGCCATTGCTAACCTCACATATCTAGAAAATAGCTTAGAAACAATGATTTTTTTTAAATAAAACAACACTTGAGAAACGCTTTTCTTATGCTTTTCTCGGAGAAGAACCAGCCCTCAGTTCCTGACTTGAAAAGCATTTATGTTTATTGCACACATATCCCTAACCAGTGTGAGTTTCTCTATGCCCATAGCAATTTAGAAATAGAAAATCAGCATTAGGGAGAAGGCTTTGCATAGTCTTGCACACTAACAAGAAGTAACTGCTGATGGCCCAAAGAAGAGAGCAACAGGAAAAAAATGTAAAAAACGGACAGGCACAAGAATTCCAAAAGGCACAGTAATTTGGGACCTCAGGTGTGCAGGCAAACGTTTCTCTCTCTGTCTCTGTGTGTGTGTGTGTGTGTGTGTGTGTGTGTGTGTGTGTGTGTTTGTGTGTGTGTGTGTGTGTGTGTCTTTCTCTCTCATTTCTCTCTCTCTCTCTCCCCGCCCCACCATGGCCTAAACCCATTATTTTTTCATCCGATAGCAGTGAAATCAGTTCTTTTTGTGATGATGTTAAGATCAAAAAAAGAAAAAAAAAAGTTAAATAAAGTTCCTCCACTCTTTAAGAAAACAGGGGCGGTTGAATTACATTTTAGAAAGTTTTCTGCCAAAATCTTTTCTTTTTTTCCTTCTTTCTTCCCTTCCTCCCTCCCTTCCTCCCTCCATTTCTTCTTTCTTTCTTTCTTTCTTTCTTTCTTTCTTTCTTTCTTTCTTCTTTCTTTCTTCTTTCTTTCTTTTTCTTTCTTTCTTTCTGCCTTCCTTCCTTCCTTTTTCTTTCTTTCCCTTACTTTCTTTCCCTCCCTCTCTCCCTCCCTCCTTTCTTTCTCTTTCTTTCTTTCTTTCTTTCTTTCTTTCTTTCTTTCTTTCTTTCTTTCTTTCTTTCTTCTCTTTCTTTCCCTCCCTCCCTCTCTCCCTCCTTTCTTTCTTTCTTTCTTTCTTTCTTTCTTTCTTTCTTTCTTTCTTTCTTTCTTTCTTTTCTTTCTCTCTCTCTCCCCCTCCCTCCCCTTCCTTCTTCCCTCCATCTCTGCCCACCTCCCTTCTTTCCTTCCTTTCTTTCTTTCTTTTGGTGCTTTGAAGGACCAGCTCTTACTTGCCTAGAACTCAGCAATCCAGAATGGCTACAAAGCAAGCTGAGATTTTATGGTGTTTGTGCCACCATTTGCCAGTATATAGATGTGGGATTACACGTTGTGTGATCAATGTTAGTTCCTATCCTTTAAGAATCGTCTCATGATTTTTAAGTTTCTGAACAGCTGAACGATTGTTGAAGATACTGTTACTTGAAAGGAGAAGAAATAAGGAGAAAAAAATGGAGGGAATTGTTAGATGATATGTTAGAACAAACATTACAATATCAACATAGTGGGAGGGTAAAAGGGAGTTCCCTTAAGGCACAAACAAAATTTCACCGTCCCTTTTATTTTTACTTTTAGTTTAGTTCACAGACTTCAAAACCTGCTCATTATCACCAACTGCTCTTTCAAGTGATGAAGTACTGAAAGAAAAACCTAAGTCACCTCTACATATGATATATAAGAAATGTTGGCACATCCAGATCTTCCTAAGGAGAGTTTGACTATAGCAATGCTGAATGCAAGCCTTATCAATTGCATCCTTCCTTCCTTCTTTCCACTCATAATACACACATACGCCCCTTGTATGTTAGGAACATTGTACTGGAGGGAATGTATAAAAACTCTAAGTTAATTCTTCTCTGAGGGCTTGCTGTCAGCCAGGTACAGGGTTAAAGTACAAATACTTAATTATCACTTGACCACACCCTTGTGAGGAAACTGATGCTCAAGAAATTTAAGTAAAGTTTCTGAAAGACACAGAGCTTGCAAACAACGGAGATGGGATTTAAAACAAGGTTGTTTATTAACCACTGGGCTCTACTATCTGCCAATGGGGTGTAAATAGTGATCCCCGGAAATAAATGGCCCCCATTTTCTTAAAGGGCAGGGATAGGTTGAGAAAAATAGCCACTTTGATGGTATAGACCTGGAATGTGTGGAGGACCTTTGCTCTACGCAGAATGGAATTGCTGGGCCCACTGATGTTGCTTAATAATTGACAGATAGCCTGTCTAAGTGACTCACATGCAACTCAGATTTCAGGGCTGGAAAGGCCATGGGCTAATGTGGAAAGGAGGTGCATCCCTGGGCAGTTTCTGTGGCCAACCACCCTGTTTAGACAGTTCTCCGTTCACGGAGAGCTCTCTGCTACAGTGAGCAAAATGTTTACAACCTGATCCAAACTTTTATCATACATCGAGAGGCTGTCTGTAACCAAATCACACCTGCCCTGGGCAATGTGCTCTGTATACAGATCTCCATCAGTCACACAACAGGTGCTTAATTCTTGGTAACAAAAGGTGACCTCAATTTCTTTAAAGATATAGCAAGCCCTAAGGATCCAATTATATGGGGATTGGGCCAAGTGATCCTAGAGGCCTTGCCTTCCACTATTTTGAGATATTTACAAAATGCAGATAAAGGAATTGGAAAATAGAAATATGTAAACCGGGAGAAGAGAGAGAGAGGGAGAAATTGACTTTTGAAATTATTAGCCTGTCAACCTAACATATGGAGAAATATAGCAACCATTGATGAAAATATCAAGTTGTCAGCACGTAAACAGAATGCTAAGAAAGCACTAAGCTGTACAACCATATAACACACCAAGCCTCTTGGACTAACACAATTTCCTTATGAGACAAAATGGAAGATGATGAAGCTGCAAATGCTTTGCCTCCACACTTCAGTGAGACCAGGCTAAGCAGGTGGGCCTGAGTCCTAGATACTTGGGCAAAGGTTAGACTCCTTGGGAGTAAGCTTGGGCAAGTTTGCCAAATCTTTGGGAATGGTTCATTCTTTAGCATTGCAGGACAGTCACAAGTACCTAGAACATGAGCTTCTTGCCTTCACCTTGCAGACCTGGCACTGTTGCTTTTTTGTGGTCTCCTGACTCTTAGGCATAAAGTCAGAGGCCAACACTTATTGAGTGAGTGCTCAATAACACTGGTTGATGGAAATAATAGGTGCTCTGTAAGTACCTGCTCTTTGAGTCATTAATGCTTGAAAACACAGTATTTAATCATAATACTCCACCTCCCTACACTAAATCCAAAACACGGTGTGTCCACATTTCTCATTTAGGGAGAACATTCATCATTTTTTAAAAAAGCATATAAATACCATAACCTTCAACATTATTGAGATTTTTGACATTAAAAGCAATACAGAGTCATTGTAGAAAAATCTTAAAATACTAAAAAATAGGCCAGGCGCAGTGGCTCATGCCTGTAATCCCAACAGTTTGGGAGGCCAAGGAGGGCGGATCCTGAGGTCAAGAGATCGAGACCATCCTGGCCAACATGATGAAACCCTGTCTCCACTAAAAATACAAAAATTAGCTGGGCACGGTGGTGTGGTGCACACCTGTAGTCCCAGCTACTCAGGAAGTTGAGGCAGGAGAATTGCTCGAACCTGGGAGGCGGAGGTTGCAGTGAGCTGAGATCGTGCCACTGCACTCCAGCCTGGGCAACAGAGTGAGACTCTATCTCAAAAAAAAAAAACAAAACACAAAAAACTGAAACATATAAAGAACCAGAAACAATCACCTGTAATCTCATAATCCTGCCACTTAGAGATGAGTTAACATTTTAGTGTATTTCTTTCCAATTTTTTCACATATATTATATATACACACACATTCATACATATTTAAAATTATAATTATATGGAATATATGGCTGTATATCTGTCTTTTTCATGGAATGTTATAGACTGGGCATTTCCATTGATCAACAGCCATCTCTGAAAATATGATTTTTACATATCTACACAGCATTCCATCATCCGAATGGACTATGATTAAGTGTTTCCTCATTTTTGTATATTGGGGTTTTTCCCAAATTTTCCTATAGTCTAAGGAGTGCTTCAGTGAACATGCTTATCCATAAATCATTCTACACATTTCTGATTATTTTGTTAAGATAAATATACACAAGCAGAATTACTAGGACGAGGGAATATAAACACTTTTATGGCTCTTGTTGTACATTTCTCAAAATATTTTTAAATTATTCTTTTCTGCATCTCTATTTTATTTTATTTTAGATTCAGGGGGTACACATGCATGTTTTCAGGTGGTACATGTACATAGGCATGGGTATATTGCATAACAGTGGGATTGGGCTTCCAGTGTACCTGCTACCCAGACAGTGAACGTAGGCCAGGTGCGGTGGCTGTCATGTGTAATCCTAGCACTTTGGGAGGCCGAGGTGGGCTGATCACTTGAGGTCAGGAGTTTGAGATCGGCCTGCTCAACATGGCGAAACCCTGTCTCTACTAAAAATACAAAAATTAGCCAGGGGTGGTGGCGCATGCCTGTAGTCCCAGCTACTGAGGAGGCTGAGGCAGGAGAATCACTTGAACCTGGTGGGTGGAGGTTGCAGTGAGCTGGGATAGCGCCATTGCACTCCAGGCTGGGCGACAAAGCGAGACTCCATCTCAAAAAAGAAAAAAAAAATAAGATAGTGAACATAGTACCTAACAGGTAATTTTTGAACCCTTGCCCCTCTCCCATTCTCCCCCGCTTTGGAATCCACAGTGTCTATGATTTCCATCTTCATGCCCAAGTGTACCCATTGTTTAGCTCCCACTTATAAGTGAGAACACACGGTATTTGAGATCAAAAGGAAGTTACAGAGAGAAATGACACGTTTGGTTCTGTGTTTTTAGCCCTATTGCCTCCTTTCATCCAGCCCAGGCCAGTATACCCATTTGTCGTCTTTAGGGTTGTTCGTCCTGTTGATCGTGCCCTGCATCTCAA
The DNA here is from genome assembly GCF_028878055.3 of Symphalangus syndactylus. Classification (NCBI taxonomy): domain Eukaryota; kingdom Metazoa; phylum Chordata; class Mammalia; order Primates; family Hylobatidae; genus Symphalangus; species Symphalangus syndactylus. Next base: position 79,095,544 of record NC_072434.2, on the reverse strand, counting down.
GAGAACTCACCCTAGAGAGGTCTCTGCTATCGATGATCTGTGTTGCTTCATTCACATGTGGGGCCTGCGATCCGGGGGTCCCGTGCATCCTGATGCACCCTTTGTGGAATCAGGAATTGCTCTGCAGAGAGTTGGTTTCGAGGCTAGAACAAACTCTACAATCATTGGCCTATTGTCCAAAAAAGTAAGTAAACATACACAAGAAAGATTGATTCCATTGAATTAAAAATCCTAAATTACTTCCTGACCCTTTGGAGGTATTTCTGCACAGCTCTTCCCAGCATTCTTGCAGATTTCAGAAACTCAAGGGACATTTTTAGCCACAGAAAAAGTTGTTGAATCCAAAAAACTCAATGAGGATCATTTTCAAATATAGTGTTCTGTTATATGCAACGATAACCTGAAGTTAGGATTATTTCAATTGTTTCTTTTATGTAGTAAAATACTAAGTTTGCTGTTTACTTTAAAAGGTAGGCGGGATTTCTAATTGCATTTAATCTAACGATTAAAATAATCAGATTTTGCCCTTTTTTTCTGAAAATTTACTTTGCAATGAGCACAGACTATATTCATGTTAATCATAAATACTCTCCTCCCCTTTCCAGGTAAGCTGAATTTTAATTATTATAATAGGTGGATTTTCTTAAGCGTTTCTCCATATCCTTTCTTATGGCCTACTTTCCCATCTTACTTTACTTTTTTCCCCTTCGTCCTCTATGTTATACAAAATATATTCTGAAAAATTTATGCAAAATAATTTAATATTATATGTAAACAGCATCATCAAATATATTCCCACATTTCAGGAATTTGGATGGAAGTTCCCGCTGATAGATTCATAGAGTCAAAGAAAAAAAAAGATTTAGCTGGGACCTTGGGATATTAAACATAATTCCCTCATCTGAGTAAGGAAACCGGAGCCCAGAGAGGTGAGTCTTTGGGTTTGTCATTTGATCAAGTGTACAGAGCAGGAGCAATAATAAACATAATAACTGACTTCTTTACAGCCCTTTACACTTTATAAAACACGTTCACATTCAACATTTACAGGTATCGCAATTCTTGCCTTTCAGTAAATGAAACGCCCCTGTGCTCTATTTACCTCCAGGAGACCAATATGGCTGATTTTATATTTGTTATTATTTCATTTATTGGCTGCTGCTGATGGCAGCACCCTTCACCTGGAGACTCGGAGGCATTTAAGATGGATTCATGTATGAAACAGCAGGCTAACTAACACTTTGGGTGGGCCGACGTTAAATGGAGAGTAATATATCCTGCCCTGCCAGTGAAAAAACCACAGCCACATCTGAGGGGCAGAATCCCAGTGTCAGTGGGATTTGAAGATTTGTAAAAAGCTGTTACTGGTCACATCTGCCATTTGCGAATCCAAGGACCAGACTAAATCTCAAAGAAACCCAAAGTTGTGCCCTTCAATGGCCAAGGGTGGGTTTCTCCAATGAAAGCATCAAATCAGATGCCTTTGTCAGTTACATCTTCATGGAAGGTGATAGGAAGGACTTATATGACATCATAAAATAAGGTTAATTGTGGCCGGGCGCGGTGGCTCACGCCTGTAATCCCAGCAATTTGGGAAGCCGAGGTGGGTGGATCACGAGGTCAGGAGTTCGAGAACAGCCTGACCAACATGATGAAGCTCCGTCTCCACCAAAAATACAAAAATTAGCCAGACGTGATGGTGCATGCCTATAATCCCAGCTACTCAGGGGGCTGAGGCAGGAGAATCGCTTGAACCTGGGAGGCGGAGGTTGCAGTGAGCCGAGATCGTGCCACTACACTCCAGCCTGGGTGACAGAGCAAGACTCCATCTCAAAAAAAATAATAATAATAATAACGTTAATGACTTATTTGAGATAGTTTTCCTATGAATTTATTTTCAACATTTAATTGAGCATTTCTGGTTTTCAGGCACAGACGGAGGGATGTGGAGGAGAACAAGGCATGACGCTGTCCTGAAAGTGCTCCTAGTCTGGTGGGCACGTCTGTCCTGCCACATCTCCAGGATCTATCTTGAGCTGTTGCACTGCTGCACTTCCTTTGTAGATGACGGCACAGTTCATTATGACTCTTCGGAATATCTCAGCCTTTTCATCCATGTAGTGAGTTTTGCATCAGACATTTACTCTTTAGCAGGGTGGATTAGTTTCTTAGAACTGTCATAACGAATTACCACAAACTGAGTGGCTTAAAGCAACATAAATTTATTCTCATAATTCTGGAGTCTAGAAGTACAAAATCAAGGTGTCGCCAGGGTCAGACTCTTTCTGATGGGTCTAGGGGAGGGTCAGTCCCATGCCCTTCTCTTAGCTTCTGGTGCAGCTCACGGCCCTTGACATTTTTTGGCTTGTAGATGCATCACTCCAATCTCTGTCTCAATTGTCACACCATGTTCTCCTTATGTCTCTTCCTTGCTTCTCATAAGGACACCAGTCATGTTGGTGGAGGCCCACCCTAATTCAGTATCACCTCATCTTTGCTTGATTACATCTACAAGACCATATTTTCAAATAAGGTCACATTCACAGGTACCGTGGTTTGGGTCTTCAACAGAGCTTTCTAGAGGGTACAATTCCACACATAACAGGTGATTCGATTCATCCAAACCCTTTCTCAGCAGAGACAGTAAAAATACTTTCCCCTTCAGCTGCCAGATTGCAGTTTCATATGGCTGTGCTCACAATTAAGCAGAAAGGCCAGGGTTCCTTGAGCTTCAGAGTGGGCCACAGATGGTTAAAACAATGTGGAACGTGTTTTCAGGGGAGAGAGGACAGAGCAGCCTAAAGTGGTCCTTCCAATAAGTGACATTGCATGTGTCCCTCTTGCTTTCATCTTTATGTGTGTATCACACATTATCCTTCATCCTAATGTCTTTTTCTCCTTGTTCCAGTGAAGCGGCAAAGAGAGCAAAAGTGCTGAGCTCCTGCTGTAAGTCAGGTGCCATTCATGCCCCTCAATCCATTTGGACCGCTCACTGTCCATTCTCTGTGACAGAGGTTGCAGCCACTGTCCTGATAGATCCTGTTTTGCTACTCTTAATTGAGTTTGAATGGCCTACCTGGTAGAGCTTTCATTTAGGCAGCAGAGTGCACATCTTGTTTCCATTTCAATCATTTGCATTGGAAGTGCTTTTTCCCCCTAATGAGTACATAGTCATAAAGAATCCAGTTCAGCCTGTCGTGCTGTTGCCACTGGCATCAGCTGGAAGGCTGGCAAGTAATGATCCCACCTGGAAGAGCACAAAGCAGTCAGCCCCTGTGCTCTGTACCGTGTAACTCACCCATACTGCAGCCCTTGTTCATTCCAGCACGGCTCCTTCTTCACATGTGGGGCTGTTTCTGTTTCTATTGATTCTATGTGATGCCTTGCTTGAATGCCTTCAACATCATGAATGGAAAATTGTGATGGGCCTAACCCCTTCACTCCACATTCTCCAGGGAAAGTGTTGGTCTCAACAGGAGCTAAAGTTTTCCTGGGAAAGGAGAGCCATGAGAGAGAAGTTTACCTTTCCCCATAGGTGGTCCCCAGCAGAGAGGCAGGAAGGTTTATGCACAAAACTGTAGGAAGAATGTTGCCTTTCCTTGCCATCAGATTGTGATTTAGCTTCTTGTGGCAAGTGGCACTTCATTGGGTGTTCTAAAGACACATTCATCATAGACCCTGCTCACTGGTAACACAATACCTCATATGAACTGCAAGGACAAGACAAACATATAAAGAATATTTAGGCAACTAAACAAGTATACTAAAAAATCTTTAGATTGTGTATAGGCAAAAGGAAACTGCATTTTCTGGTAAATGAATACAAGTTGTAAGAGTTCCTTTGGGGAGGAATGGCCATCTTTCTTCCAATTACAGAAAATTTTGTAGTGAACTAATTTAAAAAAATCTTTATATCCTAATTCATTTAGTAACAAATTAAGTGTATAGTCAAGATTCTTATTTGAAACTAAGTGAGAGAAATGAAATTCAAATAAGGGCAATATATTTGTTTATGTACCTGAAAATGCTCAGGCTAAACACAGTGGCTCATGCATGTAATTCAGTTACTTTGGGAGACCAAAGTGGGAAGATCACTTGAGGCCAGGAGTTCAAGACCAGCCGGGGCAACATAACATGACCTCATCTCTACAAAAAAAAAAAAAAAAAAAATCGCTGGGCACAGTGGCGCATGCCTGTAGTCCCAGCTACTTGGGAGGCTGAGGCAGGAGAATCGTTTGAGCCTAGGAGTTGAGGCTGCAGTGAGCCATGATTGCACCACTGCACTCTAGGCAACAGAACAAGAACCTGTCTCTAAAAGAAAGAAAAAAAAAAGTTCCAGGGTTGTTCCAGATCCTTGAAAAATATCTTCAGGAATATTCTCCAGGCTTTAGCTTTGCCTTCTTCTCTCTTGACTTCATTCTCAAGCAGGCAATCACTATTTTTTGACAAGATGTCCACCAGAAGCTCCAGGCTAATTTTCTATAGGTTTAACCACCCCAAAAGAGAATTTACCCTTTCCAATACTTCTAGCATAACCCCTGGGGCTGACAGTGTTGGTTCTGATAAGCTCAGCATGTAACACATACTCATTCTTGAACCACCAACATGGTTAAAATTCTCATTGGCCAGACTTGGACCACATGCCCCACCCCTGGGGTTAGGGGTAAGAGTCAACCCCACCAGAAAACAGAGACTGAGAGTCAGGGAGGGGTGGTTCTTTCAAAGAAAACTAGGCTCTTGGTATCACAGGAGGAAGTGGATGTTGATCAAGCCAAAGCCCCAGATGCCCATGACACTATACAAAAAGAATGTACATTGTTCTGAGATGCTGATTAAGAAATACAAATCAACCTCCGCTTTTTAAAGTAATTTTAAAAGAGGTCAACTTGCAGTGTCTTTCATGGAATTTCTGATTACTTTGAGCTAGTAATCAAGTCAACAATAAATTCTTTGTTTCTCTTGCAAACCCACATTGTCTAGGAACATTTCCTGTTAACACCTGTTTTAGAGAATTACACGAGTCTTGAGTCCTTCTTTCAGGAATAAAGGTAACAAACTGACAGATTAAAAAACAAACAAACAAAAGTGGTGGGGTAATTTTTAAATTTTTATGTCATAATTTTCTTCAGCAGGAAATTCTATTTGGCTGAGTGATGTTTGAACAGAGAGCAAATAATGATTTAGATTTTTTTTTCTTTTTTTTCTTTTTTTTGAGACGGAGTCTTGCTCTACTGCCCAGGCTGGAGTGCAGTGGCGTGATCTCGGCTCAATGCAAGCTCCACCTCCCGGGTTCACGCTGTTCTCCTGCCTCAGCCTCCTCAGCAGCTGGGACTACAGGTGCCCGCCACCTCTACTTGTATTTTAAGTAGAGATGGGGTTTCGCTGTGTTAGCCAGGATGGTCTCAATCTCCTGACCTCGTGATCTGCCCACCTTGGCCTCCCAAAGTGCTGGGATTACAGGCGTGAGCCACCACACCCAGCCTAGATTTTTTTAAAAAGATAAAAAGCAATCACTATGTTTAGTATATGCAATGAAAAAAATATGAAAGAAACTCTCTCATGGGCTAGATACTGCCATTTTCTGGGACAGCACTATAATGTCTATCTCCAGTTCTAATTTTCTTTTTCACCTCAAAATTTTAGTATTTGCTGTGACTTATATTTGATTTGTTGGATTCTTAATAACGGCTAAATTTAATTCCACTTTTTCTCTCATTATAATCAGGGCTAGGTTTTTAAAAAGAAATCCACACACTATAAATTCAAAAACCAAGTTGCATTAAAAGTCGTATTTTCGACTGCATGGAGGGTCAGCGCCCCGACCCCTGCGTTAGTCACAGGTCAACTGTATATGTGTACACATGCACATACATCTAGTGTTTATACATATTCAAATGTACATACACGTTTGCTGTATTTTTCATAATGTAACGAGTGCTTCCTATGCAGCAGGCACTGTGTTGTACGGGAGACCATCTTTGCCTCACGGAGCTTACATTTTAGTTGGGGAGATAGTGACGAACCAATGAATAAATACATCAACCAAATGATTAAAGACTGTGATCAGAGCCATGTAGGAAATAAACAGGGTGGTGAGATAGACGAAAGCTGGGAGAGTCCATTGTAGGTGGGAGGTCAGAGAACCACTCTGAAAAGGTAACATCTTCAGTAGGGCCTCATGGAGGTGAATGATCAGTCAATACGGCAGAACAGAAGGCAGGCCAGTGTAATTGGGGTGGGGTCAGTGGGGTAGGCAGGAGACAAATCAAGCAGGGCTTCATAAACCATGGTAGAAATATAAATTCAATTCTAAGGTAAACTGGAAGTCATGAAGGGATTCATAGCCAAGAAGTGGCATAACTTGATTCAAATCTTAAAATGGTCACTTTTGCTCCTATAGGAAGAACGTGTGTCTCTATGAGAAATAAAATAGAAGCTTAAACAAGAGATTCCTGTAATATAAAAGCATTGTGGACGGGGTTAAGGGTCCCAGATGGGCCCAACAGCTCCACATCCATCAAAAAACCTAGTCTTCTCTATCACCCTACCCCATTGTCTTAGAAAATGGTTTCCATTCCCAGAAGTGCAAGATGGCCAGAGCAATTCCTGACATTTTGTCTGAACTATAAAAGAGAAGGAACAAAAGATGACAGAAGTTTTCCTATCCCATCCAAATCAGCTTCCTTGAAGCATCCTGTTTCAAAGTCACACAAAACACTTCTGCTTACATCTCATTGGCCAGAATTTAGTTACATGGTTACACTTAGCAGGGGAGGTGAAGAAACACGGTCTTTCACTTATGATGTCTACGTCAGTAAGATACTTAACAGCTATCAGAACAAGCAACCAAAATACGCTTAATGGCTCAAACATGATACAGGATTACTTCTCACTCACATGAAGTCCAAAATGATATTCTGGATTGGCAGGTGGTTTTCCTCCAAGCAAGGATCTAAGGACCCAGGTTTCTTCTACCTTGTGCCTCTTTCATCTTCAACACTTGTCTTCCAAGATCTTGTTACTTATCTGCATTAAGCTGTGGAAAGATAAAGAGTATAGAGAACCATCGTGGGTTTCCGTAGGCCAGGACTACAGACGTGTGAGTAGAAGGGACACATCACTTCCACTCACTATTGGCCAGAACTCAAACACACAGCTGCATATAACTGCAAGGGAGGCTGAGAAATGGCATCTGGTTGTGCACAAGAAGAAGACCTAGGCTCATGACATGACCAGCCAGCAGCCTCTACCACTGGGGAAATGAGTCCAGCCGAAAACTAGGGTTCTGTTACAAAGAAAGCACCTTGGGAGACAGGTGGCAGTTTGTGTCACAGGAGGCAACAGTGGAAACAGAAGACCAGTTCCACTAAAGAGTTAGCAAGCAAATAAATATTTGCCATCTGCCAGCAATGAGGGGGCACGCTTAGAACCAAAAGATGACATAGTTCTACTGCAGGTTCTGTTTTGCAATGACGCGTCTGCACAAATATCTCAAGGATTTGCTTTCAGCCTACAAAACATTCTCAAAATGAAATTGCTATGATTAGTCAATTTAATTTTTATTTATTATTTCATTTTATTAATATTATAGAAAGCTCTTTAATAGTCTAGAAGTGCTCCATAATCAGATATTAAGGCTTTACAGGTTTGGCCATATAGAGAGAAACATAGTATTAGTGACATAACATTGCTGGAAACTCAACTGAAGAAATTCCTGGTTGTGAGCTTTTACATATAATGTGTTCATTTTGAAATACTACTTTTATGTTCCAAATTTCGGTTTCCATTGATTATTTATTAATTTGTTTTTTTATCTTGAGTTTTATTTAATCTACAAAATATACTACTGCAAGAGAAGGGTACTGGCTGGGGGAGTACCCAATGCTCACAACCATTCTCACTCAAATAATTAATATCTGGTGGACATTTACTATGATGTTCTAGGACAGCTTCGTGGGTCCAGCATAAGTGTAGAGCCTTGAAAGGATAGACCGGCAGGCCTTAAAAATATAAAGGAGAGAAAAAACAAACATAATGACACTAGGAGGAGAATTAGTAGATTTCAACATATGTGAATCAATCAGAAAGTAGAGTTAATTAAGTGGTCAAGAGCACAATATTTGAATTATGTCAGACCTATATTCAAATTCTCATTAAGCCACTTCAAAACTATGTAAAACTGGAGAAGTCACTTAGCCTCTCTGAGCCTCACTTTCCTCATCTGTAAAAAACAGAGGATAATAACAACCACTATGCGAATTTTTTTTTTTTTTTTTTTTTTTTGTAGAGACGAAGTTTTGCCATGTTGCACAAACTGGTCTTGAACTCCTGGACTCAAGCAATCCTCCCACCTTGGCCTCCCAAAGTGCTGGGATTACAGGTGTGTGCCACTGCACCCGGCCCTGATTTTAAAATAAATTAAAATCAAACATTTTCATGAGGCCCTAAAAGTATCTTGGTCCCTACTACACGTAACAGAGAAGACAGTCCTGATCATTACAAGATCGCGTGATAGTGGGAACAATCCAATGTGTAATGTCTTAAAAATTATGTATAGTTGACTTCAGAGAGTGTGTGTATGTGTGTGCATGTAACGGGAAGTCTGCTTCTCTTTCTATGCTATAAGCTAATATTTTAATTGTCCTTGATTCTCATAGGTCAAACCTTTATTCGGCTTCAGTGCAAGATCAAACCAACAGTTATTATACTTCACTGTCTTTAGGAAATCCATTGTTGGCCAGGCGCGATGGCTCACGCCTGTAATCCCAGCTCTTTGGGAGGCTGAGGCGGGTGGATCACAAGGTCAGGAGTTCAAGACCAGCCTGACCAACGTGGTGAAACCTTGTCTCTACTAAAAATACAAAAATTAGCCAGGTGTGGTGACACATGCCTGTAATCCCAGCTACTCAGGAGGCTGAGGCAGGAGAATTGCTTGAACTCGGGAGGTGGAGGTTGCAGTGAACCAAGATTGTAGCATTGCACTCCAGCCTGGGCAAAAGAGCGAGACTCCATCTCAAAAAAGAAAAAAAAAAGAAATCAATTTTATTTTTTATTTTTTAAGAGACAGCATCTTGTTCTGTTGCCCAGGCTAGAGTGCAGAGGTGCCATCATAGTTCACTGCAGCCTTGAACTCTTGGGCTCAAGTGATCCTCCTACCTCGGCCTCCTGAGTAGCTGGGAGTACAGGCATGTGCCACCACACCCATAAAATGCATATTAAAATGTTGGGTTCTGCCACTCAGAGAATATGATTCCCTTGTTAACATGCATCTTATATGCCTCAAGAGGAGTTATTTTTAGGATAATAGTATGTAGTTTTGATGTGCGGTGGGGCCTAATTCCTGTTTCCTGAATAAAGTGAAATTTAGACCTTAAAAATATACCTCCCTCCCAAAATTGGAAACTTGGAACAGGTTAATTTAATTACAAAGCATTTCAGGCTGGATGTGGTGGCTCATGCCTATAATCCCAAAACTTTGGAAGGCTGAGGTGGGTGGATCGCTTGAGCCCAGGAGTTCAAGACCAGCCTGGGCAACATGACAAATTCCTGTCTCTACAAAACATACATAAAATCAGCTAGGTGTGTTGGTGCACACCTGTAGTCCCAGCTACTCGGGGAGGCCGAGGCAGGAGGATCACCTGAGCCTGGGAGGTCGAAGCTGCAGGGAGCCATGACTGCACCACTGCACTCCAGCCTGGGCAACAGAGTGGGATCCTGTCTCAAAAAATATATAAAATAAAATAAAATGAATTTCAAGGCTCAAAAGGAGAAAAAGATGAACTATAAGTGAGAAGATGTTGAAGGTTTGCTTCATCATAGCAGAGATTCCAGGCAGAGCAGCAAGAGCTCAAATATCAAGAAAATGATACAAAGGGACAGAGTTGAGGAACTACTTCAACAACACAGTTCAAGTCAGTTCACAAACATTTACTGAGCATCTACGATGTGCCAAGTACTGACACTTCCAGTGTGGAGTAGGGAGTTGGGGATGTGGGAGGCAGAGAGCAAACACATAAAATAAAAACATAGGGAAAGAAGTTCAGTAGGTACAGGATATTTCTTTAAGAGTCAAAGTGAGAAAAAGATGCCAAGGAGTGATATCCAAAGTGGCAGATGACTCAGAAAGGATTAGAGTGCTAAGAACCTCTTGGAGATGGTCACAGGGAAGTCATTGGCAGCTCTGATGACAGCTACTTCCATGGAGTGGTGGACGTGGAGGACTGCTAAGTAGCAGAGGTTGTTCCTAAGGATCCTGAAGTCTGGCCATGAGCAGCAGCAGCAGAACTGGCTGGTTTTAGAAGTGCCTGCTTTAGCAGAGTCTGGAACTAACGTAACATAAAAGCCAATGTGAATCCAGGGTGTGCCATGGACGATGCACTGTTCCAGGCATTTTGCACATCATTTAATCTCCCCATCAATCTCTGCAGTAAGTACTAACTTTAGACCCATTTTTCACAGATAGGGAAATTGAGACACAGAAGGTTTAAGTCACTTGCCTAGGATCACACAACTGATAAAAGTGGTAGAGCTGGAATAAGACCCCAGGCTCTCTGACTCTAAGCCCTGTGCTTTATCTGCTGGCTGATACTGATACTGAATGGTCTCTGGACATATTTGTAAATCACATACTGACTTGGCAGTCAGTTTTGTTGTTGCTGTTGTTATATCAATTTACAGAGGCAAGAGAAGTTATATCAATTTACAGAGTCACAGAGAAGTGGTGTGTTGACACAGCAGTATAGCAGCAGAAGCAGCGCTGGCACCCGCCACATAGCCTGAGTGACTTTCCCACAGCTTAAACCTTGGAGTAACTGCAGAGAAGTGGGATTTGAAGCTCTGAGCATTGTGTGAAACAGAGCCAGGAAATGCAAAAGAAGTCGACTGAGGTCCCCAGAAAGGGGAAGTGGGGACACCATTCAAAAGAACAAATATCTGGCCAGTCCCTGGCCTAGATCGATCTCAACAGCCCTGGAGCCCCCTAAAAAGAAAAGTTTTTGTTAAGAAGAGGTGACTTTGCTTTCTCTCCCTGAACATTTAGAAAATGCCCGGGTTTCAAAGCCTTTCCTCTTTAGGCCCAGGTAGTTTTAGATTCACAGCACTGGCTTTCGCTCATGGATGCAAAGTGCATTCCGAACAAAAAACATACTGCCTGACATTATGAAAATTAAATATGTGTGTGTGTGTGTGCGCATATATATATATATATAGAGAGAGAGAGAGAGAGAGAGAGACAGAGAGAGAGACAGAGAGCGAGAGAGAGACCATCTTGGTTTTTACTTGAGTACCTAAGGCGAAAAACACAATCCAGGAATAGAGGACCGTCATTTGCTTTTTTAAAAAATCAAAAGTTAATGACATTACTTTATCAGCACGGAGTGTGTGCAATTGACCTGTAGGCGCTTCTCTGTCTGGTAATGAAAATACATGCCTTGCAAATGTGTGTGCAAGGACAAAGAGAAAACGGTGGGGGATAATTGTCATAATGATCGGGTAATAAAGGTAGGCCCTGATTTTTGTGACTACAGTAATTGCTGCTTCTACCGTCACCACAGCTTAAGTAAAATAGTGGTGAAACATCCATCAGAGAAGCCGAAAGGGAGACAGTGTTGTCTGTTGAAGAAAAATAGTGGTGTCTGCAATGGCTACATTACAGATGCCACCGCTGAGGCATCCATGAGAAGAGGTCCACATGCTTGCCTCTCCAAAGCAACTTGTGCGGAGCTTTAACAAGTCTACGTTGATTACATTTAAAAAAATCTAATACTATTTAAGTACATTTGACCTTGAACAACATGAAGGTCAGGGTGCCAACCCCTGTGAATTCGAAAATCTGAGTTTAACTTTGACTCCCCCAAAACTTAACTAATAGCCTACCTGTTGACTAGAAGTCTTACAAATAACATAAACAGTCCATGAATGCAGATTTTGTATGTGTCTTATTATATAATGTATTCTTACAGAAAAAGGAAGCTAGAGAAAAGAAAATGTTATTAAGAAAATTGTAAAGAAGAGGGGCTGGGCACAGTGGCTCAGACCTGTAGTCCCAGCATTTTGGGAGGCTCAGGCGGGCAGATCACTTGAGGTCAGGAGTTTGAGACCAGCCTGGCCAACGTGGTGAAACCCAGTCTCTACTAAAAATACAAAAATTAGCCAGGCGTGGTGGCAGACGCCTATAATCCCAGCTACTCGGGAGGCTGAGGCAGGAGAATTGCTTGAACCTAGGAGGTGGAGGTTGCAGTGAGCTGAGATTGTGCCAGCCTGGGCAACAGAGCAAGACTCTGTCTCAAAAAAAAAGAAAAGAAAATATATTTGCTATTGATTAAGTGGAAGTGGGTCATCATAAAGGTCTTCATTCTCTTTGTCTTCAAGTTAAGTAGGCTGAGGAGGAGGAGGAAGAGCAGGGGTTGGTCTCGTTGTCTAAGGGGTGGCAGAGGCAAGAGAAAATCAATGTATGTACCTGTGCCATTCAAACCTGTGTTGTTCAAAGGTCAACTGTACTTTTCTTTAATCCTGTGGTAAATTACAGACTTTATAAAGGGTCCTTTTGTAATTGTGAATAATCACTTCTTAATTGATTTCTTTCTAAGGAATATATCATTCCATGTAGAATGTTCTTAAAGCTAGTTATACCTGTTCTCAGTAACAGATACAAATGGTCATTGCAATAAGAGATGACTATAATGAAGAGTTAACATGAAAAAATAAAATATTCCTTTCTATTACTTTGGAAATGACATTGGGCAGGGAAGGACCGATATAAAACCTCAAAGCTGTGCATTTTTCTGTACATGTCACCTCCAAATGGCTCCGTAGTCTGAAACTCAGACTGCCTGTTTTTCTCCTTGAGCTCAGTCTGTCACTGTGTGGCTCAAGAATTCTCTGAGTTAATGTGTGGTTCAGAATGGAATTTACCATAGTCATTTTCCCTCCCGACATATCTATTACAAAAAAAAAAAAAAAACTACCTACAGTGATTTACAAACTTTGTTTTCTTTCAGGACAACACAGCAAGCTACCATCTCATGTGCTCCAAGAAGAATTGACTCTTCCCCCCACTTCCCCCATTTCAAGGAGGTGGGGAGGGGGGCGGAGGCACAGAATCCTGGCCTTGGTGATAGGATGTGGTGCGATGCTGTTCTTCTGTATGCACTGTCCCGTGGGGTGCCTGAGGATACAGTGCTGGCTGTGGTCCAGGTAAATTGGAGACAATCCTAGAAGTAAGAACATCCATCATGCTTAGTAAGATCTTAGGTTGTAACGGCTGCTTTGAGCCTTCAGACATTTTTTTTTATAAAGCTCCCGGTCATAAAGCACTCTTTCCGCCTCTGCTGCCATATGTTTTTCCAGCTGGACTTTCACCAGTCTTCCACTCTCCAGAAAGTTCTTACTCATTCAGCCCAAGGGTATCTCATCAGCTTTTCTGAGGACTGCTGGAAATTTCAGCAGGCGTCCTGGCCACACAGAAAATCAAGCTAGCTAAGCTTGTGGATGAAGTTCTCCAGTTATGAGTCTGTGCCCTGAGATACTGTTGCCTGCCTTACTCAATTTAAATTTAGATAAATTTAAATAAACATATATAAATGCAGGAAACTGTATAAGAAAAAAGTCCTTATTAGTATGCATTTCTAGGAATCAGACATCCTCACCAAATCCATCAGCAAAGAAATTGAATAACTTTTTGTCTTTTAAGAATAGTTTTTGTCCAAAGATTGGAATCTACCCACTTTTTTACCCTGATCAGCCAGTGACCTCTGAACCTTGCTTTTCATTGTTCATCTTCTATTCACCTGGGGCACTGAGGATGTTTTTGCTTTTCCAGATGCTGTTTTTACAATTGGTTGACACAATGGCTAGAGTCATGACTCTTGGGTATGCTTCGTAGTTATTTGCCTATGGGACAAGTTTCACTCTTCCAAACTTTTTTTTTTAGAGATTGGGTCTCGCTCTCTTCCCCAGGCTGGAGTGCAGTGGCGTGATCATGGTTCATGGATCACTGTAGCATCAACCTCCTGGGCTCAAGCAATCCGCCTGCCTCAGCCTGCCTAGTAGCTGGGACTACAGGTATGCACTACCACATCTGGTTAATTTTTAGTTCTTTTGTAGAGACCCCAGCCTCCCAAAGTGCTGGGATTGCAGGTGTAAGCCACTCTACCTGGTCTTAATTTTTGTATTTTTTTTTTGTAGAGATGGGGGTCTTGCTATGTTGCCCAGGCTGGTCTCAAACTCCTGGCCTCCAGTGATCCTCCCACCTCAGCCTTCCAGAGTGCTGGGATTATATTACTACTGCACCCAGCCACTCTTCCAAATTCTAACCAAGCAGTTTGTTCTTTGTGATTCAGGCTTAGTTGCTGCCCTGTTGGCCATTTTTCCTTTGGGTGAATTTAGAATTCAGTTCCTCATGCTCAAAAGCCCTAACTGAAAAGGAACTGATGACACATTCTCCATGGTAAACCCTTCTTGGGAAACTCTCACGAGGACTTGGGCACTGTGTATCCAGCTCCTATTTTAGTGATAGATTTATATTTGATTTACAATAGAAATTGAGCCCACATCCAGATTTTAATAGTGCCACCCATTCCTTACTGGTGAGACCATCCTCCTCCTACGGTCCACCCCACCAGCTGACTGCCTCTCCTCCCCACTACAGTTTCCCAGCTGTCTCCTGCCACCCTGCTTCCATTTGCTGTTGTGTATGCTCCAATTTTTTACCTTCACATGACGAAAACTTCGGGGGCAAAAATTATACCTATGATAATGTAAAGAGATCTTAGAACAACTGAGACTAGCAGTAAAAAAATTCAAAATTTTGACATTACTCGTTTGGGGAGACCAGTTAGATTCAGGGATAGCTATGAAATTGTGCTGTCTGAATTGGTAAAGTATTTTTCAAAGTAGATTAACAGGACCCAGTATTATGAGGAAATCACACTGATTTTCACTTTCTTTCTGGCTTGTTGGTTTCCCTAAATGCTTAAATAAGAATATAATTACAATATTTCTAAACGATTGTGCAACTGCTCTGAAGCTTGACTATTTACCTCCCACCACTCAGAAGAATACAAGTGGTATATATCTGGTAAGTTACCCATTAAACGACTGTGACAGATCGTATTTCTGGTTAATTGTTAGTTCCTTATGACCTTAGACTTTGCCTGTGTATTTAATAATACCATCTGCTGTCTAGGGTAGCAATACCACCCTTTTACGTGAGGATTACTGTTCTTACTTCGTAAACAAAAGTGCTCAATCTGAGGTGTTGAAACTGTACCACAGAATTATTTAAATTATACCACCTATGGAAAGCTTAAAGAAAAAAAATTAACTTTCTTCTCTATGGTGGCTTTATTAGCTTCAAGTAAAATATCATAATTTATACACCATAAGAAAAGTATTTTTAAAAGATTTACAAGTTTTATTATTGGTCTGCAAAATGAAATGTTTTAAAAGAACGTTGTCTCTGTTATACTTGTTTTGTTTATCTTCTTCTAGCCGAGTTTCTCATTGTATATGATCTCTGAGCAATTTCTCAATAAAACAGACAATTTTAAAAAATTCTCACAAAATTAAATCGAGACGAGACTTAAAAAAAAATCATCACCCAATATCATGCCTCTCTGTTTTGAAGCACTCTGAGAATCCTACTGGTTCATAAAAAATATTACAACATCTACTAACACATGGTCTATAATAAGGCAAATGTAGACAGGGTTTGAAGTCAGCTACCTTTGGGTCTCACAGATAGTGGCGCCTGTTAAATGAACTCTCAGTGGTCACAGTGAGGTGGGTGGCAGGGGGCAGAGCATTTATGTTTAATTTAACCAGGCCCATGCTGTACAGTATACTAATTTAGTTCAATTCTCCAATCCATGAATCAGAACTTCCTAAAAACAGAAGGGCTCTATGTAGTGGGAGAACTGGCTTGCATCGAAGTTGTATCTCCTGCGTGAGGGGAACTAGCACCTTTCTGAGTCAGGAGGAGGGAACTCCACTCATTTATTCTTTCATTTATTTGTTCCTTAAACCATTGCCAGCCTTCATCCAAAAAGGAGCAGAGGTGAATGAAATTGCTGTTTAATTTTACCAGGGAAATGACAGCTCCCTAATGGTGACAATTTTTTCACAGTAGCGATACTTTTGAGAATCAAGAATGAGCACTGGAGAATAAAGCATTCCAGGTCAATGTGTGTCTGATTTTGAAGCCTCTGACTTTGGCTATAAACTGTGATGAGGCTCACCGAATTGACCGTGATACACCCAGCACTCGCATAATTCCTAACTTTATGCTAAAATATGGACACTTCAGAGTGGTTTGTTTTTATGTGTGTGTGTGTGTGTGTGTGTGTGTGTGTGTGTGTGTGTGTGTGTGTGTGTGTGTTTAAATCACTTGGAACCAAAAAGGTTGGCCTGAATACTCACCACATGAAAATAATCAAGAGGTCATTTGCCAACAGAAAACAACTTCAAAAGTACGGAATGTGGAATTCTGAGCCTAAACCATTTGACAGTATCCCAAAAAGGCATGTCCTGACATGTTTTCAGTCTAAGAGGGTTTCAGCATTCCAGGCTTTTAAAAGAATGTCTCCTATTACAGGAGCTGCCTATCCTTTTCCACACTCTCAATTCAAGGAATCTGGAAGTCTAATTCTGGAACACCCATTTTAAAATATATTGAGTAATCTTTATATGAAAAGTAAAGTATACGGTGGCTCCTTTTCTGGTTTTTGAAGAATAGTTGAAACAAATTCTTCACATAAGACAAACACAGAATTTTTGAAAAACATAGAATTTTTTAAAACTTTATTAAGTTATCCCATAATCAGACCCGTATAAACAAAAGCCATAATGTAACATGAATGTAACATTTCACCATAGTTAACCAAGTCACAACAAATTTCAAAACATCAGAATTCTTTGAATTTACTCTCAGAACATCCTTTATGAATTCAGTATACAGCCTGCAAAGAAGCCACACAGCCATTAAGTAGTAGAATTCTAGGTGAGAATCCAAAAACACCTCAAAGTAAGTTTCCATATCCTGCCGACCTACTCAGCCAAATGCCTGCCTGTGTATGAAACCGTTTTGTTTGTCTGTTTGCTTCTTCAACGGAGGGCCTCTTGAATAATCTGAATAGCCTGTGGATAGTATATTAAGTCTTTGCCCATATATATATGTATGCATATACATATACATGTATATGTGTATATACATATATATTTACACATATACGTGTATATATACGTACACAGATATACATATAAAATTATATATAAACACACATACGCACACATACATATATGAAATAAGGCAGTCTCTTGAGGAAAGAAAAATGCAAATATTTTCCATAAGCCCTGAGACATTGAAGTTGGGTTTATATTAATGCTGATACAGATGCTTTGCCCTGGCTAATTTAAACTAAGTATAGACCGTGGTTTAGATTCTCCTAACCTGGGATTGAGCCCAAACCAAACAGACATGATGTTCTCAGATGATGTGATGCTCTGGTAGCCTCACATCATTTAACCTCTTGACTTTATTTGGATGGCACAATGCCCCCAAATAATAGGCAGGCATTTACTGGTAGTTTTTCCGCATTGTTTTGTAATCCCATGTGGGTCAGAAGAATGTTGGGCTTGGGTTTGTCAAATTCCTGTGTATTCCCATCACCCCCACCCACCACGAGAGGTCAGAACAGAAATGACATCAAGGCCAGCACCGTCTCCTCCACTCAAGAAAAGCTGGCCTAGGGTGTCCAACTGACCTGCCTCAGGTCACATGCCAGGTGAATGAAGAGAAGCTATGGTCCCTCAGTGATCTCCTGCATAGATATTTACATGTATGCAAAAAAGAATTTATGAAGAAAATATAAATAGGAGGTAGCCCACCAGTGGGCTAAAGAAAGAACTGCAGTTTGGGAAACCTGAATTCTAACTGTCGTTTAACTGCACATTTTCTTTGTTTTAAGACAGATTCCTTATTGTCTTGGTGTCTCAGTTCATAAAGTGAACAGACACTGATGTTCTTAACCATTGTTAAGAATAATGAATTGGTCTGATAATGCAAAGATAGATAGATGGATAGGTAGATAGGTAGATAATTGAGAGGTAGGTAGACAGAATAAAAGCAGCCTGACAAATGTTTAAAATCCAGCTACCTGTTAAATGCTAAAGAGAAGAGGCCTCAGGAAGTTCACATGTATGCAGTTCCCAGGCATGTTTCAGAACCAGCTTCCTCACTCAGGAATTTGCTTGAAGGGCTGGGAGTCTTGCCAGGAAGTCCATCAAAGTTCATTTGTATTTGCATTTTAGCTGTCTGTGACAAGCTTTGTAGTAAACACACTATATTTAGGCAGTCACTTTGGGGAATCCATCAGTGGTCTCTTGCTAGGGCTCACATCTAGGCTGCCTACCGCATGTCTGTTTCCTTCTCCCCTGTATGAACTTCAGTTCTGGGTGTGAATCTTAATTTTCCCAGTGGTTTTGCACTCTGCCTCACGAAGAGGCATTACCATGTGGGCACAGAAATGGATGTGCCAATGCATACCGGAATTCACTCCAACTAATAAAGTACAGTCCTCAGTCAGTCTGTTTAACTTTCCTTCCTTCTGTAGGGAGCTCTCTGTGTCTCCTTTACCTACAAAAATGACCACTACTCCTCTCATGCCAAAAAACAAAGTTGGAGAAAGAATTTTATTGTTAAATGTGTAGACCTCTGAGAGATATCATTGGAATCTGCACTGTATACATACAATAATTGTTTCAAATAACAACCTTACTTTATTTTTTGCTGAGCCCGTTAGACTAAAGTAAGTAAGTCACCAGAATAGTGAAACTCCATTGGTAAGGCCAAATTATCCTGCTGAATGGCATTCTTTTGCAAAATATACTTTCATCTTGTCAAGAGAAAGCCTAGTTCATATTGGCTAATTTCTATTTCATAAGAAATACAAAACACGGCCAGGTGCAGTGGCTCACGCCTGTAATCCCAGCACTTTGGGAGGCCGAGGTGGGAGGATCACCTGAGGTCAGGAGTTTGAGACCAGCCTGGTCAACATGGCAAAACCTAGTCTCTACTAAAAATATAAAAATTAGCCGGGTGTGGTGGCACGTGCCTGTTATCCCAGCTATTCAGGAGGCTGAGGCAGGAGAGTCGCTTGAACCTGGGAAGTGGAGGTTGCGGTGGGCTGAGATCGCGCCACTGCACTCTAGCCTGGCCGACAGAGAAAGACTCTGTTTCAAATAATAGTAACAATAGCAATGAAAGTTCATTGGCATAATTTATGAACAACTTGTACCCTTGATATTCTATACAATGTTGTTTCACACTTTTTTCTTTTCAGTACCCTGTAGCCCATTGTATTTATTTGTCTGAGTGCAAAGTAGTCAGGATTGGACTCCTACAATTGGAATTAAATTATTTCATGAGTTTTTCCTCTTTTTAAGAAAATAGGCCGGGCACGGTGGCTCACGCTTGTAATCCCAGCACTTTGGGAGGCCGAGGCGGGCGGATCACGAGGTCAGGAGATCGAGACCACGGTGAAACCCCGTCTCTACTAAAAATACAAAAAATTAGCCGGGCGTGTTGGCGGGCGCCTGTAGTCCCAGCTACTCGGGAGGCTGAGGAGGAGAATGGCGTGAACCTGGGAGGCGGAGCTTGCAATGAGATTGCGCCACTGCACTCTAGCCTGGGCGACAGAGTGAGACCCTGTCTCAAAAAAAAAAAAAAAGAAAAGAAAAGAAAATAGATCAGAAAGAGTTGGAGGTGCAGTATTCCAATCTGGTAAGTGCCAAAACCATTTCATCACCCAACTGACTCCCACAATTGAATCTTTTATCCTAACACCAACATCAGTAAAGAGTCCCACACTAGACATGGTGTTGTAGCAACTGTGCCTTACCTCTGTCAGCTCCTTTTGTCTGTGGTGAATGTTTACTTCTCTTTGGATTGATTGTTCTATGAACTATACTAAAATTTTCCTTTTTCCTATAAAAATAGGTATAGATAAGCAAATCTTAACACCTTTCCTGTTAACACTTAGATGTTAACACTCTTTTGCTGGGCTCTATGCTGTGCTTACATGATTTTTAACAATGCAAAACGCAAATAGAATATTCTCGACTACATCCTTAGGCAACAGGACTCATACTTAGGTATCAGTTCTGACACTTTTTTTTTTTTTTTTTTTTTGAGATGGAGTCTTGCTCTGTCGCCCAGGCTGCAGTGCAGTGACACAATCTTGGCTCACTGCAACCTCTGTCTCCCGGGTTCAAGCAATTCTCCTGCCTCAGCCTCCTAAGTAGCTGGGATTACAGGTGCCTGCCACCACGTCCGGCTAATTTTTGTATTTTTAGTAGAGACAGGGTTTCACCATGCTGGCCAGGCTGGTCTCGAACTCCTGAACTCTTGATCCACCCACCGTGGCCTCCCAAAGTGCTGGGATTACAGGCGTGAGCCACCGCATCTGGCCTCTGACACTCACTTTTCATATTACTTTAGCTAAGTCAGATTTTTAGTTTCTGAAAAGGATGACAAGATAATAGAATTTATCCTTGAAATATCTTTTTAAAATGTTCATATGAAAGACATAGCAAATACCATGCCATCGTACTGTTCTTTAACCTTTTAAAATTATTACATTATTCAAGTTTTTCAGTTCTTGTGCTATGGAATGTGTATGTGGGAAATGTACATTTTTTAATAGAAAAGCTAAGAAGAGAAAATTTACCATTTTTATATTTTCAAACATTATCTGTGATGTTAATTCATTATTTTGTCAGCATCTTCCTACTGATATCTTTCAAAGGGTTTTAGTGAGTGTCTTAAATAGTCTAAGTTAAACCCACATCCAGATATTATTCCAGAAAAGTGCATTTCATCCTGCTTTTTCCAAAAAGTCAATAGGTGGTTTACTGGCATCAAATGGCTGTTGAATCCCTTCCAGTTCTACAAATTTCCTTGCAGACTGAGCAAGTGTGTGACCTCAATCTCTCCTTTGTCTGTTTTGTCTGTTTCTCACTTAGCTCTTTAAATTCTGACACAGTGAGTATTTAACCTTCATCAAGACCCCAAATTTTGCTCTAAATAGGGACCTATACATATGTTGACATATAGGCAGCTGACTAACAGCTTCTGTGTACAATATGTGGATGATTAAGAGCTCCTGTGATTTTATTTGGCTTGATTCTTAGACCCTCCACAGAGAGTTTATCTCCTCCACATGCAAAAGTCTCTTTAATATCCGTATGCTCTCTGTGCACAGGGGAGGTAGGCTATAGAGAGGGGTCAAACAGAGGGAAAATATTTCTAAAAAAGAATATTTGCAATTTGAAAAACAGTAAGATTGTCTCATAAAATGCTGTTACTTAGAAGGAAGACTCTCATATCAATTACAGAAGGTTCACTTATGTCATGGTGCTCCATAGCATGTGTAGATATATTCATATAAACAAATGTGTTCAAATATATGTAACTTATTTAAAAAATTGGAAAAGCCCTGAATATCACGTGTGCTCTTCAAGCCTTATGACACTTTTGCCAAAGCTGAAGAAACCCGCAATGATGTCCACAGAAATCCAGATGAAATGTGGCTGCATTTTTTCTCTTCTTCAAATACGCCAAGGTCAGAGTTTAAGAAGCTTTAGCACGGTTGCAACATCATGCTATTTAAGGAAACTGCACTCTAAAGAATGAAGGCTGAGATTCCACCTCTGGATAGAGGGTGAAAGCCACGGATTCAGCAGTTCCTAGGAATACCATCTATCTCCGGGACAGCACCCACAAGCTGCTGGGAGAATGGGGTTGCACCCCTCTTGCAGCTGCGTATCCTGGGGGCAATTTTCCAATAAGGTACTCTTGTAGGAACCGTTTCTTTACACTGCTCTATAGACTGTCAGCTCAGGGCTTCCGTGTGTTAATAGCTGCTTGACTGGAGTAAGCTCTGGAAACCAAATTCAGATTTTAGATGTTTAACGTTCACGCAGTAGAAGCCCGTTTCAATCTCAGTGTCGGAAGGTCACATTTGTTCTACCCATTGAGCTATCGCTTACAACTGCTCTCTTAGGTTTGCCTTCCAAGCCACTTCCTTATTCCTGCTTTTCTGATAGTGTCATACTGAATGGCTTTCCTTTTACTCCTAAACTGTAATTTTTATTAAAAAAAAAAAAAACTCTCAGAAATTAGAGCTGGAAAGGACTGTTGGTTTGTCTAGTCTCAGCAGGAGTGTTCTCCATAGAATATTTCCTTTAGTCCTTAAGACAAATTGCAACATTTCAGTGTTCTGGTGAAAAGCCAGGCTCATCCCGCTGCTTCGCCGACACTTGGCCCAGCATCTGCCTGCCTGTCCGTATATGAATGTGCAGAAGCACACTGCAGCCAACCCGGTAACCTTGACTCTGGGTGGCAAAGATGATCATAATTCTCTTCTGAGAGGACCTGGTGCCTTAAGCAAGAGGGCAGAGTCTACGTGACTAAAACATACCAACTTCCTCTTTCATAAGTCATCACATGATGAACTACAATTACAATTCCTGCCTTGTCTCTGCGAATTGCAGACGCATTGCCTCACCCTAGAAACCCTGCTCCTGTGTGTGGAGGAGGCGGCTGTAACTGCTGCAGCAGCCGCTTTGGACGGGATCCAACTCCAGTCTGTGCCGGGAGGGAGCGGTGGGTGGAAGACAAAAACAAAGCTATGTTTACTTAGCATACATCGATAAAGCTGCTTCAGAGCTACATGAAAGGCCAGGCAGCATGAAAGACTTCTGATACAATATAAGGAATTGCTGCCCTGAATCCAGCCTTAACCCCCTTGATTCCGGATCGAGCCCAGAACTAAAATAGCCCTTCCATTTTCCATCGGGCATTTCATTAGGAAGTTACAACAACTCAGTTTCGACATGAAACTGGCAGTGTAAAATAAGAAGGAAATGCTCTCCTTTGGAGAAGAAAAGCTCTGTTTTACAAAGATCTTAGTATCAAGGCAGAATTTCTATCTTTAATTCTATTTTAGGATGGAGTAGCAGGCTCTCCCCTTGAGGCCATTACAGTACCAGCTTGCAGAGAAACGAGTATAATTAGGCCACAACTCTAATGGTGAGCTGTGTTTTCTTTTAATATGTTTCAGTCAATGCTTAGTGGGGGCGTCTCTTGGGGGCGTTGAGTTGGTTCATTTCTCTGCAGCATAAGGACTGGACTTCATCCCCTTTGGGCAGTAACGCAGTGGGTGAAGCCATGTGCTGGAATAACTGTCACAGGGTCTCTGAGGAGGGTGACCAAAGGGACAGGTCTTGAAAGCGGTGTGCAACAGCAGGCCTGGGAGTGACCAAACCCGCTGGCACCAGCTACTCCCGGGAAGGATCCGGGCAGGCCCCGTTCTCCCAGCTTGGAGAGGGTGAGGCAGGATTGCAATTGCAGGGCAAGATCCAGGAACAGATGGAGAGACCTTTAAAGCAGGCGCACCTTCTATGGAAATCCCCAAAAGACATTCAAGGTTAGCCTGTAAAAACATTTAGGTCTGACATTACGTTTTCTGTGCCATTTTCGCACAGGTTTTTTCATGTGTTTTAAGCAGCTCCCTCCACTGTGATTCTCTAAGGGTGTTTTTCCTCTTCCTTGTGGTTAATCCTTTGAAGCAACCTGGTATTTTCAATAGCAACGACTAGAGAGAAACGTCAGCAGGATTTTTTTTTTCTCTCCACCTACCAATCCAGTTGTAGGAAAGATAATATAATTAGTACCCTGTTCTTCCCACACTTAACCACCTCATTCCAGTCTCAAAGGAGAGTTGTGGGCCTGTGTTCCCAACAAAAGCAGCTCCAGAGGCCGCCCTTAAAGAGCTGAAGTCCCAATTGAAGAGCGACTAAGCCTACGTGTATTAGGGAGACTAACGACCAGCACAAAGTGATTTACCATAACACACACCAGCTCCTCCTCCCGATAAAAGTGCGAAACTCAAGCATTCAATTCAGTCTGAGCTGAGTCTGAGGCTGCCAACGGTGGCAGAGCTGCAAGCCGAGCGGCTGGGCTGGGCTCACCCCGGCCTGGGTGGCATATAGTGCGCAAGTCCGCCAGCGACGGCGAGCCAGCCAGCCAGTCGCCCCCACGGCCCGCGGGGACCTCGCGGAGGCGAGCAGGACCCCCCCCCCCGACGACTCGCGCCCGCGCCTCCCGCCACCTCGAGTCCAAGTTTGGGCCCGGGGGCGGTGCCTCGACGCCGAGACTCGCCGAAGGGGGTGGAACCTGCGCTGTGACGCGGCCGCGCTGGCCGTAGACCCCGGATCCCTGGAATGTGCATTCGTTCCACGAGGCCCTAGTGCCAGCGGCGCCGAGGCACGTCTGCGCGGAGCGTGCGCACTCGCGGCGGCGGCCGCCCACGGCCTCGCGCCCACGTCACGCGCCCGCCGCGCATACCTACATAAGGCGGCTGGGGCGACTGGCGCGGCGAGGCCCCCGCTGAACAGGGCGGGCTGGACGGGGCTAAGAGCGGCACTTGGTGTTCGGGAGAGGCTAGTCCGAACCGCGCTCCCTCCCCTCCAGAGGGCTCCGTGGAAAACGCGCGAGCCAGCTGGCGGCGTGTGCACGTGGTACTGGGCTTGGGAACATTCAGAGTCTCCCTAGTTAGTAAAAGGGACAGGCGGCGCGTATGTCCTTCCCAAGACAAATGCAAATGCAAAGCACCAGTGACGGATTTCATGCTCATGTGTCCGACATTGAGCTTTCAAGTATAACTCCTAAAAAACCAGAACTGTGAACGACGCTAGACCTAAATTCCCCATTCTGAGGAGACTGACGGAAACCAAGTGACAAAGTGGCCTTGCATAAAAGAAAAATGACTTTTAGCACGATTTGGCCCAGAGGCACACCAGAGGAAAACATTCTGAGAGTGGTCGAGACAGCCAGGTGGGGCGCGAAGTGAGGGAAAGTAGAGGAAACGCACACGACCACTTTGCGCGGTGTTCTGACGGGAACACCGGCGCTGCGCCGCTGCCCTGCCCCGCGGGCGGGCGGGCGCCGCAGAGCCGGCTCTCCCGGCAGCGCTACTTCGGCGCGCGGGGGGAGGGGGAGCGCGCGCGCGGGAGGGCGGGCACGCGCACGAGGGGAGGGGGCCCGCGCAGGCGCCGTGCGAGACTGTCGAAGAATCAAGTCTGTAGAAGTGGAGCGGTCGCGGCGGCAGCAGCAGCAACGACGGTGGCGGCGGCGGAGCTGAGGCGGGCTGGCCGCTGACGCTGGAGAGCGGCGACGCCAGGAGCTGTGAGAGAGCGGCGGAGCGACCCGGGGCCCTCGCCGCGCCCGAGCTCCACGCCGCCCGGCCGCCGCCGCCCCGGCGCGGCATGCCCCGCCGCTCGGGCTGAGCCTACCCCGGCGGCCGCCCCCCGCCCCCTGTCCCCCCGGCCTCCCCGCCCCCCGCCCCGCACTCCGTGCCGGCCGCCGCCGCGACCTGCTGCGCTCCCCCGCGCCCGCGCGGCCCGTCTTCGCCCCGGTCTGGAGGCCCGCCGCGGCTCCGCCCGAGCCCCCGTCGCCGCGCCCGCCGCCCCGCCGCGCCGCGCCGCCCGCCCGCGCCCGGGCCGGCCGGGGGGAACTGCTGCCGCGGCTGCAGCCCCTCGCTTCGCGCCCGCCGCCCCTCGTGCACCGGGGGCGCTGCGCGGGCGCCGAGCCTTCGCGGGCTTTGCCGCCGCCGCCGCCGCCTTTGCGGCCGCCGCCGCCGCTGGTGGGGGAGACGCGGGGTTGGGGGGGGAGGAGGGCGCGCGTGGTGCCGGTGGGGGGCGGCGGCGGCGCCCCCTCCTCCTCCTCCTCCGCCTCCTTCTCCGGCGCCGCGGGCTCCTCGGACATGGCCGCGGCGGTGGCGGTGGCGGCCGCGTCCCGGCGGCAGTCGTGCTACCTGTGTGACCTGCCCCGCATGCCCTGGGCCATGATCTGGGACTTCACCGAGCCCGTGTGTCGCGGCTGCGTCAACTACGAGGGCGCCGACCGCGTCGAGTTCGTCATCGAGACGGCGCGGCAGCTCAAGCGGGCGCACGGCTGCTTCCCGGAGGGTCGCTCCCCGCCCGGCGCTGCGGCCCCGGCCGCCGCCAAGCCGCCGCCACTCTCGGCCAAGGACATCCTCTTGCAGCAGCAGCAGCAGCTTGGCCACGGCGGCCCCGAGGCGGCCCCACGCGCGCCGCAGGCCCTGGAGCGCTACCCCCTGGCGGCCGCGGCCGAGCGGCCCCCCCGCCTCGGCTCTGACTTCGGCGGCAGCCGCCCGGCCGCGAGCCTGGCCCAGCCGCCGACGCCGCAGCCGCCGCCCGTGAACGGCATCTTGGTGCCCAACGGCTTCTCCAAGCTAGAGGAGCCGCCTGAGCTGAATCGCCAGAGCCCGAACCCGCGGCGCGGCCACGCCGTGCCGCCCACCCTGGTGCCGCTCATGAACGGCTCGGCCACGCAGCTGCCCACCGCGCTCGGCCTCGGTGGCCGCGCTGCCGCCTCCTTAGCCGCGGTGTCCGGAACCGCGGCCGCCAGCCTGGGCTCCGCTCAGCCCACCGACCTGGGCGCCCACAAGCGGCCGGCATCCGTGTCGAGCAGCGCGGCGGTGGAGCACGAGCAGCGCGAGGCGGCAGCCAAAGAGAAGCAACCGCCGCCGCCTGCACACCGGGGCCCGGCCGACAGCCTGTCCACCGCGGCCGGGGCCGCGGAGCTGAGCGCGGAAGGTGCAGGCAAGAGCCGCGGGTCTGGAGAGCAGGACTGGGTCAACAGGCCCAAGACCGTGCGCGACACGCTGCTGGCGCTGCACCAGCATGGCCACTCGGGGCCCTTCGAGAGCAAGTTTAAGAAGGAGCCGGCCCTGACTGCAGGCAGGTTGTTGGGTTTCGAGGCCAACGGGGCCAACGGGTCTAAAGCAGGTAGGGGCGGCTGTGAAGTGAGGGGGTCTAGGGGAGAAAAGGGGACGGAGAGCAGAGGAGGGGTGGTTCTTTCGATTCACCATTTTACCCCAGCCCAGAAACAACAAACACCCCACTTCCTGATCTGCCTAAGGCGGAACCAGTGCTTGGTGGCAACGTGTTCATGTGCTGAAGCAGCATAACAGAGATGAGTCAGACTGGGCTGATACGCTGTGACACGGGGTTTTCCTTTCCCAGCACATTCTTGGATGGGAACATGAGGGCACCAGTCACCTTTTAACCTATTGGGGGACATTAGCAGTCACATGCTCAGTGCAAACGAGGGTACTTTTGTGCATGTGTAAAAACAGGCAGTTACAAGCGTGCCATTTTCAGTGGCTCCATTTTAAATCAGTCTACTGCCTCAGAACGCCATACGCCTAAAGGTTTTAAGTTGCGTGTGCACCTGAAACTGATATACGAGTGTTTTCTGTCTGTGCTTTTAGAGAGGAGGAATTCTGTAATGAGTTTTGTTTCGGGTCAGGAAGAGAAGGATCCCTTTCAGTGCACCGCTACTTATGTTTCCTTTTTCCTTTTATTTCTTTGTGTTTCCAGTTGCAAGAACAGCAAGGAAAAGGAAGCCCTCTCCAGAACCAGAAGGTGAAGTTGGGCCCCCTAAGATCAATGGAGAGGCCCAGCCGTGGCTGTCCACATCCACAGAAGGGCTCAAGATCCCCATGACTCCTACATCCTCTTTTGTGTCTCCGCCACCACCCACTGCCTCACCTCATTCCAACCGGACCACACCGCCTGAAGCGGCCCAGAATGGCCAGTCCCCCATGGCAGCCCTGATCTTAGTAGCGGACAATGCAGGGGGCAGTCATGCCTCAAAAGATGCCAACCAGGTTCACTCCACTACCAGGAGGAATAGCAACAGTCCGCCCTCTCCGTCCTCTATGAACCAAAGAAGGCTGGGCCCCAGAGAGGTGGGGGGCCAGGGAGCAGGCAACACAGGAGGACTGGAGCCAGTGCACCCTGCCAGCCTCCCGGACTCCTCTCTGGCAGCCAGTGCCCCGCTGTGCTGCACCCTCTGCCATGAGCGGCTGGAGGACACCCATTTTGTGCAGTGCCCGTCCGTCCCTTCGCACAAGTTCTGCTTTCCTTGCTCCAGACAAAGCATCAAACAGCAGGGAGCTAGTGGAGAGGTCTATTGTCCCAGTGGGGAAAAATGCCCTCTTGTGGGCTCCAATGTCCCCTGGGCCTTTATGCAAGGGGAAATTGCAACCATCCTTGCTGGAGATGTGAAAGTGAAAAAAGAGAGAGACTCGTGACTTTCTGGTTTCAGAAAAACCCAATGATTACCCTTAATTAAAACTGCTTGAATTGTATATATATCTCCATATATATATATATATCCAAGACAAGGGAAATGTAGACTTCATAAACATGGCTGTATAATTTTGATTTTTTTTTGAATACATTGTGTTTCTATATTTTTTTTGACGACAAAAGGTATGTACTTATAAAGGCATTTTTTTCTTTTGTTAACGTTATTAGCATATCTTTGTGCTTTATTATCCTGGTGACAGTTACCGTTCTATGTAGGCTGTGACTTGCGCTGCTTTTTTAGAGCACTTGGCAAATCAGAAATGCTTCTAGCTGTATTTGTATGCACTTATTTTAAAAAGAAAAAAAAAGCCAAATACATTTTCTGACATTGTAAGATTGCCTTACTGTCTGTCATTCCTTATTGCTGGCCCCTTTCTCAGGCCGTAGGCCAAGTGGTGGAGAAGGAAAGGAAATGATTGAACGGGCATGTTGTCAAGTGGGCATGCCACTGGGAAATACCACCAGTTTACCCTGAAACATTGTCCTCAGAGGAGTAGGAAAGTGGATTTTGAATCTCTATTTTGTTCAAAAGTTCAGTTCTGGAGATACTGATGACTGAGAGTGCTGCTGGGAAATTTTCAGAATTGTGTGGTCTTTTGGGGTTTTTTTTTTTTAAAAGACAAAGTTGACTGCTGTTCACTGTCCACGTGATCAGTTGTAAGATTACAATGCTGCATGCTAGTTGGTTACATAAGACACAATTCCAGTGATGGAAGGCGATTATAATGGATGGTGGTGTGTACAAGATGGCACTGCCATCTTTGAGCAGAGCCCAGCTCTGCAGCGCCACTTCATCTTTTTAAACACCCTAGAGGTCTGTTTGTTGTTGCTGTTGTCCTTTATTTTGAAAGAGTTGCAAGAGAAGTTACAGTCCAGGTGAACTTGGAGATTGTGGGATTGGTTTTGTTTCTGTTTTGTTTTGTTTATCATTTACCTGTAGTGCTATTGCTGTTGATACTATCACCTATACCCTGTTTCTAGTGAGTGCTGAATACAGTATGGTACAATGACAGTAACAGCCGCGTGGTGCTGCCAGGACTGCCCTTGGGCATATCAGTGACAGCCCAAATGTGGGTGGAGGAAACCTGTAATTTCCTTCTTAACGTGTTTGAAATACCAAGTGAATAATACTGTTCTGGAAAAAAAATGATAAACTAGTGGAAATTAAAGAAATTAAGGGTTTTATATAATAGGCCCCACCTCTCAATATTTTTAGAATTCTTTTTGTAAACTAATTTCTTTTGATCACTATTTTGCATCAGTAAAATGATTTTTTTAAACTAATAAATCATCAATTATTAGAAATAGTTGTCTCACAGTGATACTGGTTTTTCTTTTGTGCTGTTATGATTTAACATTGACAGGAACACTATTTTAAATCCTTATGTTCAGGTGTTTGTAACTTGGCCTCATAATTAGGCTGAATTATGGCTTCAAGGTCTACAATTTATGTGTATGGTTCACAGCCTAGCTTCTATTTTCATTTGAAAATATAGATTTTTACCAACTTTGGATTCTTTTTTAGTTATGTGTTTGTCTTTCCTTTTTAAATTGTTCAAAACTATTTTTTAATGGTCAAGTTACTAACACTTGAAAATCAGATACTGCACCAAATACAGTATTTTTCCGTAGTGTTTTTAATGAGTGCACCTATTATTACTACTGTGCGAGAATTCATGTTGCCAGTCATTGTTATATTACAAACAGACTTGCATGATTAACCAGTTGTTACACTTTTTTTTTTTTCAAATTGGAGTATATATGACTCAGTTCAGACTGGTCTCTCTTATGTGAATGCACACATGCAGAAATGCAGAGTCAATTTTACATGCCCATAAAGACATTTGTAAAGAATTCAGCTCTTATGGTCTGTTGTATAAATGTGTATCTAGGCACTTCATTATAACTGGAATTTGACCTCATAGATGTTACAACTTGATCAGTCATTTGACCTAATTTGTGGTAGCTATCTGTATGTTTTGCAATCTTAATACAGATACGCGTTCCAAAAAGATTAATACAGAACCATCCTGCCGTTTTGGATAAGTCTATCCAGCTGTGGAAAGGGCAACCTGTGGTTTCTCTGTACTGGTGTTTAATGGGGGAAGAATATGAACAGCTTTAAAGAGCTGTGTATTGTGGTTACTACTATTAAAAAGTAAGATCTGCACAAGTCTGACTGGCCCTTGGGTGGCCTTTGTGGACGGCTCGTAGCTGGAAAGTGTTGATCTGGGTTTTCTGGCATTCTTTTAAGTTAAAAAGTTAACATCGGGACATGGGTTTGATCTTTTGTTGTACCTGATGACAGTGCAGAGATTCTCCACAGCTGGATAAAAATGTCAGAAAGCTACTTACTGTACATGGGCAGTATCAGATTTCAAATCCTAATATTTCAGCTGTGCTTTTAATACTCAAAATATTAGGGGATGGGGTGTTGAAGCTTTCCCTTTTTTGCTTTAACAATTTATAGAATTTAACAGATGTACTGTCTTTCATGTGGCCTCACATTTAAAGTTATGAGAACATACACATGGTTTACAACTTTTACTATATACCTTTCCTTGGCCACCAAGTATTTTAAAAGTGTGCCACCTTTTAACCTTTACTTTTTTTAAGTTGAAGGTGATACTTTTTCTATATATGATGAAACTCATGTCAACTGAAGTGAGTGTAATCTCAGATATCAACATTATTATATTTTAAAATCACGCTATGGAAATATCACCTGAATTCTGTCATTTGTCAGATTTACAGTACCTTTTTTTCTTTAACTTTTAGCATTAAATAAAAATAAAATTGGGAGCACTGAACATTTTCTGAGGCCTTTTTTAATTTTCTAAAGCAAGCTTAGAATGGCTATTGTTTTAATCACTAATGGCAGTGTGACTAAAGGATGTGTGGGTTTGGGGTTGGGGTTTGCCTGAACTTCAGGAGATAAAAGACATGGAACAAAAAGGCAACTGATGGTATAAAAAAGAAGTGCCAGGGACTGGTGAAAGGGCAACTGGATAGGGGACACAGATAAAAGAGCTGAACAAAATACAGCTAGAAAGCATTTGTTTATTTTTCAACTAGCAGCAGAACCAGCCATTCTGCAATAGTAGATTGGAAGGAGAAGATAGTGACGACACTGAAAAGACTCTCAAGACCTGGAGCTGCTCTTTGAAAAGCTTTGGAATAAAACAGCTACGTTGGGCCATAGGAAATGCGCTAAAGACAAAAGGGATTTAAAAAAAAAAAAGCCTTTGGAAAGCTTAGGAATGAAAAAAGCCAAAGCCATGTATGAGCTTTATTGATATCCTGAAACCTAAATTTATAAACAGATAAAAGGTAGAAAGCACTGAGACACATTTTACTGGCTACTCTCATATAGTAAGAAATTTCCTAGATATTGCAGCTTTTACTCTTTTTATTGATTAATGGCTTGGCAGACTTCTCTATGAAAGGAAGTTGTGAAACTTATAAAGAGTTGGAGGCTAGGATATACATAGAGTTACTATATGTTTTAAATTAAACAGCAACAGTGAATGTGTACTTGAATATATTTACACTAGGGGTGGTCCAGTAACTAGGAGGGGCCCATCACTATATATATTTTAATAGTTTTTCATTATTAGTAGTCCATTTAAGGTTGTTTTCAAGAAACCATATTCTTAGCAAGTTACAAATGAGAAACAATTTTTCATGTAATAACTAGGTTAAAAGAAATAGGATGAACTATTCAGTTTTTTTCTAACAAAAATGCCAAATTTTATTTTTAGTGAAATTGAAAATATTGCAGCTTGTAGAAGTAATTTTCAACATTTCAAAACCTCTTCCCAAAGATACACTTTAATGACTGCATTTCGTTTTCAGTTAAGAAAACAAACCAGACTCTTGATGTGGCAGATGTCTTTGTTTATTCCCCAAAGGGGAGTTGGGGGAGAGTTAAAAGGAAACTATGGAAATCCTTTTTTAATTCCGAGACTTTTAAGTCCCTCTTTACTCAAAGTTGTTTTGCATATGATTTATAGATGGTTTTATTTGGTTAGTGAAGAGTAAAGTGTTTCTCTTCCTGATTCCTAAGTGTATACGTGGAATCATTCAGAAAAATGTTCAGTTGTGTGTAGGCCACGAGAAGTCCTGAGTCACCCTCATTTGCTTGCCTTTTGTTCATAGGGAACAGTATGAGAAGACACGCCTTTCCTCTGTCACAGACCAAGGTCAGATGCACCAATGAATGGAATACATATTTACCCAATTTATCATCTGGGGTTCTAGAAATCGGGAGTGGGGGTGGGGACTGTTTTAACTCCTTCAGTGCCACTGGTTAGGCCTCTGACAGCAATGGTACTACAATCAAATAAAAATTACGGGTGTGACTTTCCAGATTACAAACTCTATAGATCCCTTGTTGCTGTTTCTCTTGACAGTCTGCATTTTCCTTAGTATGTCTGAACCCCTCACTGTAACTTAAAAGGCACACAAATAGACATTTATAAATTACTTGTTAAGCGGTTAGAAGATAGAAAATGGGTAGATTTATGGATTATCTGTGGATTCCGCCATTAATCCTCAGATAAATCCATAATTTGTCAGGGATACCCACACTACCCCTAGTTATCTTTACATTAATTTATACCTAATTTAACAGTGAACATTGTTTAAACTCATTAGGTGTGTCATCTGCTCCCCCCCATGTCAATACAACTTAACCTAAAATGCTTGATTTGAAACAGCTCTCTGATTGGTTGATTTGAAGTGTAACTTGTCTCTTTAAAGATTATAGAATATGAAGTCTGTATTTGCACGGGTTTTTATCAGAAAATTGTGCACATCTGCCTGGCACAACATAAAACAATCCATACAACCCACAGAAAAGGTATTTCAGGGCAAAAAGTAACTATACCATAGACAGATCATTATTGAGAATCATTTAGACATTTAGACAAAACTTCATTTAGACAAAACTTCATTTAGACAAAAAAATCATTTAGACAAATCATTTAGACAAAAACTTCATTTTTAATCCAAAAACCAACTGAGTAAAATTTCCTTATTAAACAACCCTATTAGAATGGTATAAACAGTTTCTTCTGTAAGACAAACATTTATTTGGAAAATACATAGAATGGCACTGTATAACAGTAACTCAAAACATGGAATAATTAATCTTCAGTGCAAGCAAAACGTCACAAAATCAGCCATGAAAAGCCTCTAGGAGATGATTTCTGCCTAGGTCAGATAAGTCTAGAGACTAGACTACAGGATTCCTAGTTTAAATTGAGAGCTTCAAAGCACCGGTTCTCATCCTTTGAATGGGCTGTCAGAAGTTAGATTGCGTAATCTAAAGAACCTCCTCCAGCAGCTCTGCAGACGCCCTTGATGCTGAGATAAGACATCCTGTATAGGGTAATAATGTCACATTTGAATATTTCTAAATATAGTTTACATTTTGGGGGAAATGAGCTACATTACATAATCTGTAGAACACATCACTTACCACTTTTACTTAGCAATTAGTATTTCTATATCATCACCATCAGGTAGCATTCAGATGCCCATTGTGCACAAAAAATGAGTTCGGTTTTGTTGTGGAGGCACTCAGCAACTTTAGCAGATAAATATTTAAGTCATTGCAAATTTATCTCCAATATCTATAGAAAATATCTTTCCTATACTAGTTCAAATACAGTACTTTGAATTGCGTATGTGGCTATGCCTCCGGGGGTGGGGGGATTAAAAACCCAGAAACAACATTTCGCGCCAGAGCTAAGGGCCTCAATTTATTTTAATGCATGGAAAGAGTTTATTAAAAGTGAACCTCAAATTACTGAGGTTTTGCCTTCTTTTATTGTATGATTTTTAAAGTATTTGCCATACTAGTAAGAGTTCTGCAGAGAAGTGACATGTGGGAGTAGAGATTGTCTGGGTCAGACTAAATCAGCATTTCTTTGGCACAGGCTTGGCTTGGGCCGTCTGCCTGAGCCGACTGTATGTGTGAGCTGCAAAACAGAAAAAAGCTGTTGAGAGCCTTAGCCCAGGCTAAGAGCCCATTACCCCCATTTTGTTATTTCTGCCTGCAAACAGCAGTTCAATTAGCTTTTCTGGTGATAAAAGATAAAGATTTATTGTACCCCATATACAATTGAAATCAGAATTTCACAGGAGGGTCACAGTCATTAGAGAAGTTTTGGAATACTATTCTCCTAATAAGCACCATATGGGTTGTTGCTGTTATAATTTAACACCTACTAAGCAGGCATCTCATTCTAGGCTTTGAACAGCTGAGAGGCTAGCTCCTATCTTTTGTGCAGCTTAAAGTCAAAGCCACAGGTAGGAAATGTCACTTTGCTTGGTTCAAGACACGTATCGACAAGCGTTAACCGCGAGTTTGTTAGCTTCCAGTTTATCTTACAAACCACAGTAAAATTCTAACATAGGAACACGGTCCGAAGTCCAAAGTGCTTTCGCACAATTAATTCATTATGCCCAGCGTGCAATTCATGCATCAAAGGGGCCGCCGGACCCTATTATCTTTATACAAATCAAGAGGCCAGTTGGAACAAAGAGGCTGGTCAGAATGGTCAAATTGTAACTTCTCCTTTCTTTTTTAAAAAATTTATTTTTTCACTTTGTATCGTTGATCAGAATGGCACTTTTTAAAAGGAAGAAAGCCTCCAGCCCTGCCAAGC
The DNA here is from genome assembly GCF_028878055.3 of Symphalangus syndactylus. NCBI lineage: Eukaryota > Metazoa > Chordata > Mammalia > Primates > Hylobatidae > Symphalangus > Symphalangus syndactylus. Next base: position 79,060,634 of record NC_072434.2, on the reverse strand, counting down.
CCTGTTTACTCCACGGGAAGGAAAGGGGAGGAGGCTCCCTCACTCTCCAACAGCCTGGAGCCCACGAGGAGCCCTTGCCGCGGTTTCCAAGGCGGCCCCCTGACTTGCGCCGCGCCTCTATTCTAGAACTTTTCCCGGGCTGGAGCAGCGCAGTCTCGCGCGCCCGGCTCTGCGCACGTGGAGCCGCGCGACCCCGGGCGGGGCGGTACCCGACGGGACGGGACGGGACAGGGCGGGGCGGGGCGGGGCGCGGGCCCGGAAACGGGAAACGGCCCCGTGCGCCCTGCCCCTCTGCTCCGCCGCCCAGTCCTGGCCCCGAGCGCCAGGCCAAGCCTGCGCGCCAGCTGCTAGGCTATAATTAGAGGGACCGCGGCCCGAGCCCTGCCACCTCCCCGCGCCCCCCGCCCGCGTTCCCGGGGAAGAATGTGCGAGTGCGCGCGAGGGCCCGCGTGCGCCGCCGGCGGCGCGCTCTCTGGAGCGGAGACCGCGTGGTGAACCAAATAAAGTAAAAGGTCTGGCTCCTGCTGGGCGAGGCCGAGCGAGGAACGTGCGCGCCAGAGCAGGGGTGTGGCGAGCCCTCGGTGGCCCAGAAAAGATCAAACGCGCGTCAGCAGCAGCCGTGGCTGCCGCCTGCAAGGGTCCCTGACGCGGGCCGGGCTGTACTGGGTGGATTTTGTAAGTTGGAGATGGCGCATGACAAGAGCTGCCCCAAATCAAATGTCACTCCCTTTTTGGAAATCATGATGCTGCTTTTTTTTTTTTTTTTTTTTTTTTTTTTTTTGGCTGCAGCTATAATAAGCCAAATGTTCCGTGCTGGTGAAGTAAACACGCATGTTGAAGAAGCATCTGTGTTAGCACTAATGGATGGTGCATGCTAATAAAAATGTATTTATTAAGCAAACCTCAGGACATGCCCCTATGGGAACTGCCCAGAGTACTGTTAACAACTGACTGCCTGAAAATGAGTTTACTTTCTATCAAGAAACTTTTATTTAAATTTGAAGAAAAAAGTTTTTCTTTGATCATAGCATTGTTGTGCACCTGAGGTTCTACCCAATTAGTTAACTGCTAATTTTTATTAATTATTCCCTTTAATACTCTGCAGTATTTTCTCAAAAAATGAACAGCATGACCCCTGTCACTTTAAAAACTGACATTAAACTATTTCTCCATCACCAGCCTTGGAGTTGGGGGGGCAGGGTGTTGGCTACCAGAAGTAGCAACTAGATTGTGGAATAAGTATTGTATAATAGTTTTAGTCATTATTTAAAAGTGAATGAACAGGTGAATGGATAGGAGGCTAAAAAAAATAAAGCCTTGCTTCAGGCTTGTGAATTCCTGGACACAATCCTACCCAAAGACTTCCTTCACCAACGTATTTTTCTTTCTAGATAATAAGGACAAAAACCATTTAGAAGCTTGAGATGGAAATCATGCAATGCACTCTACTCTTTATATATGTTACTGAGGAATCTGGAAGCTTTTTCGGGTTGAAATGCAATTCCTAGGAAATTATTCTTGCTCTTTTCCTGTGGCTGTTTGTCTTGACACAGCAGCAATGCAATTTCAGTGGCTCTGCTCCTTCACAAAGACCTTTGAGAGGGAACTATGCTGAGAGACGCAAATTCAAGGTTTTCTGAAAACACCTCAGAATTGTCCAGTTCTGCCCCCAGATAAAACCACTAGAATAAAGGTCAGAAATCTCCAGATGTTCTTGGGCCTTGTGCAGTCATCTCAGGTAATTCAATTAGCTTTTGTGTCTGTTTTGCAATTATTAAAAAAAAATATAGGCCAGGCACAGTGGCTCATGCCTGTAATCCCAGGACTTTGGGAGGCCGAGATGGGTGGATCACCTGAGGTCAGGAGTTTGAGACCAGCCTGGCCAACATGGTGAAACCCTGTCTCTACTAAATATACAAAAATTAGCTGGGCGCCGTGGTGCATGCATGTAATCCCAGCTACTTGGGAGGCTGAGGCAGGAGAATCACTTGAACCTGGGAAGCGAAGGTTGCAATGAGCCGAGATCACCACACTGCACTCCATCCTGGGCGACAAAGTGAGACCCTGTCTTAAAAGAAAAAAAAAAAAAAATATATATATATATATATATACATATATATATATATATATACATATATATATATATATATATATATATATATATATATATGATGTACTTGCCTCAGAGGGGGCTAAAATATCAAATTAGGTAATCTCTATGACAGGTTTCTGGTTTTTCATTTATCACCCAGACATGAGAAGGTGCTGTCATACAGGGCATCATTAGGTGACTGGGCACAGTGAGTGCCTACCACCCAAAATAGAGACTTTCAGTTATTATATTAAACAGAGTAATAGCAAATCGCTTTGAAACACTGGAGAGAAGGGGCTCCCCCTGCTGTCATCACAGAAAATGCATTGCCTCAGGCCAATGTCTTGTACCTAGAGTACTAACTGGGTTTCAATCACAGTACCAGAAGATTCCCGAAGTTATCATCACCTTGGAGGATGTATAGTTTTATTGGAACTAAAATTAAAATATCACAAAGAAAGAATATGCATATTTTTCTTGAAACACCCTATGCTCAGATTCATTTACTCAAGGCTCAGCCTGCCTATGAACCACGAAAATATGGTCTACCTCACTCCATTTATGACTTTAAAAGCAAGGATGGTATATGTGTGGCTAATAGCAGCTGGGGATGAGTGGGTTAAAAATACGTTTGAACATATTTCATTTTTGTTAAGGTTTGTTAAGGAATCAATAAAAATGATGTATAATGGGAAATAAGAGCATCTTCATTGGATTTTGACCTTGGTAAAAAAGTTGTTTGTAAAAAATCATTTAATTTTCTTGTAAATCATATTTCTTTACACAGGAGCCACTGGATTCATGAATAAGTCTTCAGAGGTCATGAAGAGTTGGGTTTGTCAGCCACAAATTTGTAGCACTGGAAGGAACTGATTCAAGGTCTCAGTAACAAATATTGGCTGAGCTGAGTCTCAAGGAATGACCAGACCAAGCCAGAGGTCTTTCATCTAGGCCATGTTTGCTGAGGGGTTGAGGACATGGATGGAATTAGTCAGGTTGAAACTCTTCGTGAACAAGATAAATTGTAAGCAGTTAAGAAGGAAAAGACGCTGGAAGTGGTGGTTCACACCTGTAATCTTAGCACTTTGGGAGGCCAAGGTGGGAAGATCACTTGAGACCAGCCTGGGCAACATAGTGAGACACCATGTCTACAAACACTTTAAAATAAATAACAATATTTATTGTTAAACAAACAAATAAAAAAGGAAAAGAGATGGCATGTGCAAGAGTTGAGAGATTGGAGAGGAAAAATTACATGAAGGAACCAACATCTGGTCATAGCCATTCATTCATTCACTTATTCATTCATTGGTTCACTTACTCTTTCACTCCACACATATATCTCATGGTAAATAATATGGCCTCTGGGGTCAGACTGCTTACTCTTGACTTCCAGCTTCACCTCTTTCTAACCTTAAATATAAAAGTATTAAGAAACAGTATCTTCAGTTTGCTTCCAGAAACCACTTTCTTCATTCTGCCACCTCACTGGCTATTCTTTCACTGCTTCCTCATCATCTCATTTGTTGGAGTGCCCCTAAGCTTAGTCCTCAGATGGTTTTTTTTTCTCTCTCTCTGTCTACACTTACTCCCTGCAATCGCATCCAGAAATATGGTTTTAACATTATATGCTGACTCTCAGATTTATTTCTGTAGCCTAGACCTCCGTCCTTGAGTGCCAGCCTTGTATATCCAGCTACCTACTCAGTTGTTCGCTTGAATATCTAATTGACATCTCACATTTTTATGTCTGAAGTTGAACTTCTGATCTCCCTCAGACCTTCCCCCCACACCACCGCACCACAGTCTCCTTTCAGTCTTTCCCATTTTACAAAATGGCAGTTCCATCTTCTGGTTGTTTAGGCCATAGACCTTAGAGTGGTCTTTCACTTGGATTTTTTCTCAGCCACTCTCCATCCAATCTATCAGCAAATCCTCTTGGTTCTACCTTCAAAATATACTCAGAATCTGACCACATCTCACTACCTACTAGACACCACCATCATCTCTTGTCTAGGGTGTTGCAGAGTCTTCCAGACTGTTCCTCCAGTTTCTGCCCTTGTCCTCTGCAACTTATTCTCAGTTCATTGGCCAGAATAAACCTTAAAAATATTCATCTGATCTTGTTTCTCCTTTGCTCAAATCCTTTTGTTGCCTTTCTGTCTCCTTCAGAGTCAAATCCAAAGTCTTTACAATGGCCATCAAGGCCATGCTATTTCCCAGACATGGCTCGTATCCTTGTTCATGCTAGCCACGCCAGCTTCCTGGTATTTCTTGACCTTGCTAAGCATGCTCCCACCTCATGGCCTTTGCATTTGCTCTTCTCTGCTTGGAATGCTCTTCCCTCAGATGTATGCAGAGCTCATTCCCTTATTTCCTTCAGGTCTCTATGCCAAGGTCCCCTGATGAGTGATCTTCCCTGATCAGTCCCCTGATCTTCCCTGAGCACCCTATATTAGCATCCTCTTGCTCCTATAACAACGTCCCACAAACTTAGTGGATTAAAAGTACACCAAATGATTATCTTACAGTTCTAGATGCCATGATCTAAAACTAAGATGTCGGCAGGGCTGGTTTCCTTGGGAGGCTTCGGGGGAGATGCCACTTCCTTGCCTTTTCAGTTTCTAGAGGCCACCTGCATTTCTGGGCTTGTGGTCCCTTCCTTGCATCACTCCAGCTTCCTGCTTCCATCATCACTGCTCTTCCTGCCTCCTTACGAGGATCCTTGTAATTATATGGGGCCCAGCTAAGCAGTTCTAGGATAATGTCATCTCAAAATGGTTAATTTAATCACATCTGCAAAATCCCTTTTACAATGTGACTTCATATATTCACAGGTTCAGAAGATTAGGACAGAGACATCTTGGGGGGCCGTTATTCAGCTATCATAATATATTTGATACACATTTGATATAAAATTATCCATGCTAAGCTACTCCACATTCTATAGTCTCTGTTCCTCTTTTATTTTTCTTCCTAGTACTTTGTCTCATCAGATGTTATATATTATTTACTAATTTGTAAGTTTTTGTCTCTCCAGACCCTAGGCCCTGCATGCGGTAGTGCAGGGATTCCCAACCCCCAGGCCACAGCCCAATATGGGTCCATGGCCTGTTAGGAACCAGGCCATACAGCAGGAGGTGAGCGGTGGGTGAGCGAGCATTCCCTCCTGAGCTCCACCTCCTGTCAGATCAGCCACAGCATTAGATTCTCGTAGAAGCATGAACCCTGTTGTGAAATGCATATGCAAAAGATCTGGGTTGTGCACTCCTTATGAGAGTCTAATGCCAGATGATCTGAGGTGGAACAGTTTCATGCCCAAACCATTAACTCCTTCCCTGTCAGGTCCATGGAGAAATTGTCTTCCATGAAACTAGTCCCTGGTGCCAAAAAGGTTGGGGACTGCTGCCATAGAGTGTAAACTCTATGAGGAAGGGCGAAGTGACCCCCACTGATATGGTATGGCTCTGTGTCCCCACCTAAATCTCATGTTGAATTGTAATTCACAGTGTTGGAAGTGGTGCCTGGTGGGAGGTGATTGGATCATGGGGGATGGTTTCTGATGGTTTAGCACCATCCCCCTTGCTGTTCTCGTGATAGAGTTCTCACAAGATCTGGTTGTTTGAAAGTGTGTAGCACCTCCCTCTTGTCTCTCTCTTCCTTGTGCTCCCGCCATGTAAGATATGCCTGCTTCCTCTTTGCCTTCTGCTGTGATTGTAAGTTTCCTGAGGCCTCCCCAGCCATGCTGCCTGTACAGCCTACAGAACTGTGAGCCAATTAAACCTCTTTTATTTATAAATTATCCAGTCTCAGGTGGTTCTCTGTGGCAATGAGAGAACGGACTAGTATACCCACTGTCATGATCATGTGTGCTGTAAATATTTGTTAAAGGAATGAATTTAGTTTCTAATCTCAACAAGGGAAATATGGTGAGAAGTAATAGAAAATAAGAAAAGAGCCATAACAATGTATTTATAAGATACAGTGGAAACCCAATCAGTCTACCTCGGGAGAGAATGCTGAGGGTAGCAGCCATGAGGTGGGGCTGGCCAGGCAGGATAGAGAAAGAGCAGAGCTCAACGGATCTAAAATTAAGGGGGCTTTGGGATGTTGAGCAAACACAGGGACCCCACAAATGTTGTTCAGCCAGGACAGAGGGTCCGCACAGACAGACCTGGACTAAAAAAAAAACAGAAAGAAGCAGTCAGAGGGTGTATGTTAACTAACCACATCAGAATCCCAATCAGAAGGGTGATGTGTCTTGAGATGCTTTTACAGGTGCAGAGTTTAGGGGGATTTAAGCTAAAGCAGGAGAAAGTAGGCAGGAAGCAGTTCTCCTTGTGGCATAGGATGGTGACTGCTTTGCTCAGGCTCAGCCTGCAACAGTGGTGGGACTTGATTCTGATTGCTGGGTCACAGGTGGGTGCTGCTGCCATCTGATCAGTCACTATGGTCTTCCACCTTCTGGCATGGGAAGAGACAGAGGGCGGTGTGGGTAGGGCCAGACTCACTTAACAGCTCCTTGGGTGGTCTTAGGAGCATGTTAGCAGCAGTTCTTTGTGTTTTGAAAGATTCTGCTAAGTGGACATAGAACAGTGTCACGGTTAAAGGCCTGACTGCTTTCAAATCCCAGCTCCACCATAGCTTAGCTGTGTGTCCTTGGAAATACATTTTGTTCTTTTATTTATCTTTTTTTTTTGAGATGGAGTCTTGCTTTGTCACCCAGGCTGGAGTTCAGTGGCACGATCTCGGCTCACTGCAAGCTCTGCCTCCCGGGTTCACGCCATTCTCCTGTCTCAGCCTCCCGAGTAGCTGGGACTACAGGCGCCTGCCACCACGCTTGGCTAATTTTTTGTATTTTTCGTAGAGATAGGGTTTCACCATGTTAGCCAGGATGGTCTCGATCTCCTGACCTCATGATCCACCTGCCTCAGCCTCCCAAAGTGCTGGGATTACAGGCGTGAGCCACAGCGCCTGGCCTACGTTTTGTTCTTTAAGAGATTGTCAGAAAGAATCAGATAGGAGCAATCAGGGTATGTGAGACCTGATTATGAAGCAGACATTAATCATATCACGTGACTCCAATCATCATGTCCTAATACAGTCCTCCAAACAGAGGTAAGGATTATCCCACCTGACAATGGATAAGTTCCTTGATGTCTCTAAACCTCAGTGTCCTCATCTGTAGGATGGGAATAATAATAGTACCTGTTTCTTAAATTCATTGTGAGGGTTAAATGAAGCAATGTGCAAAGTCTCCTTGAGTCTGTGATATAATATATGTGGGGTCTTATTATTTATCCCAAAGCAGGAAGCATCAGAGTTCTGGGAAGGTGACTTAACCTCACCTGCTCTTCCTCTCACACAGCCTTCCCACTCAGGTCTTCTGTGGATAGAGTTCATTTGATAGTTTTTTTTGTTGTTGTTATTGTTTTGTTCTTTTTTTTACCAGATGGAGACTTGCTCTGTCGTCCAGGCTGGAGTGCAGTGGCATGATCTTGGCTCACTGCAGCCTCTGCCTCCTGGGTTTAAGCGATTCTCCAGCCTCAGCCTCCTGAGTAGCTGGGACCATAGGCATATGCCACCACACCTGGCTAAGTTTTGTATTTTTAGTGGAGACGGGTTTTTGCCATGTTGCCCAGGCTGGTCTTGAACTCCTGAACTCAAAGCAATCCACCTGCCTCGGCCTCCCAAAGTGCTGGGATTACAGGTGTGAACCACAGCGTCTGGCCAATCTTCTTTAAATGCCTATTTAACACCCTCAAGCTTCAGAGACCCCTCTCCAGACCCCTACTTGGTGGAACCCCTCCCCACTACTTCCAGTGGTAATGGATTTCTGGTCCTCTGTCCTGTTCGTGCTCTGCAGACTCTGCTCTAAGTCTTCAATTGCAAGTCTGCATGCCTCTGCTCTGTTCAGGCTCCTACAAGCCCCACTGTGGGGAGCTCTGGTCCCTTTTTGGCTATGGGGAAGAGAAGCAAGAAAGGGCACCATGTTCTAGGAGTCACAGAGGGGTTGGTTTAGAGAATTTTAAGGCTGCTTTAGTTTTGGTTCTGTCTCTCCCTAGCAGCAAGGACTAAGGTCAGTTTTATGCTAAATTAACTAAATATATATATCACTCATCACACCCTAGCTATGGAGGGAACACTAATGCTTATATTATAGAATTATGAGCATGAAAACACTCCGAAAACTCTTAGGTAACATAAAAATGCTGACTTTTATTGTCTAACTTGGGATTTTCTACCTGAGCTTTGCTTTAGTAATGAAGTTGGGAACCTGCTTTTCTTATACAACATTTTTACAAATATCAAGACAACTGATGAACTCTTCTCTGACCACCTGAAATATGTATCCAACACAGTTCTTCCGAATCCTAAGCTTGTCCTGAGGATACCGCCTTTTCTATGAGCTGGTTCTCATGGCTTTGGTGCAGTTATAAGTCACTGGGTCACGTTTCTGCACTGCCTTGCAGAAATGCTCTGCTCAAGTTTGCCATGAGGTCCACAGCGGGAGCCAGGAGGTCAAAGGCACCAGAAGAGACCACAGCCTTCCTCCTAGCAAGGCTGGGAAGACCTGGTAGGCTAGCTGCCCTTTACTTTAGTCCTCATAGAAAGGCCACCAGAGACAAAGTCTGAATATAGAAACAGAAGGAAGCTGGTTCCTTTGGGCATATCTGACAAGAGACTGGAAATACCTCTGCTACTAATTGGGGGCCTATACAAATGAGTGTCTCATTTCGATGTGTGGTCAAGATTCAATGTAAGATTGCTAAGATGGGAGCTATGGCCTACCTGCTTTGTCTTCCTTGAGCCATAATAAATGCGTTTATAAGACACCATGGGGGCATAGGGAAGATATAGTCACTCTGCCAGGAAAGAGGTAGCAAGAGGGATGGGTTCGTAGAGGAAGAGACACTGAAACTCCTTTGCTTTGGGCTCCCAGGTCCCACCATGAAGGCTCACATCCGCCCCAGTCCCCAGGCTAATCCAAGCGTGAAGTGGACTTTTGAGGGGCCTCTTCCAGTCCCAAAATCATCTTGTAGCTCTGAGTTCCCTTGTGGCTCCCTGGGTTTCCTTCCCTGCCAAGCCCCAGGGCTACTGTCCTTAGGAAAGGCTTCTAGGTGGCTCCAGGCCCCTAGATCACACCCCTCAGCTACTTCTTCCCTCTCTGGACCCATGTTGGGCAAGTCCATGGGACAGGACTGTGCCTTGGCCCATGCCTAAGCTCTATTTGGTTGCCTGGTCCCCACAACCTGAGGTCTCTTCTAGGACTGGAGATCTATCATGAGCCCCAGTACAGTGAAGAGGACTCTGCTGCTTGCCTGGTTTTCTTCCCAGCATCTCCTAGGGGATGGCGTTCTGTCCAGGTTCTCTGTCACCACACCATGCCTTCCTGTTGAGTCTCTGCTGCCTCATCTTGGGCTCCATGATATCAACCACTTTCTGGACTGTGTCTGAGACTCTTGGAGCTTAGGATGCTGCATCTCATGCCAACCCATCATCTCCCAAATCAGATTTTGCCACCAAATCAGTTGAACCAGTGCCTGTCCCTTCCTAGTAAACAAGTTTGGTGCCACTGTATAAGTCAGGGCTCTCCAGAGCCTGACTAATAAACAGAACCAATAGGATAGAGAAAAAGAGAGACCGATTTTAAGGAACTGGCTGATGTGATTATGGAGACTGGAAAGTCTAACACCTGTAGAGCAGGCCAGCATGCTGGAATTTTGTTGTGGAGTTCATGCTGCAGTCTTCAGTCTGAAAATCTGCAGGCTAGAAACTCAGGCAGGACATTTATGCTGTAAACTGGAGGTCCCATTCCTTCTTCTTCAGGAAACCTCAGTCTTTGTTTTAAAGGTCTTCAGCTGATTGGATGAGGCCCATCTACATTATGAAGGGTAATTTGCTTTACTTGAAGTCTACTGATCTAAATATTACATTTTAAAATACTTTCAAGGCAACATCTAGACTGGTGTTTGGCCAACTGGGCACCATAGCCTAGCCAAGTTGACACATAACATTAACCATCATGGCCACTTTCCAAGTTACCTTTTCCATCCCCAGACAATGACGCCTCTACCAGTTGTGATGCTTTCAAGGGCAAAAATCACAGAAAATCCTACCCAAATAGGCTTAAACTATAAAGGGAACTTAATGGCTCTGGGAACTAATAAAATCTACAGTCTGGTAGGTCCTAGGTCTGACTTGCTTAAGGTTTAAACATCTTCTCTCTCTGATTCTTGTGTCGGTACCTTCACTATGTTGATACTATCTTCAGGCAGGCTTCCCTCCTGCTTACAAGACGATGCACTTTCTCTTTCACATCCAAGAGGAAAGAGGGCAGAGCACTCCTTCTAGAACAAGTCCCAAGCTTCCCTCTGATTGACTCAGTCCCAACATCATCATTGTGGGCAAGGAAAAGCTCTGCTCGGATTGGCTCAGGTCTGCCCATGCCCTAACCAATCCCAGGGCAAAGGCATGGGATTGCCCTGACTGGCATCTAGTTAGGAGTCTTTCCCTGCAACTGCTAGTAGGATCAGTCCCACCACAATAAATGGTTGCTGCACAGTGGCTGAGGAATGGACTGGATGTTGGGAGATAAACTTAGTACTCCACATCAGCCTCCAAAGCAGGGCTGCCTGGAAAGAAGGGTGCTCCCTGCGTGGATATCAGGGCAGTATCAGTACAGCACAGTGGAGTGGGGTCGTGGCTGGTGGACATGTGCTCACTTCAGATGTCCTTGTCCCTGATCTGTTTGCCCCTCCCTCTGACACTGAGGGAGTGCTCACCTCAACAGGATTAAACTCCTTGCATCTGGCTTTACAACTGCGGGATTTGGGATGTTGCTGGGAGCCACCCAGAGCTGAGGTGCATGATTCACGCTGTTCTGATTAGTGGCTTGGCAGGGACAAAGAATGAAGGAGGAAGGTGGCTTAGAGACAAGTTGGGGCAGCCCAGAAGAGGGGGTTCTTTGAGATTTTGATCTGTAGTTTGTTTTTGTTTAAAAAATCAACAACTGAGGTGGGAAGACTCACATCTTAACAAGTTGTAAAATGCCTCCTCCACCCCGTCCTCTGTCTAGGCCTCTTCCCTCTTTACTGTGCTGCCACTGCAGTCTCTGGCACAGGCACGTCACACAGAAAGCCGAGGGAGGGAGGGTGATGCAGCCTTGCCGAAAAGCACATCAGTTCCTCATGCACAGTGAGATGGGAGTGCACGGCCTGTTGGTGTGGGCGGCCCCAGCGCCGCCTCGTACACCAAGTGTTCCCATCAGTCTTTGAAAAAGGGCCATCCACTCTCTGAGCAGACACATGCCAGGTACCTGCGTACCACGTTGGAACTGAAAAAGACCATGAGAAAAAAAAAAAAAAAAAAAAAAAAAAAAACAGCAGAGCTTTTTGTGGCCTCAGTATCACTCTGGGCAAGTGAAAGAGGCAACTGGGGACCAAACATTGCTGGGATTAAACGAGGGCGTTGTTACCTCAACAGGTACATAATTCTAAATTGTGCGCGGGGTAAAAGTCATCCTGTTGACTCCGAACAAAATGCTTTATGGTTTACAAAGCTGTTTTGCCTCTGTCGGCTCATTTAATCCTCATAACTGCCTCTAAGAAACACTTTTACAGAACAGAAAACTGAGGCAAAGCCGAGCGACTTGCTTTAAATTATATATAAAGTGAAGCTGATCTAACTCTAATCCCATTTTCTTCTTCCTGCTATTTGAGAGTTACATTTTTTTTTTGGCCCTATCAGTACAGGGAATATTAGTTAAGACATGCCATGGAATGGATTATACAAATCCCCCAAACCCCTTTGCTTACAGACTGGTTTATACTCATTCTTCATGCTTAGCTTGCTAATGTAGGAGTCACATGTTACTGTTGTCTTTATTCTCCTGGTTTAATCAGGAAAACGAGCCAGAAGAGCTGAAACGATTAGCTTGGGATCGTTACAAGAGGAAAGAATTTATATTCACAGTGACTGTATTTCTAGTCCATTGATTAGGCAATTTTGCTTTTATGAATCAATTGTCATGATTGCTATGCTGAATAAAATGTGGAATTGCTATCACAAAGAAAACATAAATTATTTAGTTTTAAAATACATACTATCTATGCATGGACCTAAATAGTCAATGGAATATTTCTATTTCCTCTTTCTGATTTTTATTTAGGTTTTCTCAAGGGGCACTCACATAGGTCCCTCAGTTCTACTGTGGCAGGTAGTAATGTGATTCAACAACATGCAATGTCCTGCCATGTGACATTACTAATTAACTCTCATTGACAGCCCCGTTGTACATGCAGGTTGATTACTCAAATTCAATACAGTGTGGTTTAGGGGAAACATCAGAGACCACACATACCTTGAATCTGGGGCTCCAATTCCGAAGGCAAGGTGATTTCTAGAAATATGTGTGATCACCTTTGGAGAGTCTAGTAACAAATGCACCAGCAAACTCATCTCCTATTAATGTGTTAATATTTTTTCCTTAGGGTATATAAAGGTCATTTCATAAATTGCACATTTCACACTGATTAATCTTCATGGATTATCTCTTGCTATAGCAAATATGATAATGTCCAACAATTGCAATTAATAATCATGGAACTTTATTTCATGAGAGGATGTTTTGAAAGCCAAATAATCGCTGTTAAGATGATAGCAGAAAATTGGATAGGGCAGAATAGAAGTGGAAGAAAGAGGAGCGAATACAGAAACACATAGAAATGGATGTAGTCCTTAGGATACTCAAACATTGAAAGGTCTGGGTTTAGGAATTAAAAACAAAGGAGGTATTTGGCTTAACCACTATGGGATTTTTTTTTTTTTTTTTTTTTGAGACGGAGTCTCACCCTGTCGCCCAGGCTGGAGTGCAATGGCACAATCTTGGCTCACTGCAACCTCCACCTCCCACGTTCAAGCAATTGTCCTGCCTCAGCCTCCTGAGTATCTGGGATTACAGGCACATGCCATGATGCCCAGCTAATTTTTTGTATCTTTAGTAGAGACGGAGTTTCACCATGTTGACCAGGCTGGTCTCAAACTTCTGACCTTGTGATCTGCCCGCCCTTGGCCTCCCAAAGTGCTGGGATTACAGGCGTGAACCCCGCGCCCAGCCACTGCTATGGGATTTTAAGGATTCTAGATACAAAATATTTCATGGATTAAGTCATTTGACAAACATTTATTGTGTGCCTCCTATGTGTGTGGTACTGGAGATTTTAGATTGTTATTATGATCCAACAGTCTTATAGCCTACAGCAAAAGGACTGGAGAGAGAGAGAGAGAGAGAGATTTGATGAACACGAAGGAAAAGGAGAGAGAGAAGGAGAAAGAAAAAGCAGAAATGAAAGTAGCAGCAGCAGCCAATGTCAACAAAATCCCCATTGCAAGCCCTCATTTTTCCCAAGCAAAATATGTATAATGTTTCTGAACTAACACTTTCTCCAGTTTTCTTCAGCAAAGGTTAGTCAATCATGAACACACGCATAATATGTAAGTTCTTCTCTCCAGCAGGTACCGCGAGAAACACAAGTTAAGATTCATATTCTGTTCCCAAAGAACTTAGAGCTATTTGGCAATTTCAAGCTAAATGCACACTCAATTATGAATCCAGTGTAGATAGGACTCACGCAGGTGTGGAGCGGTAGGATTTGGATTAGGGGTGCATGGTGGTTACAGAGGGGAGCGAAAGGGAAAAGGAAGTTTTCATGGAGAAGACAGACTCAAGTGAGACCTGAGAGGAGGGACATGAGCGGCGGGACAAAGAGACAGAAATTAGCATCCTACATTTTGGGAAGCATGAAGGACTGTCTACCTGATGGGAAGTAAATAGGATAAGATGAAACTTCCAGGGGCCTAGAAACTCACGCACAGGGAGGGGCCAAGAATTCAGTGTGGCCCATGATGACAGTGGCAAGTCAGGCAGCTGACCCTGGAACAAGGCGGGGATAGGGTTAAGGCTGCCAACAGGCCAGTAAGATAACCCAGTTCTGAGCAACTGGACCAAGATGGCAGCAGAGAAGGAGCAGATGAGACATTTCAAAGAAGGGGCTGATACGACTCAGAATCTGACCTGTTTAAGGGCATGGACAAGAAGGGGGCTTCAACAATGACTCCAAGGTTGCAAACATGGGTCATTTATGAGAATGGAAGCACCACCCAGTCTTGGAAGAAGTCTAAATGCCTAGATGAGCATATAAGAATGACTTGCTGTTATGCTGGGACATGCCGCAAGGCAGAAGAAGATCTTCCTCTCCTCCCCCTACCTCCAGGGTTGGGCAAGAGTGGTAGTGGGTGATGTTAAAGAACATCAGACAGGAAATGGATCAGGTTGCCGAGGGTCCAGGTCAGGCTGAGCAGAGCTGGGGCCGAGTTCTGGGTCGAGGAGACTGAGAGTCCAGACTGGAGGACGAAGATGAACACAGGAACTAAACAGAGTAGATTTCATGGTCAGCAGCCCAAACAGAAGTTTCCTTGGTGCTCAGGATGTATGTGTAGAGGAGTCTTTTGGTTATGTAGTCTGTAGATCCATTTTTGTATTTGTGCTGTCCAAGCAGTGCTTTTCCATTCATTCCTCCACTGACTCACGCATTCGACACGCGTGATTTATGATTCACATGCACCAGGCACTATGCTGGGTGCCAGGGCAAAAAGAAAGAAGCCAGGCCCTCAAGAAGCTCCCAGCCTACACAGGAGGGCACAGATACACAGACTTTCAGAACTCAAGACAGAAGCAGTAAGTCCAAGAAAACTATCTGAAACAACCGCTTGGGATATTTTCCCAGAAATTAACCAAAGGGATGTTGTGTTGAACTGGGATTGAAGAGGGTCAAGAACTCAGAGCTCTTCCCTTCGGAATTCTCAGCAGGAGGAGCAAAACCAGAAGGTGGCAGGATTGAGGGTTGGAAACATGTGTCAGTGTATCCAAGAATCCAGGGCTGTTGTCACAGCAGTTTGAGGAGGCTGAGCAGACCCTACGGGAATCTGGTGTGGCCTCTGAGAGGCTACGATACAGAGCACAGGCTTTTTGAATTGAAGGGTAAAATTGAGCAGACAAGAACTGGCTCATTTTTATTTTCACCAATCAGGACCCTTTTAAGTCCTATTTCATGGGTATATAGTAATGTCACGAAATGCAGATTTTATTTTCATCAATTGATGCCATAGAGAGAGAGAGCACTCCAGAGAGTAAGCTCACATCTCCCCGCAGAGGTTCCTGGCTGTGGGCCAGATACTATTCTTTTAAGCACCAACGGCAAGTAAAGGCAAGCTCTCCAGCAATTCTGCTTCCTGCGGACAGATTGGGTGCAAGGAGAAAGCAAGGAAGGCCCTGAGAGAAGAACTTTCCCTGATGGTGGAGACTTGAGCTCCATTCAGCAGCTTAGATGTTCCCCCTGTCTCTCTAGCATGACTGCCAGGCTCTACCAGCTTGGAAAGGAGCCAAGGGTATGGGAGCCTCCTCCTCTAGGGCCAGTCCTTAGGTCTATAATAGCACTGTGACATTTCATCCCTGACACTTCTGCCTGACTTCACCTCTACCCCCACCCAGAGATATCCCTGAGTCCTAGATGCATTGCTGTAGGCTTAGGGAGAGGTGCAGGAAAAGGAATGAAGCTTAGCAAGGTTGCGAGCAGCCCAGGTTTGGGCATTAAAAAAAAAAATGGATTTGAATTATGTGTCCACAACGTGATTCACTATTTAATCCTGGACAAGTTAGTTTCTGAGTCTCTGTTCCCTTTGTAGACTGGGCATAAGCTAGTACCAGTCTCATAGGGACTTTGTACATATTGAATGAGATGAGCTATGTAAAGTGTGTAGTACTGTGTCTGCTGCCTTGGAAATGCTCAGTGCACGATCCCTGGTATTATTAAGAATGTAGATCTCCATGTTCTGTGTGAGTTTGAGGACTAAGCAAAGTTGCCTATACCCTTCTTTCCTTCTCTCCCCTGGCAACTCAACTCAAATACCCGCTGCTGAAATGGTAACTTCATTAATAGGTCGAATGATCTATGAAGAACCTCTACTGTACGGAACAGTTTTTACTTTGCTGCCTTGTCTTCCTGCTAATTTTCTGGTTAATCTGGCAATTTGAACAAGAATATACTCCCTCCTTCCCCCACCTCCCACGGTGCACACGCACGTGCGCGCACACAAACACACAAACACACACTGGAAAATGGATGTGTGGGCACCTGGAGAGGTGGGGTCATGGCAGACCAGAGGTCAATGCTGCCCTGTAGGAGAGCCCACAGAAGAAAGAGGCTCTTTGCCAAAGGAGATTTTTATTTTGCTGTCTCCAAAAGGTAAGAGAACTCTTCCAATAATTTTTTTTCTTTTTGCTTACAGTCTCACAATTTGAACATAGGACACTGAATGGTCAGAACCTTGGCCCACCCCCGAGTGCCCGGGACCTGTTGCCAGAACCAGGAGTTTGAGTTCCTGCCCAGTAGGCTTGTAACCTGAACTTTCTGTTTCTAAACTCCCGGTTCTTAGTAGCCAGCGCAAATTCTGGGCCACAAAATTCTGAGAATTATTGCACTTGTCAGCTGCTAAGTCACATGCCCTTCAGCCTGGTCCCTGCTAGTGGGATAATGGTATTTCTGTTAAAGCCTGTGAATTTCACTGTCACATAAAAATGGGCATCCCTAATAATACCATCCAAGGCTTGCCATAATCACCCAGAAATATACCATCAGGCCTGTCATAATTAATCAATTTTCAGGATCCCCCAGGGTCTCCAAATACAATGACTGGTAGCAAATTAATAGAGACTTTGGATCATCCCATTTAACTTCATCAGGAAACTGACCCCATGATGAAAACTTAGTTTAATTAGGATAATAGCTCATATTTAAAGAGTGCCTCAAAGCGAAAGAAGCTCACAGATTTTTGTCTCTTAATTTTCAAAGCAGTGCCACATATCACTTAGAGCCAACTTCTAGGGAACAGGCACATTTATCCCCATTTTATGGATGAGAAAACCTTGCTGCATGTGAACAAGAACAAGGACCACAGAGCTAGGGGCTGAGAGCATGAGCCCGGTGATCCAGATCACACTGGATTTGCTTAGTGTATGTCTGTGAACTATGAGCAGCACAAAAATATATACGGACTGACATTTTTGAGCACATATTTAATGAATAGGGTATCCTGTGTACATGGCAAAGCCATAAATAGATATCAGTAGTGGAATGTCGGAGTGGACAAATATAGAATATAGCTTGTGCTCAGCAATGCTAGACGCCCCCACAGAGCCCCATGCTGGTCTGTTTGGAAGCTTTTTTTTTTTTTTTAGGTTCAGTTGCATGATAGTACAAAGAGCCTTCTGTTATGGTCTCAACACTACTATTTATACCCTGTGACCCATTAAGCACTGATTCCTTGGTTGGGGTTCGCCCAACATCTCAAGAGAGAAAAAAAAGAGGGAAAAAATAGCCTGACTGGAAAAAAAAAAAAGTAGTTCTCATTTACAATACTTGAGTCAAGAATTTGGAAACATGACCCCAGCCAAAGCTTTCCAAGCCATCGTATCAAATGTTGTTATTTTTGGGTAGCTTGAAAATAAGGCTGGTTGAAGAGTGGATAAGGAGCCTCAGTGGCTGTGGAAGGAAGGGGGGTGGGATGGGTGAGGGATGACAGGGAGGGGGTCTGTTGGAGAGGGTCCCGCCTGGGCCTGGGGATGTCAGCTGCTGGGCTGGCCCCAGAGCCTCCTGGGGAGGAATAGGAGAACTTCACCTGTGGGTGGATGTGAGATGTCACCTTGGCCCTCTAGGTTTCCCAGAGGTACCTTGGCACTGTTGCCCTTCCAAGTACCCGGGGTAAAGACGTTCAGTTAAGTTCAACCTTCCCACCGCCAGTTTGTTTTTATTTCAATAGACGACATTGTCCATGACAGTGAATTGCCTCTTCCTGTTTGGGAAAGTTGCCTGCCCATATTTTTATGCTCTGTCTGCAGTGGGTGAAAGGGAATCCTGGCTTAAGATGTCACCGGTAGGGTAATGCACTCCTCCAGCCCCACAAAGTTGTGACCACGTCAGAACTGAGACACTGCACATCTTTGGAAATACAACTCACTCGCTCTATTCTTCCTTCCATCTCAATGTGTTCAAACACACACGTGTGCACTCACATATACACACGCATGCATGCACACACACGCGCACACACACAG
The DNA here is from genome assembly GCF_028878055.3 of Symphalangus syndactylus. Taxonomy (NCBI): domain Eukaryota; kingdom Metazoa; phylum Chordata; class Mammalia; order Primates; family Hylobatidae; genus Symphalangus; species Symphalangus syndactylus. Next base: position 79,042,368 of record NC_072434.2, on the reverse strand, counting down.
GGCTCAGAGGCCAGATGGCTATCTGCTGTGTCATGGACTTTTAATACATATTTCAGAATTATTCTGGAGGAGCATGAGGGAAAAGTAAGATATCAAATAAACTTGCCAGAGAATACAGAGACAGGAAGCCTAAACTCGATTCTTGCATTATTCACATGCCCTCAGAGTTACCTTAGATGAAAAAGTCTTTAAAATATTTAGACTCAATTCCTCTTTGTAAAAAAAAAAAATCAATGTCTAACTGCCTATGAACTCTGCAAAATATGAGATTGTCTATTCTTGGCACAAGTTTCAGGTTTTTGTGCCTCGCAGAATTTGCTTCTAACTGACCCAGCCACACGGGCCTCTGTGCATCCACTGAGCCTTCCCATAGAAATTCCACCTGTCCTGTAATCAGCACGAATACTAAATTCTTCATCCAGCTTTCTGCAGGCCCCCAAGTGCAAACAGTCTCCCACCTCTAGACACTCACTGTGCCTTTTGCTGCTTAGCACATTCATGCTTTTCACTTTAAAGGGTGTGTTTCCCATCCTTATAAGAGACAATGAAATCCCAAAATACAAAAACTATTCTGTCCACCGCTGATGTCTCTCAGGTTGTTCCTAGAGTCCCTTGTCTTGATTGGCATTTGCATTATGTGGGCCAGTCCCGGTGTCAGCCAGGACCACGGTCATGTTGAAAGAAGCTGCCCCGCTCATGGGTTCAGCTGAGAGGAGCCCAGCCTGCTCCAATGGGCAATAAACAAAGACCACGAGTGGGATGAAACCAGGATGGAAGCTCACAGCATAGCATGGGAGCACAAAATACAGCATCTCACCTAATTGACAGGGAGTCACAAGAGGCCTTGCTGAGTAAATAAATGTTTGAGTTGGGACTGGAGGGTGAGGAGGAGTGATATGGTTTGGCTGTGTCCCCACCCAAATCTCATCTTGAGTTGTAGCTCCCATAATCCCCTTGTGTTGTGGGATGGACCTGGTGGGAGTTAATTGAATCATGGGGGCATGTTCTTCCCATGTTGTTCTCATGATAGTGAATAAGTCTCACGAGAAGTGATGGTTTTATAAAAGGGAGTTCCCATGCACATTCTCTCTTGCCTGTCACCATGTAAAACGTGACTTTGTTCCTCATTCACCTTCCACCAGAATTGTGAGGACTCCCCAGTCATGTGGAACTGTGAGTCCATTAAACTTCCTTTCTTTATACATTACCCAGTCTCAGGTATGTCTTTATTACCAGTGTGAGAACAGACTAATACAGGGAGTTAACTGGTCAACCAAATGATTGGCAGAGGTATGCAGGCAGAGAGAGGATCTGCTCCAAGCCAGACACACACTCTAGAAAGGAAAACAAATGTGTTAGATTTGGTAAGAGAAAATAAAGGAAATTGGTAAGAGATGGATTGGGAAAGGAGCAATCCTAAATTTTGGATGTTCTTACCAGCCAAATTAAGGGGTTTTACTCTAATTTAAGGACAATGGAAAACTATTGTTTTAAGTAGAAGGGAGAGTCTAGGTTGCTTGTATCCAAAGTAATGTATTTAACATTGTGGTCCATAGTGTTTGTAAATGGATCAATGAATGTTTATCATCAGATAACCACAGCAGAGGACCCTGATAACTCCTGCTCCAATGTGTTAGTTTATGTTATATTTCTCCATTTGAGAATCTTCCAAAATGTGTCAGTGTAAACAAAAGTTATCTTTCTGTCAAGAACTTAGTTCTTCATCAAAATAGGTATAGTATGAATGGACAAGCATATTCACTTGTACCTGAAGAACCATGAGTTGCCCACTCTCTTAAAATTGTATCTTTCTCATTTCCCTTTGATAGATAAACTTGGCTCTTTTCATTAGCCTTCTAGAACTTTGAGTAGAGCCATGAATCTATAATCTCTGGTATAGAATGATCAAACATTTTTCAACACATACTAGAAAAGATATTATGAATTAAATCTACAGCTATTTTTAGCAAGTAATATGGTTTTCTGCCTTCATAATGGGAAGTGTGGATCTCGGGTCACATGTATAGTGAAGGTTGACTAACAGCCATATTTCTCAGAGAGCATGTAGTTTGTCCTCATAGTGGTACTAGCTGTATTGCAATTTTATGTCAACACAATTTTCAGGAGATTTGATCTCCTTGCCCCAGATCTTCATCTCCAATACCAGTTTGTTCCATTTTCCTAGGAATTTTGTCTTGCATTTGGCTCTTTTGACTGATTCTTGATGGTCTGTGTATAGTTTGAATAGTACAACTCTTAAGACACAAGATATTGGCCAGACACAGTGACTGACACCTGTAATCCCAATAATTTGGGAGGCCAAGGTAGGAGGATTGCTTGAGGCAAGACATTCTAGACCAATCTGGGCAACATAGGGGGAAACTCTGTCCTACAAAAAATAAAAACGATAGGAAGGAATGGTGGCACATACCTGTAGTCCCAGCTACTTGGGAGGCTGAGGTGGGAGGATTGCTTGAGTCCAGGAGTTGGAGGCTGCAGTGGGCCATGACCGTACCACTGCATTCTAACCTCGGCAATGTTTGAGTTTAGAGACCCTGTCTCTAAACAACGACAAAAAGAGATACGAGATATTGGTACCTTATAAATTGTTTCTTCATAGACCATAGGAGAAAAGAAACTTACTATTTTTATTCCCATCTAGAATAATTATACTGGAACTGTATCTGCACATGCAAAAAAACAAAAAACAAAAAAAAAAAAACGCCTTTATGTTGTTGGTACATGTGAATTACTATGGAACGAAGACATATAAATCTTCATCTATGCCTCTCCCTCCAGATAACGTCTAGCGTCAAGAGTTGGTTTCTGCCCAATGCAGCAGAAAGTCAGATGGCTGAAAGGAAGGAAAGATCACAGGTACTCTCTACAGCACCTGTGTGATGAGGAGATCTGCTTAAGGCTGTGTCTGGAGATTCTGGAGACTCGGGAGAGGCTGTAGGTCTTAGCCTCTAACCCCTAATTTGGAAACACCTGCCACTACTTGATGTCAGTAAGGTCTGGGGCAACCCCCAGGAGGTGTCTAGCCTAACTCTAAAATCTTTTTTATTCCTGATGCATCCTTTCTGAAACATGCATTGTTTCCAATTTAATTGATCTAGGTAGAAGAAAGGCTGACCCTAGCAAAGATAAGACTTATTTCTTCTAAAAAGAAAAAAGTTGTATGCAACTCCCAAGAACCCTTCGTTCTGCAGCATTGGGAGGGAGAGGTGGAAGTCACTGGTGTCCCTGCCCCCTCACAGTCCCCCTGCCCACATGCTCCTGTGCCCTGGAAGGACTCCTTGTGCTGACTGTCACATTATATGGGTTCAGGAGGCACAGCACAGGCAGCCATTGGGTTTCTGAGCCAGAGAGGAAAGTGTATTCCTCAGATGCGCCACCAGGAGGGCATTTCTGCCACCATTGTTTTCTCAGGCCCGGGTACATCACTATCGTATGGATGCATTCATCCCACACTCCTGCTGTTTTCTGTCTGTTCCTCCGCAAAAGCTAATATCCCTTCCTCTTTCCCCTGATCCCCGTCCCTGTCCCTGTTGTCCCGCTCCACAAATACTCACAGATGAGGGGTCCAGATGGAGGACTTTCCATACCCACAGGCAATCACTGTCCTTGTGACCTAGCCTGTGATTCCTGTAAGAGTCACCTAAAATTCCAGGTGATATTTCTAAAACATAAGCTAAAATTGTTCATGCAAGCCAAATAATAATGCCAGCCCCAGGTCTTATCATAACTGCACTCAGAAGAAATTAGGTTTGCCCCTGTAGAGTTCTATAGGCCATTGCATCTCAAACTTTTAGGAGCCTGTGAAAATCCAGATTCCGAGTCAGCAGGTCCAGGGTGGGGCCTGAGAGTCTGTGTTTTCAACAGGCTTCTGGGCCACGCTGGTGCTGCTGGTCTGAGCACTACCCTTTCAGTGGGAAGGTATAGATCTCCAGCTTCTGGGGAGCCTGTTGTCAGATCTGATTTGACCCTGTATCCTCAGTGCTTGGCACTGTACCTGGCACTGTACCGTGTGTGTGTGTGTGTGTGTGTGTGTGTGTGTGTTGGGGTGGGGGGTGTTTGGAAGGAAGGAAGGAAGGAAGAAAAGAAAGAGAGGTGAAAAGAGAGAGACAAGGTATAAGTTTTCCATTGAGTACCCCTTTTCTGTTCTTGATATTTACCACCTATTAAAAACCAAGACAGGCACAGGTGAGGCAGAGGTGCAGTAAGGCTAGTGGAAGCTTCTTAAAAGATAATATCTTCCCAGCATATTTGTAGATGTGTCTGTGGCCCTCAAGGCTTGCTTCCGAATTGGCATGTCCCTGTGAGGATGCCAGCGTTCTCTCAAAGATGGGGGAGCTATGGCGTACTTACAGGCACTGGTCACTGAAGAAAGGACACATTCAAATCACAGGCCGCTTTTATCTCGAGCTCACTAACCAAGTGGCTCCAGGTCTGGGGAACATTTGAGGAACAGCACTTTCTTTAGGAAGTGGTAGGACTTTTCTGTTTGCGGAATTTGTATGAAAGCCTAAAGACTGTCAGATATTTTCATCTCTGCTCCTCCTAATGTATAAGGCAAGGCTAAAATGCTTGATCTACAAAATGCATCTTGCCAACAGCCAGTAATGGAGACTCTCCTCTGCCATGGTAGCTTTCCTCTTTTTTTTTTTTTTTTTTTTTTTTTTTTGAGATAGAGTCTTGCTCTGTGGCCCAGGCTGGAGTGCAGTGGCATGATCTTCACTCACTGCAACCTCCTGGGTTCAAGCGATTCTCCTGCCTCGGCCTCCTAAGTGGCTGGGATTACAGGCGTGTGCCACCACTCCCAGCTAATTTTTTTATTTTTAGTAGAGACGGGGGTTTCGCCATGTTGGTCAGGCTGGTCTCGAACTCCTGACCTCGTGATCCGCCCACCTCGGCGTCCCAAAGTGCTGGGATTACAGGCGTGAACCACCACGCCTGGCCGCTTTCCTCTTAAAGACTGCACAGAGCCAGGAAGGTGGTGGGGGAATAGACGTGTTATATAAACAATTAGGTGATATGCCTGTTTGCAAATTATGTGAACTTGTGCTAAAACTCATCATTATTGTTTTCCAAAAAAAATGCATTCTAAATAAATCATATATTTTTACTATAAAATTAACCTGGCCGGGCATGGTGGTGCATGCGTAGTCGTAGCTATTCAGGAGGCTGAGGTGGGAGGATTGCTTGAACCTGTTCAGGGTTACAGTGAACTGTGATTGCACCACTGCACTCCAGCCTGGAAAACAGAGCAAGACCCTGTCCCTGTTTCTAAAAAAAAGAAAAAAAGAAATCTAATCCAAAAGCATTTTAAAAATAGAAAAAAAACAAAAACAAAAAGGGAAAAAAGTCATTCCAATACATTAATATTTACTACATTAAACATAACTTCTAAGAATATTTAGCTATATTTTCATCATTTTTTTGTGTTTTTTCATGTGTATACTAATTTTTACATAATCATGACATGTGATATGTGTAATTTTATATGGTACTTTTAAAATTTAACACTGTATCTGTCAGAAGAATTTCCCATCTGTCATAAGTATTTATGATACCTTCTTAACCATCATTTTCACTTCCTTTGTGATTGTCCATTCAATGGCTGTCTCAAAGTTTATTAACTGAGTCACTAACGCAGTTGCATATTAGGTCTTTAAGTTGTTTTGAAGGTTTTACAAATATAATTGTGCTAAAAATGTAATTTTGGAGGTGCCTGTTTGTACATGCATATAGAGATTTAGATTATCCTAACCAGCTTGAAATCCAAAACAAATATATTGATCCAGATTTTTAAAACAGATGTGTAACAGGCAACATAATAAAAGCATTCAACAAATGGTCTCTATGAAATAAACAGGGAATAGACAAAGTTGAGGCTCCTCAGCCCCTGCTAAGGAGAAAGGATGAAGCGGCCAGGGCCCAGGCTGCAGAGGGATTTGAGGTCCAAGAGGCCAGGGGAGTGACCACTCACCACACTCGGCAACCAGTTGACCCATGGCTTCTCCCTGTGTGCCAGCCTCCTCATGGAAACTGGGTAGCCATACATACCTCAAAGGTTGTAGCAACGGTGAATGAAATACACAAAAGCACTTGGGACAATGCCTGTCCCAGTGTGAGCTCTCAATAAAAGTTAGAAAACACAGCCGGGCATGGTGGCTCACACCTGTAATCCCAGCACTTTGGGAGGCCAAGGCGGGCGGATCACCTGAGGTAGGAGTTCAAGACCAGCCTGGCCAACATGGCGAAACTCCGTCTCTACTAAAATACAAAAATTAGCCCAGCATGATGGCAGGTGCCTGTAATCATAGCTACTTGGGAGGCTGAGATGGGAGAATCGCTTGAACCTGGGAGATGGTAGTTGCCGTGAGCTGAGATGACACCACTGCACTCTAGCCTGGGCGGCTGAGCAACTCCGTCTCAGAAAAAAAAAAAATGTTAGAAAACACCATGGTGGCCAGGCGTGGTGGCTCATGCCTGTAATCCCAGCACTTTGGGAGGCCGAGGCCGGTGGATCATGAGGTCAAGAGATTGAGACCATCCTGGCCAACATGGTGAAACCCCGTCTCTACGAAAAATACAAAAATTAGCTGGGCATGGTGGCATGTGCCTGTAATCCCAGCTACTCAGGAGCCTGAGGCAGGAGAACTGCTTGAACCTGGGAGGCAGAGGCTGTGGTGAGCCAAGATCATACCACTGCACTCCAGCCTGGTGACAGAGCGAGACTCCATCTCAAAAAAAAAGAAAACACCATGGACCATGGTGTGGTCGGGTACGGTGGCTCACGCTTGTAATCCCAGCACTTTGGGAGGCCAGGGCAGCTGGATCACTTGAGGTCAGGAGTTCAAGACCAGCCTGGCCAACTTGGTGAAACCCCATCTTTACCAAAAATACAAAAAAATTAGCCAGGCTTGGTGGCAGGTGCCTGTAATCCCAGCTACTTGGGAGGCTGAGGCAGGGTAATTGCTTGAACCTGGGAGGCAGAGAGTGCAGTGAGCTAAGATCGTGCCACTGCACTCCAGCCTGGGCGATGGAGCAAGACTCCGTCTTAAAAAAAAAAAAAAAAAGGAGGAAAACACCATAGTGCCAGCATTCACAGTGGTCAGGGAAGCTGCTCCCGCCTTTATTTGTGGGGTCCTGGGGCACAGATGCTATGTGTGTAGATATTAAAAAGATAAACAAAGAAAATAAACCGCCAAGTATGTTCCATCCTTCCATCTTGACAAATATTCTTTTATCACAAAAGGTACAAAATATGTGTAAAGCTGTGATATAATGGATGTAAAATATGACAAGAATTAGCAAAATCTCAAGGAGAAAAGAGTCTGATCATATGTGAGCCTGTCTGGGGTGTTATTCAGCTAGCAATGTTTGGATGAGTAATAAGAATAAACACATATAAATTCATTAAATCTCATATATTTATTAATACAATTTATTTTCTTGCCTTCCTTTCAGAAAAATCACTGATTATATTCTTATAATCAAAATTTTCACACAATCTGTGTTCCATTGATAGCAATAATCTAACAGATTGAAAATAAATGTAATTATATTAAAATATACACAATTTGAGTGCATTTTCATCAATATGTAAATCAATGTTAATATAAAAAACTAAAGATTTTATTATTTTGGATGTTTCAAAATGTTCTTTTTCCTCTCAAATATTCAAAATTATCCATTATAACCAAAATGCAAATTAATAAGTATCAAAAATTAAAATAAAATTATTTAAACAGATCTGAAGAGTTTTTAATCTTTAAATGATTTAATTACATTTTATTGCATATTTTTATGAAGAGAAAATGCTTTGTAATTCTAGCAAAGTCCATTTAGTTGCTAATGTAAAGAACTGGTTTTGTACTTCACACATATCACATCTACAACTCTATTTATATATAAAGGTAAGAGAAATAGGAGTTATGTACTATTACAAAATGTTAGCCACAGTGTATGTGAACTATTGCATCTACTGTGTGCAATATTTTAGTACCTCTGGAATCCTGAACTGGAATGGGAAGAGAAGTGAGAAAATGAACTCTTGGCTCTATTGGGAAATAGTTCTTTATTATGAAAGAATCTGTCAAATCCTTGCTGTATGATAGGAAGACGCTCACAAGGTAGAGAGTTTGTCTTTTCTTATCAGCACTTCTGATGCTCACATCCTCTCCACACTCTAAAGTGGTGTGCATTTCTGAAGTCAACAGCAGGTTGCACAGACACCTCAGTACTTGGATACAGTTGCCTTTTATTGCAAAGGCAAGATGCAAGGACAGGCAATGTGAGGAAACGTCCCTGGGGCCTGAGCAGCATTGCCCAAAAGAGTGGATGTTGAGATTGCAGGTTGCTGTGGCTGCACTGAACGCTGGGGCTCAAGTGATGGGGTGTCTGTGTGCACTTTAATAAGTGTATGTGTGTATGCCTGTGTGATGTCTAGGGGCTATTTAAAGTGTGAGAACTGGCTCAGGGCCTCCCTTGCCCTGAAGGCAACACTACAGAAAATAAACAAGTGTTACTATGGACAAATATTTATTGGGATTATTTTTTCTGCGGTGCACAAATTCTTCTTACAAATATCATTATCCAGATTTTTTTCCCTTGTTGACTTTGAATCTATTCTGAGTGTTTCTCAGTACCTTACCCATCTTAAATGACTTGACTTTTAAACATTGAGACTATGTCAGTTTTGACATCCATTTGTTACAGAAAATAGAAGAGAGAGGGATCCCTCCTTTCTCATCACCAGGGCCAATTCCAAATTTGACATCCCATCCTAAAACAGGGCTGCATATCTGGAGAGAAGTCTCATGATACGGAACAGTGGGGCAAAAGCCCAGAGGAGGAGAAATAGGTTGAAATGCAACTCAGAGTCCCCGCTGCGTTCATTAAGAATCTCTTTGAATCACGATGCTTTTTTCATGATCTCTGAAGCTGCTGAGTTTTGCTTCCTACCAGAAGCCTCCAGCCATTTGTCAGGGACAAGACTGCAAGAAAATAAGGGGAAAGTGTGGTTGAATAGGAGGCAGTTGTTTCTGCAGCCTAGGCGGTGGTATAATGATATCATTGTCTGCAGGTCTGGGACTCTGGGCCCTGGGGCAGAGGCAGGGCGGCAACCTGAGCTGCCTGGCAGAGATGTCAGAATCCACAGAGGTGAGCCCACCAGCCAGGAGTGGCCATTTGTCCAGTTGTCTATGAAAGAGTATCAGGTAATGCACTAACCCTGAATTCTTCCAGTAAAATCATCACCTTTTTCTCTAGAAGTTTTTTATATTGCTGATCTTTGATTTCTAGATAGACTACACTAGTGTTTTGTTTGTTTGTTTGTTTGTTTTAGACAGAGTCTCACTCTGTTGCCCAGGTGTTGCTCAGGCTGGAGTGCAGTGGCATGATCTCAGCTCACTGCAACCTCCACCTCCCAGGTTCAAGTGATTCTCCTGCCTCAGCCTCCGAGAAGCCGGGACTACAGGCATGCGCCACCACGCCTGGCCTGTATTTTTAGTAGAGATGGGGGTTGGCCATGTTGGCCGGGCTGGTCTTCAACTCCTGACCTCGTGATTTGCCCGCCTCAGCCTCCCAAAGTGCTGAGATTACAGGCATGAGCCACTGCGCCCGGCCAGCTTACACTGTATTTTTAAAAGTCCTCTCTCTACCCTGGATTTAGTCCACTGTTTGAATGTCATTATTTCAAAATCATAATTTTCCTTCTTAATGGGTTAAGGCAGTGACTTCATTTGCAGGCTACCTTAGGTTATAAATTCTCCCTCTCCAAAACACGTTTTAGGGTAGGGTCTCAATATATGGTCTGTTGCTTTATATATATTATGATTAAATAACTACTTTCTATAACATCAATATATATTTATTTCAGGAATATAAAGATTGGTGGGAAGGCAGGGAGAAGGGAAAGAGAATAAATCTGTGGTCTAACTGGGAGATGATAAATCACTTCCACAAATCTTTCTGGAGAGCCCACTACGCATTTGATGCTGTTGTGGTCCTGGGATCAGGGGTGTGACTTCTCCCCAGCTGCTCATAATCTAGGAGGGAAGGCAAACCAAGCTCACAGATAATTGTCATTTAAGGGAGACTGAGGTGAAGTTATTAAACAAATACAGTCCAAACACTGTTTACAGCTATTTGTACGGATCAAGCAACATTTTCTGGCAAAAGTGTTTGAAGAGAAGCGAATGAGCACGGTCCCGGAGGCCAGAAAACACAGAGGGCCAAGAAGCAGCCCACTTTGATCTCAGCCACGTTGGACAGGGCTTGGGAGGCGAGGCTGAGACATGTGCACTTCATTTGGTAGGCAGTGGGGAGCATGCAGTTTTTAAGCAGGGAGAGGATATGATAAGAGCTTCATTTAGGAAGATAAATCTGGCAGCAATGTGTATGACAGATTAAAGTCAAAGAGGTAGGAGATAAAGAGGCCTGTCAGAAGTTATTACAGCATCTTTGCATGGAAGAAATGAGGGTCTGAGCTGAGAGGAAAAAAATAGGACAGTGAGCCAAGGCCTCCTGGGTTTACTTGTAGAGATATACCCTGTCAAGACCGAATGATGCTCCTATTCCTGCCTGTGTCTGCTTGTATGTTTCACATGCCTACATTTCAAGCATGTCTTTTGCCCGTTGTGCCTGGCTCATGTAAATAACATGGTAAGCAGGTCTTGGGTCCCAGGTTAGGTCACTCACAGGCATTGCTGGGGTAGTAGGATGGTCAAGTGAAGGCTTGGACTAGAAACACAGCCCCGTTGTTGGCTGAAGGTATAGGTGAATCCCATAACATGGTAATGAACGCCAGAACATTCTGGTGGACTGAAAAGGAAAAAAAAAGAATTAATACACATATGGCAGTGTCAAAAACTAGGTGGGTAGGAAAACCAAATCCTGGGAAAGGTTTAATACCACATCCTACATGAGGCCTCACTCTGCCAGTCAGGAGGAGGAGGCCAGCCCAGAGATACTGGACACACTTCCGTGTTTTCCTGGATCCCTGGAAATCAGAGTCTGAGGCTGCAGTGTGCAAGCCGAGATGTTTACTGGAGAGTGCTTTGGGGTCAACATCTGTCAGGGGTGAAGGATGCAGAATTGGAGAAAAAGAGAGGTTGAACCATGAAACAGGTGAAACAGAGGCCTCGCCCAATCCCTAGGGAGCGCTGGATTGAGCATGGCCCTTCCCAGTTGGCCCCAATTAGGGCTAGAAGGCAGGGCCTTTGTATCCTGCATTGACCAATTACTGAAGGTGGGGTCCTCCCAGGAACCGGGAATAACCCCAGCCAGGTGGCTCCCATTAGCCAAGGGCAAGGCCGAGAGAGTGTCTCAGCTATGAACACTCAGCAGCCAACTCTCCTTTGCAGTGGAGAGAATGAGGGCCCCAGTTCTTTGGAGAGATCTGAGGGCACTGTGGCATCCAAGTACGTCATCTACTTTCTGGGGATGGGCTTTGTCTCTTTTGAGAATCTTGGGAAAGGGGCCAGCAGAGGGAATGTTATTACCTAGAGCTCTGCACTTCTCAAAGCTGAAGGACTGTGCAAAGCCAGCAGCTGGGGGGCGTGGGGTGACAAGGCCAGGGAATCTGAGCTGGACAGCCTAGGGAAAGGTAGCTGAGGGTGGTGGCAGGGGTGAGGGCCTGCAGCCAGGCAGCTTGGTCTTCAGTCTGCCACTTACTAACAATGTGACCTTGGGCAAATTACTTCATCTCTTTGTCCCTCAGTTTCTTCCTTTGTCAAACAGGGACAAAAATAGTTCTTACCTCATAGAATTTTTGTGAGACTAAATGAGATAATGCATGCAAAGTGCTTACTGCTAGCCCATAATAAGTAGGGCCCAATTGAGGGTGGCTGCTAGTATCATTATCTCTATTGTTCAAAATGATAATGAAATAGGTTGCCTAACTCAGAGAAGGGCCTTAGGCAAATACCGGGAGCCAGAGTCCTAATCCAAGAGGTTGGAAAGGTAGGAAAATTGGGGCAAACACAGAAGCAAAAAGTGTGTGTTCGTGCAGAGGAGCCTCAACAAATACCCAAGAGAAGGGCTGAAGTCCCAATGACTTTGATGATGTGTTTTCCACCAGATAATATAGCAGAAGCAGCCTCATTTTCAAAAGCCAAGAGGAAAACAGAGCACATTCCTGGTGAGAAAGTTACTGTGTTCTTTATTTTACTCTATTCCTTTAGTTGGATTTAATCACAAACTTCTCCTTCCCACTGAGTTTTCTTTATCTTGGATTCCAAGTCCTGGCTTTGCCACCTACCATCTGTGGGCCTTGGGCAAGTCACATCACCTCTCTGACCCTTGATTTCCTCATGTATAAAATCAGATGAATAATGCCTGGTCATATTTGGTGGTTGTGAGATTCTGATGAGAAATTATATTTGGAAACCGTTTGCAAACTGTAAGACACAAGACCAATGTCGCTATTATTAGGATTGTTCTGCCGATTGCTCTTTTGCTTTTCTGGATGTGAGGCTGGTAACCAACAGAGGCTGGAGTGGAAAGCCACAGTAATGAACAAGAAGGCTATGGGAAAACTGGGGTGAAAATGGTCTCCAGAGTAGCTTTCCTGTCTGAGTGAGGATTATACTATGTTTTGTCCCTTCATGAATAAAAGGCCTGTTTCATGCCAGACCCAGTTTGAGGCCTTTAAGATCGAGGGAAATATAAGATATCGTCCATTTTGTCAATGTATTCATGACACACCTGTTTGGTTATGTGAATTAAATTCTATTTCCATAGGTAGCAAAAGAGGTCCACAGGTTCACCCACACTCCATCCCCCAGTTCCCAGATTATCTAGATAAATCCCTCTCGGGAACATGAAGCTCCTGCCAGGTGTCTGTCATTCCGAATTATTGCCATTTGGGGTATGGCAGACATCTCACCTGTGGGGTGGTGATACCCAAGTGTGACACACACTCACACACAGGTTTAACTTCCTAATTGAATTGGATTTGGAGAGTGGAGTCATCTTATGAGCATAAATGTTAACCTTTAATGGATTTTAATTTATCAATCTTTCTTTTATGAGTCATACTTTTTTTTCTGGTCTAGTTAAAAAAAAATTGTCTTTTGGCCCAGCGTGGTGGCTCACGCCTGTAATTCCAACACTTTGGGAGGTCGAGGTGGGCAGATCACGAGGTCAAGAGATCGAGACTATCCTGGGCAACATGGTGAAACCCCATCTCTACTAAAAATACAAAAATTTTAGCTGAGTGTGGTGGCATGCGCCTGTAGTCCCAGCTACTTGGGAGGCTGAGGCAAGAGAATTGCTTGAACCCAGAAGGCAGAGGTTGCAGTGAGCCAAGATCATGCCACTGCACTCCAGCCTGGTGACAGAGCAAGACTCCATCTCAAAAAAAAAAAAAAAAAAAAGTCTTTCTTCTGCTCCATGGTCAAAAAGTTTGAGAGGTTTCCTTCTGAGATTTAAGTCTGAAATCTAATTAGTATTGATGTCTAGGGAGTATGAAGTAGGGATCTAATATCTTTTCCGCCATATGTATATGTATTTTTAACATAAAAGACATTTGTGAAATGATAGGAAATGTGAATGTGTTGGGAGAAAGAAAAAAACAAACAGAACTGGGTTAGAGATTATAGGAGGTTAAGAAGACTAGCTCAGTCCTCAGAGTTGATCAGGATGAAACTCTCCAGGCCGAGAGGTAATGATGTCATTTTCTCACTCCTCTGCCCTTCTTGGCATGCGTCATTTTTAAACTCAGATTCCATATTGATTGCATGAGTCCATGAGCCAAGCTGGGTCATAGCGGTGAAGCGGAGCAGTTAAATAATAAACATGCTATCAATTTGTTCATTTGCCTTAAAAATGCCTATTGAGCATCTGGTACTGGTATGTAACAAGGGATAAGTGTAATTTCTGCCCTCATGGAACTTGCCCTCTACATATGAGCACACAAACGCAGTGTAGTTTCATAAATAGATGTGAGCATCTCATTCATGAAATTATCATAGTTAACAAAGTTACTCTCATATATGATCCTCGTTTATATGTCTAATTGAGGCTAAGGGACTTGTCCAAGGTAACAGAGCAAATTAGCATAGAGTCAGAATTAGAACCTAGATTTTTCTTTTAGTTCAGGGTTTTTTCAACTATTCTGTTTCCCAGCATAATCTCAATTTGCTGATGGCTTTTATTGTACAATTAAATCTCCTGCTCTGTTAAATCTGTCTCTATTTATCTACGAGTCAATCAACCTCTATCCATTTATCTATCCATTTATCTGTCCATTTATCTATTCATTTTTCTATACATTCATTTATCTCTGTATTATCTGACTATCTACTTCCCTATCTGGGTAGATGGAGTTGGTGGCAAAAAAAGTATTGGAAGAGATTTGAGGCTACCTGAATTTAGCTAGATCCCAGGCTTATTCCTAGCTAGCTGCCTAACATCAAGCCAGTTACCCTGTATATTTGCAAATCAGTTTTCACATCTATGAAATGAAGATTTTGGATCAATTTTTTTTTTTTTTTTGAGATGGAGTTTTGCTCTTGTTGCCTAGGCTGGAGTGCAGTGGCACGATCTCAGTTCACCACAACCTCCGCTTCCTGTGTTCAAGCAATTCTCTTGCCTCAGCCTCCCGAGTAGCTGGGATTACAGGCATGTGCCACCATGCCTGGCTAATTTTTTGTATTTTTAGTAGAGACAGGATTTTCCTGTGTTGGTCAGCCAGGTCTCGAACTCCTGACCTCAGGTGATCTACCTGCCTCGGCCTCCCAAAGTGCTGGGATTACAGGCATAAGCCAACACACCTGGCCATACCAAATGTTTTTTTAAAGTGTGGTCTGGGTCTAATATGATGTCTAAGTTCATTTTGTGCTGCTATAACAGAATAACTGAGATTAGGTGATTTGACTTATGGTTCTGGGGGTTGGGAAGTCCAAGACTGAGGGGCTGCATCTGGTGAGGTCCTTCTTGCTGTGTCATCCCTTGGTTGAAGGCAAAAAGGCAGAGCGTGTGCATGAGAGAGAGAGAGAGAAAGAAGGAAAGGAATTTGAACTCATCCTTTTATTAGGAACCCAATCCCTCCAAAGTGAACCCACTCCAGCAATAACAGCATTAATTCATTCATGAAGGCAAAGCCCTCACAACCTGATCACCTCCTTAAGGTCTAATCTCTCAACACTATTGTTTTGGGGACTCAGTTTCCAACACATAAACTTTGGGGGACATAGTCAAACCATGGTACATGATTTCTTATTAACTTGATTTTTCAAAGTATTGTCTCCATTAATACTCCTTTAATTCACTAATAGGTAACTTCACATTTGTACACCTGTTGTCTACAGCTAACTCCCAGGCCCCTTCTCTATTCTATTGATTAGGCTTCTTTGATTGCAATTAAGAAAAACACACTTTATGCTTGGCATGGTGGTTCACGCCTGTAATCCCAGCACTTTGGGAGGCTGAGGCAGGTAGATCACTTGAGGTCAGGAGTTCGAGACCAACCTGGCTAACATGGCAAACATCTCTACTAAAAATACAAAAATTAGCTGGATGTGGTGGTGCACGCCTGTAGTCTCAACTCTTCAGGAGGCTGAGGGACAAGAATTGCTTGAACCCTGGGGCAGAGTTTGCAGTGAGCCAAGCTTGTACCACTGCACTCCAGCCTGGGGAACAGAGTGAGACTCCATCAAAATAAATAAAATAAAATAAAATAAACTCACTTATGCAAGCACAAGACTATTGGCTTATATAGTTGGAAGTACTGGGTTGGTCAGAATTGAAGCAGTAACTAATAGAACCAGGGCCTCTGGACTGGAACTAGGAATTCTAAATGACCATATCTCATCTCTATCTGTATTTTATAATTTTATGTTTCTCTTTATTTATAGAGCTCATTCTCCTCTACTGCAGAAAGGCTTTGCCCACACAGCAGAAATATGGCTCCTGGCCTCTCCAGCTAAGCAACTCCAGTAGAAAAATTCCTTCTCGTGTTGTGTGTACATCAGTATAAAGGGAAGGATTCTGGCCATTCTCCATGTATGATTGGGACATTGGATGATTCTGGAGAGGGATCCTGTAAGCCACAGCCCCAATACAAACCCGTGGAATAGGAGAAGGAAAGTTCTCCTTCAAAAAGGATGCTGAACAGCAATAGTTTTTAAAAATACTCTTTACTACCATTAATCAAATAATAAGGGGCTTATGGGC
This sequence comes from Symphalangus syndactylus, assembly GCF_028878055.3. Taxonomy (NCBI): domain Eukaryota; kingdom Metazoa; phylum Chordata; class Mammalia; order Primates; family Hylobatidae; genus Symphalangus; species Symphalangus syndactylus. Next base: position 79,026,180 of record NC_072434.2, on the reverse strand, counting down.
AGAAATATCAGCAGGGGAAAATTAATGCAGAATAATTGTTAGGATCACAGACCCTGGAAACAGCTTTCCTGGGTGAATTCCAGCCTCACACTTATAAGCTGTGGGACCAAATTACAAGACCTCTTTAAGCCTCACTTATTTCACCTATAAAAAGAGAGATCAATGTTCCCTCTGTCAGTAATTTACCATGAGGATTAAATTGATATAAAATGCCAAGCACAAAGTAATGATTATAACGGTTGGCTATTGCTGCTTCTATCACTATATTGCTATTAGTATTAAGATCATACAACAGGTACATAGTAAATGCTAGAGTCTGAACTAAAGCAATGCCCCCGATGCCTGACCTAAAGTACTTCCTACTACAGAGTGAATTAGAGCAGGTGAGCATTGGAGAGCAGCAGGTAAGACAGTAGCGGAGGTGAGTTAAGCAGGATTATGCTGCTGACATTTCTAGATCCTTGCCAGAGGCCAAGTGTCCAGTGACCTCTTCTTTATTTCTTACTTTATAATTACTATTATCACCCATTTTATAGAAGAGGAAACTGAGGCCTAGAGTGATTAACTTGCTAGCAGGGACACCCGCCTAGGAGGCAGTGGAAGCTCTCCTTTAGGACCTTGCTGAGGCATTAGCAGAATAAGCAGGTTCCTTAGTGCTCTGGCTGGACAGGATGAACGCTTGTTTCTTTTGTCACTGCACTTGCCTAGTGGGCTGTCCAGCTCATGGTTGGCACTCAGTCTTTTCAAAGAATAAATGTCAACCATGACAATTGATGAGGAAGAAAGCAGAAAAATGTAGAACTCAGACTCCACCAAGATGCATGTTAGTTTGAAGTTATAGATAAGTTTCCCTCAAATAAATAACTGTCACTATAGCCACTATTTTGTGAATTAGATGCCCCACTTCCATGCAAACTTGGAACTGATTTTTGTTACAAGAATGAACTTAGATCTACCTAAGACTTCACCATTCTCATTTTTTACAATCCAGAAATTTCAAAATAATAAGTGTATGCTAGGTCATCTGTAGACCTGTTTCTCTTTGTTACTCAACCCCACAGTCTGACAGTCTACTCTGAATTTCTGTAGGCTGTATCATTCTGTACCTGCAGGAGAGCGGTGACTCAGCCTGTGGAATAACTCCCTTTCCCTCATTATGATATGTCACCTTTATTTCATTGCTGTGGCATGTTTCTTGCCCTGTGGCTGAAAAACAAGGCAACCCAGTCAGGAAACCAAAGCAGATTCTCTACTTTTGAGTCAAAGCTTGAGGTCTGCCAATCTAGACCTAGAAGACATGCTCTTACACCTTGCTTAATCCTCCAAGGAAGTTGTTTTTCTCTTCCTCAACCCCATCCCTCCCCTCCCTCCAAGCCCCCAAGAAGGCATAACCGTGGAGCTATGTTTACCTGAAAAATAAATCCAGGGGACGAGATCTTTTAGGTTGCATTTATCAAAACAGTGAATGTTCGAATTGTTGGCTTATTTAAACATTAAATATTTGTTTCTGCAAGGATTGATTTATCTGGTGTTGGTAGTACTGGGTTACACACTAGGATTCTGTGAGTTACACACTAGGATTCTATGACTACATTGCAGCTGGATTGTCAGGCTGTCTGTGGTCATGGAGACAGCCTGTATAATGAATGAATAGAAATGTCAGGGCTTTGAGATTTTTGAGCCCCCTTACCTTATCTGGAAATGGGGATTAAAAAATAACTCCTTTTAGGGTTGTTGTAAATGAGAATATATGTAAAGTACATATAAGAAGATATCTCTTATCTATATCAAAGTAATCTTTCTATTGACTTGCTGTGTAACCCTCACTACGATACTGGTTTCTGCCTTAATTGTCCCAAATGATAAAACAGAGATAATTGTATTTGCCTCTAAACCATGTTTTCAAAAACTTGAACTAATGAAAGTATAAATCAGTATAAATTTTCTGGAGCCAATTTAGTTTTATCTATCAAAAAAATTATATATATATATATATATATATATATATATATATATATGCATGTGTGTGTATATATCTCCTTTCATACAGTTTTACTTTAGGACTCTGTTATAAGAAACTAATCAGATATTATTCATAAGTATGTTAATCATGACATTGTTTATAATATGAACAATTGCAACAACCTACAAATCCTACAATAGAAGATTGGTTAGGTAAATTATTACACATCATTATATAAAGGAATATCATTTATGCAGTCAGTAAAAATCATGTTGTAGAAGAATATTTATTTTTATGGCAAATGTGTGTTCTGTAAACAGCAAACAGCCAAAAGGATACACTGGTATTTTTAATAAGTAAGAAATGCACATACATACATGGAAAAAAAACACTGGAAGGCACACACGGAAACATTCATCATAATGCTCTTTGGTTGAAATCCAAGTGACTTTTGCTGTCTTCTTTTGTGCTTTTCTGTGTTTTACAAGTTTTCTCTATTTCTCTAATTAGAAAAAAAGATCTTAAAATATGCTCTTAAGCAAATCTCATTTCCAAATGAGCATTATAGTTTAATCCATTATCTCTACCTTTAAAATGCTTTAGAACTACTTAGACAAAACTTTGTAGGCCAGGCGCGGTGGCTCATGCCTGTAATCCCAGCACTTTGGGAGGCTGAGGCGGGCAGATCACAAGGTCAGGAGTTCAAGATCAGCCTGGCCAACATGGTGAAACACAGTCTCTACTAAAATCACAAAAATTAGCTGAGTGAGGGGGCGTGCACCTGTAATCCCAGCTACTTGGGAAGCTGAGGCAGGAGAATTGCTTGAACCCCAGAGGCGGAGGTTGCAGTGAGCCAAGATTGTGCCATTGCACTCCAGCCTGGGCAACAAGAGCGAAACTCCACCTCAAAAACAAACAAAACAAAACTTTGTAAATGTAGGCATTGAAACAAAGCTGAAAGGAAACAGCACAAAATGTTGACAATGCTACCTGCATGTCATGGTTCATAGGTGATTTCATGTTTGCATCTTATACTTTGTGTTTCAAAGTGTCTACACTCTGCGTGTATACCTTTTATACAGCAGAAAAGTGCTAGTAAAATGTCTGTTGAATAATTATTATTTATAAAGAGCAATATTTTCTGAATGTCTTCTGTGAAAGCCACTTTATTCAGGCTTTTATCTTAGCTGAATTTAGTTTACCTTGCACTCAGTTTAACTGGCTCAAAGAAAGCCCCTGTTTCTCAGTTGCACACTGCCTATTTTGAACAAAACCGAATTTCTTTTTAAAATCTTCATTCCTACTTAGGGTCATTTTAATTTGCAATACCGAGTTGTTCAAAGCTCAAGCCCCAAGATGCCTGAGGGAACACGGCGCTCAAGTACAGCCAGCCGAACCGGAGGAAGGCCTGAAAACCTTCCAGGGCCGTCTGGCCTCGTGGGATTGTCAGATGGATTCTAGATCAAAGGAGTTTCGGTAAATGCATTAACTCTAGGTTCTTGCTTTCCCCTAAGCCTGGGATCCACTGGATGCTTGCCCATTTGGGCTGAGACCTACGGTGGCTGTTTTTGGAGCAAGGGTTTTGGAGCAAGGGTGTCTGTTTTGGAGCAAGGGTGTCTTGAGGTCACATCTAAAGCACTGATTTTTATGTCTGGTAAAACAACCAGAATGTGTTTACTAACATGAATGATAATTCCAAGGTCAATTCTGGGTTTCTAGCAAAAGAAAAAGAAACATTGATATTCAGGATAGGGATAAAGAGTAAGCAAAGTTATAGGTCTAGTGCTGAAACTCCCTGTGTGGTAAACTACTTTACAGATGCCTCTCTATGACCCCTCTTCAATGCACACCCCACCCTCTCACCAACAAACTGGATCTTATCCTGGACATACGATGGGCAAATAAATCTGGGACCAGATAACGTTTGCCCCCATCTTTTTCCTTTTATTAAAGGACAAGAGTTACTTTTAGTTTCTGAGGAATCTTTATACTATTTTCTTTTTTTTGAGACGGAGTCTCACTCTGTTGCCCAAACTGGAATACAGTGGTGCGATCTCGGCTCACCGCAGCCTCTTCCTTCTGGGTTCAAGTGGGATTACAGGTGCACGCCACCATGCCTGGCTAATTTTTTGGTATTTTTAACAGAGACGAGGTTTCACCATGTTGACCAGGCTGGTCTTGAACTCTAGACCTCAAGCTATCAGCCTCCCTCGGCCTCCCAAAGTGCTGGGAGTACAGCTGTGAGCCACTGTGCCCGGCCTCAGAAGTTACTTTTATATTCGAAAAAGACTCTTACTGACAGATATGAGCAATGATAATGTGTTCTTAGAATAAACACCACCACAGATTTTTTTTTTAATGAAAAGCAATAAAACTAACAAAGTATTTCAGCTGGTGATACCACAGGGAACTCGGTTGTTCAGGCCAGAAATCTGGGAGTCACCCTGGCCTTCCCCCTCTCCTTCAACCCCATCTCTGATTCCAAATCATCACTTAGATTTCTCTAGACCATTCCCTTCTCCAGTTGCCTACTGGTGTCCTAGCCTGGTCCTCATGACAGCCTAGCTTGGCCCCCTGTATCTGTGTGCAGGGTGACCTTTGCCCTTTTCCTAGAGTAGACCTCGTGGAATGCAGACCTAACTACTTCATTCCTGCTTAAATCCTTTCCTTGCTTGGATAAAACCTGAGCTCCTGGACATGACATTTGGAGACGTCAGGGATGTAGTCTTCCCACATCTCTCTAGCCCCTCTGCCACTCCTACTGCCCACCTCCAACCTCAGCAACACCTGAACTTCCCGTAGCTCCCTATACCCCAGTGGGGCTGGGCCCATAAGTGGCAGGGCCCAGTGCACAGAGAAATTGCAGTGCCTCTTGTTCAAAACACAGATTCAAAGCTAAAATTACCAAGAATTTCAAAATGGCAACCACAATGCATTAAACCCCAAGCACAGGGCCTGTGTGGGTTCTCAGACCACACACACATGGCCCTCAGGTGTCTTTACCTCTGCTCCCCTGCCCCTCCAGTGCTTTGCCTAGAATGTCCTGCGCAGCCTCAACTCCTACTCTCCTCCTTCTCTATCAGCTGTAAGAATCACTTGGCTCAGGGATTGGTGCCCAGAAGTCTCCCCAAGCTTCCCTTTCCATGACCTCAGGCCTGGAGCTGGGGTGGGGATTTCTACTCAGTACTCCCTCTAGACCAGCAATTCCCAAAGGTTGATCCACCAACCATCTACTACATAAGCACCTGGGATGGTTGTTAAAAATGAATCTGACTGGGTGTGGTGGCTCACACCTGTAATCCCAGCAGTTTGGGAGGCCGAACTGGGAGAATCATTTGAGGTCAGGAGTTCAAGACTAGCCTGGGATTTTACATAGCGAAACCCCGTCTCTACAAAACATTAAAAAATTAGCCAGGCATGGCTGTTCATGCCTGTCGTCCCAGCTACCTGGGAGGCTGAGGAAAAGGATGGCTTGAACCCAGGAGGTTGAGGTTACAGTGAGCTGAGATCACACCACTGCACTCTAGCCTGAGTGACAGAACAAGACCCTGTCTCTAAAATATAAATAAATAAATGAGAAGCAATCTGAATCTCAGCGGACAGGGCCTAGGCCTCTGCCCTTTAAAAGTTCATCCATAGAGCTCTTCGCATGCTGAGATTTGAGAATGAGTGTGCATAGCACACAGGCTCCTCGTCAGGGTCTGTGCTCCATTCTTTTGCTTCCGTCACGTCTAGCACCATGCTAGACAGGCAGGCAGGCGCTTGCTTGATGTCCACGCCTACCTGTGGGATGCAGCTAGCCTCTTCCAGCTTGAGGTCTGCCTTCAGAATTCCACCTGTACTTCTTGATGACAATCCTGAGTCCTCACGGGGAGTTAATGCATCTCTGCATGGCTGCAATGGCTGGGACAGCTGGTATGGGCCACCAACGGTCCCCAAGAGTGACCCGTGGGGTTGGCACTTCCTGGATGGGGCCGCCAGCTGGTCTGTGCTGGGTCCTTGGCTTCCATTATCCTGCACCCCGAAGTAAGACTCAGCTTGTGCCTTGGCTTCCTGGGAGCTCCAGAAGGGAGGAGAGAGAGGACACTCTCTCCATAGCTGTGTGTGTGACAGGGCATCTCATTTTCTCTGAGGCTGAGAGCCCTCGTGTGAGTCTCCAGGCAGGCTGCGGGCCAAGGAGACTGCAAACGGGGCCACAAGGCCCCACACTGGCAGCATTTCCTCAGCTGTCTCCCTCTTGTTCTTCGATGAAGAGATGGCATCAGGAAATGAACTAAAAACCCGAGGGCCTGGCTCTGGCTCGTGTCAGGCCCAGAGCGAGTGAGAGGCAGCTCAGCTGTGGCCATGTATGCTCTGGTCCTGGCCCCAGGGCTGGGAGTGTTGATCACAGAATCCAGGGAGTTGTGCCCCAAGCGCAGAGCCAGCCCAGTCCCTGCCCCCTCCAAGCCTGGGAGGCAAAGCAGCACCCACAATGCTGTGCGGGCTGCCTCCTGCCCAAGGCCCCAACACAGAGTGCTGGGCATTTCCTTGCACTGGGCTTAGGGCTTCCTGACCTCAAGGGGAAGAGTCTACCTGGGCGTGGTGGGTGTGCAGAGGGAGAGCAATTGGCCTGAAATCTTTGGCCACCATTCATTCCTGTCTTCCCTGGTGGAGTGCCAGCACTGGCAGGTGCAGTTCAGTGATCAAACACTCATTCCGCTGCAAGAGTGTCCTCTCTGCTGGGCTCACCCTTGGCTCAGCCCTGAGGTCCCAGCCGGCCACACACCCAAGACCAGCCCACAGCCCTCCTGGATCAATGAACCTCTCCATGAGCAGGCCAACAGGGGCCCTTGGGTCTCCCCACTGCCCTCCTGCCAGGCATCAAGGGTCCCTTGAGCAGCAGCCTCTCTCTCTCTCTTTTTTTTTTTTTTTTTTGAGACAGAGTTTCACTCTTGTTGCCCAGGCTGACGTGCAGTGGTGCGATTTTGGCTCATTGCAACCTCCACCTCCTGGGTTTAAGCAATTGTCCTGACTCAGCCTCCCAAGTAGCTGGGATTACAGGCATGCGCCACCATGCCTGGCTAAGTTTTTGTATTTTTAGTAGAGATGGGGTTTCACTATGTTGGCCAGGCTGGTCTCAAACTCCTGACCTCAGGTGATCCACCCACCTCAGCCTCCCAAAGTGCTGGGATTACAGGCGTGAGCCACTGCGCCCGGCTGAACAGCAGCCTCTCTTGTCCCTATTTGGAGGTGTAAGCACCAGAAGCTAGAGGACAGCTTCACAAAAACTTGGTCCTAGCCCTCCTGTTTTGATTAAATCCAAAGTGCTTTCATTCTGTTTCAAAAATATGTTTGGTTTATTTTATGGCTGTTGTTTCAAAGATGAGCTCTTTCTAATTAAGGGCACCATCAGGTTAGGACCCCGTGCCAGCCAAACTAGGCAAAACGTCTGGGCCTCCAGGAAGCCGGTACAGGGAGGAGAGCCCTGCGGTTCCCTCAGCATGAAGGAGGATAGGTTGCCCCATGGACCATTAAGCAATTGTCTGGGAGCCAGTTGTCTGGTGGTCTGTGTATGGTTGCCTGAGTAAGCAGATGTCTCACGGATCAGGAGATAATCAAGCCACTTACATATCTAGTGCTTCAGCCACGCACAGTCTCTCGCTATCCCCCTGAAGTTTTCCTTAATCATGACCATCATCACCCAATAATCATAGCTTAAATTCATGGAGTGCTTGATATGTGCAAGGCATGGTGTGCAAGTCACAGTCTGGAGACTTATAGGGTTTCATTAAACGCCATAATAACCCTGAAGTGTTGCAGTTGTTAGCGCCATTGATAAATGGGGTGACTGAGGCTTGGAGGTGGGGGTAACCAGTCCAAGGTCAGACAGATGGGAAGGTTTAGACTGCACCCGATGCTGCAGCCATAGTGAACCTTGGCAGGTACTGTCCCTTAGTGGGTCTCACCACAGGCCCCTTCCTTTGTGCAGCCTGCCTGGTTAGCAGAAGAAGCAATCAGTCCTCCGCCACCCTGTAGCCCTGCCTCAGCTCTCTGTAGCATTTCTGCCACTTGTGGTATTACACACACACACACACACACACACACAGAGAGAGAGAGAGAGAGAGAGAGAAAGAGACAGATATATATGTATTATATATATACACACAGTTATATATATATACCTGTATATATAAAAAATATATATACATATACATCTATATGTGTGTATATATATACTATATATACAGGTATATACATACTATATATACAGGTATATACATATATGTATATATATACACACATATATAGTATATATAGATATATAGATATATACACAGGTATATATAGATATATAGATATATACACAGGTATATATATGTGTGTGTGTGTATATACACCAGTGTGTGTATATATCTATATATCTCTATATATATATGATTTGGTCTTTGCCCTGGTTCCTGACACAGAACTCCTAAAACCCTTGGAATGTCCTGAATGATGGGAGTGCCTTTTGTTATTGATAATAAGCCTTTTTGGTACACCCAGGTTTAGGCTGATGAGATGCTCACAGGGGTTACCCAAGCATCATCCACCCCACCTCCAGAGAGAGGAGGGGGGCTGGGAGTTGCGTTCGACCACCAATGGCCAGTGATTGCATCAATGATGACCACCTGATGAAACTGCCATGAAAAACTCTAAAGGAGCTGGGCACCTGGCTCACACCTGTAATCCCAGCACTTTGGGAGGCCAAAGCAGGAGGATCACTTGAGCCCAGAAGTTTGAGACCAGCCTGGACAACATAGAGAGACTGTGTCTCTACAAATAATTTTTAAAAATTAGCCAGATGTGGTGTCATGTGCTTGTCCCAACTACTCAGGAGGCTGAGGCAAGAGGATCACCAGAGCCTAGGAGATCAAGGCTGCAGTGAGCCGTGATCACGCCACTACACTCCAGCCTGGGCAACAGAGCCAGACTTTGTCTCAAAAACAAACACACACACACAAATAAAAAGCCCAAAACAACTCTAAACCGTGGAGTTTGAGGAGCTTCCAGGTTGCTGAAGACATCTGCCTGCGGGGAGGGTGGTGTGCCCTGCCTCCATGGGGACAGAGGCTCCTGTGCTCAGAACCTTCCAGACCTCGTCCTCTGTACCTCTTCATCTGGCTGCTCGTTTGTATCCTTTATAATAAACTGTAATGTAAGTACAGCATTTTCCTGAGGTTTGTGTTCATAGGGAATTACTGAACCTGATGGGGGCTCGAATGTGAGGTTGGCTGGGCAGAAGTGTAAGTAGCTTGCTGTTTTTGTCTGTTTGGGTTGCTATACAAAACCTCAGACTGGGTAATTTATGAACGACAGAAATGTACTGCTCATTCTTCTGAGGCTGGCAAGTCCAAGACGAAGGTGCCAGCAGATTCAATGTCTGGTGAGGGCCTTTTCCTCATAAACGGCAGCTTCTATGTGTCCTCTCATGGCTGAAGGGGTGAATGAGCTGCTTCTAGCCTCTTTCCTAAGAGTCCCATTCATAAGGACTCCACCCTCATGACCCAGTCCCCACACAAAGACCCCACCTCTTAACACTATTGCAGTGGGGAATAGATATCAACATGGATTTCAGAAGAACACAAACATTCGCACCATAGCACATGGGACCCTGTTTGTGGCTGGCATCTGAAATGGGAGCTGTTTTGTTGGGCTGAGCCCTTAATCTGTGGGGTCTGGGCTCAATCCGGGTAGTTAGTGTCAGAAATGAATTGACTTGTAGGACACCCAGATGGTGTTGGAGAGTCTGAGAACTGATTGGTTGTTGTTGGAAAAACCACCACACCCCTCTACTGAACTGTGAGCTTCACAGGTCCAGAGTGGGACTGGAGTTGCTGTTTCAAGAACATCAGGCCGGGCGCTGTGGCTCACACCTGTAATCCCAGCACTTTGGAAGCCCGAGGCGTGTGGATCACCTGAGGTCAGGAGTTCGAGACCAGCCTGACCAACATGGTGTAACCCCATCTCTACTAAAAATACAAAAATTAGCTGGGTGTGGTGGCGGGCACCTGTAATCCCAGCTACTTGAGAGGCTGAGGCAGGACAATCGCTTGAACCCAGGAGGCGGAGGTTGCAGTGAACCGAGATCGCACCATTGCACTCCAGCCTGAGCAACAAGAGTGAAACTCTGTCTCAAAAAAAAAAAAAAAAAAAGAACATCAGGGGTCGGCACAGTGCCACAGTGTCACAGTGCCTGGCACACCATAGGTGCTGATTTGACCCATTAATCAGCAATTTCAGGCTCTTAGTCTCCAGGTTTGGTTCCCGAAATGTCTTCCTCTTCAGTTGAGTTAATGAAACAGGTATTTCCTGGGTTGGTCGTGGTAAACATTGTCTTCAAGTGACGGGTGTTAGTGAGTTTCAGGGCACAACGCCTAAGGTCACATCGATTGTTGGTGACATGACAAGGACCCATCACCTCAGTCTCATGACTGGGACACAGTCCCTCAACCTCACTGCCTTTCAGCTTTCCAAAGTGTCCTTCCTTATTCGAAGCCACGGCAGTTCCACAGCACCAACACAGAATCACATCGCCATGAAGCTGTAGCAGCGTGCCTTGGGACACTTGATGAAAATGGTTTCCAGCTCTGTGTCATCCCCATTCCAGACTTCAAGTTGGATACTTTTTTCCCCGTAAGGCGGTATAATTGACCCTTATATCCAAGCTTTCCCCTCCCACCGAATGTTGTGTATCTCAGGCCTATGAGACTCAAATCCTCTCTCCTCCGAAGATGCACAAAGCTCAAGGCAGGTTGGGAGGGAGATGGTTCCAGAAAGGCCCCTACTGCTGTCAGCAGCTTCCAGGGCAGAGACGATTCACTGGGGTGGGCAGTTCCTGAGCATGGAGGCCGGCTGGGTATCCATCATCAGCTCCTTCCTCTCCTGGAAACGGCTTCTTCAAAAGGGTCTGTGTCAGCCTTGCTGGTGGGGAGGCCTGCTCTGAGCCTCTGGGGTTGTTGGAAGGTGGAGCGGGGGTGGGGGAGGGGTGAGGAGGAGGCCTGGAAAGCTGCCATCAGAGTGCGGCTGGTGACAGCAAGAATCCATCAATCTTGCCTGCAGAGCCAAATATGGTGCTGGGGCTCAATAGGTAATAAACAATGGTCACATTGCAGGCTGGACAAGGAGAGACATTACAGACGAGAGGGAGGGCAGGCCTGATGTCACCACGTGTGCGGTCCTGGCTGGTGCTGACTGCGCCACCCCTCCCGGCTCACCCCAGGGTGCAAGGAGTCCATATTTGTCCTTGTTGAGTCCACATGTGTTTTTATTTATTTTTTTAAATTTTTCGAACAGACAGGGTCCCGCTGTATTGCCCAGGCTGGTCTCAAACCCAGGCCTCAAGCAATCCTCCCGCCTCGGCCTCCCAAAGTGCTGGGATTGCAGTCGCGAATCACTGTGCAGGCCCTCACGTATGTTTTTCCTTGATGTGCTCAAAAGGGGGAAATTGAGTCCTGCTTGTCATGTGGAAGGGGTATTCTTGGCGCTGTGCCATGGCTCCTAGGCTCTCAGAGACATGGCGTGGATTGAGCCTGTCTCACTGTCTTCACTTGCTTTCAGTAGCATCATCTGCTCATTGACAGAATCTTAGCAGTGATGAGAGCACATATTGTTACTGGAAATGACCAGAACTGGCAAGTTTTTTTTAGCATAAATGGTTTAAGCACACATTATTAAAATCTCAGTTTTAGCTATTCCAGGATAGCTGTTTGTAGAGAGCTGGGGAACACGCAGACAGCTAAGGACCTGAGGACAGCTTGGCTGGAGAGACAAACACTTGCATATAAACATCTGAGAATGAGCACTGTATTTTCTAGCCCAGGGTCAAATAGTCAGCAAGGCAAGGATGTGAGGCAGGGGCCCGGGAAAATGTCAGTGGTGTCTTTCTGCACGTTAGGTTCACACATTGGCTTCACCAACAGGGTGAGATCTATTCCTTTTTCTTGTGCCTCTGTGTGTATTCAGGCTTTTTCTTAACAATCAGATTTACCTGGAGCTCGTGTCCCATATAATCACACAGAAAAATGGTAGTGGGGGAGGTAGCATCACATCCTGCTGAGAAGAGCACAGGACTCTGAGCCAGAAAGAATGGGCTTCGAACGCCAGCTGTGCCCAAGATCAACCGTGAGACCTTCGAGCAGTCAACTAACTCATTGAGCTTCCATCTGCTTGTCCATACAACGGGGGACTCCCGTCCGCTCAGCAGGGCATTGTGAGAATCAGAAATAGCTCTCGAAAGAGCCCAACATAGTAGGTTTTCAACAGAATATAGTTGCTCTTGAAGCGAACGTGGGTTCTTCTAAACTGAAATGATTAACTGCCTGGAGGTGGTTAATGGCTAGGAACTCTGCTTACCCCTGCTCTACATTTTTGTGGTTCAGAGCTCTTTCCAACAGGCTGTGGGTTTAAAAATGCAGATAGCTCCTGCTAAAGAGATAAAGCTTTCCCGAGGAAGCTAAAGGGCATCCTGTTCTGATTAGCACTGGCTCTGTCTGGACTGTAATGCCTGCGCCCGCGTCAGTCACAGAATGCTGAGCAGGGGATCCGGAGGCTGCTTTGAAATGTGATTGCAGGCCTGACCATGAGACTAGAATACATCACCATTATTCTGTGGGTCATCTTCAAGGAAAATCCACTAAAGGTTTCAGAAAAAAAGCCTGGGCAGGGGTCTGCAGCCTGCCACGTGGGAGCCTGAAGTGGGGATGGCCAAGATGCATCTCCTGGGCTGCTCTGGAAGTGACAAGCTTCCCAGTGTGTCAGGACAATGTGACTGCCACACGGTGCAGGGAGGGATAGTCGCCATATGCAGGCCACATTGACCGTGCACGCTGATCTGACCCAGTGCTGTTTACTCTGCAATCACTGGCTGAATGAAAAATCAGGAGATCCATGCGCGTTTGCTTCATGTTGTTCTGGATGGAAAATCCTCATCCTTTGTCTCCGAAGAAAAATATCTGTGAGGCCATCAGTTTAAGCTTTAAAGGTCGTGGAGGGAAAAGGTACCAGTGCCGTCTAACTCTGCTGGACCAAATCCGTGAGGGGAATGAGGTAAAAATGGGAAATGAATCAGGACATCTAAAAAGAGAGGCAAACCATTATTAATGCAAGAGTGGGGCTCAACCTAAAATTCTACTCATTAGCCTTCATTGTAAGCTTGCAATTCATATGTCTCCCACAATGAAGCTACATTAAGAATAGTAGATTAAATAAATAAATAAAGAGTAATGGAAGAATGTGATGATTGCCATTTATCACCCATAAAGATCCACGTTTCTATTCTGTGGAAAAAAATCAGTGATCTAAATATTAACCAGTAGCTCACATTATAAACACTTACTTATATATTATTATCACCATAAAGTCATTACAACAGAAATAAAAACTGTTTTTTATTTTAACTATTAATATTCATCAAATGTTAATGAAAATACCTAACAAATAATTATGAAAAGCACATTGTTTAAGTAATAAAGATGAAAGAGATGATAATCGTTGTGAATATTTAATCTGCAAAATAAAGAACATACCATTAATAAGACTTAATTATGTCATTAAATATTTAACTTTACTTTCTCTACTAAATTTTGCTTGCATTTTGCATATTTTAAATGTAAAAAGCTTCTTAATAAGATTTGTAGTTTCAGCAACATAAAATGCCCCACCATTTAAGTTTGACTTACTGTCTTCATCAAATTGGTCAAACATCATTTTATTTATAATTAAGTGAAATGAACAACCCTCTTTGCTGTTTATAATAAGTTACGCTTTATCCATAAGGGAAGTTTAATAGTTGATTCCAGGTTTATACACACAAAAATGATGTTTTGTAACGGTGAAGAAAATGAATTGCTTTCCTTTTCCAATTTTTTTTTCAGTATCACATAATCTCCCACGTTTCCTACTGTTTGCGTAGGAGAATATAGATCTGATTTGACCTTAGCTGATGTAGAATAAGTTCTACACCATTCACAATTAAATCCATTCAGTTCCCCGCAATTGACCCCCATCACTTATAGCTCTGGCTTTGGAGAAATCTCATTTCTTTGGTTTAAGATCAAAGAGAGTTGGCCGGGTATAGTGGCTCCTGCCCGTTAATTCCCAGCATGTTGGGAGGTTGAGGCAGGAGGATTGCTTGAGGCAGGAAGATTGCTTGAGGCCAAGAGTTCGAGACCTGTCTGGGCAAAATAGCAAGACCCTCTCACTACAAAAAATTTAAAAATTAGCCCACTGTGGTGGCGTGTGTCTGTAGTCCCAGCTGCTCAGGGAGGCTGAGGTGGGAGGATCACTTGAGCCCAGGAATTCAAGGCTGCAGTGATCTGTGATCACGCCACTGTGCTCCAGCCTCGGTGACAGAGCAAGAACTTGTCTCTAAAAAAAGATGACAGAGGCCAGGCGCGGTGGCTCACGCCTGTTTTCCCAGCACTTTGGGAGGCCGAGGCGGGTGGATCACTTGAGGTCAGGAGTTCGAGACCAGCCTGGCCAACATGGTGAAACCCCATTTCTACTAAAAATACAAAAATTAGCCAGGCATGGTTGTGGGCGCCTGTAATCCCAGCTACTCGGGAGGCTGAGGCACGAGAATTGCTTGAACACGAGAGACGGAGGTTGCAGTGAGCTGAGATTGCACCACTGCACTCCAGCCTGGGCGACAGAGCACGACTCGGTCTAAAAAAAAAAAATGACAGAGAGCAAGTTAGATTCCTACTACTGCCAATCCGCAGTCAAGGGTAGCCTAGGATCCCTCGAACTTACCTCAACACAAAGCGAGGGTCTCCCTCTCAGGTGTCTAGCACGGGGCCTGGCTGTCTCTCCCACCGTCTCCTCCCACGCCCCTTTGGAACCTGGGCCTCGGATGACCAGAAGCTTGGTGGGCGGAGCACAGGTACTCTGAGGCAGCGTCAGGCATCTCTGTGCACTGGGACAGGCAAAGCTTTCTCATCCGTGCATCTGCACCTCCTGCATTCCTGAGGAGGCAGCTGAGGCAGTGGGGTAAATGCCCATGCTAGCCTTGCCCTTTGCTGGCTAAGACATAAAGAGCTCTTTGTTGGAAGCGGAAGGAGAATCCTGACATGACTGCTGCTTGGGCAGTCCCTCAACCTGGCTCTGAGGGCTAAGAGGGGCAGCTGGACAAGGTGCATGTTGGCCCAGGCCTGAGGGCCTCTCTCAGGATACAAGAACCTTCAGAGCTAAAACTAAGGACGGTTCCAGACAATGCTGGAGGGCTGGTCACCCCTACAGTGTCTCTGATCTGTGAGGCTCAGAACAGTCCCGGATGAGACCTGGAGGGGCAGACCAAGAGGAAGACAAAGAAGTCTGTTTGGAAAGGCCTCTTCCTGTCCTGGCAACTGCTGGAAAGAACAAGAAAAGGCAGGGGGAAAGCCTGAAGTCCCAAGAAGAAATACAATGTTTCCGTCCTTGGGCATGGGCAGGGGTCTGGAGCGCACTGCTTCATCCGTTTAGGAATTCCATTACCTAGTCTCCGGGGCTCTCTGGCGGCTTGAGCCCCCAGATGCTCTGGTGGAGGCTGTGGGCCGCTCCTCCGCCCTCCTCCCACCTGGCTGTCGGCCGCCGCTGCCTGTGCAGGAGGCTCATCGCTATGCCAGGGCTGTAGGTCTGCTCAAAGCTTCCCACCAGAAACATGTTCCTCTGGGGCTGCCTTTCCCACTTGGCTGGCGGTGCCTGACTTGCATATGAAACTGGCCCTTGGGGGCAGTAGGCTGGCGTGTCAACCTCTCAATGCTAGACCAACAGACCCGGCCAGACTCTCAAGGCAGCCTCAGCCTGCCCTTTCTTCCGAAGAACACATGGGGTCTTTTTAGAAGAGCCATCGTGAGAGATGCTAAAATTTCAACTTTGTAAGAACCAACAATGACCAGAATAATAATGGGGCACATCTCCCTGATGCTACATGCTTTCACTTGTCTTAGAAGGGAGCTTTTTTTTTTGGGACAGTTTTACTCTGTCGCCCAGGCTGGAGTACAGTGGCGCAATCCTGGCTCACTGCAACCTCCACCTCCCGGGTTCAAGCAATTCTCCTGCTTCAGCCTCCCGTGTAGCTGGAATTACAGGTGCACACCACCATGCCCAGCTAATTTTTGTAGTTTTAGTAGAGACGGGGTTTCACCATGTTGGCCAGGCTGGTCTCAAACTCCTGACCTCTGGTGATCGGCCCTCCTAGACCTCCCAAAGTGCTGGGATTACAGGTGTGAGGCATCGCGCCCGGCCGAAGGAAGCCAATTTTTGTGACATCTGTGGTTTCCCATTGTGCCTTGAGCTGCAGAAGCCAGGCAGGCCCCAGGGCTGCTGGTCCACTGGTGGTGTTGGAGGAGCTGCTAGAGGGGCTCGGCCCCTGCAGTGTTAAATGCATAAGCTGAAGCTCATCTTGTCAATCATCAAGATGCTGATTGAATGTCCCCAGGGGATTCCGAGACTGGGCCTTGTGACTTTAGGTGCTGTTGAAGGTCTGATCACTTCTGCACACAGCCTGCCATTTCCCAGGGATTTAAGGGTCTGCTCGGGACTGCCCCTTCCATATTGTCCTCCTTGGTCTCCCCGCTGAGCTAGGGCTTCTTCTCTAGGGTCTCCTGCCACTCTGTGCATAAATCCATCACTGCTCTTACTCCTGGAAGAGCAGGTGACCCTTGAACAACATGGGGGTTGGGGCGCCAACCCCTTAACAGCGGAAAATCCACACATAACTTTTGCCTCTCTCAGAACTTAACTAGTAATAGTCTGTGTTGACCAGAAGACTTGCTGATAACATAAACAGTTGATTAACATACATTTTGTATGTTCTAGGTATTAGACACTATTCTCACGAGAAAGTGAGCTAGAGAAAGAAAATCATAAAGAAGAGAAAATATATTCGCTCATCATGAAGTGGAAGCGGATCATCTTAAAGGTCGTCATTCTTGATGTCTTCATGTCAAGTAGGCCGAGGAGGAGGAGGAAGAGGAGGGATTGGTCTTGCCATCTCAGGGGTGGTGGAGGCAAAAGAAAATCCATGTATAAGTGGACCGTGCAGTTCAAACTTGTGTTGTTCAAGGATCAACTGTGTAGACTTTCTCCTTCTCTAGACAGAGGACTTCAAGATAGAATGGACCCTCTGTCATCATTTTTGCATCTCCAACAGCCACAACAGTGCTTTATATACAACAAATGACCAATAAATGCCTATCAAATGCATTGAATAATGGAGAATGCCTTTCCCTCCTTTGAATCACAGCTTAAGGGATTACCTCTTCCAGTAAGCCTTTTCGGTTGATGGAGGGCACCTTCACCTTTCAGTATAATCCTAACCCTCTCTTGTTTTTGAAAAGAGTTAATGGGGCATAATTAATAGTCATAGCTAATATTTACTAAGCACTTACGACCTGCCAGGCTGTGTTGTAAGCACTTTACCTGCATTCCTTTACATGGTTCTGATAATCATCTGCTGAATTAAGTTATATTACTATCATTCCCACTTTGCAGATGATGAAACTGAGAAACTGAGGCACAGAGAGGTTAAAAAACTTACTTAAGGCTGGATGTGGTGGCTCACACCTGTAATCCCAGCACTTCGGGAGGCTGAGGTGGGAGGATCACCTGAGGTCAACATGGCGAAATCCCATTTCTACTAAAAATACAAAAATTAGCCTGGTGTGGTGGTGCATGCCTGTAATCCCACTACTCTGGAGGCTGAGGCAGGAGAATCGCCTAAACCCGGGAGGCAGAGGTTGTGGTGAGCCAGGATAGCATCACTGTACTCCAGCCTGGATGACAGAGTGAGACTCCATCTCAAAAGAAAAAAAAAGAGGCTGGGCGCAGTGGCTCACGCCTGTAATCCCAGCACTTTGGGAGGCCGAGGCGGGTGGATCACGAGGTCAGGAGATCGAGACCATCTTGGCTAACACGGTGAAATCCCGTCTCTACTAAAAATACAAAAAATTAGCCGGGCGCGATGGCGGGCGCCTGTAGTCCCAGCTACTCGGGAGGCTGAGGCAGGAGAATGGCGTGAACCCAGGAGGTGGAGCTTGCAGTGAGCCAAGGTTGCGCCACTGCACTGCACTCCAGCCTGGGCGACAGAGCGAGACTCCATCTTAAAAAGTAAAAAATAAAATAAAATAAGAAAAAAAGAAACTAACTTAAGTTGACATATGGCCAAAGTGGAGAAAGGATGAAACCCACCCAGTTTGACTTTAGGCCTGCTTACGCATGCTGTCCTGCTGTCTCTGAGTTTTATTTTGGCTGTATATTGAATAAATGACTAAAAATCTGGAGCGGTGGTGATAGAACTTTCTAGTATGCAGAAATGTTCTATATCTGAAATGTCCAGTCAGTAGCCACTAGCCTTATGTGGCCATTGAGCACCTGAAACATGGCTAGTGTTTCTGAGAAAGTAAATTTTCAAATTTTAATTAATGCAAATTTAAATAGCCACATGAGTTTAGTGGCTACTGTATGGGACAATGCCACTCTAGGAGAGAAAGGACCTATTTTTTTTTTTTTTTTTTTTTTTTTGAGACGGAGTCTCGCTCTGTCGCCCAGGCTGGAGTGCAGTGGTGCAATCTCGGCTCACTGCAAGCTCCGCCTCCCGGGTTCACGCCATTCTCCTGCCTCAGCCTCTCCGAGTAGCTGGGACTACAGGCGCCCGCCACCACGCCCAGCTAATTTTTTTGTATTTTTAGTAGAGACGGGGTTTCACCATGGTCTCGATCTCCTGACCTCATGATCCGCCTGCCTCGGCCTCCCAAAGTGCTGGGATTACAAGCGTGAGCCACGGCGCCCGGCCGAAAGGACCTGTTTTTAAGTTTTTAATTATTATGGGTACATAATAGTTGTCTATATTTATGGGGTACGTATGATGTTTTCATACAGGCATATGATGTGTAATAATCAAATCAGGGTAGTTGGGGTACCCATCACCTATCATTTCTTTGTGCTAGAAACATTTCAATTCCATTTAAAAATATACAATAAATTATTGTTAACTATAGTCACCCTACTGTGCTACCAAATACTAGATCTTATTTATAAGAAAGGAGATATTTTAATTTTCTTCTCTAAGCATCTTACCATGTAGCCCATGGTCATCAAAAGGACTCTTTCTGAATGGCTGAATATTAGTATCTCTCTGTATTGGGGAAACATCCAGTGATCAGCCTGGAGTGAATAAGTGAAACAAACTCAGTCTTAGTCCTTGAAGTCTCCTTTCTACTTAAGCGGCTTTCTGAGTACATGAAAAATGTACAATTCTAGTTTCTTCACTCACAGAGGCCTGGAGAAGACTCAACGGAAGACGACTCAAGGGAAGACTGCTCAACAGAAGACTGGTGAACTAGAGCTGGGATAAGGGACAGGAAGGAGCTTCCCTTATCGATGCTAGACCTGGTCTTGGGCATTCTCTTATTCCATCCCCAAAACAATTGAGGGACATACCTTCAATTGTAAAATAGGATTCCCATCTCACAGCTGAGGAAAACTCAGAAAGGTTAAGAAACTCCCTCAGAGAGAGGCACTCAGAAAGAGAGCTGTGGTTTCAGCTGGGTTTGTCTGATTCCAGCGGCCATGGATTGTGGTTGGAGGATGAGGGGTCGCTGTTCAATGGCAAAGGGAGGTACTCGAGGCTGACCATCTGTTCAAAGAGTGAGTGTGTGTAATTATCGCTCCCATAGTGATGCAAGGCACGTGGTTAGAGTCAGTGCCTGAGCCAAAGAGACCTGTTTCCTTCCTTCCTTCCTTCCTTCCTTCCTTCCTTCCTTCCTTCCATTATCCCTCCCTTTCCTTGGCCCTCCCTTCCTCCCACCCTCCTTCCTTCCCTCTTTCTATCTCTCTCTTTCTCTCTCCCTCTCTCTCTCTCATACACATAACACACATAATAATAAATCCAGATTTCAAAGATTCAGTATGAAAGGGTATAAAATATCTCATCAATAATCTCTGAATTGATTTTGTTGAAATTACCATATTTGGGATATACCAGGGTTAAATAACATGACACAGAAATTATATTAAAATTTATTTAACCTGTTTCTTTACTTTTTGGATGTGACTACTAGAATATTGTAAATTCCATAGTGGGCCAGGTGAGGTGGTTCATGCCTGTAATCCCAGTGCTTTGGGAGGCCGAGGTGGAAAGATCGCTTGAGGCCAGGATTTTGAGACCAGCCATCTCTACAAAAAATTTAAAAATTAGCTGGGTGTGATGTCTCACACCTGTAGTCCCGGCTACATGGGAGGCTGAGGTGGGAGGATCGCTAGAGCCCAGGAGTTCAAGGCTTCAGTGAGCTATGACTGCCTCACTGCACTCCAGCCTAGGTGACAAAGTGAGACCCTGTCTCTATAGAAATAATAATAAATAAATAAATTGCATCGTGGCTCACATCGTATTTCTATCGGACAGACTGGTCTACAGGATTGCATGTATGAGTCTGCATGAAACACCAATGACTTGTCAAAACTCTCCTCGGCCTGAGCAAATGATTTCATCCCATTAATACCCACACTGAAACAAGGTGAAACTGGTTAGGTACGCACAGACTTCGGCCTCTGCCTGGTCCATCGCCCTTCTTGGGTATGATGCTCAGGGCACCAGCTGGAATTGCTCACATTTTTCTCTCTGCACACAGAGCACTTGAAGCTCTGTCATTTCTTTGCCTTGAACGGCACTCGCATTTCTTTCTTGAGCAAGGTGCTTCGTCATTCCTCTGAGGAAAGCAGGTGATGAAACCGTGACACAGAAAAATGGCCTGCTCCCTCCAAGGCCATTCCCAAAGTCCACGGCCGAGCTGAGCCAAGCATGCCATCTACCATGAAGCTGACCACCCTCAACTGCCTGGACATTCTTTTCTGGCTAACGATCTTATGGCAGGTGGACAGGTTCAACACACAGGCTTCCAGGGGAAAGGATGGTGGTGTCTGATAGTCTCTGACCCCCCCCATGATCATAGTATTCAACCCTCCCTGGGCTCAGTGACTTATTTCCTCCTTTTGGAGGTGGGAAGTGCTATAGTATTTCTCTTTGATGATTTAAAAGTGGTATATGCCTTTTACTCTTTCCTCTTTATATCCAGCCCTCTCCTTTCTCTGTGCTGCTTTTACACCAGTTTCCATAGTAACAACCTCTATTGTATCCCTGACTGAGAAGAGAAATCATGCAGATGTTCGAAGGGCTACAACACCTTCCAGCAGCTATTTTGATGCACCGGCTCCTTATCTCCCTCACTAATTTTCTCATTCTTCTCTTCTCCTTACTGCTGCCCCTTCCTCCAAATACTTACAAACCCATCCCAAGCTCCCTGTCTCCCCAGTGTGAGCCTGGGGGAGTGGGCGGGGAGAAGGAGACTGCTGGCAGAGGAGGGAGAGGTCTCATCATGAATCTTAATCTTTCAGGTGGCCTCAGACAGAATGACAGGCACCAGTCCCAGACAGGACACGCACAACACAAAAGCTATGGGAGGTAGAATCAAAAGTACCAGAGCCCAAGAGCCATGGAAAATGGCTCTCCGATTGCCATCAGACAAGCACCCTTACCTGAATGCTTGCAGAATAAACAGACTAAACAGACTGCCTGAACTATCTGTGCCACCAACCCCACCCCGCTCGCCCCTGACCCAGCCTCATGAATAGCTCCTGCACCCTATCTGTGAGTTTGAAGGTCTGTCTTCCTTCTATGCATTTCCCTTGGAGAGATCAGCCACCTTTTCTGATGGGCAGGGCAGAGATGGAAATACAGCACACACACACACACACACACACACACGCACACACACACACACACACACACACACACCAGGGCTTTGAAAACCTGCAACAACAGAGTTGCCCACCTTTCCTCCAGCAGCCAGGCTCAGCCGGCCACCTGGGAAGGCAGGAGGAATGGGGTTCATCAGTCATCTCCCGAAATTGTTTGATGAGTTCTTTGCACCATTCCTCCTTGGAACTGGACATGATTCTTTTGATTACACAAGCCTGACAGCCGATCATAATAACCATGTAACTGAAGAGAACCTATTCCTGTCCAGCGGCATTATTTGTTCACCTAAAGCAAAGCCTGAGCTATATTTAGCATATGATGTCAGCGGGTTGTTTGGATTCTTGGAAATTGGCAGGAAGCCACCTCTCACATGATATATGAAATCACTGATAAATGCTTCTTTTCACCAAAAGAAAAACAGCTTAATAAATGTGGCCCTTTTCTGCTTTCATCTTCCCTCCCTTCCCTTGGCCCTCCCTCCCTCCCTCCCTCTCCTGCACCCTCCTTCCTTCCAGCCAGCCCCTCTCCCTCCACCGCCTCCCACCCCTGCCACATCTGGGATTTGTCTTTCTGTGGCACAGCTCAGCAGAGCCTGTGAAGTGGAAATGAGTTGCTCAGTATCACAGATCAAAATGAGGCTGTTGGGATGCTCAGGATGTTATTTTCCTCTCCTCAAGCCTGGAAGGCTGCCAAAGTGCTCGTGAATCAGACGCACATGCACAAAAAGGCAAATCTACACAGCAGTGGCTTTATGGGGCCCGATGTTGACGGCGTAGCACTAGCTCTGGGTTGCTGTTTTGCAGGCGAGGATGGGAAATAGATAGTGATTCAGGACTGCCATTAAGTGGGGAAACAGCCCCTGTACAGATTGTGTGTAATAAACCCAGCACAGAGAGAAGCTGTAAGAAGCTCTGGATTTGCTGCCCTGGATCAGCCACGAGGCCCACCAAGTTCAAGCTCCCGATAGGTGTGGTGGTTAATACCTGGTGCTCTATCTTCCCCATCCTGCACTGAGTCCATTATACTAAAGCTGTCAGAGGGGTTGGAAGGGGTTGTGTGTGTGGAATTAAATTAATTCTTGCCCTCCTGTGGAGATCAGTTTATATGGCCCGAAGCACAAGATTTAATTACCCTTATCTTAGCTCGTGTAAAAACCAACGTCATTATTGATCATGGATTCACCAGGTCCCTTTCACAATCAGCTGTAACATTTAACTCAGTGACCCCCTGCAGGCCACAGGAAATGGCGGAGCAGCAGCTCCCAGTGGTGGTTTATTGACATTTATTTGTCCTCAGCTTCATTCAGTGGCCTCCTGTCTGCCACTGGAAGACACTGTGAAGACAAGAGAGGAGCTTGTTTCAGCCCTTTAGTATCTTGGATACCTTCATGATAGTCCCTTCTAACACAGGCTCTGTCAAGGCCAAGCAATCTTGGCATGGGTGATATCAGCCGGCCCTATGAGGGACCTGCAGAGTTTCAAAAACAGCACCGTGACACTGACGGCAACTGGCCTTTCTCCCACACCCACACATGCGCAGAGCTAGCTGGTCTTCATCCTGGATAGGAGAGAAAAACAAAAAGGAAGGAGGAGGGAGTGAGAGCAAACCATGTCTGTGTTCTTGATGTAACTGCCTCGATTTTTTACTGGGGTGAGGAATGGATGCAGCAATGAACAGACAGGTGAACAGACAAACAGGTGAATGGATGGATGCTTACATTAATTAATCAACAGTGAGAAATCCCACAAAATGAACACTGGTCGTAGGAAAAAGCTG
This sequence comes from Symphalangus syndactylus, assembly GCF_028878055.3. Lineage (NCBI taxonomy): Eukaryota > Metazoa > Chordata > Mammalia > Primates > Hylobatidae > Symphalangus > Symphalangus syndactylus. The sequence continues at coordinate 79,002,685 of NC_072434.2, read as the reverse complement.
TTCTTCCAACCGGTCTTCTAATTAGCATTCATCTGGGGCTCTATATAGAAACTGCAGATGAGCGGAGGGCTGTATTTTAATTGGAATTATTTTTTTTCTTGCTTAAAATGAGGGGTATTGGACCCAGATGCCCTGTTAGATCCCTTTCAGCCTCTGAAATTCTAAGGTTCTGTAATTCTGTGATTCTGCAACTTTATGAATCACTTAGGGTAAATTAACTTTTTTCTGGAAAGTAACTGTCCTCCTCTTCCCCTAGGTGCAGCGAGTGAGCTCTGCTCTGAGCTAGGGTCCTATCCTTAGACATGGATGTTCTGGAATCCTTCCTGCATGGGGGATTGGGACTTCTCTGGGACCTGAAGAGCCAATAAATACCCCTCTTCTGGATGGACATTTGTCCTCACCAAGAACACAGCTCATCTGGGCTCTCTGGAGGGCCAGGATAGTGGTTATAATGATGATGACAATTTCTTTTTCACGCAAAGAACAATTCTTTTAGCCTAAGCTGCTCAAGAAGTTTGTTATCGTTTCTATCAGCCCCAGATCTCACATAGAATAGCACCGTCGCATCTGGCAGAGCACCACGTGACAGGGACAAATAACTCACTTGCCCATCTCTGGGTCAGGGCTGGCCCACAGTGTCCCTGGCACTGGGCTGCAATCACAGTCTGTCTCATCACATTACCTTGGAGGAGGTGTAGAAAGCCCAGGCGAGGTTGGGAGAGAGATGGAGAAAGTTGAAAGATTTAGTATTCTCACAGTTGCCTGGGAGAACACAGCACAGCGTCCAGGGCCACATGGGGAAGCCTCGGGGTGGGTCAGGAGCCAGAGGGAGAGTGGGACAGTGGCAGGAGCCTTTAGTGTGGTTTCCGTGGGAAGGAAAAGCAAGGCAGGATGTGCAGGCTTGGGACTGGCTAGCTATGTTTGCAAGTGGCACCCCTGCGAAATTCACCTTTACTGTGACTGTTAGAGTGTAGAGTTTAAAGTAATCTGAGGACTCCAGATGTCTATGAGTATATTAGTCAGGGTTCTCCGGAGAAATAGGATCAATAGAATGCATGTGCGGAGCGGAGGGGTGGGGGAAGAGAGGGAAAGAGAGACAGATTTTAAGGAATTGGCTCACATTATTATGGAGGCTGAAAAGTCCAAAACCTCCAGCAGGCTGGAGACCCAGGGAGGAGCTGATGTTGCGGTTCAAGTTAGAAGACTGTCCACTGGCAGAATTCTCTTCCTAGGGTCAGGCTTGGCTCTACTAGAGCCTTCAGTTGATTGGATGAGGCCCACCTGCATCATGGAGGGCCACCAGCTTTGCTCAAAGCCTACTGATTTAAATGTTGATCTCTTTCAAAAACACTCCCACAGAAACATCCAGAATAATGTTAGACCACATATCCAGGCACTACAGACCAGCCAACTTGACACATAAAGTTAACCATTGCAACGGGTGAGTCACAATTGGCTTAGGTTGGCTAATAGGGCCTTAGGTGGATGTCAACGCATCACTTTACAGAAATTAAAAGCATGGTTAATACCGAGTCATTGATTCCTTACAGGGGTAGCTCTTGTGGGGCAGGATCTGTGACAGGGCCTCACTTCCCAATACCTTCACCCAGGTGACTTCATGCTTCCCTTGGGAAGGCACCTTGTAGCTTGCAAAATGCACTCACTTCCACTATCTGATTATCTGATTCTCCCAACAGCCGGAAAGGTCAGCCTTATTATCCTCATCTCAGAGACATGAGAACATGAATGGGGAGGTGGGGTGACTTGGACAACTCGCGAGTGAAGGAAGTCAGACTGGATTCCATCTTCAGATTCCAAATGCCAGGAGCTGGCATGCAGTAAGTGATTGCCTGTGTCAGGCACACTTTCTGTGCTTCCTTTGTACTAACTTGATTTTTCAGAACAACTCAATGAAGGAGCCATTACTGTTTAACAGGCAGGGAAACTGAGGCACTCTCAGTGTATCACATAAGGTGGGCTGGCATCTGGGGCCAGCTTGGAGTCCAGATTCTTCATCACCTCGCTCCTGCCTCCCACACAGCCTGGGCAATGCCCTGTCCCCCCATCCCCAACCCCAGCACACTGCCGCTTATCCACACCTATCTTCGGAGATTTTGAGCAAGTGTAACTGAAGGATAGCATAAAGATTTGGAAATGGAAAACAGAAATCCTCAGAGTGGAACAAGCTCTCAAAATGAGGCTGGGTCTCCCAAAAGCAAGCACCACCCCCTCAAACACCCTGTCTAGGAGTGGTCCCAGTTGCCCCAGCTTATCAGGAGGGGCTCCAGGCACGGCTTCCCTGTGGAACATCTCTGGTCTCAAAGCAGGGTCCCTTTTTGTTGTGCTCGCATTACACACTGGGCCCTGCTGTTGCCTTTGTCATGATCTGCCCCACATGGGAAGCACATTCATTCAAGAAACATTTGCTGAGAGCCAGGCACTGTGCTGGGGGCCAAGAACTGAGAGACAGGGAGGAAAGTAGCCCTGGCCTCAAGGCAGTCCCAGGCTAACCGAAGAGACAGACCTGCCAACCAGGCAGTACCAACCCGATGGCCGTACCAACCTGATGACTGGCAGCTGGCCCTGCCTCCCCATTAAGGCCTCCAGAAAGCACCCTGGACCCACAGAGTGAGGCACCATCAGCTCTGCCTAAGAGATGCTGGCAGTTCTGTGGGGAGAGGGAAGGTGACCTAGAACTGAAAGAGTCCACAGATGGAAGAAGGGGCAAGGGCAGCTGGCAGAGGGAACAGCATGTGCAAAGACACGGAGGCATGATAGCATTTAGTTCTACTCAGCTGGAGCACACTGCATATGGAGCCAGGGCCAGAAAGACACCAAAGGCAGTCAGGCTAGGTGGTAAACAGCCTGAGGGCCCACCAAAGAGCTTGGATCCGTTCTTCTAAAAATACCCTTCCCAGCCCTTGTACAATCTTGCCATTGTTTCAGAAGCCTTGCGAACAATGTGTGAAGGTCTCTGCCATCCTCCAAGAAGTTACAGAGTCCTGGGAAGGAGTCCGTGGCTGGATGTTGACTCCTGACCTCGAGGAATTTATAATCTAGGTGAGAGCAAGATTAAGTATGTGAAATATTAGTGGCCATCCCGGGAGAAAAATGCAGTGTCAGGCAGTGTGGCCAGGATAGTTAAGTGCGGTGAGAGGTGGTGAAGGGACGGGATTAGGGTGCTTCCATGTGCAGATTAATAAATCAGAAAAAGTCATTGCTTCCTGCTTCTAAACTGGGCAAAGCCCTCACCACTGGCCTCTCTGTGAGACCCTGTAGTTTTTTCTTAGAGGATTTTCCAAGCACAGCCTCATCAGCTCTCTTCAGCGTGGAGGCTATTTTTTCCTTTTGGCCAGTACCTATTAACTTACCCTTCTCCCAGATGAATTTCACCTTCCTCAGCTGAACCTGATCTGTTCCCCCAATGCATTTACGTCCATCCAGGGTTTCAGACCCTCCTACCTTTGGGGTTTGCCTAAAACCACCCCAATTCCTCTCCATAATGCAGCCTGGGGGATAAAGATATTCTAATAAACGCTTGGATGATGGAGATGTCAAGTGTGAGATTTTCTGTTTAAAGGAGCTCTCTGTTTCTGCCAAAGCTGGCAATTTATTATGAATTCCTTTGAATGCACTTGTTTGTACCTGGTGGAGATTCCCTTGAAGTGTGGATCAGAGTTTCCTGTGTTGTTGCGTCAGAGCAAAGTGGTGTCTTTGTGTGTGTCTATTACAAACACATTAACCATACGTGTGTCCCATCTTCTCCCTTACACCACGCAGCTAGGGTGATTGAAACACGACATTTTATACTCAAAAGCAAATTACAGCAAGGAATTAGTGTGAAATTACTATCCTCCTCTCAGAGTTCCTTTTTAAAAGTCAGCAGCAGTGCTCAGGATGAAAGTTAGCCTGTCAAACAAGTCCATTCAAGCTTGCAATTCCGCTGTCATTTGCCCGACGGGCTTGTGATAAAGAGCGAGGGAAAAAAAAATCTGCCAAAAATAGTGCCACCGAGAAACCTAAACCATGGCAAACTCAAGGGCCAACAACACCCGCTGCACAGCCCTCTCGGATAGGACAGCCGCCTCACGGGCTTGTTCTGACAGAGATGTCGTGTTCCAGGGTGTGTGACCTCAGATTTCCGCACCAGAAAGACTTGGAGAGGAAGGCCCTGGAAGAGCTGCCTCTGTGAATCCCCAAAGAAAGGGAAGGGAGAACAAAGTTTACACTGAACATCTTGACTTCCCAAACAGCATGTTGAGGCAGCCCCACGGCGGACAGGTTTTGCGGCAGGCCTGGGACTCGCCCGGGACTGCCGCAGCCTGGAGATTCATCTAGAAAGAATATAAGAGCCTTCTTCTCCCTGGTGCCCATGTTCCTCTCTGTTGCTACTCTTTCTGAGCCTTCAGTTCCCTGGGCAGTACCCACAAGTGTGAAAGAGGGAGTGCCCCTTGGAAGCTGGGGAACTATTTAGGCCCAGGAGAAAATGGAAACAAATCCATCAACCGGTGAGCTGTTAAAGAGGCCATGCTCCTGGTAGCAAGAGCTCTGGATCGGAGGGCATGTGCATGCATCCCATTCCTGGCTCTCTTGCCAGCTCTCAGGGGAGGTGGGCAGGCCGACTTCCCAGCTCTGTGCCTCTGCTCCCAGAAGTGAGACAGGAGACCTCTCCTGCCAGTTCACTGTGAGGGTTAATGCTCCGAGAGGTGACAGGTCATGTCTGTATACAGATTCCGACTTCGCTGTTTCAGCTCATATTTATCGTGCTCCTGGGGGTGCCCTTTGACCATCCTAACCACCCCGACAGATAGGTATCCTGAGCTCCAGTTTATAGGTGAGAACGTCGAGTCTCAGAAAGGTTAACTAACCTGCCCCAGTTAACACTGCTGGGAGGTGGCTGAGCCAATAATGACATCCAGGTCTTTGGGTTCTAAGTCCAGTGCCTGCCATAAAAGGAATTTCTCCAGCCTGTTTCAGAGGCAGTGGCTGCCGTGCAAATGCAATCTGTTTTCACCTCCAACACGTCACATCTCCGGGCAGAGATTTTGTTCCCACCTTTGTCATCATTCTGATGTCCCACTATGCATTTGCTGTGAGGAACAACTTGAATCATGAACCAGATTTTAAAGTTGTTGCAAATATTTATCTAGCAACCATGAAACCTGATTTGTGTTTCGTTTATAAGCATGCCAAATGAAGCCACGGAAGGGGCTGCAAGGATTGCAATGTGGTACACATTTCTGGGTAAAAGGTTCTTAGAGGGGCCACAGCTTAAAGGCAATCTATTGTTTAATAGGCCCCAATGACAACCATAATAATCAATGTAGTTATTATCGTGATTGTCATCACTGCTAGATCTTACGTCTTTGTGGCACTCTGACCACTAGCTAATCAGAGCATTCACCTGGGCCTGGCCCGCCCTATTCTTACTGTCTGTCTTTTTTGTCACTCATCACAGACTCCTGCAAGCAGAGGAGCCCTTGGGGAGGTTTCCCAAGGGACCCTTTTCTTTGGCATCCTTAAACAGCTGTCACACTGTCCCAGTTGTTTTTCAAGAAGAAAGTCCCCAGGGTTTTACTGAGGCAGACTTGAACTTGACCTCGTCGTGTTGATTGGTTCACTTTTGTTTTCCCCTGGAAAGAGGGGTGCCAAACCCTGGGTGCCCATGGGTGGATCCTGGCAGGCTTCTACCTTACAGCTCATCACCTGTTTTTTTTCTACCTAGAACATGCGTTTGGACATGTAAGGATTTCAGCGGTTCCTGCAAAGCAAACTTCTCTGGAGGAGCCCGAGAGACCTCTTCTGTACAGAACAGCCTTACACCCCATAGGGCAGTCTGTCAGCAATGCGTTTTAAAGGGGAGCACATAGGTAATGCGTTACGTAGGGTAGTGTGAGGAAGGGGATCTTTCAGCACTTGATCCTGAATGTTATTTGCCAGGTACTTTTAAATAACTTCTGTTGGCTCTTACTCCTAAACATCCTTAGGGGGTGGGTAGGAATTGTCCTCCTTTTGAGAATAAAGAAACCAAGAGACAAACGTCTTCAGGGACACATCCAAGGAGGGAGAAGAGGTGAGAGCCTTTAGTAGAGAGGGTTGCCCTTAGCTACCGTCCTGTGTCCTCTGGCCCCATGGGCACCCAGCAAACACACTGTGGGGGACGAATTCTGGAGTGCGGCTTTCACCCAGGAATTGTCTGAAACATTAACTCGCTGAGAGATGGGATCTCAGTCATCCTCACACAGCAAACGCAGGCTCAGAGAAGTAAGCTATCCGCAGCAAATCACAGGATGAATTAGCGCCTGATAAGCACGGAGAAAGAAGGCTTCTTCCTCCCCATCCACTCCCCGGGCCAGCTTTGAAGAAAGATATATTTTTAAATGCAAGCCTCGTAGAGAAAATGTTCCCTAGCACATCCCCATAGCCTACTAATGGGGCAGTTATTGGCAGCCAGAACCATCAGCCCAGGCTCAGGACTGTCTTCGCAATTTTTATTTCTATTCTCGGCCCCTGGTATATGATAGGGGTTGCTGTCCCTGGAGACTTCAGGGCACTGATGAAAAAGGTTTCAGTGGGTTCTCGCCTTGCTCTCAATTCAAGACTGATTTTGTTCAGACTTTGGGCCTGTAGGCCTGAGGTCATTTACTGAGTTAGTAACCGTTTTTTTTGTTGTTGTTGTTTGTTTGTTTTTGTTTTTTAAAAATTATTATTCTTCACACAGACTCCATGTAAACTGCCCGATGCTTCCCAGAAGGCTGGCGGCCCCTGCGTCGCCCTGAACTGAAGAGGAGCTGAAGTCACAGAAAGCCAGCCACTACTCGATTGCCCAAGAAGCAGTCGTCGCACTGGCCGAGCTTCACAGCGGCTCTCGAGTGCTGAGAAAACCCACTGGAAGGGCTTCCTTTCCCTACTCTGCACATGAGAATAGCCATTCCTGTGTCAGTTTTGCTTCTTTCTGGGCGCTCTGATTAGGATTTATTTCCTTAGCTAGAGAAAATAAAGGGACCTTACAAGGCCTAATTAGAGCGACTCCTCTCTGATGTATTCAAGACACCCTGCTGAATTGGACTGGCGAGTCGCTGTGTATTGTTATTATTGTTGTTTTAAAGAAGCCATTTCTGACCAGGGTGGCTGAAGGAGACGCCCTTTGTCGGCCTCTCATGGTCCTGGCCCTCGCCAAGGGAACTGTTTCTGAACTGCTGTGTTTATTTGAGTTATGTAATATAAACAGCTCCAAGGAGATGGGCTCCTCCACTTTTGTTTTTAGACTCAGCCTGCAGTTGCCCTCTGCAGAGCTTGTCGCTTGGGTGGTTTCCTCCAGCATTCTTTGCTTTGCTGCTGGAGAACAAAATAGCCCTGCCTTGACCCTTCTCGGGGACCAGCCCTTTCCTTTCAATGGCCCAGCAGTGAAAGTGAGGGGCAGCTTATGCTAACCTCCGCCAGGGCTTGAGGGCCCGTCCAAACCCAGCAAAGATGAATCGGGGGTGGGTATGACTTTCCCTGTGACTTCTTCACTGATACATGTTTCCTCTAAGTCCAGAGCATCCCCAGAACATTTCAAACATAATCCCACTTTGTATACAGATTCACACCCGACTTTTCAGGAACGCATCTGGTGTGTAAAACCCATGACTATAGTCAGGAAGAGAAGTTCAAAAGATGTGGTAGATACCAGCCCCGCATTACTTTACTATTCACATCTGCTGAAATCACACATTTTCAAGGCGTGTCCTTGCTAATTAGAGCAAGCTCATGGTTTAGCCCCCTAATGGCTCCACGCAACAGAGAAACACTAAATCTTTTCTCCCTGAGTCTGGCTTGGCACAATGGCATCCGAGGTACAGTGGGATTATAATACATTTTTAGCAATAGCTTTCTTAAAACAACTCTCGATGTGTTGAGTCTCTTATCCCTTTATTTACATGGTTGTCTTAAAGCAGATAACAAATAGTTTCAGAAGAGTTATTAACTCTGAAATTTCTTATTGCAGGTTCCATCTCCTTCTATAGAATTTCATTTTGCAACATTCCCTCTCGCTCTCAAATCACCCCAACACACATGCTCATTATCTCATTATCTATCAGGGTCACCCAGCAACCCTGGGGTAAGAAAGATGTCCTTTTCATCTCTTTAGAACTGTGAGTCTGGGGGAGAGGGGATTAGAGAGGTGGGAGGCACAGAGGTTTGTAGAAGCAGGTCCCTGGAGGCCCAGACAGCACGAATGACCTTGAATGGAGCAAGGGGGAGAATCTGCCAGCCACATTTATTTTCCCATTGGATTCCCGGAAAACTTACAAAATATCTGTATTACAGCGATGAGAGGGACCCAAATAGAATTGGAGATTTTTGTATTAAGAAATACTTCAAGATCTACCAGTCGGAGCCCAGTTGGGGCCGCCAACAAAGCCACACAGCATCCTCTTGTCTCTTACAGCCTTTCAGAATCTCTATATATTTTTCGAGCAGCAGCAGCAGCAGCTTCCAACTCTTGCACATTCGCTAATTTGCCAAGTCCCCAAAGCTGCCCTGCTGTCTCTTTCTGCATTTCCCTCTTTCAAGGTCAAACTCCAGTGCACCTCAAACTTCCACTGCTTTCCAGCGTGGTGTGCGCCTCCGCCTGCAGGGCCCCTCCCCTGAAGGGCGGGAGTCGCGGGGGGCCAGGGTCCTTGTGAGGAGCCCAGAGGAAATATGTGCAGGCCTTGAATTTCTCACACATATTTCAGATGTGCAGGGGTGTGATTGTAAACAGCGTCTTCAGAGCCGGCCTCCCCACCCGTGTCCTGTTCGTATCACCCTAGGGGTTCCAGTAATAGGGCGTAAAAGCAAACAAAGAAAAACAGTAATCTGGTGTTCCAATTGCATTTTTTGTTTTTAGAAAATGTTAATGATAGGTTATTTGATTACCCTAGGTTTGGCCCCACGCGCTCTTGATTAAGCACATCTGGTATTTAGTAACAATATAAGTAGCAGGAGTTTTTTTGGCACTTGAAAAGCAGCTCATCCAATGTTGCCATGCAGTTTGGAAACTCGTCAGTGAGGCCAGCCAAACTTGTGGAGATACAAGACTTTTTCTGCAGGCTGGGCAGCTGGCCAGAACAGCTAAAAAATGTGAATTGGCTAAGAACTGCTGCCACGCAAACACTTCTGGAAATTTCTGTGCTTGGGCCTGCCAAATCCATTATGCACAACATGAATTACAAGAGTTTCTATCTCTCCAAGCAGTTGCTTTTTGAGCTTAATTCTCCTATACGCTTTATGAAACGCCATACACACAACCAAAAATGAGAAAAACACCCCCAAATCCACTACCATCCTTTTTTTTTCTGTCTTTTTCCATTTGGGTTGCCAAGCTCACAGCTTTTCCTGAATTAGGAGAAATAGCCTCAAACTTTGGTTTGAATTACATTAAATCTAAATGTGGGAGGCAATTGTGCTTCCTGGAAATTCTAGAAAGGAAGGATGTTTCACATCAAGGAGACAGCCTAACATCTAGGTAGGAAAAACAATAAAATGCAACAAAAGAGCTTGGAAGGGGAAAAACACATACGCCCTGTTCATGTCCAGCCGTTGGGATTTTGGCCTTGCGGGAAGATTTTGCTCAGACTAGAAAGGAACGCTGTGAGCAGAACGTGCCTGTCTTGTGCTTGAGACTGCGGCCCTGCTTCGAGATGCACTGAGCCCGACGTCTTGGGTTTCTATTCACATCCCTGCAGACTGTCAACCACATGGGCCATTTTAGAAGCAGGGTGTGCCAAGCAGGTCAAAGGGAGAGCACGCAGGAAAGACAGCCAGTCCTTCCAGTCCAATCCTGTTTCTTCCCATGCCTTCCCTCCCTTCCAGGACTGAGAAAGGTTTGCATCATGTATTTTCTGAATCCAAATTGAAACTTGTCTTTTGCTGGTGATTCAGATGTGCAGGATTACTCAGACTCTGCCTAGGATTGTTTTGAAGGGCCTGCAGCTCCACTCCTATTCTCCAGAAGCACTGGAATGACATTATTCATAGGGCATACATAATAGCTAATATGAGATAATCACATTAGCACATTCTGAGACATAAAGTACAGCTAAATCCTTCCAATTCCCACTAGGTGTAATGCTGTCTTGATACACAGCCTTTTTCACGAAAACTGTAAGGTCGCTTCTCCATCATCCCTCCCCGATCCCTTTATTTTCTGGAGTATCTTTTGTCTTAGATACTCCTGTCAATTTCAGCCAATCAAAATTGACGTATTCTAAGAGCTAATGGTCCCAACTTTGCCATTCCATCAAGTTGCTACTCGAGCTTGCGTCTCAGTTTCTCTCTCTGTTGGGAGAAAGGCTGTGTTTGCAGGTGGCCATCCTCCCAGGGCATGGTAGAGCCCAGTACGGCAGAAATGTCATGGGATTTGGCATCAGGTTCTGGCTTGGACACTTGTAACTTTGTGTCCTCACTTCTAAAATGGGAACAGGAACGCCTTCCTCACAGCACAGTCATGAGGAACCAAACGTAATGATAATTATGCAACTGCTTTGCAAACAGTAAAGCAATATACGAATACGGCTTGTCATTATTATCTTGCAAGGCCTAATTGTAGAAATCTGACCACTTACGTTACTGTAAGCATGATACAGAGAGTGTGGGTCAAGATAGTCAATGCCCATGCAGAATGCAATGTGGGAATGTATTACAGCTGGCAATGCCAAGTGATTGTTGATTTCTGCAGCTGATGCAGGATGACCTCTCTCAAGAATAATTTTTAAAGTATGTCACTTGCTCCTCTCTTTCTTTCTCTGTCTGACTTTCTGTCTCTGCTTCTCTGTCTCTCTCTGCCTCTCTGTCTCTCTTTCTCTGTCTGTCTCTTTCTTTCTGTCTCTGTTTTCTGTCTCTCTTCCCCTCTCTCTGTCTCTCTCTCTCTCTCTCTCTCTGCCTGTTTCTCTTTCTCTGTGCCTCATTGTCTCTCTCTGTCTCTGTCTCTGTGTGTGTGTGTGTGTGTGTGTGTGTATGTGTGTGTGTGTGGGTGTGTGTGTCTTCCTCTCTCCTTTTCTCTCTTTTCCTTCAGGAATCAATTGGTAGAAATCACTATTCATATGCCAGTTTACTGTATTGACCTAAGAATGAAGGTGAGGTCGCCAGTGCTAATTAAATTTCCTTTCCCATAGTGAACTGTATCCCAGAACTAGAGTTCACACTAAGCAGTTAAACAGGTTTGGGCATTCGAAAGAAAAAAAAAATGCTGGGGCCCCAAGAAAGCACTCTTGGCCTCATTTCTATTTGGCTCACATTGCCTGTCCTGTTCTTAGCTTAAATTTGGATCACAGGACACATTTTCTCATTTTCCTTTTCTCATGTTCCTGGATCTTTGTTGTAGAATTGTAGGAAACACAGAGTCAGGAGAGTCAGCCAAAAAGTATTTCTCCCCTCCCTGGAAGGTCTCGGGCCCTGCGCAGACACCACATGCTCAGGCCGACTGCATTCCCACGGCGACGGCCTCCTGGCCGCCATCATGACTGTTGTTTTCCTCGCGGTGGCCATAGCTTTTGGATTTTACATTCAGATTGGTTCAAGGGGCTTTTTCCTTTCTCTGTTTGAAGGAAGCCACCCTCTCGATCCCCAGTCAGCGTGGCGTCCTCTCAGCAACCGCTGCTGGTCTTGCTGTGACTCCTGTGCTCCCGGGCTTCCGAGCACACATCTGGAGCTTTTCAATCAGGGTGAGTCCCAGCCGCCAACGAAGCACTGAACAAAAAGGCCACCGCCGGGGAGCTGCAGGGGCACAGACAGAGCCTGGGAGCGGGGCTGACCATGGGGAAGAAGGGAGGTGGGAAAGAAGGCCCGGCCACCTCCACTGCTACAGCCACAGCGACAACAGTCGACAGTGACAGGCCCTGCCTGCCACGCACTGCAGAGTCTGTGGCTCTCCCTGTTAAGAGCAGGCGGCGCTGACGTTCAGTGAGGTCATGAGGATACTCACAGAACTTTCTGGAATAAGGGTCAGGCTGCGAAGCATTCCCCAGACATTGTAACATCCAGCCAGTCACTTGTGGCATTTAGCTTTTAGGTTCATCTCTGTGAATAATCATCACAAATATTTACTGAGCATCCTTCATCTCCTGGAAGCTTCGGGGATTATCTTGCTGAATCCTCACCACAGTAACCCACTGAGGGAGGTGCTACCATCGTCCCTGTTTTTCAAGGGAGAGAACCAAGGCTTGGGCAGGTGCAGTGACCTGGGGCGGTGTGGGGGGTGGGGGTGGGGGTGGGGTCCATTTCTGGCAGTCCTTCTTACCCTCATCCTGATTTAATAATGCTGTTTCTGCATTTACTGCAAAATGGGCTCCCCCAGGGGTTACCTACAGAGACACATTTTCTCTTTTCTCCTCCACTCATGAGCTCAGTTGCGTGCTACGTTATCTGCCTTGTCTTCCCAGGCGTATTTCAACTTCTGCAGAGCAGACTGAAACTATGTCCACCCGGCCAGGGCTTTCATTGCCACCACGCAACTCTCTCCTGTCCCTGCCCCTACCTCATCCTATCAGCTAGCCGTCACAACAGCAACCGGAAGATCCCACACTTTCATTAATAAAGCTAATATTAGAAAGAATCAGTAAAATTTAAGCTTTAGAGTCAAATCCATTGATAAGTGTTTAATACACTGACCATTTCATCTAACATTTTATTTTTTTAATTTTAAAATTAATTAATTGTTTATTGCTTATTTTTTAGAGACAGGGTCTCACTCCAGAGTGGAGTGTGGTGGTGCAAACACAGCTCACTGCAGCCTCGAACTCCTGGGCTCAAACAATCTTCTTGCTTCAGCCTCCCAAGTAGCTGAGACTACAGGTACATGCCACCACACCTGACTATCTTTTGTTTGTTTGTTTGTTTGTTTTAGGGACAGGGTCTTGCTATGTTGCCCAAGCTGATCTTGAACTCCTGGCCTCAAGCAATCCTAATAGTTCGGTCTCCCAAATTGCTGAGATTATGGGTACAAGCCACTGTACCTGGACTTCTTCTGACATTATAAAGCAAAGAATATTTTCAAGAGCTGATGCTACTTGTGCATATTCCATATTTGCTGAGTGCCTACTATTGTGCTTACTATGTCCCCACTAAGTGCCAGGCACAGTTTTCAGCACTGTCTTTCTACAGGCTTAGAAATAGCATAGGCATCTCTTGAAATCCAATGTTCTAGGGAAAGTTTTTCCTGTGATTTTGCACAGAACCCACCACTTCCTGTCCAAGGTGATAGCTTTAGCTGGGAGAGAAATTAAAAATGCCTTCTTGGAATAGCTATCTGATGTGTCTAAATATGATTGCTGATGTTAGCAATAGGACCTTCCTATTAGCAATTGGTTGGGCAACTGTATGTGTGAGGCAGGGAGAGAAAGAGGAAGAAAATACAGCTCACTATTGCTTCCAAATGGCAAGACTGGTTTTCCTACTACCTACTAACCAGTGTAGTTATTAGTGTTACATATCACCTCTGCATCTTATTTATGTAATATTCCAAGAAGCTAAAAAAAAAAACCTCTTTTTTTTATTTTTAATTTTTTTACAAATCTTAGATTTTATGGACACTTGCTAAATTATGTTGAGTAACCACCCCTTCCTAGATCATAATTGCTGTGTAACAAATTGTCATACATTTAGCAGTTTAAAACACCACACATTTACTCACAGCTTCCATGGGCCATGAGTGTGGGGACGAGTGACTGGGTCCTCTGCTCAGGGTCTCTTACAAGACTCCATCAATGTTTCAGCTGGGGCTGGGATCTCATCTGAGGCTCAGGGTCCTCACTCAAGGTCACAGGGCAGAATTCATTTCTTTCAGTCTACAGATCTCATGGCAGCTCGCTTTTTCAAGGCCAGCAAGGGAGAGAGTGAATCTGCTGCTTTTAGTGTCTGACCTCTCGATCTTCTTTTAAATGGCTCATCTGATTAGGGCAGACCCACCCAGGATAATTGCTCTTTTGATTAACTTACAGTCAACTCATTAGAGATCCTAATTACATCTGCAAAAATCCCCTCACCTTTGCCTGATAATGTAACATCATCACGGGGGCAATATCCCATCACTTTTGCCATATACTATTGGCTAGAAGCAAATTAAGGTCCTGCTACCACTCAAGGGGAGGGGATTACGCAAGGGCATGGGACATCAGGGGTCATCTTAGAATTCTGGCAACCAGAATAAGCTACTTGTGGATAGAAGTGTTGTCATACGTATTTTTTGTTCAGTCATTATGCTCAGCGGAGAAATAGGCACACAGCAGAAAAATAACTGATTGGTACGGAGAATTTAGTGATTGGAAATGAATTAATATTTTTAAGACACAAAGTTTCTTGCAGAACACACTCTGAAAAAGGTCATTTTTTACCCCTCAATATGTCTTAATGGGTTGAGGTAGAGAGAAGCGTGGATAGGTATCAATCATAAGAGCACACAGGCTAAAAGAAAGAAAAAATGAGCTGGGACATCTAAGTTCAACTTTCACTTCCTCCTATACAAGCTAGGTGACCTTTTCCTATCTGGAAAGTGGGAGAAATAGTTCCTGTCCTCCCTTACAGGGCTGCTGGGCAGGCAGAATGAGATGATGGGCTGAGAGGGCTTGGAAAGAACAAACTGTGGGTACAAAGGTCTTATTGTCCTGGCCCGGATTGCTAAGGAGATGGTGGTTAATAATATGTTGCTATCGCATAAGGTAAATGCGTGATCACATAGCCAAGAGACGCCTTTTTTTTTCTGATGATCACAGTAAGACCTTCTTGAGAGACAGTCCAAGTCTCTCCAATACAATGGAAAATTGCATTTTCTATGCACACATTCCAGGGGAAAGAGACCCCTCCAGCGTTCTTCTCAGTTTTACCCCAAAGTTGAGTTCTGGGTCAAAAATCTCTCAAGCAGCCTCCACAGCTGACTTCCACAGTCCCCTGTGTGTCTCTGCAAGGAACACAAAGGAAGTGAGATAGTGGGAAGTCTGGGGCCATCTTCGGTCACGTGAGAATTCCCTCTCAGTTAGCCGGGGTGTGCAGCTGCACAGAAGGAAGGCAGCCATGCAGCTCCAGTCCAGGCTGGGAGGGAGCTTTGTAGATCCATCTCCCACTGAGCAGGCTTCCCTCCTGCAAGGGGAGACTCTATCGATAATGTGTTAAGATCAGATTAATGCAGGAAACACACATGAAATAAATAATAACTGTAATAACAGTGGCTGTCATTGCAATGTTTATTTCTGTTAAAAATATGAGATCTACACTAAAGATTTCTTAGGATAATTTTGTCCTTACTTAAAAGAACTGACAGATGTACTTTATAAAAATGAAAATAATTTAACAAATAAAGAATTGGAGAATATTGACTCACCACTCATTTTCCTTGTTTAATCATTGCCTTTTTTTTTTTTTTTTTTTTTTTACTTAGAAACAGCAAGTAAGTTTGTTTCTGTTTTTTTAAAAAAACAGATAGGGAAATTCTACCCTCCCCATGTCTTACCCTCTCCTCAGTTCCCTCCAAGCTGCCATTATGGACAAGGCTATGCTTGGGTTCTAAATTCTCCAGGAAACAACATTATTTAAATGTCACTCTGGGGCTGTTGTCGTGCAAAGAAAACAAGGGTTTTAAATGATATGGAAGCCAGCTTGGTTTATGATTTGCACACCTCAAAGTTTTAGGTTAATGGAAACATCCCAACACCACTATCCCACGGTGATGTTGCTGACTCTTCAGAAAGAACATTCACTTGAGAGAGAGAGAACCTGCATTCTTTCTCTTGTATTCCTGCATCAAGTTAAACATGCATTCTAGAACATGAAGCAGTTTGAGAAAACCACCTTGCTTTTGAGTCACACGTCTGATATTTTTGCATTTGAGATGTTTAACACACAACTTATGTGAGACAGGTACACTATAAACATGGCAAGGTAAGAAACAGAAAGTGTAAGAACTGCTTGGTCTGAACTATGGACTTTCTTGGAATTTTTAAATGAGGGGCTCTTGTTTTTAAAAGCCATGTTGACAAACTGATACTATATTTTTAGCATGCCTTGAATAGAAAACATGCAAGATATGTGAACAATATATTTCCAAATATGTCACATATTTATAAAACACAGTAAATGCATGACAGATTGAGTAGGCTATGTGGAAAAAATAACAGCTGTGGTACACCCTATTTCTTAGCAAATTCATACACAACAAATGACATTCATGTCCAATGTTTTCCAAAATCTATTTTTAACCATTTTAGAAAAAGAGTTAGAGAATGAAGACAAAAGTTTGCAAAAGAAAAATCAGAAGATGGGTGTAAATTTAAGTGACATGTCATGTAATTATCATGTATAAAACTAGCTCTGAATTTTTCCCAGCATGCAGCTGTTTGATGGAAATGATATTAAATGAAGCATTAGAAGTGATCTGCATTTTTAGGTGGGCTGGAATGTCGTATATGAGGGAAAGCATATAGAAAGTTCCAGAATATAAAACATGCAGTATATGTGCCAATGATGCGAAGATTTACTTTGATGGGGTAGAGTTTGCATCAAAGGTCAATGAGAAGCATGGTTTGCAGCAACAAAGACAAGATCAAGTTTGGCATTGAGAAAGCTCCTAGGAGTCAGACCAGGGATGCTCTATTTTAAATCTTGTGCCATCGAGATCCATGGTCAGTTCTGAAGCAGGGAGTGAGCGTGGGAAATCGTGTTTTTAAGGTGATAGTTTTAGTAGCTACGGATACGACAGGGGCAAGTAACCTTTAAGGATAATGGTATGAATCCTTTAATTCTGCAATATAGATCTGCGTGATTTACAAATCATTTCCAAAACCTTAATCTTATTTGAGTCATAGAACAACCCTGTAAAGCAGACAAGAAAAATTTAATCATGGCCAGGCATGGTGGCTCACGCCTGTAATCCCAGAACTTTGGGAGGCTGAGGTGGGCTGATCACTTGAGGTGAGGAGTTCAAGACCAGCCTGGCCAATAGGGTGAACCCCATCTCTACTAAAAATGCAAAAATTAGATGGGCATGGTTGGTACGCGCCTGTAGTCCCAGCTACTTGGGAGGCTGAGACAAGAGAATCACTGGAACCCGGGAGGCAACGTTGCAGTGAGCCGAGATCGCACCACTGCACACCAGCCTGGGAGACAGTGAGACTCTGTCTCAAAAAAAGATTTAATTATTTATATCTTCCTCACAAAGAAACCAAGCACTTGTGACTTCTTCAGGGACACAAAAAGAGGCAGGTCCAGTCCTAATAACCAAGTTATTTGTTTACTTAGTGTGATATCTAGGAGATATGGGATTTCAGGTATTTTTTGCTTCCTCTTTTTTTTAGTTTTTCCTCCTGAATTTTCTACAATGAACAAATATTATTTTATAACCATAAAAATGGCATTAAATATTATTGCTTCAAAAAAGGGAAGAAATCCTCATCCCCATGCCTTCGAGCCTGGCTCTTTTCTCAGCTCCTTACTTAAAACTGGAATTGACTTCCCTGTGCCATCCATTCCTAGCTTCTGCCCTAGGCAGGAGGAGCTGGACTCAAAGAATACATGACTCTATTAACCAGGCCAAGCTGCTGAAAGGTAACACAGAATGGACAGGGCTATGAGTCTGGAGAACTGAATTTGCATCTTAATTTCTACAGAATGGGAAGTTCCTTCATTTTCGTGCGTCCTTGTTTCCTGTTCTGTATCCTTTCTGCCCGATAGGAAGTGTTTCAAGATGCTGAAGCAAACATTGCCTTATCAAAGAAAGGTGATACTAAAGCTACATTTTCATGGGAGACTATTACAATTTCAAAATACTACAGTTAAGTGTTCCGTTTAGCCTTGGCCTGATCAGAGGGAGACTTTGGGCAGCAGGAATGTGGGGAGCGGAAGAGAAGCTGGGTGGGTATGAGGGATGCTAGATATTGAGGTGTTACCCTTGAGTTGAAATTGAACTAATCAGCAGGCATCCTAAGCTTTCCCTGACCCTTCCCTTATGAGCTCTGCTCCAATGGGATGCTCCTGACTAATGGGCATGCCATAGAAACTTAAGCAAGGAGGCCTTCTCATCTAGCAGCCTAGATAATCATAGATGGCCTGCTTCCTTAAACTTGGGCGAGCAACTTGGCCTCTCAATTTCCCACTTTCTCTACCTGTAAATTAATTATCTTACTGGGAGGTGAGGGATATTGAAATCAAATTTCTAAAGGATTTTTAACTCCTTAGAATTCACTGGTTTTAACCTTGGGGTTGGGGCCCCTGGATCCCTTTGAGAATGTAATGATATCTATGAACCCTTCTCCCAGAAAAATATGTACATACCCATCAGCTTTTCATGTAATTTACAAGGTTTATAAAGCTTATCTGTAAACTTCTCATAGGCTGAAAGCAAAATAAAACCTACCTTAAAAGAAAAGTGCAATAAACATATAAAATATTAATAATGTGTCATTTCTACCCTGTAACTGCCATCCTTGTGGGCTTGATTGACAAGTCTATTGCCCTATGTTATCATAGTTATGCTCATTTTATTATTATTAAAAATAGCTTGGTTACCTTTGTTGGTGCTTATTCCACCCCCACACCACCTTTTTCTGGCGGGTTGCAATGGGAATGTTTGAATATTTTCTACTCTGAAGGCTTTGGAACCAAGGATGTATTTGCTATTCGTCTTTTGTGTAGGACAACATAGATTCCTTCCATCTAGGTATAATCTTGTAAATAAGTAAGAATATGCATAATTGAATTGAGCTTTTAAAATGAGTTCTTCTTTATTGCTCTTGGACAGTTAAAATTGCTATGCCTGAGAGAAAAAATGAAAAGTGGCCCTGCCAACACATTACAGGAGACACTTAACATAAGCATTCAATCCACGACTGATTAAAATTTGCATAATTATTATTCTTATTATTTATTCTAAAATAACTGAAAAGCAGCGGTCTTAAAGAAGTTTTTAAAAAGTGATATTTTACGCATAGGTTTAAAAGGAATCAGCCCATTTATTCAATAATGAAAAAGATCATTATTTTCACATTCCCACCTAATGTCTTCTGTTTTCTTCCATCATTATTTAGCTCAGCTGGGAATTAGGCATATTCTTTAGTTATGCTTTAAAAAAAGAACTGGTCTTGTGAAATAGCAATATCTTTCCTAGACAACTGGCTGTACTCCGTATGGAGACACCTGAGTGCATAATGTATTTTTTTTTTTGTACAATGTATAGGTTTGCAGCGCACCAGAATCTGGAGTTTTCTCTCTCTCTCTCTCTCTCTCTCTCTATATATATATACACACACACACACACACACACACACACACGTATTTTTTCCCTTTACTATCTTCTATAAAAGGATCCTGCTATTGATTGCAACTGACTGAGCTGCTTGAGTTGATATCTAAGCAACGCTAACCCAGATAAGGATTAGCATTACATCAGCCGTCAGGCGAGGGAAACTGGCAGCCTGCCAGCCTATAAAAACGGAACGCGTTTGCGTCACTGTTCCCTTGGTGATGCTTCTTGGAGCCTTGTCAGCTGTCCCCTGAGGTTGTTTCCTTAATATGTCAACAGACATTCCTGAATCTTTAATGCTGAATAGCTCTTTTCCTTTTCCAAAAACACTTAGGTGACCAAGCAGCTCGTGTGTCCTGTTGCTATGATCTTTGAAAATGTATTTCTTTCATGAAATAGGTGTTTGTTCTATTCAAAACATTTGAGGGGATTTAAGAAGGTTTAGATTTCTGCTTCTCCATGTTAAAGGACCTATTTTTGCAGAAACAGGGCAGCCAGCTTAGAGCTAAGAGCTGCCTCTCTGCTTTTATCATTCTTAGGAAAAGCCCTTATTCCCTCACCAGCTTACCCAAACCCTCCAATTATCCTGTTACAGTGTGACATTCATTGAACAAAACGGTCGGTTGAAAGACCCGACTGGAATTTGCCCCCATTTATGACTTGCTCTCTGACCTGATCTGAGAATGCCTGTCCACTGCTCACTGCAAGTCACAAACAAGAAAGACTCGTCAACCGTTGCCCATGTGAAATCTCTTTCCTCCTTTTCCCGGCGTCTTTATTCACTGTCCCAGTAGCTTGAGCTCCACATTCATCTTGGCATATTTTACACTGAAAAGTACCATCTGCAAGGAGCAAAGGAAGCCTCGAACTCACGTCCCTTCCTTCTCTCTCTCAGCAAGAACACGTAATGAATGCATGGTAGTTGAGGTGTTTTCCCTGTGCACACCCCTCCAGACTGTTATGTAGTTGCTATAGCAGTTAATCACGGTCAATGGTTTAAGCAGCTTCAATGTGCAGAGGAGTCATTTGGGTTTTGGGGGGTTATTAAATGCGGAGTGGGGGTGTTATTAAATGCACTTAATCCCTAGTGACCATGATGAGTGACTGAGAAAAGAGCCACTGTCCCCTGAGTGAGCTTGTCAGCTGGACTCCACCGTCCAAGGGGCACCGTTGGTGGAGTCTTGTCCTTTGGTGCTTTTGTGGCCAGGAAATCGGCCTTCGGTCTGGGACTCCAAAGACCGCTGCTTCCTCACTCTGCCAGCTGCTGTAACCATCGCTGTTTCTGTTCCACAATTCATGTGCCCCCAGTGCACTTCCCCTGAAGCTCTTGCATCAGCCTCTCTGAAGAAGGTTCTCTCCCATGAACCCCGGGAGAATGGAAACAGAGTTGCCCAGAAGTGGAGAGATTCAGAATTGCTGGGTTTCAGAATTGAAAAGAATGTTTAGAGTGAAACCCAAGCTTCTCATTTCATTTGAAAAATAAAAATCTGGACCAGGCCCGATGGCAAACGCCTGTAATCCCAGCACTTTGGGAGGCCGAGATGGGCAGATCACCTGAGGTCAGGAGTTCGAGACTAGCCTGGCCAACATGGTGAAACCCCATCTCTACTAAAAATATAAAAATTAGCTGGGTGTGGTGGTGGGCGCCTGTAATCCCAGCTACTCGGGGGGCTGAGGCAGGAGAACTGCTTGAACCCAGGAGACAGAGGTTACAGTGAGCCGACACAGTGCCATTGCACTCCAGCCTAGGTGACAAAGTAAGACTCTGCCTTAAAAAAAAAAAAAAAAAAGAAAGAAAGAAAAGAAAAGAAAAAGAAAAAGAAAAACCTGAAGTCCAGAGAAGTCCAATCACTTGGCGAGTGTGGCCAAGTTGGCATCAGACCTGGGGCCAGAACCCATGTCCCTGCACTGGCCTTTGCCCTGTTCAGTACAGCAGCCCGTGAGCGTCCAGGAGCAGGGCAGGGCTGGGCAGACTGTGGGCCCCGTTGCCCTGTCCAGTGGAGTGAAAGGCTCTAGGACCAGCAAGCCATGTGCAGCGTAGGGGTAAGCAGTAATCATGGGGTGCACCTCTGGGGGAGTCGCCTGAGCACAGCTCAGTTTCTCCCCCCAGCTGAATGCCCACAAGAGAGCTCTTTTCTTTCTACTCCACTTAGACTCCACCTAGCTGAGGCATGCTGTTCCTAAGGTGGCATGCATCCCATGGCAGGGATGGAGAGGCAGCAAGGGGCAGCCCGAAAGAGAACCTGGACAGTCCTGGGGACAGCATTTAACTAGAGTCACTCCCTTTTCCTTGGGAGCCAGGAGGGAAAAATAGTATAGGCACATGCAAGGAGGTGGGAAGGAGCCTTTCAGCCTAACATACAGCCTGCACATCCTGAATATGGTCTCCTCACTTTTCTCTTCTCCCAAACTCCATGGGTCCCCCGTGGGCAGAGATACGGAATGACTGGCTGAGCTGGGCAACTATGGTTCACAGCAAAACTCTGAGTTAGATCTCTTGAGTTTCGCTTGATTGCTATGTGATGTTGGGCAAGCATTTATCCTCTCTAAGCCTCGGTTTCCTCATCTATAAAATGGATATAATATTATTTATTTTAAGGAATGTCATAAGGATTAAATGAAATAAAGTCTGTAGTGTGTTTGGCAAAGTGCCTGGCACAAAAGTGATTAGTACCCCTTAGTCGCTGCAATTGTTATCACTTACAGAACAGCTTTTGGAGAGAGTTCCTAATGCAGTTTCTAAACACACATCTTTTCGGTGATAAGGTGGGAAGGCATGAGCAATCAATATATCAGCTTGGTGAACAACAAGGGTAGCCGCAGACAGGGCGGACAGCTTGGTGGAAACAACACAAACTACCTAGCCTCTGACAAAGTTGCATAGCAACCTCAATCCCATGTAAGGGTTAGAGCCAGACCATCCTTGCCGGGGAGCCCACAAGTCTATTTTTAATGGCCTACAACCCTAGCCCTGGGCACTTGGTTCTAACATGCAGTCTAACAATCGGAGGTAGCTGTGGCAAAAGAGATAAAAGAAGCACAAAGTTAATAATGGTTAGCATATTCACGGCACATTGCCATTTAGGCAGGGCTTTAATGATCTCTGCAGGGTAGCCAATGTAGTGTCTCTTGCCATCACATTTTTATAGATGAAAAACAAATCCTCAGGCTCAGGGACTTGTCTCAGACTGAAGAGCAAATAACCGTTGGGAATTAGGCCTCAACTCTCTTCCCTCGAAATCTTCCTCCCTCACCGCATGTCACACTGCCAAGCATACACAGGCTTACACACACAGGTGCTCACATATATGCATGTGTGCACACACACGTACAAGCACACTCATACACATGCATAGACGTGCTTAAAAACATATGCGCACACACACGTACAAGCACACCCATACACGTACATAGACACATGCACACACGTGCATGCATGCACAAGTACACTCACACACCTACCTACACACAAGCACACACAGGGTGAGTGATAATGGGCATGAGGTATACGCACTGGCAAGTGCTAGGTCTGTGCTGCTGTTACTGGTGGCAGGTACCCGAGTAAGGTACCTGTGGCGAATCCCTATGGGTTTGCAGCAACTTCAGTTCTGGCCTTCTCAGAAGAAAGAATTTGACTGAGGAACATGAAGTAGAAGGAGAGGCCGAGGCAAGTTTCAGAGCAGGAGGGAAAGTTTATTAAAAAGCTTTAGAAGAGTGAGGAAAGGAAAGAAAGGAAAGAAAAGAAGGGGCTGGGCAGGGTGGCTCGCGCCTGTAATCCTGGCACTCTGGGAGGCTAGGTGGGCAGGTCACCTGAGGTCAGGAGTTTGAGACCAGCCTGGTCAACATGGAGAAACCCCGTCTGTACTAAAAATACAAAAATTAGCCAAGTGTGGAGGGGGGCGCCTGTGGTGCTTGGGAGGCTGAGGCAGGAGAATCGCTTGAACCTGGGAGGCGGAGGTTGCAGGGAGCCGAGATGGCACCACTGCACTCCATCCTTGGTGACAGAGTGAGACTCTATCTCAAAAAAAAAAAAAAAAAAAAAGCACAACTTGGAAGAAGGCCAAGCGAGTGAGTTGAGAAACCAAGTGCTCAGCTTGCCTCTTGACTTTGGGTTTTATGCGTGGGCATACTTCTGGGATCTTACCGGAAAGCTGGTGATCAGTTTCAGGCGTTTGCTATGTATTAGGATACGGCCTTTCCCTGACACGAGCTGTGACTAATTATTACTTTAGAGAAATGGTTAACAGCCACCTGTCCATTGCCTGATGGTCGCGCCACACTCCTGGTGTATGTCTGTGGGGCCCTCACCTGCCCTGTCACACTTGACTAGCTACCTACTGTGACATACACTTGTTCTAGCTCCCCGGGATTCTTCACTGGGGTGGTTTCACAGCCTGCTTGGACCTCACTGAGGATCCCATATGCCAGTTCACTAACCAGAGCTTTTGCTTCCCTCAAGGGTCTGGGGCTGAGGGCCTGGACACAAGAAAAACCGGAACATCCTCCTTCATGTTTCCCAGTGTTTCTGTTGCCATCAAAAAACAGTGTGCTGATTTGGGAACCAGCCTTTCTCTCTCAGGCTTTGGAATGAGTCATTTGGCAAATAGCTTCATGTGGGAATTACAAATCTCTCATGTCACCTGTGGAAATCCTAGTCTTTAGAAGCCACAGTGGGGTCTTTGTGTTTCTCCATTCTCCTCACTCCTGTGGTGGCTGCAGGGATGAGGAATCACGTATCACAACTGCATGACACACGTCCATTCTGCATGCAGTAGTATACATTTAGTTCAGCTGGGAGGAGGCTGGGAGGTGCCATTTCTGCTGCTAACCCAATTTCTCTACTATCGGGGGCAACCTTTCCTCTCCTGCCTCTGACTCAACAAACCAATTTTAGATTTGGCCAGCTGACTCCCAGAGCTAGCTAGGGATCTGCCACAATGCTCATCTCTGCGTTTCCTCTGCTGCCAAGAGAAAGACTTAATTTGGGAATACTTGGGACATATTTTGAGGGAACATTTTCTTACTGTGAGTTCCATACAGGTTTTTGGGGTTTCTTTTATTCTTTGGAGGATAAAAATCATTACAATAAAACCATCAATCTTTTTATGCCTGTGATATGTATGTTCTTTTCATGGTTGATTTATTGAGCATTTTCCCAGGAGACAAGAAAGTAGCTCATAATTTTTTAATAGCAAACTTCTATCCCAGTAACTGCCACACACGTGAATTCACTCCAGACGTATTTATTGAGCACCTTCTGTAGTTCAGGTACTATTCAGGGAGCTGAGGATATGGCAGTGAATGGCACAAACACAGTTCTTGTCTTTAGGAAATTTATATTCCAGGAATAGCTAAAAATAAATTTCATAGATAGGTCATAGACCAAAATCAGAATTAAGGTCAATCCATGAAGCATCACTTGAACTTGATGGCCTATTTTTATTCATACATTTTAAAGTGTTGTTATCAAATCACGTATTGGTGACTCGAAGGCGGGGACTGTGGCTGAGAATTGAGTCCTTAGAAGCGGACTGAGAAGCTAACATAATTTAGATAGTTCATTTTTTCTTTCTTTTTTTCTTTTTCTTTTTCTTTTTCTTTTTTTTTTTTTTTTTTTTTTGAGACGGAGTCTCTCTCTGTCACCAGGCTGGAGTGCAGTGGCGCGATCTCGGCCTGCTGCAACCTCCAACTCCCTGGTTCAAGCAATTCTCCTGCCTCAGCCTCTGGGGTAGCTGGGATTACAGGCACACACCACCATGCCCAGCTAATTTTTGTATTTTTAGTAGAGACAGGGTTTCACCATGTTGGCCAGGATGGTCTCGATCTCCTGACCTCATGATCTGCCTTCCTCGGCCTCCCAAAGTGCTGGGATTACAATCGTGAGCCACCGCACCCAGCCCAGATAGTCCATTTTTTTCTTTAGGGACGTAGAAAACAACTATTTATAAACTGCTTATTTTTGTAAATCTGGCCTCTGGTTGATTTTAATTGGTGGCTCATTCATTGACTCATTCATTTATCTGTTGAATGCTGTGGTGGGCCAGGCACTATGCTCTGTGGAAAAACACAAAGTATAATGGTCCCTGCCCTCAAGGAACTCATGATCTTGTAAGGAAAGTAGACGTGGAGACGATTGGATTGTTGTGGTGCAGCATGTGTTAAATGATATATGTGAGGTGGGGGTAATCAGCTCCATCTGCATGGGCAAGGGGATGACACAACTTTCCAGGGCGGAGATGACTTGTGAATTGTGTCTTTAAAGACACCTACAAATCTAATAAGAGCCAGTGCCTTGACTCCATTCGTTTCTCTTCAACCTTTGTCCTACGGCGGCTGTAAGGGATTTGGCCACATTATCCGGCCACCAACAAACAACGAAACCAGCCTTTCTATTGAGTAAGCTACTTAGTATTCTATTTTGTGCAATCAGAGATTAAATTCCAACTTCACTGACACTGAAGATGAAATGGCTAATTATACACAGTAATTGCATTTAAAATCCATGCCTTTGAATGACTGATGAAATCTTTTTTAAAGGCTCCTGAAACTCAGTGCACTCAGCAACGGTCTGTGGTTAAGGGGTAGTATATTTTCAGTTTTGTCGTGTGTAGGCACAGCTTCCTAAGCACGTCTTTTCCTTGAATTCAGTCTGTGCATTTAAAGGAATACTTTTGCTGCCCTTGATCTCTGCTTCACAGTCATTCATCTGACGTAAATCAGAAAAAGAGAAGTGTATAGGTGCATATAGGTGCATGTAAATGCATGTAAGTGTATATGTACATTTAAGGAAAGAAAGTGAGACAGAGAAGGAGAAAAGTATTAAGCTGGCTGTAGTAAACAGTCCTCAATGTACATGTGTATTAAAACATCACATTGTGGCCAGGTGCAGTGGCTCACGCCTGTAATCCCAGCACTTTGGGAGGCCGAGGTGGGTGGATCACATCAGGAGTTCGAGACCAGCCTGACCAAACATGGTAAAACCCCATCTCTACTAAAAATACAAAAATTAGCTGGGCGTGGTGGTGCACACTTGTAATCCCAGCTACTCAGGAGGCTGAGGCTGGAGAATCCCTTGAACCCGGGAGGCAGAGGTTGCAGTGAGCCAAGATCTCGCCACTGCACTCCAGCCTGGGAGACAGAGCAAGACTCGGTCTCAAAAACAGAAACAAAAACACCACATTGTATACTTTACATATATAACTTTTTTATAAAAATAAACAATTTTTTAAAGATAAAAAACAGCTGGGCGCGGTGGCTCGTGCCTGTAATCCTAGCACTTTGGGAGGCCGGGGCCAGCAGATCACTTACGGTCAGGAGTTTGAGACCAGCCTGGCCAACATGTTGAAACCTCGGCTCTACTAAAAATACAAAAATTAGTTGGTCGTAGTGGTGGGCACTTGTAATCCCAGCTACTCGGGAAGCTGAGGCAGGACAGTCGCTGGAACCCAGGAGGCAGAGGTTGCAGTGAGCAGAGATTGCACCACTGAACTCTAGCCTAGGTGACAGAGCAAGACAGCAGCTCAAAAAAAAAAAAAAGAAAAAGAAAAAGAAATAGTAAGATAACATAAGTGTAAGTATAGATTATAGTAAGATAACATGAATTGATAATAATTGTATAATTGTGTGATAACATTATAGTAAATTTTATTTTTAAAGTTTTCTATATATTTTTAAACGTGTAATTTAAACTTTTAGAATTTATAGTGTTTTAAATATATACTTGAGACTCTGCAGTGTTCTTACTCATCACTTGAGTCATTAGTTATGAAAATGTATTCAGTCATTTATTGGAATTTATTCATTGAATCCATTATTCATTATGAACACCTGGGGAAATGGAAGGTACATCGTCCTTACCTATTGTTTTTGCCTAAGCCCATGCTTCTGCTGTGGAATGCAGCTCAGAACATGGCTGTGTTTTTGGAGGGCATTCAGTTTAGTTTTCTCCCAACTTTATTGCTAGTTGAGGCTTCTGGAACTGTTTCAATTGGACACAAAATGAAGGAAGTTATGTCAGATGAATCATTTCACTGTGTGTTGCTTTACAGAATCACTTCCCCTGGATAATTAATAAAAGATTGACAGGAAGAATGTCCCCAGAATAATTAGCAGGCAGTTTCCGAATGGTAACTTTTATTTTTCTCATGGTTCAGTCAAACTGAGCACCTAGTTTTTGCCATTTGAGGATTTTTGACAGAAACAGAGGCAGCCTTAGAACCACTGCAAAGCTGCTTTTTGTTAGAGCACAGCATATGCATTTATGGAGCAACAATTCCCAGTCCTCCTCACCATAAAAACACCATGGAAAATCCTCAGGGTGACCTCCTGCAAGAGGCCCTGCCCAACTGCTAAAGCTGCCTCTCCAGAATCCCTTGTTCCTCACACTGGTTTTTCATTTTGTAGCTCTGACTCGCATCTTTGTAATGAGGTGAAGTTTCTAGCTTCTAGGCAAATAAGTCAGGCACTGCAAAGTCAAGTGGCATGAGGTATTTTTGTTTTGTTTTTACATAAAATGGCATGAAAATGTTTTCAGAGACAATGCCAGGAGTCCTAAATCCTGCTTGGTGAAAAAACATTTAGAGCTCACGCTACATCCAATAGCTTTGAACCCTACAAACTAATCTGGGGACAACAAACTCCGGTGCTCGTTCGGTGAAAATGCTGATCTGATTAGCAACCTTCTTTTTTCTTACTGTGGTTTTAATAATTTTGCTTTTAAACTAATTTTGCTCCTTTTTGCAGTTATCTTTTCATATATGTTTTATTTCAGCAGGATAATGTTTTCTGACTCAACTGTCAGACTGGTGTACACTGCAAGTTGATTTTAGAATCCTGATAATCTTGGCCGGGTTCCGGTGGCTCACGCCTGTAATCCCAGCACTTTGGGAGGCCAAGGCAGGTGGATCACCTGAGGTCAGGAGTTCGAGACCAGTCTTGCCAACATGGTGAAACCCTGTCTCTACCAAAAATGCAAAAATTAGCTGGGTGTGGTGGCGTACTCCTGTAGTCCCAGCTACTCTGGAGGCCGAGGCAGGGGAATCACTTGAACTCAGGAGGCGGAGGTTGCAGTGAGCCGAGATGGTGCCACTGCACTCAAGCCTGGGCGACAGAGCAAGACTCTGTCTCAAACAACAACAACAACAACAACAAAAGAACCTGCTAATCTTGTTAATATTAAAAATAAAACTCTGGCACTAATCAGGTTTGTGACCTCCTGCAAGTCAGCCGAATGCTTTGAACCTCAGTTTTCCCAACTGTAAAATGAGGGGTTTGCACTAGAATATTTCTAGTTCCCTTCAGTGCCTACACTCTGTGATTCTGAAGCATGCCTGGGTTGGCTTTGAGCAGAACTTTTCACAGATTTCTTGTTGAGGTCACTGAGGGCTCCCTGTCTATACTGTCCCCTCCATTGCTACCCTCCCTCTCTCCTGTCTCCATCCCTCCTCCACCTCTACCTAGGAGCTCACCTCCCAGCCTTTCATGGGTCTGCTCCCCGTAGCCCAAGAGCTAAGACCCACAGGCCACATGGAGGAGGCCCACCTTCTCAGTGGGGAGCTCTGGGTTGCCACTGGGCCATCCTCAGCTTGACCCTGATCTGTATCCCCCGACCCACCCCCCAGCAACTAGGGAACCTCATTGCAGCAAGGTGAGACTCTGCGTCTTCCGAGATGAAAACAAATTCAGTGATCTTCCAACTTCCACCTAGGAACCCTGAGACCAGAAGGCATAAATACACCTCTCTGGCCAGAGGTGAGAGATTTCTTTGAAAACTGATGTTAGATTTTAAAAGTTCATGGAAAGTTTGCGTTTTATTCCATACTAGACCAATTTGTTTTCATATAAAAATGTTGTTTTTTAAAAAAATGGAGAAGCTAAGCAACAAGTAACTCTAAAGCTCCAGGAAATGTGCTAAGTTTGCCCATGGCTGGGAGTACTTTTAGATCCCCATCGTCTCTCTTCTGCCCCCATCCCTTTCAGGATCTGCCTCTTTAAACATGTATTCCAGTTTGAGAACAAGGAACCATTTGTGCAGCTGAAAGAAGGACTAGTTGCATTTCTTTTTTTTTTTTTTTGAGATGGAGTCTCACTCTGTCATCCAGGCTGGAGTACAGTGGCCCGATCTTGGCTCACTGCAAGCTCTGCCTCCCGGGTTCATGCCATTCTCCTGCCTCAGCCTCCCAAGTAGCTGGGATAACAGGCATGCACCACCACGCCCAGCTAAGTTTTTTTGTATTTTTAGTAGAGACGGAGCTTCACCATGTTGGCCAGGCTGGTCTCAAACTCCTGACCTCAGGTGATCCGCCTGCCTCGGCCTCCCAAAGTGCTGAGATAACAGATGTGAGCCACTGCACCCAGCCTCCCCTTCTTATATAGGTGCATTTTATGTGCATTTAATGATACATGTACATTTTAGTGATTTTTTTTTTGTCTTTAACCACTTGGTAGGGAGGGGAGCACTCTGAGGGGGTGCTTTGGGGCACGTGAAGTTTCTCATTTTCTTCCAGGCGATGCGAGGTGTTGGGGTGGCTGGCTTTGCAGGGGCTCTGGGCCGCTCCAGATGAGTCAGATACATCCCTGCCCAGGGTTTCTCCTCACCTGGGACACTGGGGTATTCCGTTCATCTCTCCCAGTGCTTATTCTTCGCTGGGACACTGGGGTATTCTGTTCATCTCTCCCAGTGCTTATGAACTTTTTCGACCTTGTTGGAAACTTTGCTATTTTCACAGTCTGTGGAACTGAAACTTAATGTTTCACAATTTACATGGCTAATTGTATGTATTTATGATTATTCTATCACATGTCTACCAGGCTTTTGTTTGGTTTTTGGCCCTGGGAAGGAAGGGGAGGCACCGCCCTCCGGACAGTCCGCCCAGGCCTCCCGTTGGGTGGGGTCTGAGGGAGGGACTGTCCATTTGAATATTGAGGAGACAGCAAATACCTGCAGGGCAGGGGGCTGCTGTGGAGTCAGATGAAGATCTATCTGAGAATATAGTAATTTGAAATTGGTCTTTCACAAGGCACCATCTTAGCTTCAGTGAGAATGGCTATTATCAAAAAGAGAAAACTAACAAATGCTGGCAAAGATAAGGAGAAAGGGGAACCCTCATACGCTGTTGGTGGGAATGTAAATTAGTACAGTCACAATGGAGAACAGTTTGGAGGTTCCTCAAAAACCTAAAAATAGAACTACCATATGATCCAGCCATCGTGTTGCTGGGAATATATTTAAAAGAAGGGAAATCAATATATCGAAGAGATATCTGCATTTCCATGCTTATTGAAGTACTATGCACAATAACCAAAATATAGAATCAACTTAAGTGTCCCTCAAAGGATGGATAAAGGAAATGTAGTATACATACACCGTGGAATATTGTTTAGACATAAAAAGGAATGAAATACTGTTATTTGCAGTAACATGGATGGAACTGGAGGACATTAAGTAAAATAAACCAGGCTCAGAAAGACAAATAATGCATGTTCTCACTCACATATGGGAGCAAAAAATTTTGATCTCTTGGAGGTAGAGAGTAGAATGGTGATTATCTGAGGCTGGGAAGCATAGTGGGGAGGGTGGTATTAAGAAGGGTTGGTTGGGCTGGGCACGGTGGCTCATGCCTGGAATCCCAGCACTTTGGGAGGCCGAGGCAGGCGGATCCCTTGAGGTCAGGAGTTCGAGACCAGCCTGGCCAACATGGTGAAACACCATCTCTACTAAAAATACAAAAATTAACCAGGCGTGGTGGTGGGCACCTGTAATCGCAGCTTCTCGGGAGGCTGAGGCAAGAGAATCACTTGAACCCGGGAGGCGGAGGTCGCAGTGAGCTGAGATGGCACCACTGCACTCCAGCTTAGGCAATAGAGCCAGACTCAGTCTCAAACAAACAAAAACAAGAAGTGTTGGTTGGGGCCTGGAGGGAGGTGAGGAGGGCTAATGGGTACAAAAAAGTAGAAAGAATAATACCTACAAGTTACTATTTGATAGCATGAACAGGGTGACTATAGTCAATAATAATTTAATTGTACATTTTTTCCTTTCACTCTTGTTGCCCAGGCTGGAGTGCACTGGCGCGATCTCAGCACACTGAAACCTCCGCTTCCCGGATTCAAGCAATTCTCCTGCCTCAGCATCTTGAGTAGCTGGGATTACAGGCATCTGCCACCACGCCCAGCTAATTTTTTGTATTCTTAGTAGAGATGGAGTTTCATCATGTTGGCCAGGCTAGTCTTGAACTCCTGATCTCAGGTGACCCACCCACCTCGGCCTCCCAAAGTACTGGGATTACAGGCATGTGCCACCGTGTCTAGCCAATTGTATATTTTAAAATGAAAAAAGGCTGGGCGTGGTGGCTCGCGTCTCCCAGCACTTTGGGAGGCCAAGGCGTGTGGATCACTTGAGGTCAGGAGTTTGAGACCAGCCTGACCAACATGGTGAAACCCCGTCTCTACAAAAAATACAAAAATTAGACAGGCATGGTGGTGTGCACTTGTAGTCCCAGCTACTTGGGAGGCTGAGGCAGGAGAATTGCTTGAACCTGAGAAGCGGAAGTTGCAGTGAGCAGAGATCGCACCACTGCACTCCAGCCTGGGTGACACAGTGAGGCTCCATTATAATAAATAAATAAATAAATAAATAAAATGAAAAAAGAAGAGTTGGTTAATTGGTACAAACATTCTGTTAGATAGAAGGAATAAGATCTAGTGTTCAATAGCACCGTAAAGAGAGGCCAGGTGCGGTGGCTCACGCCTGTAATCCCAACACTTTGGGAGGCTGAGGCGGGTGGATCATGAGGTCAGGAGTTCAAGACCAGCCTGGTCAAGATGGAGGAACCCCGTCTCTGCTAAGAATACAAAAATTAGCCAGGCGTGGTGGTGCGTGCCTATAGTCCCTGCTACTCGGGAAGCTGAGGTAGGAGAATCACTTGAACCCAGGGGGCGGAGGTTTCAGTAAGCTGAGATGGCGCCACTGCACTCCAGCCTGGGCGACAGAGTGAGACTCCGTCTCTAAATAAATAAATAAATAAATAAAATTAAAAGTAAATAAATAAAGTAAAAATACCACCATAGAGTGACTAAACAATTATTTATTGTATATTTCGAAATAGCTAGAAGGGAGAAGATTTGGAATGTTCTCAACACAAAGAAATGATAAATGTTTGAGGTGACGGATATTCCAATTACCCAGATTTCATCATTACACTTTGTATGAGTGTATCAAGAAAAAAAAGCAATTAAAAAAAGAAATTCGTATTTCAGATCAAAGCCGAGTGTGGCCCTAGCTGCACCCCAGCACCCTCAGCTGCTCATTTACAGCAGCATGCTATAAGGGTCCTACCTCACCAGGGGGTGTGGGTGCACTTGAACTGATTTTATGTCAGGACATGAGTGCTAAGTATTATTACAGTAATATGAAGAGAGCCACTATTAGCATTTGTAAGCCCCAGGGATACTTGAAAATCAGAAACTCACAGAGGTGCTGGGAATGGCTGCCTGAAAGCTGGGAAACCTAGTTACTTATGCGCCATCACCAAGCTGCCAGCACTGAACTCATCATGGTGCAGAGAAATTTGGATTGCATCAGCCTGAAAGGGGGCTGGGGATCTAGAAGGGGTGGTAATTTTTTAAAAAGTCTTTTTCTATGTGTTTATTTAGTCAACAAATATCGACTGAGTGTCAGCATTTGCTCCTGGCAGCGGGTGAAGGTAACCTCTGATGCAGCCAGCCTCCAGGGAGGGAGGGATAAGCCTGAGGGTGGGGCTGTTGGGGAGCTGGCAAGAAGCTGAAAGGCTTGTGGGGCAGATGGACAGAAAAGTATTTTGTGAAATGAATGAATAAGTGAATAAAAAAGGCCAGCAGGTAGATGGTCTAAATAGGGCTGGGGTAGATCCAGGATAGTTAGGGGCAGAAAACCCACGGGAAATCACTGGGTGGGAGAGTGTGCAGCCTCAGAGGTACAGCACACGCGGTGGAAGTCCCGGGTGCAGACCCGGGTTATTCACAAGAATCCAGCTGCACAAGAAGGCAGGGAGAACAGGGCAAGGCCAGGCTCTGGGAAATAAGCTGGCCCAAGTAGCTTTTTTTGTTGGTTTGTTTGTGTTTTTTTGAGACAAAGTTTCACTCTTGTTGCCCAAGCTGGAGTGCAATGGCACGATCTCGGCTCACAGCAACCTCCCCCCCGCCGGGTTCAAGCAATTCTCCTGCCTCAGCCTCCTAAGTAGCTGGGATTATAGGCATGTGCCTCCATGCCCGGCTAATTTTGTATTTTTAGTAGAGACAGGGTTTCATCATGTTGGTCAGGCTGGTCTCGAACTCCTGACCTCAGGTGATCTGCCCGCCTTGGCCTCCCAAAGTGCTGGGATTACAGGCGTGAGCCACCGCGCCTGGCCCCAAGTAGCTTTTCTAAGCAACAATGCCAAATCCTCTGTTCACCCACCCATAAACCTCCCACTCTTTAGCCTGATCTTCTCTCCTCTGCTTTCCCAGCAGCAGATTTTTGGACCTAGTCTTCCATCTCCATTCTAGCTCCATGTGTTATAAGTAGTTTCTCATTTAATCCTCATGTCAACAACTTGGTAGTTGGCACTGGCCAGGCTTTCAGATGAGGAACCTAGGCTCAGAGAGGGTAAGTACTTTGCCCAAAGTCACACGGCTAGTAAATGTGAGAACTAGGATTCACTCATTATTAAGAAGCTTCATCTCGGCCAGGCGCAGTGGTGCATGCCTGTAATCCCAGCACTTTGGGAGGCTGAAGCAGGCGGATCACAAGGTCAAGAGATAGAGACCATCCTGGCCAATATGGTGAAACCCTGTCTCTACTAAAAATACAAAAATTAGCTGGGCGTGGTGGCGCATGCCTGTAGTCCCAGTACTCGGGAGGCTGAGGCAGGAGAATTGCTTGAACCCGGGAGGAGGAGGTTGCAGTGAGCCGAGATTGCGCCACTGCACTCCAGCCTGGTGACAGAGCGAGACTCTGTCTCAAAAAAAAAAAAAAAAAGCTTCATCTCGATGACTTCCCAATCCCTCCCAACTCGGAGGTTCTGTATGTCTATGGAATGCCTTGGTGAAAGGAAAGAACACAAGCTTTGAAGTCAGACATACCTGGTCTGAAGTGGGACATACCTGGTCTGACTTCAAAGCCTGTGTTCTTTCTCTTTCACCAGGGCATTCTACAGACCCACAGAACCTCTGAGTTGGGAGGGATTGGGAGGTCATTGAGATGAATCTTCTAAACAATGAGTGATTCAGTTTTCCAGCACTCTCCATAAGCCGAAAGCTGGAATATGTGACTGTGTTCTTGCTTAGGCAAGTGGCAAACAAGGGCAGAAAGAAAGAGGAAGAGAGGGAAGGAAGAAGGAAAGGAATGAAGAAGGGTGGGAGGGAGAGAACAAAAGTTCAGCTTCAATGAACGTATAGTATTTTGAATTTTTTTGATGGAACAATCTAGACAGAGCTATTTTAGTTTCACCATGCCTGAACATCTTGCAATTTATGTTTAGCTTTTTTTTTTTTCTTTGTCCTGGTCTCTTTACCTTGACTTGGCATGTGCTCTTTTCTTCCCAGGCAAGACTTTGCCTCCTTATGATAAAGGTTCTAATTTGCTTCCTAGTAATAATGCTTCTCCATCATATCTCCCACTGTAGCCCAATGTCAAGATGAGCCCAGGGGAGCACCCACCTGGCCTGCCCAGGCTCCTGAGCAAGACTAAACCAGAAAGCAGATAGAAAATAGGCTGCATGCACCTCCCCAGCTGATTTAGGGAAGAGTAGGACCTTTCTGGAGTCTGGCACCTTAGGGAAACAAATCCAATAGCATGAAGTTGAAATCGGTTGCAATTAGGTGAACTGGTTACATCATGCGCAATGTGAGGGAAACAGCCCTGCAGACCTTAAGTAGCAGTAACACTGTCTAAATCAAGTTTGTTCAACCCGCGGCCCAACACAAATTCAGAAACTTTCTTAAAACATGATGAGTTTTTTGCAATTTTTTTTTTTTTAGCTCATCAGCTGTCGTTAGTATATTTTATATGTGGCCCAAGACAGTTCTTCTTCCAGAGTGGCCCAGGAAAGCCAAAAGATTGGACACCCCTAATCTAAATCTTTTGCAGATTTTGCAGATTTGAGGGCTTTTGTTTGTTTATCTTGGGGCCTCTCTGGAGTTCCAGGTCAGTGGGGAGGAAGCCTGCAGACAGCA
Organism: Symphalangus syndactylus; assembly: GCF_028878055.3. Taxonomy (NCBI): domain Eukaryota; kingdom Metazoa; phylum Chordata; class Mammalia; order Primates; family Hylobatidae; genus Symphalangus; species Symphalangus syndactylus. Next base: position 78,967,242 of record NC_072434.2, on the reverse strand, counting down.
ACTTCCAAGGAACCCTGGGGATGGGGTTGGGAGGGGGTGGGACAGGACCAGCACTGCAGATGGGCACCGCCTAGTGCCTGGAAATATGTGAAGCAGCACAGGGCTCTAAGAGCACAAGAAGACATGCTTCCTGCCCTCTTGTGACTTAGGATCTAGGCCAGGGACCAATTAGAAGACAATTAAGGACTTAACTGTGAGAGAAATCAACTCTAAGGGTAATAAGAATTTGCAAATAGAAAAGACTTCTGTGGCTGTGGATTGGAAAGATTTGAGTAAGGACTTGAAGCCTGGGAAGGATTTGGGTGGAGTGGAAAGAAGGGCATCAGGGCAGGGTTGAGGAAGTAGAGGAGGCAGAAAGACAGAAAGTCCCCATTAGGGTGCGATGAATTAAAATAGAAAATAGCCTGTAATCCCAGCTACTTGGGAGGCTGAGGTGGGAGAATCACTTGAACCTGGGAGGCGGAGGTTGCAGTGAGCTGAGATGGCACCATTGCACTCCAGCCTGGGTGAAACAGCAAGACTCTATCAAAAAATAATAATACGAAACAAATAGAAAATAACGACACTTTACGCTTGTCACAGTTCTCCAAAGTAATTTTTATATATTGTCTCCGGTAATTTTCACAATGCGTTTGGGAATATACAATCCTCTTCTCTGGGCATAGCTGGTTGGGGTGAGGGTGGGACATCTGACCTCAAGTGGGCAATTACGTCTCTCCCACTCCCATTGGACTGCTGGATTTGCAAGCTGAGGGAGGTTCAAATTATTATTTTAAAGGAATTTTTTTATTTCCATAGGTTTTTGGGGAACAGATGGGTTTTTTGTTGTTTGTTTGTTTTTTGAGACAGAGTCTCACTCTATCGCCAAGCTGGAGCACAGTTGCGCGATCTCAGCTCACTGCAACCTCCGCCTCCCGGGTTCAAGCAATTCCCCCCTACCTCAGCCTCCTGAGTAGCTGGGACTACAGGTGCGCACCACCATGCCTGGCTAGTTTTTTGTATTTTAGTAGAAACGGGGTTTCACCATGTTGGCTAGGATGGTCTTAATCTCCTGACCTTGTGATCTGCCTGTCCCAGCACTCCCGGCCATGAGTAAGTTCTTTAGTGGTGATCTGTGAGATTTTGGTGCACCCATCACCCAAGCAGTATATATTGAAGAGGGAGGTTCAAATTAGTTTATTCCAGGTGGCTAAAGCTGTAGGAGGCAAAGTTTGGAAGAATGGAAAAGTAGAGGCACCTGGTCTAATGGAAGGGAGAGAGAGAGAGGAATAGAAGAAGAAGCTTGTGTTCAGATATTCGGGGGGGCGGGCAGGAAAGAAAAATGAAGAGCTGCCAATGTTAGAATCTAGGGCCAAGTTGGATTGAGACATCCCACAATTCTTACACCAAAGATCCATTTTTACTGAGTCATGTTGAGTTTCTCCTTTCAATAAAAACATTCCTAACTAATATACACACCTTGTCTCATTTCATTATGCAATAGTCCTTCTAACAAGATTAGTTTCATCATTTCCCTTTTATGGGCCACTTAGGTTTCAAGAAAGAAATGAGACTCAGTGAGAAATGTTCCCAAATCATCATCAACTGGTATGTGATTGAACCTTGATTCAAATCCAGATCTGATTTCAAAGCCCAGGGTCTTCAACTGCTCCCCCATAGCACTGTCTTCATTTCTTAGGAGTGCCAGGAACAAAGCACTGCAAACTGGGTGGCTTGAAACAACACAAGTTTATTGTCTCACAGTTCTGGAGGCTAGAAATCTGAGATCGAGGTGTCGGCAGGACCCACTCCCTCTGAAACCTGCAGGGGAGAGTCCTTCCTTGCCTCTTTTAGCTTCTGGTGATGCCAATAACCCTAGGTGCTCCTTGACTTGTAGCTGCAGTACTTCAGTCTCTGTCTTCCCATGGCCTGCCCCCTCCTGTGTCTGTGTCTCGGCATCTCTCCTCCTTTAGTAAGTGCACCAGTCATATGGAATTAAGGGCCCTCTCTACTCTAGCATACCTCATCCTAGCTTGGCTACATCTGCAAAGACCCTATGTCCAAATAAGCTCATGTTGACAGGTACTGAGGTTAGGACTTCAGCATTTCTTCTTGGGAAACACAATGCAACCCATCATGTGGTTCCAGAGAATGAAATCTAACTGAAAAAAGAACTGAGGCCAAAAGATGCAGCAAATTACCCAGGTGGCTGAGCCAGTAAGTGGTTAGCCAGAGCTCACACTAGCTCTCTCTCTCTCTCTCTGCTCTGTTCTCTTTCATGTTATGGCTGGGATAGTGTGGTGAAAGGAAGACATCTTGGACCCCCAAAATCACTAAGGAAAACTCAAGCCCAGAACTGCTTAGGACGAACCTGCCTCCCATTCTATTCACAGTCACTCCTCTGCTCACTGAGATAGATGCCTATCTGATTTCCCTCCTTTGGAAAGGCTAATCAGAAACTCAAAAGAATGGATCACCTGTCTGTGACCTGGCAGCTCCCTCCCACTTTGAGTCTTCCTGCCTTTGCTTCAAGTGCCCCACCTTTCCAGACTGAACCAACGTACTTCTTACATATATTGATTGATGTCTCATGTCTCCCTAAATGTATAAAACCAAGCTGTGCCCTGATCACCTTGGGCACATGTCATCAGGACTTCCTGAGGCCGTGTCACGGGCATGTCCTTATCCTTGGCTAAATAAACTTTCCAAATTAACTGAGACCTATCTCAAATTTTCGGGGTTCACAGTGTACGAGTCTGTTCTCATGCTGCTAATAAAGACACATCCGAGACTGGGTAATTTATAAAGGAAAAAGGGTTAATGGACTCACAGTTCCACCTAGCTGATGAGGCCTCACAATCATGGCAGAAGGCAAAGGAGGAGCAGTCACATCTTACATGGCAGCAGGCAAGAGAGAGCTTGTGTAGGGGAACTCCCATTTATAAAACCATCAGATCTCATGAGACTTATTCACTATCACAAGACTAGCACGGAAAGACCTACCCCCATGATTCAATTACCTCCCACTGGGTCCTTCCCACGACACATGGGAATTATGGGAGCTACAATTCAAGATGAGATTTGCATGGGGACACAGCCAACCCATATCAGATAGGTAAAGATATCTTATAGGCATAGGAGAAAGGTCACAGAAAATAATATAAATTCGAGATGTTTTGACAAAAAGCAGATATTTACATCTTTGATGAGCTTGCTAAAACAGAGCATAAAGAAGCTAAAAGGACAATGGGAACAAGGAGTGAGGAAAAAAGAGGAGCTAGCAATCAAAATACAGCAATTGGTTTATTCAGTTGTTCATTCATCCCGTTATTAAATGGGCACAGTGGAGTGTCACTCATCTAGTAAATTTTAATGTGTGGTGGCCATTATAAATGTGCATTTGTGTGTTTAAATGCGTGGTTGACATTTGTTTTCTCCTGTCCTCTGTTATACGTCTTTGGATAATTCCAAAAGATGACTTGGCTTTATAGTCTTGCAAGAACTAAGATTTTTGGCCTGAAACTTAGTCTTGGCCATCAGTAGTAAATTTAAAACTAACATCCCTCAGGAAGTACTAGAATTAGCTAAACAAGGGAAGGAAAAAATGGATAAAGTCTGTGACTAATAATAGTACAGATAACGTGACAATTCAGTTCATCTCTGGAAACTCCTAGCAAATAGTCATCTCCAAAATACGCTTCATATTTTCATTAACAGGCCTTGGTTAAGTGTCCATCACCTTCAAGATCTCCACAGTCACTTCATTCTCCAGAAAACAACAGAACAACCAGCCAGTGGCAGAGGGAAGTCCATGAGAACATGGATTATTACATCATCTGGGCTTAGGAAACTTATGGTACTTTTAGGGGATATAACTAGGAACCTCCAGAAAAAGTGAGGATGTGTTACAAAATCCTGGATTAAGCACCAGGTGCTTAAAATGAAACACCTTTCCTATTCCCAAATTTTCTCTCCCTTTTCCTTTCTGACCCTAATAGCTCATTTTTTCAATCTCCTCCCCCAGTGCCCAGGGCTGCATTACCCACTTCCTGGAACCCAGAGCCTCTAACTTTTGGAGGCATGCCCACACCCTGACATTATATCAGGCATGTTCCCATGTTCCCACCTCCCACATGAACAGGTAACTAATAAGAGCTGAGTTCCAGCATGGTTGGTATGTTAGCACACTACTCTGTTAGACTTTTGATTAGACATGTATTAATTTAACATATTTTCTTTTTATATGTTAACAACAATAAAGTATCCTCTTGAATAAATTAATACATTGGAATTCCTTAGTTTGGACTTCACCCTCTGACCTACCTGTCCTGGCTGACCTCTCACTACAGACAAGGCACATTTGTAGGTAAGTGAGTCTCTCTCTGTCTCTCTCTCAATATCAAATAATATTTAGAGAAGAGGCAGTTATTAATTAATCAAGGGCTTATTGTCCAGTTTGCACTGGGGCCAGGTTCTTGATTTTCTCCTTTGTTACTTTCTCCCAGCCTTGTGGATGTTGGGGCCACCACTGCCAGCCAGCAAGGGAAGAAAGTGATTACTTTTTTACATAGCAGTCATAGCAGTTCAAATGCTAATTCTTTTTTTCTTTCTTTCTTTTTTTTTTTTTGAGATGGAGTCTCATTCTGTCATCCAGGCTGGAGTGTAGTGGTGCAATCTTGACTCACTGCAACCTATGCTTCCTGGGTTCAAGTGAGTCTACTGCCTCAGCCTCCTGGCTAGCTGGGATTATAGGCGTGTACCACGACACCTGGCTAATTTTTTTTTTTATTTTTATTTTTTGTAGAGATGGGGTTTCACCATGTTGCCCAGGCTGGTCTTGAATTCCTGACTTCAAGAGATCCACGTGCCTTGGCCTCCCAAAGTGCTGGGATTACAGGCATGAGCCACCGCGCCCGGCCCCAAACATAAATTCTTTCAAGGTCTTTCAATAGTCACCATACCTGGATCCTTCCTAATTCCTCTAATTCCACTAATTAAACTGGATTATCTCAAGCTAATCATATACAGGATCTTAATGATTTAAAACAAAACAAAACACTCTCTACCTGGCCATGCCATGTGAAGGACATTTGATCCTCTATCCTGGTGTGTGTGTGTGTGTGTGTGTGTGTGTGTGTGTCAGAGAGAGAGAGAGGTGTCATCTAACACACCCTCTACATGTAAATGAACAATCTTTGGAGGTGCACAAATAGGTTAGCCCAGTGACCTGCCTTGCAAGAATGCTTTGAGGAGTTACTAGTTACAGGATGTAAGATACTACAGAAACCTAAATTGTTTCTGAAAATGCTAAACAATAAGACATTTCTCAAAAGGGCCTCAGTCCCTTCAATATTTTACAGGAATTCCAATTCTAGCAGCTTTACACAGGCATTATCACTTAATTACCAATAAAAATCTCACTAGCAACTTCCATAACTTCATTTGCAAATGAATATGCACACCTCCTAAATCATTCCCTCCTTTTCTCTCTCTCCCTCCCCAAGTTATTCCCTGACTGGCTCTGAGAGACGCCACGGCAGCTGGGATTTGTAGAGGCCCCCCGTGTCCAGGTGTCCTTCCAGGCCAGCATGCACTCCGGGACATGTCAATATCACGTTGATGGAATTGTGCCTGATTCCCACTCAAACCCATCCATCTCTCCTGGCATTGGTGGCGGTCGACACATGACAGAAACCTGGCTCCATTTGCTTGAAAGGTTCACAAACCGTAGTGAACTTCTTTTTTGTTTGGTTTTGTTTTGTTTGGCTCTGTCACCAGCCTGGAGTACAGTGGCGTGATCTCAGCTCACTGCAACCTCTGCCTCCCGGGTTCAAGCGATTCTCTTGCCTCAGTCTCCCAAGTAGCTGGGACTACAGGCGCGTGCCACCTTGCCCAGCTAATTTTTGTATTTTTAGTAGAGGCGGCCAGGATGGTCTCCATCTCTTGACCTCATGATCCGCCCACCTTGGTCTCCCAAAGTGCTGTGATTACAGGCGTGAGTCACCATGCCCGGCCCCCATAGTGAACTTCTTGTGATCCAAGGCCAAGTTTCCAGTATGTAATGAAAACTGAAACCTGGTCTTGAGTTTCCAAATTCACACAGAGCCAGTCATGACGGAAGATGTGTGAGGTAGCAAGGGTGAGCAGCACCACGGCACAACCAAGACACTCAGCACTTGGTTCTATTTCTAGCTCTGCCACCTCCTTGCTATGTGGCCCGAGGCTGGTCACCTGTTCTCACTTAGTTACCTTTCCCTAGTATTGGGGGAGAGCGGAGCTTTTTACCTTATCGTTCCAGAATCTGAGGATGTATATGCTGAAACAGTAGCATTTCTCTGAATCTCTTTGAATTACAGTGCACATATCTTCAGGATATCACAGACATCCCATCCATACCATCACGTGCCTTCTTTTCCTAGTCATTTTTCTTCAACTATTCCTGTTTGAGCTGGGCTAAGAGAACAACAGTCTGGACTCATTCCTTAGGTGCATTGTTGGCCTTCTCACAGACTTATATATATACATCTGTCCCACTTTTAGAGAAAATAGGAACAAAATCTATTACATGTATTTTAGGCCCTCTATCTGAATTCTGAAGTCTTTCTCTGACTTCTTTTTCAGCTTCAGCTTTTGATTTCAGGCACATTCACACTTGTTTAGCTTTCAACTTACAGAGAATGCTGGAAAAGAGATTCATGCATTATTTAGAGCATTCATCTAAATGCCCTCCCAGATCCCTTCTAACTCCATGAGGTCCCATGAGTCTGTGAAATGCATGGGCAAAGGAAGAGGAACTGAGGCTTTGAAATCAGATACACCTAGTTCCAATTCCTAGTTCTCAGGTTTACTAGTTGTGTGACTTTGGGTGAGCTGCTTAACCTCATAGAAGCCTAGGATCCTCATCTAAAAACCTGGGCCAGTGCCAACTACCAAGCCATGACTGTGAGGATTAAATGATACATTACTTCCATAAAAACATGGAACAGAGTGTGAGGCATACAGCAGGTGCCAAGGTAGATATTAGATCCTGCTTTTCATTATTGGTGCAAGTTTCTGATAGGTCAAACATGCAGGCTGTTGTATATTTGAATATTGCTTCAGTCTTAACTTCCACGGTTTTATTTCAAAAAGAGAAAGAAAGAAGGAAATAAACAGTAACTGTCAGAGGCCCTTCGGAAAGCATCACCCATCCATTGAAATGTGCTTTCCATTCAAAAACTACCTTATTAATTATTCATTGCTTTTGGAACTGAAAATGAGAACAGAGCTTAAGACCCAGAGTTGGACAAGAACAGTGTTCCAACTGCTTGATTTCTGTCATTTCCTGGTATCTAGGCAGTACATCCCGAATCTGAGATTTGCAGTTTTGGGAGTCGAGCGAACTTTAGGCTTGATGATCAGTCAGGTTTAGTCAGGTTTAGCCAATGCCCTGGAATGACTGTTCTCTTTACTTTCATTTCCACTCCCGGCACCGCATTTCTGGGGGATTATTTCACTGCATGGGTGGCCTGAGTCCCTTGGCCTTCAGCCTTATGGCTCATTCCACCGCTCTGGGCAAGCCATAACCACCCGAACATGCAAGTCTTTCTTTCGTGCCCCAGTGGCATGAGTAACATCATTAACTCTTCAGGGCCGAGGTTTGGGATTAGGTAAAAATCTTACATCCCCCCCTGTGTTTGCAGTCAGAACACCAGAGTAACAGAGTGTTTGTGGGGCTCGTTTTCACGCCAGAAATGAGGTTGCCCTAACACACAATCCTTGAGATGTTTTTCCCCTAACGATTGCACTTCACCGGGATCGTGGGTTACAAAATGGAAGCTCAGTGCTTCCTGCTTCGAGTTCCAGCAGAACAAACGTGCAAGAGACTCCTCGGCTTGGAAACTCTTCAAACCAGGGAAAGGCTGCTGATGTGTCCTCAGGAGGGGAAGGGCAGGAGGAGCACAGCTGTGCAGGGGGGTGTTTCACATGCTTCTCTAAAGATGAGCTTCCTAAAGTATAAAAAGGCTGGGGAAAGACACATTTCCCAAGGCCTCCGGCCAGTGCGGGGACAACGCGAGGCTGGCGCACGTGCATTGCGGGTTCCGCGCGCCATCTGGTGGCTTCGGGCTGACATTGGGCGCACCATCCGGGCTTTTACCTCATTGACAGAGACTTCATAGAAGCAACCCATTGCAGGCGTTTAAGTTCTGCTGGAAGTGATCACCAGGGCCCTCAAAGGAAGACACCAAGGGCCAGATGTTCCGAATTCCACTCCTTCTTCTACAACTGGATACTGAAAGCCTCAGGTTCTCTTTGACAAGGGGGCACTGATCCTTCCTTCAGGACCAGCCTTCCTATCACACAGCAACATGAGCACTCGGCTCTGGGCAGTCTGGCCCCTCTCTGCCTTGCTTTCCACATCGTGACCCCACATGACGGGCCACAGGAGTCTTCCCTTTGCCCCTACCTGGAACGCGTGTATTCCCTTCCAGCCTTGTGAATCCCACAGTTCTCAAGGCTCAGTCCACAGGCATCTTTATATCCTTAGAATATTTGCCTCATATTTTGTTCATACTAGTGTTTCCAAAGTGTGTTCCAAGAATGATGGTGTTATTAATCAGAATTGTATCTCTTTTTGAAAAGGCATTCAAAGTTTGGGAAAGTCAGGGTTACACAAAGGTTAAACAGACCTGATGGCAGGATATCTCAGGAGCGTTACACATACTGAGAATGTAGTGGATTTCTAAGAAGAAACTACAGTTTGCTATAGTTTCTAAACTTGTTTGACATCAAAATCTTCCTCCTACCTCCACCTTTGAAATGTATCTTGCAAATATTGCATTTAATAAAACAATTTTAAGGAAAAATAGCATCCTGTTCACTTGACCCAAGATTATGTAGCTATCTTTTTAAAACTGGAAGACATCTGTATTCGTTTGCTAGGGCTATTATATTGCCTCACAGTTGTGGATGCTGAAGGTTCAAGACCAATGTGTTGGCAGGGTTGGTTTCTTCTGAGGCCCCTCTCCTTGGCTTATAGATGGTCGTCTTCTCTCTGTGTTACCACATGGTCTTCCCTCTGTGCCAATCTGTGTCCTAGTTGCCTTCTCTTTTTCTTCATTGTTTCTTCTTCTTATTCTCCTTCTTCTCCTTCTCCTTCTCACCATCATCATCATCCTCACCCTCCTCCTCCTCCTTCTTCTTCTTTTTCGTGAGATAAGGGGGTCTCACTATGTTGCCCAGGCTGCTCTCGAACTCCTGAGCTCAAGTGATCCTTCTGCCTCAGCCTCCCAAAGTGCTGAAGTTACAGGAATGAGTCACTGTGCCCAGTCCTAATTTTCTCTTCTTATAAGGACATCAGTCATATTGGGTTAGGACCCACCAACATGACCTCATTTTACCTTAATCACCCTTTAATGTCCCTATGTCCAACTACAGTTACATTCAGCGGTACTAGGGGTTAGGACTTTAACAAAGGAATTTTGGGGAGCCACGATTCAGCCCATAACAACAACTTATTGTTGTATCTGTAGGGTAAAATGTATGCTTCAATGGAAAATTATGCATTGTTTAGAGCAGGGTTGGCAAACTACAGCCAGTGAGCCAGATCCAGCTGGCCACCTGTGTTTGTAAATAAAGTTTATTGGCACACAGCAACATTCACCCTTCACATATTGTCTAAGATTACTTGCATGTTCAATGGCAGTTGAGTATCTGTACAAAAACCATGGCTTGCAAAACGGAAAACATTTACAATCTAGCCCTTTATAGGAAAATGTCTAGAACCCACCCACCCTTCAGGGTTATCTAATTTTGATCCTATAGGGGCTCTGCACCTTTCATGGCCTTTGAGCTATTTTACAACTCAATAAGTTGTAGATCATGGATAACAATGCAAAACAATCCTTGCCCACAGACAAGAAGCAGCCAGTTTTGCCTCAGTTTGCTTATTCCTTTCAGTATCCTTATCAATAAATGTGTGTCTTCTTTGAATTATCTTTTGAACTGGCTGTAGCATCTTGCAGTTTCCTCATTATTAGTGAATTGAATAAATCTTTAACTTTTTTTTAGTAACTGTGCGAGTCATAATTTTACCTTTTTTTTAAAAAAAGTATCCTTTAAAATATCAATGTTAGGTTTCTTGAGTGTGATAATGGCATTGGGATTAAAAAAGATAATGTTTTTGATCCTAGGAGTACATATTAAAGCACTTAAGGTGTGTCACGTGCGTCCATGTGAAGAGAGTCCACCAAGAGGCTTTGTGTGAGCATCAAGGCTGTTTGTGTGACAAGGGGAAGTGTCATCATGCTTACAATTTGTTTTCAAATGGTTCTGCATATATGAATATAAATGTGTGTGTGTCTGTACATACTCACACATACATCACATATATAGGAGGAAAGACGGAGAAAGAGAAGGAAAATTGGTAAACTATAAACAACTAGTGAATCTAGGTGAAGTATGGTGCCCTTGAATGGTGTACTATTCATTGAACTTTTCCGTATGTTTGACAATTTTCAAAGTAAAAAACTGGGCAAGGGGGGATAAGTTTATGTCATATTCCTCATTAAGCATGTTGTCAGCTTCATGTCCTATTCTTTTGGATATTTTTCCAGTACTTCAGAGATTAGCCAATTATAGATGTTTGTTAGTAGTCTGAGTTTTTGCAGTGGGTACTGCAAGTAAGAAAAAGTAAACGATTGGGAGGCCGAGGCTGGCCAATTGCTTGAGTCCAGGAGTTTGAGACCAGCCTAGGCAACATGGAGAAACCTCAGGTCTATAAAAAATAAAAAAAAATTAGCTGGGTATGGTGGCATATGCTTGTAGTCCCAGCTACTAGAGAGGCTGAGGTGGGTGGACGGCTTGAGCCCAGGAGATCGAGGCTGCAGTGAGCTGCGATCATGCGACTGCACTCCAGCATGTCTCAAAAAAAAAAAAAAAGTAAATGAAACATGAAACGTTAATGTTTCTACTGTCACATGGCTCAATTTCTTCTAGAATTCTTAATAGTACCAAGCAAATAAGATGTAAGCTAGTTATATCCTATTCCTAAAGAATGCTCTTTAAAAAATAAAATCTTACGGCCGGGTGTGGTGGCTCACACCTGTAATCCCAGCATTTTGGGAGGCCTAGGCTGGCAGATCACCTGAGGCCAGGAGTTCAAGACCAACTCGGCCAATATGGTGAAACCCTGCTTCTATTTAAAAAATATGAAAATTAGCCAGGTGTGGTAGTGGGTGCCTGTAGTCCCAGCTACTCAGGAGGCTGAGGCAGAGGAATCGCTGGAACCCAGGAGGCGGAAGTTGCAGTGAGCTGAGATCATGCCACTGCACTCCAGCCTGGGTGACAGGGTGTGACTCCATCTCAAAAAAAAAAAGGAAAAGAAAAGAGAGAGAGAGGGAAGAAAGAAGAAAGAAAAGAAAAGAAAGAAAGAAAGAAAGAAGAAAGAAAGGAGGGAGGGAGGGAGGAAGGAAGGAAGGAAGGAAGGAAAGAAAGGAAAGGAAAGGAAAGGAAAGGAAAGGAAAAGAAAAGAAAAGAAAAGAAAAGAAAAGAAAAGAAAAGAAAAGAAAAGAAAAGAAAAAAGAAAAGAAAGATCTTTTAGGACAAACTCTGGACGTGAGGACCTCTTACACAGTGCTCATGTTCAAGCTTAAGGCATTACTTTTTGTAGTGTGTTTGGGATGGAGGTGGAGGTTAGAGTTTGTGTCCCTCAATGACTGTATAGTTTTGCACACCCTCCCCACCCCACCGCAGCTTGACATCATGGTCTTAATACAGTTAGAGACCTCATTCATTGCAATTTGACTGCTGCTTGAGCCGGAACTGTAAGATTCAGAGCTCTTTGTATACTTAGAGGTATGAATAGTGCGGTAACAATGAGGAAAGAAAGTAAGCTAAATTCTCAAACATTGTGTCATTTAGCATGAAGGTTTAAGATTGAAACTTTCTGCTTGAGGGAAGCAGAAAAAAAATGAGTTTGTACAGAATGCTTCCTGTTTCTGAATGTAAAAGGCACACTAAAAATAGCTAAAGGGACTGAGTCGCCTAGAGGCTTCTTGAGTTGCCCAGTGGGAGTTCCTGCTCGGAGAAGCTGTCCTTCAAAGCTGCTGCTGGGAACAGCCCTGAGACCGTTGGTGTGTGATGCAGAGCTCTCCTGGGTGGATTTCATTCAGTCACAAGGAAGCAGGAGCTGAAGCAGATGGAGATGTTTCTTCATGGAAGGATCCCCTAGGGAAAGAAATGTTCTACTTCTGACAGAGGCTGACAGTCCAGAAGGTGGAGGCACATTGTGGGCTCAGAGACCAGATCTTCCTGAAATCAGGGTCAACCAATTGCAAATGGGCACTAACCTCAAAGAAAGAGTCCTTTCTTTCCATGGCCACTGATACGGTGTCATTTAAGACCCTGATTTTTTCTTGTCTTGGCTATTGCCACAGACTCCTTTCTAGGCCCTCTGTCTCCAGTTTCCCCCCCTTCTCCAATTCATCCTACATATGGACTCTGGTGGGATTTTTCTGTAGCCTAATTTAGTTCAGGTGCTTCTGTCTATGTTTAACTTAATTTAATTTTTTAACAAATCAGACAACCAACTAACCAACCAATTTACCAAGCAAGCAAGCAAACAAAAACCCTCCAGTGGTTCTTCATCTTTTATTGACTTGACCTAAGCATCTTACCCAGTCCTGTTAACTAGTTCTGTCTTTTTAATCACATCAGTCACCACTTATTTATTTACTCCACTGAAAGCTGCAGAGAGAGGGGTGGGGGGCATTTTCCTGTCTCTTTGGGGTGTGAGAGACTGTCATGTTTAGGTTTCTAAACCCCCATAGTGTTTAGTATAGTGTAATTCCCAGAATCAAGATTCAAGAAAAAGCCTTTGAGGGTACATTTACAAAATAATTATAAGCAGGGCCTTGACTATCTGTACACCCATGTCCATAGCAGCATTATTCATAATAGTCAAAAGGTGGAAGCAATTCAAGAGTTCACTGATGGATGAATGGATACACAAAACATGGCACACATACAATGAAATATCATTCAGCCTTAGGAAGAAAGGAAGTTCGGATGCATGCTACAACATGGATGAACCTTGAGGACATTATATTAAGTGAAATAAGCCAGCCACAAAAGGGCAAATACTATGTGATTCTACCAATATGAGGTACCTAGGGGAGTCATATTCATAGAGGAGAGAGAAAGTGGTCACCAGGGGCTGGGGAAGTGAGGAATCAGGAGTTAGTTTTTAATAGGCAGAGAGTTTCAATTTTGCAAGATGGTTGCACAACAATATGAATGTACTTAATGCCACTGACCTCTTCCCTTAAACATGGTTAAGATGGTAAATTTTAAGTTATGTGTATTTTACTAATTTTTTTTAAGAAGAAAAGAAGGAATAACCCTGGAATGTTGAATCAAGGAGTTGGTGAATGATTTCTGCTACACGTTTGGGATCCTGCTCTTTCAACCTAATGGTTATACTTTTGAACATGCAAATCAAAGCAGTCACCATTCCCTCTTCCCCTCAAAGAACCCTATAGTCGCTTCCCACCTAGAATGAGTCTGATATTCACGGCTAATTGTCCTACCTGGCCTGGGGTGCCCACCTGTCCTGCCTCCTCTGTCAACTCTGTTCGTTTGGCCTTCCCCATTCACCTTCTTCCCTACTCCCACCTGCTTTGGGGTTTCCACATAGTTCCCCTGGGGGTGGGGGAAGCTTTTTACTCAATTCTAGTCTAGTTGACTCCCTCTTTCTGTAGATATCAGCTGACATACTATTACAGGAAAGGGGCCCCGATCCAGACCCCAAGAGAGGGTTCTTGGGTTTCGCACAAGAAAGAATTCAGGGCACGTCCATAAAGTGAAAGCACGTTTATTAGAAAAGTGAAGGAATAAAGAATTGCTACTCCGTAGACAGAGCAGCCCTGAGGGTTGCTGGTTGCCCATTTTTACGGCTATTTCTTGATGATATGCTAAACAAGGGGTGGATTATTCATGGATCCCCTTTTTAGACCATATAGGGTAACTTCCTGACATTGCCATGGCATTTGTAAACTGTCGTGGCGCTGGTGGGAGTGTATTAGTGAGGACGACCAGAGGTCACTCTCGTTGCCCTCTTGGTTTTGGCCAGCTTATTTACTGCAACCTGTTTTATCAGCAAGGTCTTTATCACCTGTATCTTGTGCTGACCTCCTGTCTCACCCTGTGACTTAGAATGCCTTAACCATCTGGGAACGCAGCCCAGTAGGTCTCGGCCTCATTTTACCCAGCCCCTACTCAAGATAAAGTTGCTGTGGTTCAAACACCTCTGACAATACCATTGATCAGAGAAGTCAGTCCTACTGCACAGACTGGGGTGAAGCATCTCAACATAGGCTCTCAGCATGTTCTTTGCTTCTTTTGCACAGCTGTTGTTATAAAATCATTAATTTGGCCAGGCACGGTGGCTCATGCCTGTAATCCCAGGACTTTGGGAGGCTGAGGTGGGCAGATCACCTGAAGTCAGGAGTTCGAGACTAGCCTGGCCAATATGGCGAAACCCTGTCTCTACTAAAAATGCAAAAATTAACCAGGCATAGTGACAGGTGCCTGTAATCCCAGTTATTTGGGAGGCTGAGGCAGGAGAATTGCTTGAACCCTGGAGGTGGAGGTTGCAGTGAGCTGAGATTGTTCCACTGCCCTCCAGTCTGGGTGACAAAGTCTCCCTGTATCTCAAATAAATAAATAAATAAATAAATATAAAATTATTAATTTTCCATAACATTATTTGGACTATTCTACAGACTGAATGTTGTGTCCCCTCACATTCACATGTCAAAATCTTAACCCTCAAGGTGATGGTATTAGAAAGTGGGGCCTTTGGGAGGTAATCAGGTCATGAGGGCCAAGCCCTCATAAATGGGATTAGTGCCCTTATAAAAAAAAAAACTCAGAGAGCTGCCTTGCCCCTTCTGCTATGTGAGAATACACTGAAAAGTCAGCCCTCTGCAACCTAGAAGAGGGCCCTCACCAGACACCAAACGAGTCACTGCTCTGATCTAGTATTTCCCATCTTCCAGAACTGTGGAAAATAAATTTCTGTTGTTTATAAGTGACCCAGTCTATGATATTGTCTTCTAGCAGCCAAACAGACAAAGATAAACTAGACTGTAAGCTCCCTGGGGAGGCCAGGGATAGTGACCGCTCCAGTACAGTGCCGGGAGCATCACAGGCATGCCAATATCTGCTGGATCTCACATTGTTCTTATCGATCTGAACACTTTTTTACATCTTCAGGGGCATGAAAAGTGCTAAGAACCTAGGCAAAGTAAATTCATTTGAGTGTAGCCATTGTATGGCCCCTGGCACAAAAAAAGGGGGCAAAGTTATTAGCAGCAACAAGCTCTTCAAAAACCACCACTGTCTGGGCGTGGTGGCTCACGCCTGTAATCCCAGCACTTTGGGAAGCCGAGGCGGGTGGGTCACCTGAGGTCAGGAGTTCGAGACCAGCCTGACCAACATGGAGAAACCTCGTCTCTATTAAAAATACAAAATTAGCCGGGCATGGTGGTGCATACCTGTAATACCAGCTCCTCAGGAGACTGAGGCAGGAGAATCGCTTGAACCCGGGAGGCGGAGGTTGCGGTGAGCCGAGATCGTACCATTGCACTCCAGCCTGGGCAATAAGAGCAAAACTCTGTCTCAAAACAAACAAACAAACAAACAAACAAACCCACCACTATAGTTCCCAACTGGTGGACATCAGTATTTATAGAGAACTGTGGTCAAGTGCTAAACTGCACAGCCCTGGTCATTCATATAGACATTAATATTTTTCGTAGTGTCATTTCTAGCTATGAAAAGAAATTGCCCGAAGATTACTAGATTTGGTGCTAGTGTACTGATACCTAGATTTTCAAACTGAATGCAAATAAGATCAAGGACTATTTCGTTTACTTCCTTTACAGCCAAACCCAGCATTTTGCTCCTCCTAGCAAAAGGAATTGGGTGGGGACGATGTGGCAGTACATTTTACAATAACTTACTATTATCATTCTCTTACTGTTTCTTTGTCCTTAACACTTTTGCTTACACAGCCCCCCTCCCTCACTCCACCTACCCCCAAAGTCTTCTTGGTCTAGTTTCAGGTCTCCTGCTGGTAAGACGCTCAGGCTTTTTGTGTTCTTATCTGCTGCCAGATAAGGGGTGGGATGCTCTGTGTGTATCTCTCTCTCTCTCTCTCTGTCTCTCTCCCTCTCTCTCTCTCTCTCTCTCTGTGTGTGTGTGTGTGTAAAGGAGTGGGGAGGAGGTCTTCGATTTTGAGGATGAAGGAGGGAAACAGGAAGAGGTTTCTTCCAAGGTTTAGTCTCTGGGTAAAGTATCTAAAAAACAATTCATCCTTTCACACTGAAAAAACCTACCTTCTGCTGGTATATCTCCTTTATGGCCTTATGCTATGCACCTGGCTGTCTCCTTCCCATGCCTGGCTCACATGACAAGCTCCCTTCTTTTTCCTTAGCCTGGTTAGGTGCTGGCACAGGGAAAGCGGGAGGAAGACAAACCTGCCCTGTCACAGGGGCTTTTGTGAAATGCACAGGGAGTATACAGCAGACAGAGGTGGAAATCCACCTTGACTAATTGACTGCTAGATTGAGAAAAGTTAGTTAAATAGCACCTATTTCCTACAGACTCAGAAACATTGAAGTATTTATTAGCTGATGGGAGCAACGCTGAACTTAAAAAATAAAACCACTCATCATTACAAAGATACGGGATTACCTGCTTGAACCTGGAGCCAGAGGTTGCAGTGAGCCGAGGTCGTGCCACTGCACTCCAGCCTGGTCAACAGAGTGAGACTCCGTCTCAAAACCAGCTTAAAAACACACCAATCTGGCCAGGCGAGGTGGCTCATGCCTGTAATCCCAGCACTTTGGGAGGCTGAGGCGGGTGGATCACCTGAGGTTGGGAGTTCGAGACCAGCCTGACCAACTTGGAGAAACCCCATCTCTACTAAAAACACAAAAAAACTTAGCTGGGTGTGGTGGTGCATGCCCGTAATCCCAGCTACTTAGGAGGCTGAGGCAGGAGAATCGCTTGAACCTGGGAGGCAGAGGTTGCAGTGAGCCAAGCTTGCACCATTGCACTCCAGCCTGGGCAATAAGAGCAAAACACCGTCTCAAAATAATAATAATAACAATAATACATAAAAATAATAAAAACTCATCAATCTTTAAACTGAACATCTCAACACTTTCAGCAAAGATGTATTTTCCTTTTTACTTTATGGCATTTGATAAACAATGCTTTCAGAAGAACGTAAGAGTTTGGGAACTCTTGTGTAGTAGAATTCTTCAGAGAAACAGGACCAATAAGATGTATGCATATATAGAAAGAGATTTATTATAAGGAATTGGCTCATGCGATTATGGAGGCTGACAAGTCCAAATATGCACTATTGGCTGGCAGCCTGGAGACCCAGGAGAGCTGATGGTGCAGATGAAGGTTGAAGGCTGTCCGTTGGTGGAATTCCCCTTTGCTCGGGAGGCTTATCTTTCTGTTCTATTCACATTTTCAACTGATTGCATGAGGCCCACCCACACTATGGGGGGCAATCTGTCTTACTTAGAGTTCACCAGTATAGTGTTACTGTCATCCTAAAACATCCTCATTTACAAAGAAAGAACCCAGCAGACAACACGTTTAAGTGGGAAGAAAACATAGATGCCACACTGAAGCAGAACTAGGACAAAGCCTGCAAACTGCCTTGCAGAGGTGACTGATGCCAATGGCATCTGTTTTGTGAGGTGTAAGCCACTTTTGCCCTAACTAAGTAGAAAAAAAACCCCAAAACCCATACACTACCTCAAGTGGGAAATCTTGAAAACTGTTTCAGTAGCTCACCTTAAGAGCTTGTCACACCCTCCTGAGGAATCAGCAACATCTACTTAACAGGCAGTCAGCGCCCTCTGGCTCTGAGTCCCGGTACAAAAATTTCAATCTCTCTGCCAGACCCTCTCTACGGATACCTACTTACAAAGTCGGGAAAGGGAATTCCCAGTATTCCAGGAAAAACTATTAGTACCTCCGTAGCTCCTGTTATTGGTGATGATTTGATTGGCTTGGTATGTCCAAGTCTCTGGTTAAATGGAGCAGGTAAAACGTGTTTGGAAGCGCTTTCTCTAGACTTCAATTGCTTATCAGTGGGCTAGCAAAATAAAGACAGCCGGTAATGGATTTCACCTCCTTCTTTATTGCAAATGCAGCTATTAAAGGCCCCTCCGGTGTGCTCACACTGCCGAGAACTCCCTGGGCTTCGACTTCTCCCTGCAGTGATGTGCTGCCTTCTACAGCATCACAATTCATCATTTAATAGGAATCCTTGTGTGACTGAATCTATTGCCATCTCTTTCCTCTGTCGGAAGCAGAAGAGTGAGCGATTCTGACAGTGGCAGAGAGCCTGAGAATTCTGATTTTGCCTCAGAAGCAGGCTGGATGGGCAGGCTTAATCCTGTACTCTCTGCCTGCCAAACTCTTATGGATTTGACTGAAGACTAAAGAAGCAAGACCCAAGACTGGAAGGAGCCTCCACGGATTACCTTACAGATATTGACACGGTGCAGCCCACCTAAGCATAGGCTTTTTTTTGGTTTGTTTGCAGAAAAGCAAAAAAAAAAAAAAAAAAAAGGAAATGAAAGTAGCTAGCAGCAGGAGTAAGAACTTTTTTTTTCTTTTTAAAATGCTTTTAGATTGTGTTTAAAAGACAAACTGATGGGAAATTTGGTGACTCCAATTGTTCATAGCAGTTTTACTGGAGTCTCAGGCGACACACACAGAAGCAGTCAGTATGATATGAGCATGGTCTTGGAGACACCATGGGAGTGGGTGGGCCACCCTTTCCTCCCTTTGGTTAGTCCAGTGAACCTCTAAGTAGTCCGTGCTTCTCTTTATGTCCATCAGCCAAAGAGCAAGGCCGACCAAGCCAAGGTGAGACAGTATCTATATATAATGGAATGATTTGCTGAATGTTGAAAGGATGGCTTATCCCAATACTTAACTATTTTCCCTCCTTTCCTTGGCAATTTGCTGTGCGTATCTGCCATGTGAGTGGGGAACGTATGAGTAAGACCAGCAGTTCTCAATCCACTTGTGGAACCTTAAAAAAATATATAGACGATTGTGCCCTGTACTCAGAGTTTCTTGATGAATTGGTCTGGGGTGAGGCCCAGGCATTCAGTATGAACATGTGTCTCCCAGTGATTAAAGATTTCTGGTGATTCTACTTGTTGCTGCTTCTTTTTAGGTCTAAACGATCAAGTCTGGGCAACAGTGAATGTCAGTTTCAAGGCAGAAATGATGGTGGCAATCATTCAGGAAGAGGCCCCTAACCCTGGAAAGAGTGAGGTGGTCAAAACTAATGGAGCTAGCAGGACTAAACGATAAGCAACTGGGTGGGAGTCCTGTACTAGATAGAAATATAGAAAACTCAACAAGGGAAGCTTGAACAAACAGGGACTTATTTTTCTCACATTATAGACTATCAAGAAATAGATATTTGCTAGCATTGGTTGAATGGCTTTAAGGAACCCAGGTTCCCTCTGCGTTTTCTCCCCTGCGACTTTTCGTGTGGTGTTTGTCATCTCGTGCTTGTTCTCTCATGGGTTCAAGTTGGCAGCTATAGGTCCAGAGAGCACTCTGTGATCAGGCAGGAAGGAACAGAGGAGAACTGTGGCAACAATGGTTTCTTTCCTTTTATCAGAAGCAAAGCTTTCCCAGACACATCCCTAACAGACTGCTGCTTATGTCTCATCGTCCAAGACTAGGACACAGACAGCACCCATTGCCCGACTTGTAATGATGGTTGGACAAGCAGGGAACAGGCCTGTCTTGTTTGCTGCCTAAACATAAGCCATTGGCCAAGGGCCAGTATGTTGCCATCCTTAGCAAAATGAGGGTTTGACAGCGAGGGAGAAGGCAGGATGGTTGTGGGGTTAATAATGAATGGTGTCTGCCACAGATCCCCACTGGGAATTTGAGTTTTCTAGATATCACACTTACCATAAATGTGTTAATGATTCTGCAGCTGCATTTTTCCACGGAGGTTCTCTGAGGGCTTTCAGGGGGAATATCACAAGGCAAAAATTTCAGACAGAGCCTATCAAGAATCTCCTTCCCTTTCTTAGAGCCTTAGAGGTAAACCCTGAAAGCTATAGCTGAAGTCTTGCTATGTAATTGCTATTTCCTTTCTTTTTATACTTGTTTTCCACTTTGCAACTACGAACATTTAGTTGAAAGGATGGAAAAGGCACACTGCGCTGACAACGGCACCATCTAATGTCCAGAGAAATGTCAGCTTCTGAATAGATGCTAGTTTTTGGTTATGCAACTGCCTGTGCATTCCGGACCATGAATGCATGCAAGATTTGTGCATTTAAGAAGCATCTTTTCAGTGGGGTTGGAGCTCTGTGTACCGCTCTCAGGTCAACATTGTCATCATTCATTACGTAGTCCTATAGCCCTCACAGTGCCATGGCACCCTTGCCCGGTGCTTCCCTCATGGTATTACAAAAGACTGTTAAGCACCTGCAGTGTGTGCCTTGAAAATCCCAAACAGTGAGTCCATACAAATGCTCTTTTTCTTTTTTGTAGAGACAGGGTCCCACTCTGTTACCCAGGCTGGAATGCAGTGGTGTAATCACAGCTCACTGCAGCTTCAATCTCCTGGGCTCGAGTGATCCTTTTGCCTTAGGCTCCCAAGTAGCTGGGACTATAGGCACATGCCACCACACACAGCTTTCTTTTTTTTTTTTTTTTTGGTCGAGACAGGGTCTCCCTATGTTGCCTAGGCTGGCGTCAAATTCCTGGCCTCAAGGGATCTTCCTGCTTCTGCCTCACAGTGCTGGGATTACAGGTAAGAGCCACGATGGCTGGCCCCATGCAAACACTCGTGAAGGGAGGAGACATTTGAGAGAACATTTATCTGGATCAGCTTCCCTGACTTATGCTTTCTATTTCCCTTTTACTCTTGCTCCTTTCTCCATTACCCTTACTAAGAAGGAAGCAGTGTCCATTTCAAGTTGGGAAAGTGAGAAGAGTCAGAATTAAAGTCAGAGATGCAGCAGAGCAATCGCATCTATAGGTGCACCATTTCAGATCAGAAGGAAATAAAAAGCCACTTTTAGACACCTCATGGTGAGTTTAAAATATCAGGTATAGACAATAACATCTCTACATTCGAAGTTTGTTGGAACCAATGTAGTCAGAGCTGTGGGATATCCAGAGGTGGAGGAGGGATCTCACGGCAGAAAATGACTCGTCGGAGGCCCCTGCTGGACATTCCCATCCAGGGTGACAAAAGCACAGGCTTCTTGTTTATTTGATTTGATTTTTATTTTTGAGACGGAGTTTTGCTCTTGTTGCCCAGGCTGAAGTGCAATGGCGCTATCTTGGCTCACTGCAACCTCCGCCTCCTGGGTTCAAGCGATTCTCCTGTCTCAGCCTCCCGAGTAGCTGGGATTACAGGCGCATGCCACCACGCCCGGCTAATTTTTGTATTTTTAGTAGAGACGGGGTTTCATTATATTGGTCAGGCTGGTCTCGAACTCCTGACCTCAGGTGATCCGCATGCCTCGGCCTCCCAAAGTGCTGGGATTACAGGCATGAGCCACCGTGCCTGGAGCACAGGCCTCTTTTTAAAAACTGTACATATTTGTTGCCCGAGGAAACAGACGATGCGGCTGACTTTGGGTGTAAGGCAGCAGTCCTCAGTCTTTTTGGCATCGGGGACCTGGTTTCGTGGAAGACAATTTTTCCACGGAGCGGGGAGGGTGGGGGGTGGCAGCTGATTTGATAGGAGGCGGAGCTCAGATGGTAAGAGAATCTAAGGCCACTGCTGATTTGATAGGAGGCGGAGCTCAGGTGGTAACAGAATCTAAGGCCGCTGCTGATTTGATAGGAGGCGGAGCTCAGGTGGTAACGCCCACACGCCTGCAGCTCACCTTCTCCTGTGCAGCCTGGCTCCTAACAGGTCACGGAGGGGTAGCGGTTCATGGCCCAGGGGTTAGGGACCCCTGGTGTAAGGGATACGTGAGCTAGACTGAAGTAACTAAACTTTACTACTTTAAAGGGAGGAAAACTCAGACACTTGTCCGTAGTACACCTGCTTTTGATGTTAAAATAACAGTCACAACCCTAATTCATCTATGGATGAAGCAGGACAATTGCAAGGAATGAGGAAAGAAAACTATTCTAAATCTTATTCACATATGGTTTCCAATGCAACTATTCATCTCCATGAGGATGCGGAGGGGAGCTGGCTGTTCACACGCTGGATCTCCTCTGTGTATCAAAGCTGCGTATTGTTTCATGTTGAACCAGGCCACAACGATTTCAGCTTGCAAATGTTCATGTTTCAAGGGTAATTATGTCACTAGAAATTTTCCAGCTGATTAACTTAGAATTCTATCACTATAAAATGCTGAATTTTTATTCATCCAGGTTAAGTACTTACCGAGTAACTAACATGCTTCTGGTAATATGTTTGATATTTTGTATACAAATGAATTAAAGCAAAATCCCAATTTTTTTGAGGCGGGGTGGACATTGTTTTTTTTTTTGAGATGGAGTCTCACTCTGTCCCCCAGGCTGGAGTGCAGTGACGCAATCTCAGCTCACTGCAACCTCCGCCTCCAGGTCCAAGGGATTCTCCTGCCTTAGCCTCCAGAGTAGCTGGGATTACAGGCGCATGCCACCATGCCCGGCTAAGTTTTTGTATTTTTAGTAGAGACGGGGTTTCACCATGTTGGGCAGGCTGGTCTTGAACTCTTGACCTCAAATGATCCACCCACCTCGGCTTCCCAAAGCGCTGGGATTACAAGCGTGAGCCACCACGCCCAGCCAAAATCCCAGTTCTTAAGGGGCACATAAATAGTTGCAGAAACTACACCTCCATCCATTCATACAACCATAATTTACTGAGTACCTACTATGTGCTAGACATCTATGATCTAGAATTTCTACAGGCAGTACACTGGACGTGGCAATTGTACATTTTTCTTTCTGGATGTTTTGGAGGTATTGCAGAAAAATGCACAGCCTTTGAGTCAGACAGCTCTGCTGCTTTTTTCATCCTGTGATATCAGGGCAAGTAACTCAACCTGTCCTATCTTCAGTTTCCTCAGCTGTAAAATAAAAGTACAAACACTTCGTTTATGAGTTGTTTTGAGGGTGAAGTGCAATAATATATACAGACAGATATTACCATGTCTGGTCTTTAATAAGTGTGGTAACGATTAGCCAGTATTATTACTACAATCAAAAGTTTGAGGAAGGCTGGGCGCAGTGGCTTACGCCTATAACACTTTGGGAGGCCAAGGTGGGTGGATCACTTGAAGTCAGGAGTTCAAGACCAGCCTGGCCAACATGGTGAAACCCCATCTCTACTAAAAATACAAAAATTACCTGGGTGTGGTAGTGCACGCCTGTAATCCCAGCTACTCAGGAGGCTGAGGCAGGAGAATTACTTGAATCCGGGAGGCAGAGGTTGCAGTGAGCCGAGATCGTGCCACTGCCCTGTAGCCTGGGCAACAGAGTGAGACTTCATCTAAAAAAAAAAAAAAAAAAAAAAAAAGTTTGGAGAATACAGAAATAGAAGTAAGTTACGACCAGGGGCATTACGAATGGCTTCTTAGAGAGATGCCTCAAAATTTGGGTCTTCGTAGAGGAGGAGATGGCTATTCACTCAGTAAGTGTTACTGGGCTGTATGCTGTGGCTCACGCCTGTAATCCCAGCACTTTGGGAGGCCGAGGCGGGTGGATCTCCTGAGGTCAGGAGTTCGAGACCAGCCTGGCAAACCTGGTGAAACTCCGTCTCTACTAAAAATACAAAAGTTAGCTGGGCGTGGTGGTGGGCGCCTGTAATCCCAGCTACTCGGGAGGCTGAGGCAGGAGAATCACTTGAACCCTGGAGTCGGAGGTTGCAGTGAGCTGAGATTGTGCCATTGCACTCTAGCCTGGGTGACACAGCAAGACTCCATCTAAAAAAAAAAAAGCATTACTGAAGTGTGATATGTCTGGGATGAGGTACTGGCATGAGTACAATAACAGACAAAACCTCATACTACATGCCTAGCCCTCAAATTGCTTAGAGGGGAGGAGTGGGGGGCAGAGAAATAACCTGCAATTGCAACACAGTGTGACCATTGCTGTGTTAGTGACATGCCAGGATGTTTGGGGAATTTGAAAGAGGGTCACCTAATTTAACGGGGCATTAGTGGCAGGAGAAAGGTATCAAGTAATGAACTTTCTGGAGAGATAACATTTGAACTTTGTCTTGAAAGAAAAAAAAAGTCAGGTGGAGAAGGGGTAAGCGCTTTCCAAAAGAGAGAAGGGCTTTTGAAAAAACACAAAGAAAAGTGAGAGCACACATGTTTTAGGGACTTCAAAATTAAGGTGTAAATGGGGCTTGTCAGGAGTGTGAAGATGGAGAATTAGGCAGGCATTCCATCTTGAGGCATCTTGGATGACATGCTAAGAAACTCAACCATGATTCTGAGGGCTCTGGGTAGCCAATGATGTAATTTTAGGAAGATTATCCTACTACCAATATGGAGTATGTATTACATGACCAGGGGCACTAGGAATGGCTTCTTAGAGAGATGCCTTGAAATGTGAGTCTTCATAAAGGAGTAGGAGATGGCTATTCACTCGATAAGCATTACTTAAATGTGATATAGCTGGGAGTGGGGTAGGTGGTGATTGCTATTATCTTGGCAAGAAATGAGGAGGGTCTAAAACTAAGGTATTAGTGGGGCACAGAGAGGAGGGATCACCGAGAGATTTAGAAAGTTGCATGGAAACTTTGAGGAGTGATTGCATGTGAGAATCAAGCAGAAAGTGTATTGGTTCCCAGGTTTTTGACTTGGGCAACTTGGGAATGATGGCCATTTCCCTAAACAGGGAATTCCTGGGAAGAAGTATATTGGTGGGGAGTAATGATCCTGGGGGAAGGGATGAAGGGAATGAGGTTAGATTTGTAAAAGTGGAGACTGAGAATGATGTCTTGAATAATATTCAAATGAAGATGTGTGGTAGGCAGTTGGAGAAATAGGTTTCGAGCTATCTCCTAAGGATAAGTCTCAGGAGAGAGACCTAGGCTGGAGATACAGATTTTTTCATCATTAGCATGTAAATGGTAATCAGATCTATAGTGTTAATGAAGTTATTCAGAGAAAATTTACAGAGTGAGGAAAAGAGAGACCTGAAGATAAAACCCTGGAAATATCACTATGGACAGGTCAGGGGGAAAAATAAGATGCTGAAAGAAAGAGAGAAGAAACAGCTGAGGAAGCAGAGAAAAGAAAGAACAAGACGAAGTCATGGATGAAAACCAGAGTGAGATAGTGTTTCAAGAAATAGGAAATACTCCACAGAGTCCATTCTGGTAAGAACGAAAAAGGGCAGCTCTGGCAATTAGGAATCGCTGCCCACATTGGTGAATCAGAAAAGTGGTATTGTGGGAAATATTCTGGGAGAGAAGACAGTGCAAACATGTTGTGAGTAAGGAGGAGAGTTCCACATGCCTGACATGGGGCAGAGAAGGCAGAATCAGGCTATGAGGCCAGCTGGCTTTTCCCCAATCCCAATAAGCCTTCAATGCCGTGCTCTGCAGCTGGGCTTTATTATGAAGGCAACAGAGAATAAAACACATAGGCCAACTTGTTGTTTTTTTTTGTTTGTTTGTTTGTTTTTTGGTATAAGTCATTTTTCAAGATTGAGGTAAACTTTTTTTTCGTTTGTTTGTTTTTGTTTTTTTAGACCGAGTCTCACTCTGTCGCCAGGCTGGAGAGCAGTCGTGTGATCTTGGCTCACTGCAACCTCTGCCTCCTGGGTTCAAGCGATTCTCCTGCCTCAGCCTCCCGAGTAGCTGAGATTACAGGCATGCACCACCATGCCCGGCTAATTTTCTGTATTTCAGTAGAGATGGGGTTTCACCATGTTGGCCAGGATGGTCTCGATCTCCTGACCTCGTGATCCACCTGCCTCAGCCTCCCAAAGTGCTGGGATTACAGGCGTGAGCCACTGCGCCCAGCTGATTGAGGTAAACTTTCTGCAGAGAAAAATGCATAGATCTTAAGGGTTCAGTTCAAGGAGTCTTGACAAATGTGTAACAATACCCTGATCAACATAAAATATTTTCATCATCCCAGAAAGTTCCCTTGTGCCCAATTCTAGTCAAATCTCTACTCCCTATATGCAACTACTGTTCTCATTTCTATCCTTCAGATTACTTTTGTCTATTCTTGGATTTCATATAAATGAAATCATGCAATGTAAACTTTGTGACTGGCTTTCTTTGTTTAACATATTGTTTCTGAGACTTATCCATGTTGAGCGGATTAGCAATTCATTGTCTTATTGCTGGGAGCATTATTATATAGATAGATCATAATTTTTTATTCATTCTTCTATTTGATGCACATGTAGGGTGTTACCTAACATCTACTAGGTTGTTATAAGCTTTTGGTTATAATGAATAATGTTGTCAAAAACATTCTTCTGCAAGCTTTTTTTTTTTGAAACATGTTTTCATTTATTTTAGGTAATTACCTGGGGGTGAAATCGCTGAATCATAAAGTAGCTATATTATAACTCTACGAGAAATAGTTTCTAAAGTGACTGTACCATTTTCATGCCCACCAGTAATGTATGAGAATTCCAGTTGCTCCACACCCTTGGTCTTTGCCGTTTAGTGTTTTCGAGCTTTTAAATATTAGCCCTTCTCATCAGTATGAAGTGGTATCTCATTGTGGGTTTAATTTGCATTTTTCTGATGACTAATGATGTTGAACACTTTTCCAAGTGCTTATCATTTGTGTATCTTCATTTGTTAAGTGCTCAAGACATTTGCTCATTTATATTTGTTAGATATATGTTGAGAGAAATGATAGTTTTCTGCACATTTTATGTTGAAGGTAATTGATATTTAGTGACACATGTTAAAAGGGCTTAAAATAGAACCATTTATGCATTTTGTCAATGAAAAACGGAATGACTGAAATACGAAAAGTCTTGTCTGTGTAACGTCAGATAACCTTAAGTCAGATAACTTTATATAAAAATAACAGTAAATTTAAATAACTAATTTTTGTCTTATCTATTATGTTATTATATGTCAGGCTCTTTGAAGTTGGGACCCTGTTTTCCTTATTGACTAAGGGGCAGATCTTTGTGTTTAGTAGCGAAGAAAACCCCATGTCACTGATCCAGTTTGTCCCAAATTGAGCCAGGAACCAAATCCGCACCATGCATGCTGAGGTGAGGTTTTCTGTTTCTCTATTTAGCAATGGATGCTGTCAGAAATACAGAAAAGACAGACACAGGGACTATTTTTGAGTTTGCACATGGGAGCACATGCATTGTGCGGGAGGCTGTGCATCCTGGAGCCATCTTGGGCATTTGGCTGTGAGGGCTAGCGTGGGCATCTTGGTTTTAGCTGAATCCTAGCACATTGTTATAGGTACCTCTAAGGCAGGAGAATAGGGGCCTGGAGGCAGAGAATCTAAAAACTCCCTAGAACCAAATCAGGTAGAAACACTTCAGCTATGACAGGAAATATCCTCTTCATTTACATAGGGAGTACACCAAGGAAATAACTTTGCAACTTCATTTTATCCTCTTCATTTACGTAGTGTGTACACCAAGTAACCAATTGAAACC
This sequence comes from Symphalangus syndactylus, assembly GCF_028878055.3. Classification (NCBI taxonomy): domain Eukaryota; kingdom Metazoa; phylum Chordata; class Mammalia; order Primates; family Hylobatidae; genus Symphalangus; species Symphalangus syndactylus. The sequence continues at coordinate 78,939,591 of NC_072434.2, read as the reverse complement.
TCTATAGGTATTTAAACCCCAGAAAATTCTGTAACCAGCCCCCCTTGAGCGGCTCGCTCGGGTCTGCCCCCACCCTGTGGAGAGTACTTTTTCAATAAATCTCTGCTTTTGTGGCTTCATTCTATCTTTGCTTTGTTTGTGCGTTTTTGTCCAATTCTTGGACCTGGACACCCTCCACCAGTAACACTTCTCACTCCTGGCCTTATGTCTAAATCATTCTTGTGTTTTCATGACTTATTTTTAATGCAGATGTCCAGAACCAATTTCAGGCCTACTGTGTCAGTCCCTTTGTGGATGGTGCCCAGCATGCAACGTTTGGAAAATAATCTGAAGTGATTCTGCTGTGCACTTTCTGTGAACTGGTTTATGCTCACAGGCACGCCTGATTTAGGGTCCTGGGCAGACCAACCTCCAATCAGGAATCGATGAAGCTGGTGTAGATACTACATTAACTTTTAACGAGGGCCTCGTTTCTCCTAAAAATAAGAGACCAGGTGGGTTCTATCTTAGGCAGGATTGGTGGCAGGAACCCAAGAGACGCTGAGCTGGACCGAGCCAGGCTGGGATCCCCCGCTCTGCGGCCGCGCGCCCGGCTCCGTCGGCGCACGCGCACGCAGGGGCCGGCCGGTCCTGTGCGCACGCATCGCGCACGCCGGCGCCTTCCTTTGGGAGCCCGGGCCAGTGGCGCGGGCGCTCGGCAAATGGAGTGGGTGCTCGCGGAAGCGCTGCTCTCGCAGAGCCGGGACCCCCGGGCCCTGCTTGGGGCGCTGTGCCAAGGGGAGGCATCCGCGGAGCGCGTGGAGACGCTGCGCTTCCTTCTGCAGCGGCTCGAGGACGAGGAGGCGCGCGGCAGCGGGGGCGCAGGCGCGCTCCCGGAGGCGGCGCGCGAGGTGGCTGCAGGGTACCTCGTGCCACTGCTGCGCAGCCTGCGCGGACGCCCCGCGTGCGGCCCGGACCCCAGTCTGCAGCCTCGCCACCGCCGGCGCGTGCTGAGGGCGGCGGGCGCGGCCCTGCGCTCGTGCGTCCGCCTGGCCGGGCGTCCGCAGCTGGCGGCCGCGCTGGCTGAGGAAGCGCTGCGCGATCTGCTCGCCGGGTGGCGCGCGCCTGGCGCCGAGGCTGCCGTGGAGGTGCTGGCAGCCGTCGGGCCCTGTTTGCGGCCCCGCGAGGACGGGCCGCTGCTGGAGCGCGTGGCGGGGGCCGCCGTCGCCCTGGCGCTGGGCGGGGGCGGGGACGGGGATGAGGCTGGGCCTGCAGAGGACGCGGCGGCGCTGGTGGCCGGGCGACTGCTGCCAGTGCTGGTCCAATGCGGCGGGGCGGCGCTGCGGGCCGTGTGGGGCGGGCTGGCCGCGCCCGGGGCGTCCCCGGGGTCCGGTCGCGTAGAGGAGAAGCTGCTGGTCCTGAGCGCCCTGGCCGAGAAGCTGCTGCCCGAGCCCGGCGGCGACCGCGCCCGCGGCGTGCGCGAGGCGGGCCCGGACGCCCGGCGCTGCTGGCGCTTCTGGAGGACGGTGCAGGCGGGGCTGGGCCAGGCGGACGCCCTGACGCGCAAGCGAGCGCGCTACCTGCTGCAGAGGGCGGTAGAGGTGTCGGCGGAGCTGGGGGCCGACTGCACCTGCGGGCCCCAGGAAGGAAACGGTACCTACCTGTTTGCCCTCCAGCCTAGTGCTACCTACTTGGCTGCCCCGGAGGGGAGCCTTCCTGCTTCTGAAAACTAGCTTATCGGGGTCGTCACTCTGATCCATGCAGAATTTGGTTATTCCGGGTTGCTCTCCTAAAGCCTGAAAACCTTTGGAACCCCTTCCCGAGGGTGTTCTCTGAAGTCACAAATCACTGCAGTTGGGAACGTTCTGACCCAGAGCCGGTGGAATACAGCACCCGTGGAATAGTTTAGGAAGATGACGGAGCCCGTGCGAGATTTTACAGACCCAAATCTGCACTATATCATGGTAGATTCATCCCAATAGGAATGGTTGATATCTATCAAGTTGAAAGAAAAATTATTCGTTATTTATCTGTACTGACCAGTGAATTGAGTCTTGAGTGTTAGAATTAAGCGTCATAGAGGCCATCACACTCTTTTGAAATTTCCCCTGGTAATTAGAAACAGGATTTACTAATTGTTAAACATGTTTCTTAAGTCGACCTTTTGAGTGTATTTTTGCCATTGATTTAATAGAATGAATCATTTTATTTTTTAACTTTTTGTCCTGTGCTCCCTACTATGTGCAAGGGTAATGAAACAGCGAGGCCTCCCTTCAAGTTGGTATGTTACTGTCGATTGGTTTGACTTCAGTCATGTTAAATTTGCGTTTAAACTATCAAAGTACAAAGTAGATTGACTCAAAATTGTCTGAGTAGAATATTTCTACTTTTTCAACGGTAGCTGACCATTTATTACAGGTAAAGGATTTTTGTTCGGCTGAAGTTGTGAGGTTATATTGTCAAGTAATTTTAAAACATTACATAGTAAATATTTGAACGGTCCACAGATGGGTGTGATCATCCCTGAGAGTTTTCACTGGAAACCATTTTGAAAATCATCAGAAGTTAAACATTCATTTATTTGCATGAGTCAGTTATTTTGCATTTTTTTGTTTGTTTGTTTGTTTTTGTTGGAGTTTCGCTCTTGTTGCCCAGGCTGGAATGCAGTGGCACAATCTCCGCTCACCGCAACCTCCACTTCCCAGATTCAAGCGGTTCTCCTGCCTCCGCCCCCCGAGTAGCTGGGATTACAGGCATGCGCCACCACACCCGACTAATTTTGTATTTTCGGTGGAGACGGGGTTTCACGGTGTTGGTCAGGCTGGCCTCGAACTCCCGACCTCAGGTGATCCACACGCCTTGGCCTCTCAAAGTACGGGGATTACAGGCGTGAGCCACCGCGTCCGGCCAGTTATTTTGCAGTTTTAAGGATGAGCAATAGTGTTCCCATGCTTCCTGCAACTCCCACTTCCTCTGTTACAGAAAGCAAATCCTGTTGCCTCTTTTAATGGAATATTTTAGGATTTACCCCTATGTCTTGATGTAATATATCTTAGTTATATCATAAAATATATTGTCATAGTTAAAATTTTAGTTAAATGCGTGTTCAGCATTTGTAAAATTATGACTGTAAATGCTGCTCACAGGTGATCTGTGTAGGAAACTGATCATTTTTCTCTTCCTGCAAGTTTTTCATACAGTTTTGACGTTTTAAAATGTGTTTGGTTCTTTCTATACTTACCACGAATTCCTCCTTAAATTCTTAACCAGTTGACTAAATTTTTCCTCTACAAAATCAGATCATCAGAGGTTTTATAAGTTTTCCTGAAGAAGTTTCTCCCAGAGTCCCCTTACATGCCCAGGTGTGGCAGGTTTCTCCCTGTGCCTGGTGCACAGACCTCATGCTTTCCCCGGGATTCCCTTCACCTGGGTGTTCTGTTGAATCTCATTTCCTGTAGTTCATATCTTCCTCTTTTTTGCTTTACTCACTTGTATCAGTGCAGTGCATTCTCTAGCAGTTTCCTGAAATAGGATTTTTTTAAGGTCTTGTTTGTCTGATAATTCCATCAAATGCTCCTTTATGTCTGCCATCATGTTTTTCTCTCATTTCCATTTGACACTTTTGGAGTTTCTCTCCTGAAAATCCCCATCTGCTCATCTGTTTATGCATATTGTTTACCTTTTCCACAAGATCCTTTAGCATATTAATTATAGTTATCTGCAAGTTCGATACCTGGACCATCTAAGTTTGGCTTTGTTTTCTGTTGTAGTGTTTGGCTATGGAGTCGCTTTTTTTTATGTCTTACTATAATAACAGCAGAGATGGAGGTAAATATTTCTGCCTAGGGATAGGCACCCTTACTCTGTGGTGTTGAGTTAGTCTAGTTTGTAGTTGAGCTGGGTTTGGCGTTGGTTGCTATATTTGTTTTCAGTGCACTTTACAAACTTTTCCCAGATTTTGTGGCTACTTGCTTAGCTGAAGCCTGGAATCCTGAAAGGTTTTTCTCCAGCCTGGGAGGCCTGTGCCACCGATGCAGGTCTTCAGCCAAGGCTTCGTCCCTCCCTCAGGGGTAGACGGCTGATGCTTGTTCCCTGGTGCAAGAGATGAGGCAGGGTCTTTTCATTTCTTCCACTGCAGCCTTGTATTAGGCCCCGTGTGTCTGAGCGTCAGCATTCCTGCCCTTTCGCTGTCTCTGCTCCCTCTCCAGTGGCAATAATCGTTGCCTCCAACTTAGGGGTGTTAGTTTCCTGGCCCTAACCTGTGGCAGCTGCATTCTGCGTGCGTGTCTGTGGTAGGTCTTGGGTAGCGTCCTGCCCTCCTCCAGCACCTGCAGACCAGCTTTGTATCAGTGCAGGATATCTGGCAGTAGGGGTTTTCCTTCCCCTTCCACAGCATAAGATGCATTCGCCTAGTGTCAGTGCCGGGTGAAGGGAGCAAGTTCTATCCTTGCCCTAGAGGCAGCCAACTTTTGCTCCTATCAAGGCAGGGACAAGAGTGAGAGTGTGGGAGGGTTTCCTGCCCCTCCACAAGGGGCAGACAGCTTTGGCCTCCTGTCGGAGAAGGGTCCAGGGGGCAGGCACGTTTTGGCAGTTGATCACCATCTTGTACTCCTGCAGGGCATGGCTGGGCCTCTCTAGTTATTCCTGCTGCCCTGGGTGCCTGCGCCTCTGAAGATCTCCTGCCCTGGCCACAGTCTCTCTCGAGAGCACCAGGGCAGGCTTGAAGAAAAGAGCTGGTGAATGGATGTGGACTCCCTCAGCAAGCTGTCAGGCTAGCCCACCTTGGTCTTTAAAAACTTGTCAAGATGCCATTTTTAAAACTGCTTTTTGGGTGACCATGTCTTGCTCCTGTGCCAGAGGTAGAACAGATAAGTGGCCTTTCCATTCTTGGAGTGGCTTCCTTCCTTTTAGAATTCAGACCACCTGGTTGCATTGTGACCTCAGCTCTGATGCTCCCCCAACCCACCGCACAACAGTTTAGGATTTTGTAGATTTTTCAGCCTTTCCTCTTTGTATGACAATAACGATCTCCTATGGTTTTCTATATCCTAATCAGCAGCTGAAACCATGCATATCTAAATGCCTTTATTTTGTCCTCATATTTCATTGATGGTTTGACTGAGGGTAGAATTCGAGCCTGGAAGATATTTCCATGCAAAATTTTAAAGGTATCTATCTATTGTCCCAGAAGCTAGAGCTTCCATTATTGCTGTCGAGAAATCTGAAACCATTCTGAATCCTGTTTATTTATACAGGAACCATTTTTCTCTATGGAAGGGTGTAGGATCAGTGGCTCTAGCATTCTGAAATTTCACAGTTTTTATGGGGGTCTATTTTCATCCCTGTGCTAGGCACTTGCTGGAACCTCCTGTGCAATCTGGAAATCATGTTCTTCAGTTCTGGGAAATTTTCTAGAATATTTTGTGGATTATTTCGTCCCTTTCTGTTTTCTGTTCTTTTTTTAGATACTGAACTTCCTGGACTTTCTTGAAAGCATCTTTTCTCTCCTAAGGATTTTCTGTGATTTTGGATTGAGTTTTTTTTTTTTTTTTAATGTCCCCTTTGTGTGTGTGTGTGTGTGTGTGTGTGTGTGTGTGTGTGTTTTTAGAGACAAATCCTCGCTCTTGCCCAGGCTAGGGTGCAGTGGTGTGATTATAGCTCATTTATAACTTAAAAATACTGGGCTCAAGTGATCCTCTCCTCTCAGCCTCCGGAGAAGCTGGGACGATAGGTGTGCACCACCATGGCCTGATAATTTTTTAAATTTTCTCGTAGAGACAGGGTCTTGCTACGTTGTACCAGGCTGGTCTCAAGCTCCTGGCCTCAAGCAGTCCTCCTGCCTCAGCCTCCCAAAGTGTTGGGATTACAGGCATGAGCCACCATGCTTGGTCAGAATGTCCCCTTTTTAATAATATCCTGTTCTTATAATACTACTATCTTCTTAAGATATTACCAAAAGCTCTTTTAAAAGTTTTCTTCTCCCTGTGTAATTTTGTTTTCTCCAATTTCCTCCTCCTACTCCATTTGTTTTGGTCTTGATCTTTAGTGTAGAGGTTTCCCCAACTGTCTGATGATTCTTCGATCCCTATTTATGTTTAGGGATAAGAAATCAAAATTGGGTTTAAAGCTCTAAGCCCATGAATGGTGCTGTTGACTGAACTTCACCATAAGGTGATTTGGCCAAGCCATTTCATTAGGGAATCTCTGATATATTTTCAGATCTTTCCTCCTGGGCTGGCCAGACTCTGCAGAGAACATCTTCCAGTTGTCTGATGCATAGTGAGGGCCTGGCCAGCATGCTGGGACCTGAGGGGGCAGGTAGAGAGGAGTCTCAGCACCCAGGGTGCACACATGTTCGCTGAGTCCCCTTTGTCAGTAGGACTGATGTCTGCTATGTCCTGTGCCTCCCAATTCAGAGACCCACTATTTTACCTTCTCCAGAAAAGCAGTTCTAGTCTTTTTCCTGTTCAGGACATAGGAAAGGGGCCTGAGGATGTAACTGTTTCTTAAACACTGAACACATCCTCTTTGGTTTAGCCTCACTTTTCACTCCACTTACCAGAGTAACTTTTGCAGCCACTTCCTTCGGTTCTGGGGGATTTTGCAGTGTAAATCAAATTGTTTCCTGGCTTTCCCTTTGTCAACTTAAAATTCTCATGACTTGAGTCAACTTGGTTTTCATCTGATTTTCAGATTCTGTATTTTATTGCTGTTGTCTGCCCCGTGTTCTCCATTCTTTTGGGTTTTTGAAAAATCCTTTACTGTTATAGTGAGATTCTTAGGGAGAGAAAGTAGCGTTTATATATGCAAATCTGCCATTTTTACCCAGAACTCCAAAACAGTAATCTTAGTGTAAAAAAAAAATCTCCCTCTGAGATTCCCAAGCCCCCTATCCAGGCTCTGATACAGGGGCACCTCCATTATTAGATAATCCATTTGGTAATAGTGGCATTATTTTAAGAACTGCTGTCGTTGAGAAACTTAGGAAATTTGCAAAAGAAAGAACTAATTTTCTTTTTTAAACCATATCAGGCCCAAGTCTGTTTTGGTGGTCTGAGAAGAAAAAAGATGAGCTTCTAAAGTTTTGGGAAAATTATATTTTAATTATGGAGACTTTAGAAGGAAATCAGGTAAGTGTTTTTCTATTTTAGCAAATCCTACAGTAGATAACATTTTTTCTTTTTTAAAAACATTCATTAAAAGCGATACAAAAAGACTAACTCAGATATAGCTGGTGATGATAGAATCTAAATATACTTTGTCTTCTGGCATAAATGCAACTTAGAGTGTAAGTTGTTTCAGAAAGTTAATACTTTCTGTTGACTTAAATTATTCAAAAATTTGATCTTCCCTTGCCATTCTAAAACTTGAACGTTTATCAGTATCAGTATCACCCAAATGGCTTATTATAAAGTATAAATTGCAATGCCCTGTCCTCAGACTTTCTGGTTCAGTAGGTTGGGGTGGAGCCTGGGACTTTTGAGTTTTTTTTGATTTGTTTTTTTTTTTTTTTTGAGACAGTCTTGCTCTCTCACCCAGGCTGGGGTTCAGTGGCATGATCTCAGCTCACTGCAACATCCGCCTCCTGGGTTCAAGTGATTCTCCTGCCTCAGCCTCCCAAGTAGCTGGGACTGCAGCCATGACACTGGCTGATTTTTGTATTTTTAGTAGAGATGGGGTTCCACCATGTTGGCCAGGCTGGTCTTGAACTCCTGACCTCAAGTAATCCACCTGCCTCGGCCTCCCAAAGTGCCGGGATTACAGGCGTGAGCCACCGCACCCGGCCAGGACTTTGAGTTTTTACAAGTTCCCAGATGATATGTATGCTGCTGTTCTGGGAACTACGCTTTGAGAACCATGGTTTCCATTCTGCAAGTTGGGGACCACAGAGGTGCCAGCCATCTGTGGAGTCATTGTGAGGTGTCAATCCAAATGTGCGCCATACCTTGTTTGTGGACTTGAAATAAATAATTACTTATATGTGCTAAATGTATATAGATGCAAGGATAAGGAGTAAAGAAAAAGCATTTCTAAATTCAAATTAACTTCTATGGTTTTCTTTAATCAGTAGATCCATAAAACCCCCATTATTTATTTAGAAACCCAAAGTTATCCATATTTTGAAGGATATGTAAATTAAACTCAAGCAAACATGTCAGCAACTTTGGCTACGTGGTATTAAGAACATGGAACTCCGAATTGGCCCTTCTAAGCGTGTGCAGCCATGAACAACTTGAGTGACTAGAGAAAACATTTTAGTGTTTTTTTTCTCTTTGTAATATCTTAGTATTGGCAGTCCTACCTGCCTCCCAGGACAGTTGAGGATTCTATGACATGATTTATGATAATCACTATATAAATGGTAGACTTTAATGTAGCTATAATGTGGTTATATTCATTAGCTTTGCCATACTCGGTCTTACATACCTGAATCATACTATTGTTTGAAAAACTGGATAAATCAGTCTCTTTCTACATATGTTTTATAGAAACAGAAGAGCTACTGTGAAATAAAGAGGTGAAAATTGCTTGACATTTTTCAAGATGCATTTTCATTTCATATGATTTTTTCGCTCTTATTTTTAGATACATGTTATAAAGCCAGTTTTACCAAAGCTAAACAATCTGTTTGAATATGCGGTGTCAGAGGAAAACGGTAACAATTACTTTCATTTGATTTTTTAATAACATTTATGGTTTTCCCTCGATTTTGTAACTAATTCCTGTTCATTGTAGAGAATTTTGAAAAACTATAAAAGTGTACAGAAGAAAATATAATCATCTTATAATGCTGCCACCGAGAGATAACAGCTGTTACCATTCCAGATACACACCTTCTGGATCATGTTGTTCATGTTTATCTCACTTAGCATAATAACTATATCCATCTACTTATATCCTTAAATCGTCTTTAAGAGCACAATTTTGGGTCAAGCGTGGTGGCTCATGACTGTAATCCCAGCACTTTGGGAGGCAGAGGTGGGCGGATCACCTGAGGTCAGGAGTTCAAGACCAGCCTGGCCAACATAGTGAAACTCCGTCTCTACTGAAAACACAAAAATTAGCTGGGCATGGTGGTGCATGCCTGTAGTCCCAGCTACTCGAGAGGCTGAGGCAAGAGAATCACTCGAATCCAGGAGGCGGAGGTTGCAGCGAGCCAAGATCACGCCACTGCACTGCAGCCTGGTGACAGAGCAAGACTCTATCTCAAAAAAAAAAAAAAAAAAGAACACAATTTAAAATAGCCACAGAATTTTCTATAATTAAGAGATATGGTTAATTTTTTAAACCATTGATGATGGAAAATTTCAAACATTTATAGAATGAGAAGAGCGTGTGTGACGCACCTACCACCCTCTTTAATAACGATCCTCTCATGGCCAGCCTTGCTTAGTGTATCCTATTAGCCTTTCCTGTTCCCTTCTCACTAAATGGTTTTGAAGCACATCCCTAGATATCCTATCATTTTATCTGTGAATATTTCAGCACATTTCTTTAAAAGATAAGGACTCGTCGATAGGGTTTCAATGATGACATAGTCTGTGGTTTTAATAATTGCTCTTTTTTTTTTTTTGTTTTTGAGATGTGGAGTCTTGCAATCTGTTTCCCAGGCTGGAGTGCAGTGGGATGATCTCGGCTCACTGCAGCCTCTGCCTCCCGGGTTCAAGCAATTGTTTTGCCTCAGCATCCCGAGCAGCTGAGATTACAGGCATGTGCCACCACACCTGGCTAATTTTTGTATTTTTAGTAGAGACAGGGTTTTGCCATGTCGGCCAGGCTGGTCTCAAACTCCTAACCTCAGGTGATCCACCTGCCTCAGTATCCCAAAGTGCTGGGATTACAGTGAGCCACCGTGCCTGGCCAATAATCACTCTTTGGTATGAATATATCTTTTTAACTGGTTTCCATTCTTATTCACTTGGTGTATCTTTTCCAGTGTTTCTTAAGTTTTCAGTTATTGTTCTGTATCTTGTACTTCTTAGGAAGAGAAAATTCCGGGATATAATTTCAAATATGTTTATAAGCCCTTGATCACTATATTATGAGAGCTTTTTAGGAGATACACAATGAAGCTGGAGCTTCCTAAATGTATTTTATAAAATTAAGTTTAGATGACTGAAATAGCTAAATGCAGCCCAATAGTGTTTTGGCCTGTGTTCATATGAATGATAAAATGCCACATTATTGTGTTTACACATGAGAATTAACCTAGGTAAATGGTTTTTAGTGCCTACTCTAGATAATTACAATTTAATAGTTTGACCCGTTAGGAATTGAGCTTTATTCAGCTGGTTGTTTTCTGATACACTGGGATTTTTCACAGACCATAAGCATCTATAGTTGCACCTGGGGCTAGAATTTAATTGAATCTTGTTGTGACTTCACTTATGCATTTACCATTAAAACGACGCTCTTATTACCACATTTTGCCCACAGCTCTTGAGAAACCAAATCAAATAGCAGTGACTGATTTTGAAAAATTACCATTGCCAAAGAGTTGAACAAGCATCTTGGTGTAAATTACAAATAATGGATTAATTTATTTATAGAATATCATGAGTTAAAAATGCTGAGTATTTTTCTCTAATAGAATTAAAAGATATTTCAAAAGAGTTAGAAAAATATCTCTAAGATACTTATTCCATGTTTTTGATTTGCTCACTCATATATATTTACCGAATAAATATTTATTTAGTGTCCAGTACATGCTATTAGGTTGGTGCGAAAGTCATTGTGGTTTTTGTCATTTTTTTAATGGCAAAAACCGCAACGACTTTTGCACCAACCTAGTAATTATTGGGGGTAAAATGGTGAGAGAGATGTGGTATTTTTCACCTGACTTTTGTGTTTTCCATGAAAAAATAGTTTTGATTGTAAGATATATGAGGGGAACAGACAAGGGGCTGATGAAATGGACTAAAGGGTGAGTGGGGTAGTCAGGGAAGGCCTGTCCTACGATGTCATCTAAGCTAAGAGTCCAGGCTGAGGAGGCACCACCTGGGACGCAAGCCCTGAGATGGGGGCAGCTGTAGGAGGCAGAACAGAAGGACCAGCAGGGCTGCAGCAGAGTTGGTGTGTGGAGTGGAGGATGAAGTTGGAGTGGCAGTCAGGGTCAGTTCATGCCTTGTTTGGACTTTATTCTAAGAACAATGAGGAGATGTTGAAGGATTTTAAGCAGAAGCGTGACAATTTCATATTTCTGTGTGAAAAATGGATTGAAGTGGGATAAGAGGAGAATTGGTTGAAACTATTCCAAATCTGAAGTTCCAACCTGCATGCATGGGGTAATATTTAATTTTTGTACACTGTAGCACTTACAGCATTCGTTTACAGTCTTTCTTTTTTTTTTCAAGACAGAGTCTCACTCTGTTGCCCAGGCTGGAGTGCAGTGGCGGAGTCTGGGCTCACTCTAACCTCCGCCTCCCAAGTTCAAGGGTTCAAGCGATTCTCCTGTCTCAGCCCCTCCCCCACCAGTAGCTGGGATTACAGGCATGCACCACCATGCCTGGCTGATTTCTGTGTTTTTAGTAGAGAGAGTTTTGCCATGTTGGCCAGGCTGGTCTCAAACTCCTGGCCTCATGTGATCCATCTGCCTCGGCCTCCCAAAGTGCTTGGATTACAGGCATGAGCCACCGTGCCTGGCCCATTTACAGTCTTTCAATATTAAGCTGCCTGAAAACGGAATACTGAATACCAAAATTATTTTGGTTAACATACTCGGATGTGACTAAAAATAGTCTGGGTGCAGTGGCTCATACCTGTAATCCCAGTGCTTTGGCAGGCCGAGGATGGAGGATCACTTGAACTCAGGAGTTTGACACCAACCTGGGCAACATTCTGAGACCACGTTTCTAAAAAATTTTAAAAATTGTCTGGGCATGGTTTGCATACCTGTAGTCCTACTAGGAAACTACTCAGGAAGCTGAGGCAGGAGGATCGCTTGAGCCCTGGGGTTTGAGGCTGCAGTGAGCCAGAATTTTGCAACTGCACTGCAGTCTGAGTGACATAGTGAGAACCTGTCTCTCAAAAAACAGGAACAAAAACTTTTTTGTAGTGTCATAATGAAGTTATTGTGTTTGTTTGTACATTATTTATGAGTATGTAGTCTTGATGGTGAAATGAAGACAGAATCAGATGTCAACATTAGATGTTTGTTTCCACAGGATGTTGGCTCTTTCACCCATCCTGGCATATGTGTATTTATAAAAGAATGTTTGAAAGTGAAAACAAAATCCTGACCAAAGAAGGTGTTATCCATTTTTTGGAGCTGTATGAAACAAAGATTCTTCCATTTTCACCAGAATTTTCTGAGGTAATGACACCCTATCCCCTTCCTTGCTCCCATTGTTGAAAGGTGAGAGGTAAAAATACACTAGGATTCTGTATCAGCAAGTAACATTTTGTAGATTTGCATCCAACAAATCATATTTCTCTAAGCCCAGCTTTCCTATTTGGAAAAAGCTTATGTTGTTTCTCAACAAGCCAAACGGTAGAACTGCCTGTACTATTACCATTGTGAAAAAGTAGTTGTATATTATCGATATTCAGAACGGCGTTAAGTCAAAAATCGTAAGCATAAGTCAAGTTTTCACTATATGAAAACTGGTATAGAAGCTATTAGATGATGCTGTTTTCACTGTTCTGAGCCACTGATGATGGTTATTTGTTTAGTGATGCTACTGCCCCAGTTCTGACTCAATGAATGCTGTTGTCTACTATATGAAATAGAGATTGCCTTCTAAGCAATATTTATTAGAATCTATACTTCCATTTGTCAGGAACTACGCGAGGCAGACACAGTGGGAGTTATAGCTGTGATTTTAAGTTTTATATTATGGTGCCATGTGAGTCCCATGATGACTTCCTTAGGTAGAGTAATCTACCTCTCATTTAGAGGTGACCTAAGTCAATTTTTTTCTTCTTTTTCTTTCAATAGCTTTTTTTTTTTTTTTTTTGAGATGGCCTCTCACACCTGTCACCCAGGCTGGAGTGCAGTGGCGTGATCTCGGCTGACTGCAGCCTCCGCTTCCCAGGTTCAAGTGATCCCCCTGCCTCAGCCTCCTGAGTAGCTGGGATTACAGGTGGGCACCACCACACCTGGCTAATTTTTGTATTTTTAGTGGAGATGGGGTTCCACCATCTTGGCTAGGCTGGTCTCAAACTCCTGGCCTCAAGTGAGCCACCTGCCTTGGCCTCCCAAAGTGCTGGGATTACAGGCGTGAACCACTGTGCCTGGCTTCTTCTTCTTCTTTTTTCTTTAAAGAATGATTGAATTTATTTCTCAGATGGTGATACAATTTTTTTTTTTTTTTTTTTTGAGACAGAGTCTCACTCTGTTGCCCAGGCTGGAGTGCAGTGTCGTGATCTTGGCTCACTGCAACCTCTGCCTCCCAGATTTAAGGGATTCTTATGCGTCAGCCTCCCAAGTAGCTGGGACTACAGGTGCACGCCACCATGCCTGGCTCAGTTTTGTAATTTTAGTAGAGACAGGGTTTTGCCATGTTGGCCAGGCTGGTCTCAAAATCCTGGCCTCAAGGGATCAGCCCACCTCAGCCTCCCAAAGTGCTGGGATTACAGGTGTGAGCCACTGCACCAGCCTAAGCCACTTTTTTTCTAATTGTTTTAATATGTGCTATGGTATATTGATATGCATCATGTTTCTACATTCTATTATTTCTGCACTTCATGTAAGCTTGCTTTTCTGACCAGTATCTAATAGTAATTTTTGAGTATAATTTTTTCCTCTTTATCCTCTAGGCATAGGGGCTTAAATTTTCTCTTGAGTATCTTTTTGGTTTTCCTGTCATTACCTTTATTTTCTAGCATATGTTTCTTCTTTGGCTTCCTTCCTTCTTTCTTGACCCAACACATGAACTGTCTTCTTAGTATGGCATAAATTTTAATCAGGTGGGAAAATTCTGTACTTACTTTGTTTTTCCTGGAGCTTCCCCTCTGGGACCATCACTAAATTTAGCCTGCAGCTAAATTTGCTTATAGCAGGTCTTCTGTAAGCCTGTGTAGGATATGCAATCAGGGAAGCTGACTTCAAAATTGCATTTACAACTAAGTTTCAATTACGTGTCTTTTTTTTTTTTTTTTTTTTTTTTTTTTTTAGTTTATTATTGGACCATTAATGGATGCACTTTCAGAGAGCTCTCTGTATAGCAGGTAAAGAGACGTTGTGTTATGATGTATTTGATACATACATTTCATGTTAGGAAACATGACCAGATTGTTTAATGCATTTGGCACATACAGTATGTTGCTGAATAGACAGTTGAGTTTTTCTTATGATGTGGTCCTTTTTCTATTTGTTGTTCTTCTTGCATTCTGATTTGCATCAAGTGTTTCTCCTTTGTTTTTTCTTGTTTCCTTTTTCTGCCTTGAGCTCCTCTATTCTTGTGCTCTTGGAAACTATGTCTTCTACAGCACACTTTCTTCTCCCTACTGCTGCTTTCTGCCCTCTTGAGAGTTGTAATGACTTTGACTAACCAAAACTTTAAACTTATTTTCCTTTTTCTTTTAACTTAGTCTTACACTTACAGAAAAGTCTTGAGAATAATCCAAAGAATTCTCATTTCCCTTTCATCCATATTCCCTGAATGTTAAGGTTTTACTATGTTTGCTTGATTGTTGCCTCTCCCTGTGTGTGCATCTTTCTTAGCTTTGTCTGCTCACCAGACTTACTCATTTATATCTGTTTCAGTGCCTGTCTGTCCGTCCGTCCATCCATCCATCCATCTATCCATCCATTCATCCATCCATCCATATTAAGAACCATGAATTCACACCAGGACATCCAGTTTCAGTTCAGTACTGCAGGGTTCATTCTAACCTTTTCCTTTCCGTATCTGACAGTGGCTGCTGTTATTCATCCTGTCTCTACCTACAGGCCACAGTTATGTTTTGAAAAGGTTGACAGTGAGAAGTTTGTCAGGATTGTACCTTAGCCTCATTTTGTTGAGCATCATTTATGACTCTTGAATTCTATCTTAAAAAATTTCCCCTGCTCTTGAAATTGTGTTATCTTTCTAATATTAACCAAATTTATAGTTGTGTCTTGCTGTTCAGTATGCCCTCTAAACAGAACTGCATCCCCCCACCAGCCAATTTCTTGAAACATTTTTAATTAGTCTGTGCCACGTTATATTAATATTTAGTCCTGTTTAATAATATTGAAAGAGCATAGCAACACTTGATTTGCCAATTATTTTTAGTTTTCAAATAACTCATTACTATTGAATAGTTTTCTGAAGCAATTAGACAGCTGGAGAGCAGTAAAACCAATGAAAAGATCTTGATGTTTTCTGAGAGTTGACAAACACATTTATTATGAAATGCCTTCAGTTTTCTAGCACTCTAATGTTTTCAATTAGCAGATAATGTTCCTGGAAGAAGCATATAGCAGAAAAAATGTGACTTTAGTAGGTGTTAACAATTAAATGCTCTTGCAAAAGTAATTTATTACTAATATATGTCTTTGCTATGAATGTTACTTCTTTTGTTTTAGACCTAAAGATTTAAAGTCATTGGATTACATGTTGGGAAAAATAAAATATAATTTAAAATGATCATTTCAGGCTC
Organism: Symphalangus syndactylus; assembly: GCF_028878055.3. Classification (NCBI taxonomy): domain Eukaryota; kingdom Metazoa; phylum Chordata; class Mammalia; order Primates; family Hylobatidae; genus Symphalangus; species Symphalangus syndactylus. The sequence goes on along the minus strand of NC_072434.2, from coordinate 78,924,027 downwards.
TTATTTTTTATGGTGCTATTTAGCAAGATTCATATATGTGGAAGGGAAAGTGTCACAAAAAGGAAATCCTTAGTAAAGTAGGTTATTAACTCAGGTCCATTTTCCTACAAGGTCCTGATGTTTCTGTAATCAGAAAGGTTCTCAGAATTTTACTGAAAAATGAAATGCAGGTTCAGAAAAATAAGACTGTCTGTTTTATTGTTGAAAGACTTTTGGGCCATGGTCCATTTAGGCTAGTTTCAGTGTAATCACTTGTAAATAAATGTTAAGTATTTGTTTTCCCCCTCTCTATTTGTAGGTCCCCAGGCCAGCCGATAGGAAGCTGTTCTCCATTGGGACTGAAATTACAGAAGTTTTTAGTCACTTATATTTCTCTTCTTCCAGAAGAAATAAAGAGTATGTGTCAGTAAAGGGATTTTTTAAAAATGCTTTAGCTTACAGTTTCTTTTTTTTTTTTTTTTTTTTAGCAAATTGGTTATAAGCACCATCAACTATTATAATAAATATTTTCAAAATGGTCTCCTTTTCCAAGGTATGCATATTTTCTCAGAATTATACAGTGTCTTTTCTGAGTACACACTTTAGTCATTGTGTATGACATATTACCAGTATTGGCATGAGTAGCATGGAGGTAATTTTAGAAGGTGTGCTGCAATTTAGCCATCGTTTCTAATTGTCTACTATTCAGTTTCAAGAATTAGTAAAATATATTCAAGAAATAGGGAACCTGGTTTTAGGAAAAAGTTGTAAACAGAATACTCATTGTGGCAAGTTGTCCCTTTATAGATATTAACTTGATAAGGAAGAAAAAATAAGCCAGGTGCAGTGGCTCCCGCCTGGAATCCCAGCACTTTGGGAGGCCGAGGCAGACAGATCACCTGAGGTCAGGAGTTCGAGACCAACCTGGCCAACACAGCGAAACTCTGTCTCCACTAAAAATACAAAAATTATCCGGGCATGATGGTGTGTACCTGTAGTCCCAGCTACTTGGGAGGCTGAGGCAGGAGAATCACTTGAACCCAAGAGGTGGTGGTTGCAGTGAGCCGAGATTGTGCCACTGTACTCTAGCCTGGGTGACAGAGCAAGAGTGTCTCAAAAAAACAAAACAAAACACTTGTTTTATGTAAGTCCTAGAACCATCCCCCATCTTCAGGCTGGAGATGTTCATTCTAATGAGGTAGGTTGGAAAGCACAGCACAAAAGCACTGTGAGTTTTGTTTGCTGAGCAGCAGCAGGACCTAGTCTGCTTTGTGAGTCCTTGTGTTACTCCCACCTTTGTGATTTATAAAGTGAGACTAGGTATGAAATACGTATTTTTTTCTTTTGTATTTAATCTGGCAAATAGGATGACAAGATGGCCAATGGTAATGTCTATTCAAACGTCAGAAAAAAGGGAAAATATGGTCTGTATATCATGACTTTAAGTTTATAGAAAATTGATTGTTTTGATTACTTTTTCTTTAAAAAAATGAGTTAATGGGGAAGGTGGGGAAGATAACTATTAGAGTCATTCTTTTTTTTTTTTTTTTTTTTTTTGAGATGGAGTCTTGCTCTGTCGTTAGGCTGTAGTGCAGTGGTGCGATCTCGGCTTACTGCAACCTCCGCCTCCCAGGTTCAGGTGATTCTCCTGCCTCAGCCTCCCGAGTAGCTGGGACTACGGGCGTGCACCACCACGCCCAGCTAATTTTTGTATTCTTAGTAGAGACAGGGTTTCACCATGTTGGCCAGTATGGTCTCGATGTTTTGACTTGTGATCTGCCCACCTCGGCCTCCCAAAATGCTGGGATTACAGGCGTGAGCCACCACACACAGCCTAGAGTCATTCTTTAGTTTGGTAGATTTTAGGAGTTTAATTAGGCATCTGGGCTGCAGCCATATGGGGATGAATTTGTCAGCCACATTGCTGCCTCGCATGTCAGTAGCACACGTGAGTGAAGTGATATCGGTCAGGGCTTCCTAGAATTTGAGAGCCAGGTGTTTGTGATCCAGGACCAGTCATATCACAGATGCTTGGTAAATATGTTGAATTAATGTGAAATAGAAACTTGGCCATTGCCGTCTTCCTAGTGTCATGAGTGAAGTGTTAGGCAAAAGATGAGATTTACTGAATTTAGTTAGTGCAAATGGAAGAAAGAAAAATTGAGGCCAGGAGTTCAAAAAGAGCAATTAAAACGTTCATTCACAGTTATTTAGTCATTTTCCAGTCACCAGTTTCCAGTGAATATCTTCTGTGTATTCTGAATGTCTTTTGTGCTAGGTATTTCAAAAGATACAAAATACGCATAATATCCTTTTAGGAGCTTTTGAGGGTTTCTTAAAAGTCATTCTACAACTATGTGAGAAAACAGACATTTTTACCAACTGCATGAGCTGAGGGTCCTTAACAAATCACACATTAGCAGAGAGGACAGAATGAAGCACTATCCCTTTGTATCTCAAAATAGAAATATAAATGATCATAATTAAATCCAAGGTAGTCAAGAAACAGCCTATGAGAAAGATGTTACTGTTTGCAGATACTAGAGGCCACTAACCATCAATACTTCCTATCCTGTTTTTCCTTCACATCTCAAATAGAAGAATGGCTTCTAATCATAAACAATTTTATCTTTTACCGGCTGGGCGTGGTGGCTGACTCCTGTAATCGCAGCACTTTGGGAGGCTGAGGTGGGCAGATCACCTGAGGTCAGGAGTTTGAGACCGGCCGGCCAACATGGCCCAAACCCCGTCTCTACTAAAAATACAAAAATTAGCCGGGCGTGATGCTACATGCCTGTAATCCCAGCTACTCAGGAGGCTGAGGCAGGAGAATCGCTTGAACCCAGGAGGCAGAGGTTGTAGTAGTAAGCCAAGATCAAGCCATTGCACTTCAGCCTGGGCAACAGAGTGAGACTCTGTCTCAAAAAAAAAAAAAAAAAGAAAAAAAAAATTACCTTTTAAAAAAATACAGCTTCATGGGTATCAGAATCCCTATAGTATAGTAGAATACTTATCTTACTAAAATAGGAATGAAATTAAATTTAAAGCTTTTTTTTTTTTACAACAGCTTTATTGAGATAGAATTCACCCTTTTAAAACCATTTGATTTAGTGGTGTTTAGGGTATTCACAAAGTTATACAGCTGTTACCACTGTCTAATTCCTGAATATTTTGATCACCCTCAAAAAGAAACCCCAGGCATGTTAATAGTCGCTTCTCATTCTCTTCTACCCGTAGCTCCTGGCAACCACTGATCTTCTTTGTCTCTATAGATTTGCATATTCTCAACGTTTCATGTCAGTGGAATCATACAACACGTGGCTTTTTGTGTCTGGCTTCTTTCACTAGCATAGTGTTTTCAAGGTTTATCCATGTTGTGGCATGTATCAGCATTTCATTCCTTTTTGTAGCTGAATAGTATTTCACTGTATAGATATTTCACATTTTCATTCATTGGTAGACATTTGGATTGTTTTCACTTTTGACTATTTGAGTAATGCGGTTATGAATGTTCGTGTACAAGTTTCTGTATGAACACATTTTCAATTCTCTTGGATAGATACCTAGAAGTAGAATTGCCGGATCACGTGGTCCGTCTGTTTAAGTTTTGGAGGCACTGCCATACTGTTTTCCACAGTGGCTGCACCGTTTTACATTCCCACCAGCATTGTGTGAGAGTTCTGGGTTCTCCATATCCTCCCCAACTCTGAGTATTGTCTGTCTTTTTTTTTTTTTTTTTTTTTTTTTTTTTTTGAGAAGGAGTCTTGCTCAGTCGCCCAGGCTGGAGTGCAGTGGTGCGATCTTGGCTCACTGCAACCTCCGCCTCCCGGGTTCACGCAATTCTCCTGCCTCAGCCTGCCAAGTAGCTGAGACTACAGGCGCAAGCCACCATGCCCAGCTAATTTTTGTATTTTTAGTAGAGACAGGGTTTCACCATGTCGGCCAGGATGGTCTCGATCTCTTGACCTTGTGATCCGCCTGCCTCGGACTCCCAAAGTGCTGGGATAATAGGCGTGAGCCACTGCGCCCGGCCTGTCTGTCTTTTAGATTATAGCCATCCTAGTTTGTGGGAAGTGGAGCCTCACTGTGGTTTTGACTTGTGTTTCCCTAATACCTAATGGTGTTGAGCTTCTTTTCATGTGCTTATTGGCAACAATGATAATTTAAAACTTTTTCTTTCAGGTAGCTTCCTATTGAAGTTTATTCGGAAGATGACAAGTAGGCATTGGTGTGCTGTTCCCATTTTGTTTCTATCTAAGGCTTTGGCAAATGTCCCAAGATATAAAGCCCTGGGTATAGATGGGCTTCTTGCTCTCAGGTAATTTACTCTGTATATGTACTTGTGTGGTTATTTGCCATGACTTTCCATCAATATATATATTTTCTCCTCTGCTTTAATCTACAGTAAATGGATATAGTTAATATTGGCATTGAGATGTTTGAGCTCTTAATTTTACATAAGAAAAAAATTTTAAAAATGTATTATTCATATAGTTGAACTTATTTTGTTTTACAAATTACTAGTTTAAATGTGTACTGAAGTATATGCTGTTGAATTTTGACCTCTTCAAATAAGGCCAGTAAGTTTTTTTTTTTTAATTACTTTCGTAAGTAGAAAACTAAAGATAAAATATCGAACAATAATATTTAATAGAAACTATTTCAAAAATGTTGGTAAAAAGGAATTTGAGGAGATGAAAAAAAGAAAAAATATTTCAGTAAATATAAACTTTAAAAGCATCTTCATTTATGGTTTTTTTTTTTTTTTTTTTTTTTTTTGAGCTGGAGTCTTGCTCTGTCACCCAGGCTGGAGTGCAGTGGTGCGATCTTGGCTCACTGCAACCTCTGCCTTCTGGATTGAAGTGATTCTCGTGTCTTAGCCTCCTAAGTAGCTGGGATTACAGATGCGCGCCATTACTCCCGACTAATTTTTGTATTTTTAGTAGAGACGAGATTTCACCGTGTTGGCCAGGCTGGTCTCAAACTCCTGACCTCAGGTGACCTGCCCGCCTCAACCTCTCAAAGTGCTGGGATTACAGGCGTGAGCCACTGCGCCGGCCTATAGTCTTATTTTTAAAAGAGACTTGTTTCATAGTAAAATTGAGCTCTAATAGAGGCCATAATGGGAAATAACAGCTTTGAAATTCTGCAGACTTTCTGCATTAGAAAGTGTAGTTGGTATAAATCAACTTGTTGATAATCACAAATTATCAGAACTGTCTTTGGGAATACAGAACTGCATGTTTTTGTATTTCGATGTCAGGGATGTTATTCATTGCACTATGATCACACATCAGATTCTCCTGAGAGGGGCAGCCCAATGCTACCTTCTTCATACAGCTATGAATTTGCTAGATGTGGTAAGTTTCTCTTTTGTTACTTCCATGTACAAGTCTTTCTTAGTGAGTGGGTGTACAGAAATGAGTCAACATAGCAGAGCTGTGATACTACCATTAGAAAGGCCTGCTTGTAAGGTTGGTCCTTGGCTGGCACTGGGACCTTGGATTTTGGGAGGATTTACACTATCCTAACTGCTAAGAGTGGCTTATTGTATCTAAAGTGTTTGTTCAATGTGGTTTATGCTGAAAACCTGTTTTCTTTTTGGGAGTCTGGAATTTCAGTATGTATGAGGCAAAAGGTGCTTGTATGACCACGTCCCAGGAAAAGCCCGAGGCACTGAGTCTGTATCGAGCTTCCCTGATAGACAGACTTTCACTGTGTTGTCACAGCTTGTTGCTGGGGGAGCTAAGCGTGTCCTGGGTGGCCCACTGGGAGAGGACTCTTGGAGCTTATGCCTCGTTCCCTCTATATATTTCCCCTCATCTTCTCCTGTATCGACATTCAAGGAATATATATGGTGTGTATTCTGTGCTTTTTACAAAGCTTTAATCAATATTGCTTACTACAGGGGTCAGCAAACTCTTTCTGTGCAGTGCCAGGTAGCAAACATTTTTTAAGCTTTGCAGCTGGCTTTATGATCTATGTTGCAACTTCTGAACTAAATAAACAGGCATTGGCTATGTTCCAACAAAACTATTTACAAAACAGGCCATGAGTAGTTTTTGCCAATGCCTGGCCTAGATAGAGCAAGGTATCTTAATTCAAGATGCACAACCTTAAGGGTATGAAAGACCTAGGTAGTTTTCTTAGTCAGAGGGTCATTTTTATGGCATTGAAAATAATCACTTTTTTTTTTTTGAGACAGAGTTTTGCTCTTGTCTCCCAGACTAGAGTACAGTGGTGTATTCTCGGCTCACTGCAACCTCCGCCTGCCAGGTTCAAGTGATTCTCCTGCCTCAGCCTCCCAAGTAGCTGGGATTATAGGCACCTGCCACCACACCCGGCTAATTTTTGTATTTTTAAGACAGACGGGGTTTTGCCATGTTGGCCAGGCTGGTCTCAAACTCCTGACCTCAGGTGATCCACCTGCCTCGGGCTCCCAGTGTGCTGGGATTACAGGCGTGAGCCACCGTGCCTGTCCTCACATTTTGATTGAAAGTAATTTCTTCTTACAGAATGGTTTTTTTTTTTTTTTTTTTTTTTTAAGATTGTGACCATCTTTAAGATAGTAACCTCAATTTTAAGTTAACATGGCATCTTTATGTTAAAAGTTGAATAATATTTTCTTTTTATTTGCTTTCTTTTGATTTAGCTAATGGTATTTGCTTTCTTTTGATTTAGCTAATGATAACCTACTTTAAATAGTAGAATTGATTGCCTCCACAGTGGTTTTAGTTTATTCAATTAAACATTTTAATATGAGTAATTTTTAAAACCTTTCCTGCCCTGCCCAGGAGAAAGTGTCACTTTCTGATGTCTCAACTTTTCTCATGTCTCTGAGACAAGAGGAATCCTTAGGACGAGGAACTTCATTGTGGACAGAGGTGAGATTGAAGATAATTTAATAAAGTCTTTGAAAATTATAAAAAATGGTTTTCTTAATGAATTTCTTAGTAGCCATTTATATAAAATATAATGATTGCTTTGTTATCTGTCAACAGAGACTTTGAAATATTGTGTATTTGCTTTGAGTGGAATTAACTAATTCTGCTAAGATGCTTATGGAGAGGTGGGAGAGAGGAAAATGTTTGCAGTAGAGATAGACCTATTTAGAAGAAAAGATATTGCTAGTGGGCAGATCTCAACTCTGGATGAGATGCATTAGGAATAATGACGATGTTAGACTCAAACACAGTAAGTGACACAAACTCCTCTTTCTCTTTTTTCTGTCATTGAATGGCCCCTTCCTCCACCCAGTTGTCCAGTCCTTATGTTTTGGTAATTCTGAGTTTGTCTTGACTTTTTGCATCCAATTCATCATGAAATCCTCCTGTCTCATAAACATCTTTCCTCTTCTCCATGCCCTGCTGTGGCTCTAGCTCAGACCCTCCTCATGTGAAGCTTCTTTCCTTGTGATGATGTCTTGTTGATGTTGTGTCCCTGGCCTTCAGGCCTCTTACTATGCCACCCTTTTCCTCAGGACTCTTCAGGGCCAGCCTCCTCCCTCTTTTTGTAAACCACGGGGTTTAGTTTATACAACTGACTTCAGTGCGTATTTGTTATTTATGTGGTTGAGTTCTGATCTTTGTCCCCTCTGGGTTATATAGTTTTTGAGAAATGAAGAAGGGGCAAATTGTGGCCTTTAAAAAATGGAATTTTGTTTTATTTTCTTGATCACAATGCATCTAATTATGTGGAATTTGAAAAATATAGAACCATATAAAGAAAATAAAAATCATCTGTAATGCCTACCATCAAACTAAATTCATATTTTTTGGTTTAGTTTTTAATTCTTTTTCCCTATGAATATACGTATTCTCTTACTTGCTTTCTCATTATAGATAAGTATATGTGTATTTAAAATAATACATACGATCTTTCTAAATATAGATTAAACTGTTTTAAATTTTATTTTTTTGTATTCACATATATATGAGCATTTTAGCATGTTGCTAAGTAATTTTTCAAGATGTAAAAATTCAGTTGATTATATCTTATAAATTTATTGAATTAGTTCCTTTTCTTGCAAAGTTTTTGCTTTTATAAATAACATTGGGCTGGGCGCAGTGACACTTTGGGAGGCTGAGGTGGGCAGATCACTTGAGGCCAGGAGTTCGAGACCAGCCTGGCCAGCATGGCGAAACCCCATCTCTATGAAAAGTACAAAAATTATCCGGGCATGGTGGTGTGTGCCTGTAGTCCCAGCTACTTGGGAGGCTGAGACAGGAGAATTGCTTGAATCCGGGAGACAGAGGTTGCAGTGAGCTGAGATCGGGCCACTGCACTCCAGTGTGCACGACAGAGTGAGACCCTGTTGCAGAAAGTAAATAACATTGAGAGAAACTTACTCCTATATGTTTTTATTTATACCTGTTTTTTAGGATAAATTCAGAAAATTGAATTTGCTGTATTTCAATAATTTTAAGCTTCTTGATACAGATTGAGAGAGGTTTCAAAGTATGACAGTGGACATCCACTTTATCTACAGTGATACAATGCCAAATGTATCAGCATGTTAAATTCTTCGCCACTTTGGTAGATGAAACACAGCATTTGGTGACTTTATCTGCATTACCCTGATCACTGTTTTTTAAAACATTTTTTCATGTCTTTGTAGTATTTCTTTTGTGAATTGTCTATTATTGTCCTTTCCCCATTTTGTTTTGGGATTTTAGTGTTTTTTTTTTTTTTCTTTTTTACTTGATTTGTAAGTGCTCTTTTTACATTAAGGGTATTGACAAGTTGTTATACCTATTGCAAAAAAATTTTTTTTAGTTCCTTTTTAAAAAATTTAGCTTTGCTTGCTGAATGGGTAATCAATTTATGCGATTTGAAGATTAAAACTATTGGTCAGAAGTGTCTTATTTCTGTTTTGCTCTTCTATCTTGCCTGGATCGTTATCCTACCCCACCCCATCCCCAAACAAAGGTGTTTTTGATAGACTATGCTTACTACCTTGCAAGTTTTCATTAAAATATATATTCATAGTGATTTCTTTATCTCAGTAGGCAAAGACCCTTCTTAGTCTTTTTTTGTAAAGTAAAGCTTGCATAGTGTTTTGTAAAGTAAAGCTTGCATAGTATTCCATCTGGTGGTTGTACCATCATTTATTCAGCTTCCCCATTGCTGAACTGTTGAGTTGTCCAGTCTTGTGGCTTTTACAGAAAATGCCACAATAAATGAATAGTCTGCAGGTACATCTGCAGAATGGAGTCCTAGAATTGGGATTGCTGGTTAGAGGTTGGGTGCCTGTGTAATCTTTCTGGGGATTGCCCAGTTTCCCTCCATAGTTTCCTATGGTTGCTGTAATAAATTACCACCAGCTTGGTGGCTTAAAATAACATACGTTTATTCCCTTATGGTTCTGGAAGCCAGAAGTCTGGAATCCGTTTCACTCGTCTGCAATTAAGATTCTGGCTGGCCCGTGCTGCCTTGTAGGGGCGAGTCCGCTTCCTCAAATTCTGGAGCTGTATTGCTTGCATTTCTCGGCTCATGGTCCTTTCTCCATCTTCAAAACCAGCAGCCTGGCATCTCAAGATCTCTGCTTCGTCTTCATATCACATTCTGCTCTTCTGTTTCTGTGGCCAAATCTGCCTCTGCCTTCCTTTTATGAGGACACTTAGGATTACCTTGGGCCCCCTCAAATAATCCAGCATAATGTTCCCATCTGAGAATACTTAATCTGCAAAGCTCCTTTTGCTGCATAAGGTAACACTCACAGGTTCCGGGATTAGGACCTCGGTATCTTTGGGGCCTACCATAGGGTTGCAGGAGTTTCACAGGGTATGATAGTGCCTGTTGTGAAGCAGGATTTTTTACCAGTCTGAAGGATGGGAAAGGGCATTTCAGTGTAATTTTAATTTATCATTCTCTTACAATTTGTAAGTTTGGGCATCTTTTCAGTTTCGTTTTGATTTTTGATTTTGTTTAGTTTTTTCCTGGTAGCTTTTTACTTATGAAAATTTTAAAAATTCTTAGAAGAGTATAATGAACTCTCATGTACCCATCACCCGTCATCTACCATTGCTGCTCATGGCCGTTCTTCGTTGACCTGGACTCCCTACTCTCCCTTCCTCTCCCAATTATTTTGAATCAAATCCTATCAAATCTTATTTTTCATCTATAAATTTTTGAATATGTACTGCTAAAAGATAAGGAGTTTAAAGGGCTTAAAAAATAAGCCTTTATCACACCTAAAAAAACTAACAGTGTTTTTAAAATTTATTTTCTTTCTGTTTGGTCAGATGTCCAATTTTGTTTGTTCAGGTATTCAAATAAGGCCTATTCACTGCAGCTAGTAGGCATAGCTTTAAAATTGTGGACTCTAATCCAGCTGGAATTTATTTTGTTGTATGAGTTGTGAGGTTTAAAAGAGAAAATTCATGTAAAAAAGCTTTAGGCTACTGTTAGCCCATATTTAATGTAAATATCTAGTGTTACTAATGTCTTTTCGCCCTGGTTTAAGGAGTGAGGCATTTGCCTGTTGTATTGTTTATTTGTTTTTAAGGAGCCAGCTCTTAGATTTCTTTATCTGTTCCCCTTGATTTTTCGGTTCTGTGATGAATCAGTGTCTGTTTCATCTTTGACTCTCCTTTCGTTTGTTTTGACTGCCTCCGAATGTCTTGGAGTCATTTGTTGAGAACTATGTATTGCATATCTCCCACAGGCCAGCCACTGTGCTGAGTGTTGGGAATACAGTGGTCAGTGAGAGAAACATGTTGACTACCCTCAGGAAGCTTATAGTTGGTGGTTTATAGCTGAATCCAGATTTCAATTCTTTTTTTGTTTGAAAGCACTTACATATATGTATATATATATATTTTAGTGTAGATTTGACGGTATCCTATAACTTTTGTTACGTAGTGTTCTCATTATTATCTAATTATCTAGTTATTATGTTAAGTCATGTAAAATCATTGATATTCAGTCATTTTAAACCTATAGAAATGGCGTTTTCATGTAGCTCACCCTAAATAGTTTTTTAATTAATAGATTTTATTTTTTGAAACAGTGTTTGGTTTCCAGAAAAATTAAACAGAAAGTACAGAGAGTTCCGGCCAGGCATGGTGGCTCATACCTGTAATCCCAGCACTTTGGGAGGCCCAGGCAGGCAGATCGCTTGAGTTCAGGAGCTCGAGACCAGCCTCGGTAACATAGTGAGACCCTGTCTCAGTGTATTTTAAAAATAAAGTAATAATGTAAAAAAAAAAAAAAAATCACACAAAAAAGGTACAGAGAGTTTCCACATACTCCCACACCACCCTTCCCATCCCTACACACAGTTTCCCCTATTGTTAATATTTTGTATTAGTGTGGTTCATTTGTTACAATTGATGACCCCCATATTGATTACTGTTATTAACTAAAGGTCATCGTTTACATTAGGGTTCACTCTTCACATCGTACATTCCATGAGTTTTGACAGATGTGTCATACAGAATAGTCTCACTGCCCCCCAAAATTCTCTGTGCTCTGCCTGTTCATCCCTCCTTTGCCCCAAACCCTGGCAGCTGATCTTTTTACTCTCTCTAGTTTTGTCTTTTTCATAATGCCACATAGTTGGAATCATACAGGACCCAGCCTTTTCAGATTGGCTCTTCCACTTAGTAATATGCACTTAAGGTTCCTTCCTGTGTTTTCATGGCTTGATAGCTCATTTTTTTTTAGTGCTTACTAAGACTTCATTATCTGGATGTACCATAGTTTATTTATTCATTCACCTACTGAAGGACACCTTGGTTGCTTCCAGGTTTTGGCAGTTGTGAGTAAGACTACTGTAAACATCTTTGTGCAGGTTTTTGTGTGGACATAACTTTTCAACTCATTTGGGTAAAAACCAAGGAGCACAGTTGCCAGATTGAGTGGTAAGATTATGTTTAGTTTTATGAGAAATTGCTAAGCTGTCTTTCGAACCATACTATTTTGCATTCCCACCAGCAAAGAATGAGAGTTCTTACTGCCCCACATTCTCTTCAGCATTTGGTTTGTCAGCGTTCTGGATTTTAGCCACTCCAGTAGTTATATAGTGGTGTCTTATTGTTTTAATTCCAAATTCCCTGAAAATAGATGATACTGAGCATTTTGTATATGCTGTTCACCATCTGTATGTCTTCTTTGGTGAGGTATCCATTTCTTTTGCACATTTTTAAATTAAGTTGTGTGTTTTCTTACGGTGAGGTTTTAAAAGTTCTTTGAATACTTTGGATACCAGTCCTTTATCAGATATGTGTTTTGCAAATATTTTCTCCCAGTCTGTGGCTTGTGCTCTCATTCTCTTTATGTGTCCCAATAGATTTTTGAGACTTGTATTTTAATGGGGAATCAAGGGAGCCTGCCTACCCAGAGACTGCCATTTAAATGTCATTTTAAACCATAAGTCTGACATGAAAACTCTTTGAAGGGAAAATATTCTGAATTTTGTGACAGATTTGATAGAGGGAAAGGAAAAAATCAAATATGAATTAGAGTTTAGTTGTCAAAAATAATTTTGGTACAGCAGAATCATGCCTGTGGAAATACAAGATTTGAAAAGCCTCACATATTTTGTAGCAATAATTAGGCAACGTAGTCTGGCCAGTTTTAGAGGAATACAAAGAAAAGTGTATACTGTTAAAAGACAAATACCGGCTGACCTCACTGTTAAACAGATAATATCTTAAGATTATCTGACTTGATAAAGACCTACACAGAACAACCTCCTTTAGCGTCATTGACTTGCTCACTCGTTGTACCTGTGTGGTGTCTTTTAGTCCTGACCACTTCATTCATCCAGTCATTCATCAGTTTTGTCTTTGGTCAGGTGATGTATTCTTCCTTTGCCTCCTTATAGTAAACTTTGGGTAACCCTAATGGACACAAAAAATAATTTTTCAAAAATGCTTACTTTTTAGAAAGACTCATTTCATAATTTTCTTCATATTTAAACTCAGTTATTGAATTTGCTTATTAAGAGATATTATAAAAAGAAAATTGGCCGGGTGCGGTGGCTCACGCTTGTAATCCCAGCACTTTGGGAGGCCGAGGCGGGCGGATCACGAGGTCAGGAGATCGAGACCACGGTGAAACCCCGTCTCTACTAAAAAATACAAAAAATTAGCCGGGCGCGGTGGCGGGCGCCTGTAGTCCCAGCTACTCGGAGGCTGAGGCAGGAGAATGGCGTGAACCCGGGAGGCGGAGCTTGCAGTGAGCCGAGATTGCGCCACTGCACTCCAGCCCGGGCGACAGAGCGAGACTCTGTCTCAAAAAAAAAAAAAAACAAAACAAAACAAAAAAAAGAAAATTGAGAGCATATTTAGATTTTAAAACAAAAGTTTCACCATTACGTGTGACCAAAGATGAGTTGTGAAATGATGTGACTTTTATTTGCAAACCTTCTAAGAGATGTAATGGAGACGGCCTTGGACAGTGTTTCTCTTTTAAATTAATATACAGTATTTTAATATGCACGTATGATGGAAAATAAACTTGTGAGGAGGGTAGGAACTTAGATTATAACTTAAATTTCAAATTTTACATTCTCTCAAAGATAAAACTTCTTGTTTTAGTATGTGAAGCTGGAAGAAGTTTTAGTTGAAGGTTGTAATTTGTTTTATGTAATGCGTTATTTTTTATAGAGATCTTTACCTCATTAAAATGTATGTTTTATATAAGGTATGTTAGAAATTCTTGCCTGTTAATGAAGTTTATGCATTCTTCGAAGGAGGTTAGAAAACACACACACATATATATATATATCTCACATATATTTATCACACACATACATATACACATACATACATATATATACACATAGTTTTTTTGTTTTTACTGTCTGTGGAACTCAAGTATGATAGTAAATGGTTTATTACTTTGTATTCAATTATTTAAATTTGGTTTATCGTGAAAGAAAGAAACGTGGCTTAAGGAGATTAGAAACCCTTTGTTTGGTTAGGCTTTTAAAATAAAGTAACAACTGTTTTCTTTTCCAGCTGTGTGACTGGCTACGTGTTAATGAAAGCTATTTTAAGCCATCCCCTACGTGTAGCTCCATTGGACTTCACAAGACATCTTTAAATGCTTATGTGAAGAGCCTTGTTCAAGAGTATGTTAAGTCATCTGCTTGGGAAAGTAAGTCTGCAATCATTTTTATGGATTGATAAAACCAAAATATTTTCAAAGAACTTTTAACTAGTTTTTCAGACTGAGAGTTAGGCTTTATGAAATATATGATGATTTATTGACGCCAAACTTGTATTTCAGTAAAATAATGTGAAAAAAAAGTAAAGATACTGTCTCCTAACTTGTATTAATACTTTATCTGTTCTGAGACTTGAGATTTTAAATTATTTTATGTTTAAGGAAACTAATAAGTTGCCAGAGTTAAGAAGTGGACACAAAGTTATTTATTTATTCTATAATTACTGGGTCTTTGTGAACTAGATACTGCAGATAGGGTTTTGGAGCCTCTGTAGTGGAAATATGTGCATTGGAAATACGTGTTTATCTTTTTCGTTTTTAAAGCACGTTTAGTATGAACTCATTATGAAAAACAATTTTAAACAAAAGCTGTGTTTAAAAGGATAGTTTTGTTAGTTTCTTTTTCAGCAGATACTTTGCAACATCAATTTTACAAAGATCCTTTCTTTGAGGAAATATATAAGACAACATTAGCGAGGCACTCTTAACAGATTCATTAATTAGGATTCTTTTTACATTCCTAATGCTTCCTTTTCATTAAAGTCGTTGATGATAATTTAGGAAAATTGCATCTTCGAATTTAACATGTCTTAAATTCCTAGCTTTGTCTCACACAAAGTCATTTTCATCTCCTGATTCCTTTAATCTGACCATGGAATAGGTCTTAAATGATCAGATAATTATCCTTCCAAAATGCATGAGTTTATTCTTCTTGGAACATTTCTCTTTTGTGTTTTTAGTCTTTTTTGGTCTGTCTGTGTCTGGTAAATGTCCTATGCTGTTACATTGGAAGATTATTTGAAGTAAATATGTTAGTCTCTATTAAAGTAGACATAAACTGGGGGGTCAGATAGAGTCTGAGAGACCATGGCCTTTGTGTCTTCATTCATTTAATCTCATTTCTGGTCACATTTTAGGGAACACTCATCTTAGCTGAAATACTAGAATTGCCTCTTACGGAGTTACCTTGCATCTACTCTTGCTTCGTCTACAATATCTTTTCCACATGGTACCTGGATAAATCTTTTCAAAATATAAATTTTCATCTTAGACATTTTTCCTCCACTTCTTTGTATATATTCCCTTTAACCTTCAGTGGCTTCCTATTGCCTTTAGGGCAGAGACAAAGGTCCTCTGCATGGCCTGCAAGGTTTCCTGGTCTCTCCCCTGCCTGTTTATGCCACTTCAGTTTCTGCTACTCCCTGTCACTTAGTGCACACATGAGCATCGTTTTACTTTCTGGAATATGGCATGCCTTCTTCTTCTTCTGCCAGAAGACCTTTGATGTGCTCTTCCTTTTGTCTAGAAAGTTCTTGTGTCCCTTCATCTTTCCTCTTGAGTCGTCACACTCAGCCCAATTGTCATTTCTTCAGGGAAACTTCATCTTACTCTCTGGATGAGGGCACGTCTTCCTAGTGTAGACTTCACTAGCACCATGTCCTTCTCCTTCATAGCCCTCACTATAATTGCAATTTTCTATGTATTCTTTGATCAATGCTTTTCTCCTGTACTCTAAATTCCATGAGCACAGGAAAGACTGTGTCTGCAGCACCCAGGTAATTGCATGGCATGTAGCAGGCACGCAAATTTCTTTTTTGTTCATGTTGAAATAGATATGTGTAACAATGAGCCATGCTCTAGGGTGTTCTACTGTAGTTCATCTCAGTTGTATTTCTCTCATAATTTAATAAGGCATAATCATTTAGTGGGTTTTTTTTGAAGCATCATCCTTGAAGGATTTTGTTAATGCTTTGCAAACCTTAACTATTGTTTATTTAAGCAGGAGAAAACTGCTTTATGCCTGATTGGTTTGAAGCCAAGCTTGTTTCTCTGATGGTCTTGCTGGCTGTGGATGTGGAAGGAATGAAGACTCAATATAGGTAATTGTTCCTATAATTGAAAAAAACCTATTTAAAAAAATCCTGATCAGAATTATGATGTGTATTCAGATTTTTGAATGATTGAAGTGAGTTGATCACAAGGTATCAAGGGAGGGTACTAGAACATTAACAGTATACTGAAGAAATGTTTAAAGTTAATAACAAATAGGAATAAGGGCATATTAGTGCTTTTAAATTGGTAAATTAAATGTTAAACTTAACAATTTAATGTTAATTAGATGGCCAGGCACAGTAGCTCATGCCTGTAATCCCAGCACTTTGGGAGGCCAAGGCAGGCAGATCACCTGAGGTCAGGAGTTTGAGGCCAGACTGGCCAACATGGTGAAACCCTGTCTCTACTAAAAATACAAAAATCAGCCAGGCGTGGTGGTGCATGTCTGTAGTTCTAACTACTAGAGAGGCTAAGGCGGGAAGATCACTTGAACTGGGCGGCGGACGTTGCAGTGAGCCAAGATTGCACCATTGCACTCCAGCCTGGACCACAGAGTGAGACTCCATCTGAAAAAAATTTAATGTTAAATTAGAGAAGATTACAAAACCATATACAATAATCACTGGTTTTATATCAGAATATTAGAAATAGATTACAAGATTCCAGTATAAGTTTAGGTAAAGAGATTTACTGGATTTGACTCCTTTGTAAAATACATAATTTAAAAAACCGGTAATAAAGATAAAACAATCTTATTTATATTTTGTGAGAATGGAAGCAGGTCAGTTTTCACTAGATTATAGTTTTCAATAAGCAGCATCTTTAGGTAGATCAGGTAGGATATTTGCATGACATACAGTTAATTTGATTTACATCAAATCTCTTTTCTAGACAAAGATTTTGTACCGAAGTTGGTTATCCAGTCTGGGAAAATAAGTGAGACCCTGTCTCTACAAAAATTGAAAAATTAGCCGGACATGGTGGCTCACACCTGTGGTCCTAGCTACTTAGGAGGCTGATGTGGGAAGACTGCTTGAGCCTGGGAGGTTGAGGCCACAGTGAGCTGTGATCACACCACAGCACTCCAGCCTGGGTGACAGTGAGACCCCATCTCAAAAAAAAAAAAAAAAAAAGTTGGTTAACAGTTTTTAATGAATCCTTAGGGGTTTTTTTTTTTTTTTTTTTTTTTTGGATTTTTAAAAACATGTTCTATTTCCTTGACTAACTTATGTTTGTTTTGGTTTTATATTTTTGTATTATGGAAGCAGGGTCTCATCAATTTAATTTACACATTAATTGGGTATGGGATTTCCTTCCTGCTGGTACCTGGCATTGAGGACAGTGGTTCTTCCCTGTGCTTTCTTGAGTGAGTCGCCACCCTCACGGGAAAGCACGGACCGGAAGATGAGTCCTCATAGCTGCTGGTTGTCTGGGTCTTTCATGAGAGTAGCTTTGTCTAATTGGATCCATTAGCTAACCAGTTTTCACCCAGTTATAGGTGGGAAGCAATTTGCTTATGCTTTTGAAATGGTTGATTTTGGCGTGTCTTTTAATGTCTAGCGGAAAGCAGAGAACAGAGAATGTATTGCGGATATTCTTAGACCCTCTTCTGGATGTGCTTATGAAGTTTGGTACCAATGCCTACATGCCCTTGCTGAAGACTGACAGATGCCTCCAGTTGCTGTTGAAGCTGTTGAACACATGCAGGTTGAAAGGTTCCAGTGTCCAAGATGGTGAGGATAAGTTGTTGCTCTTGGTATCTTGCTTGATATAGCATTGGTATTTAAAGTGAGAGGAAACTTCTGACTTTTTAAAATAAAAAGAAAACTTTTTATATAATTTAGAAATTATATATATTTAAGAAATTATATAATTAGATATTAAGAAATTATATAATTTAAGAAAAGTATTTATGGAGTATCTCCCAGTGGTGCTGGGGATACAGTGGTGAAGGTGCAACCATCTGTTCTCGTGAGTTGACATTCTAGTAGTTTATATGTGTTGGTTACTATAATGTAATTTCATTTGCTTTTTTAAAAAATTTATGCATGCTTATTGATTTCTAGACCATTTAAAATGATCACTATTTTGTATATGTTTAAGCAGGATCCATTTCTGATTGCCACTCTGCTAAAGCATGAGAATGGCAGTACTTTTATAATTACTTGTTTTTAAATATGTTCATCTCTGAGTACCTTTTAAGTAGAAAATACTTCACAGAGAAAGTTAGTGATAGTAGTAGAAGCATTGAGCTCTTTCTTCTCTCCTTAAACTAAGGTATGTAAAACAGCAGTTGAAAATCCATAGACATCAGAGATGAGAGTAGTGACAGGTGAACCTCCCAGTCCTTCCTGACCAGTCTCATTTGCAGTTTTAGAAATTTCCTATTTAAAAATTCTAGAGGAGTATTAGTATTAGGTTGAACCTGAGAATAAAATTGATACGATTATATTTTAATATATGCTTATGAAATATCCTGTTTTTTAATAATGATAGTAGCAGAACCAAATGCTATGAAAATATGGTAATTTTTTATAAGACTTTCAACTCCTTAAGGGCATACATTTGAATTCACTGGAGCTGTCCTGACTATTTACTCCTATGCTCAGTGCTTTCAGTGTAGAACAGGGTCACATATGCCCTTGAAAAATTGCTATAATTTTGGATACAGACAAAAGAATGTGTGATATGTAAGTTATATATAAGTTAGGATGCAAAGTAATTAAACACCTGTGTACTCACATGCAACCTAAGAACGAATTTACCTGTTTAGTGCCCTCCTGTTACTCTGTCTTCCTATTTTGACTTTTATTACATCCATGAATTTTAGAAAAGGATTTTTAGCGCATATATGCTATTCCTCAAGAAGATATTATTTTTTTAACTACTTTATTGAGGTATAATTGATGTGTTAAGAGGCTTTACGTATTTAATGTATGCAACTTGATGAGTTTGGGGATAGGTATAAACCCTGAAACCATCACCACCATCAGAGCCATAGACGTATCCTTCACCTCCCAAAGTTTCCTCCCCCTCCTATTATTATTACTATTTGTAATAAGAAGACTTAACCTAAGATCTGCCCTCTTATCAAGTATGAGTTAGAGGTAGAAACTTGGGAGCCATTAACATACAGGTGGTATTTAAGGTCATGAGACTGGATGAGAGTGTTAGGGGAGCAAGTGTAGACAGAGAAGGGGTCCAAGTACCTTGGGGACTTCAATGTCCAGAGGTTAGGGAGGTGAAGAGGAACAGCAGAGGATACCTAGGGGAATTTATAGCCAGAGAAGAGGAAAACCAGGAAGCCAGCAAAGAATGTGTTTCTGGGAGGAGGGCGGGATCCCATACCAGAGGCTGTTGATGCCCCGACGGAAGGACTGGGAATTGACCATCCAATTTAGCAACATGGAAATCAATGGTGACCTCGACGGAAGCAATTTGGGGCAGTGGTGGGGGCCACTCAGGGAGAGAAATGAAAATAGTGAGTAAAATAGCAAGTTTTTTATGTAGAGCAGCAGAGAAATGGAGCTGTTGGTGGTGAGGAACGAGAAGTTGTTTTTGTTTCCTTAAGAGGTGAATATAACCATGTTTATGTGCTGATGGAAGTGATTTCATTGAGGGAAGTTTCGAAGACATAAAGGGGTGGTATTTGCTGACTGGCATCCAAGCATAGGTGAGAGTGTACGGAATCCAGGGCACAAGTGGTTCCAGAAGGTTCCAGAAGGAGCACTGATAGAGGTAGGTACAGGTAGGTGGGTGGAAATAGGAGGTCGTAGAAGTTCTTTTCTAATTTATTCTGTTTCTTTAAGGAAAGAGGAGATAGAGTGAGGGTGGGGGTGGAAGTGTTGGCAGTGTGAGGACAGGGTATAAGCATCTGTCTGGGAAAGAGGCTTTGTGAGTGCTCTAAGGCAGTGCTCTAGGATTGCTGGGCTTGCTGAGCGCGCCCTTGAGGTTGCGATCTTGAATTCACAGTGACGGCAGTCCAGACGGCTGTGTTTTCCTCCAGCCTGTGATGTGCAATACCACTTTACTGTGCCTAATCAGATGAGATTCAGGGATTGTCATTCTGCAGATACAGTTTTTATAAAATGATGTTTCCATGGTTATATGTTTAATCTGCAATAACTGTATAATGCTTACTTTTAAATTTGAGGAAACATACTTTTAGTTACAATATAGCTTCCCTTTCATTACACTGGATTATATGAGCCTTCAATAATTATTACTGCTTCTGCCCTCACTACTGGCTGAATTTGTCACTGTGGTGGGTCTGGTCTTTGCTGAGTCTCGCTTTTTTCGTGCAAGTGATCTCTTGTCTATTGGAACTTTTCTTCCTGACATAGCTTTTTATACAGTTAGTTTTACGCATAGATAGTTTTATACATAAAGTAAAATTTACGTTTTCACTATACATAAGTGTACAGTTTTGTGACATAGAGTGTGTTCACGCTGTTGTGCAGCCATCACCATCATCCATCTCCAATTTTCCTCTTCCTGAACTGGAACTCTGTACCTGCGAAACACTAATTCCCCATTTCCCTCTTTCCCCAGGCCCTGGCAATCACTATTCTACTTTCTGTCTCTATGAGTTTGACTCCTCTGGGTACCTCCTAGAAGTGGAATCATACAGCATTTGTCCTTTTGTGTCTGACTTATTTTTATTTCACTGAACATCGTGTCTTCTGGGTCCATCCATGTTGTAGTATGTATCATGCTTTGATTCCTTTTAAAGGCCAAATAATATTCTGTTGTTTGTCTAGATTATAATTGGTTATCCATTCATCTGTTGACGAACAATTGGATTTTTTTCACCTTCTCTTTTGTGAATAATGCTGCTGTGAACATGGGTGTACAATGTTCAGGTCTGTTTGAGTCCCTGCTTTCAGTTCTTTTGGAAGTGAAATTTCTGTATCATATGGTAATTCTGTTTAATTTTTTGAGGAACTGCCATACACTTTTCCACAGTGGCTGCACCATTTTACATTGTTACCAGTAGTGCACAAGGGTATCAGTTTTTCCACATCCTCTCCAACACTCGTTAATGGGCTTTTAAAAATAATAGCCATCCTAACGGGGATAAAGTGCTACTTCATCATGATTTTGACTGTGATCGCTTTTTGACTAATACTGGTACCACTTCTTTTGGAATTCAGTTTACTGCTATAAATTATATGAGGCATAGACTAGGAAACCAAACCATAATTTTTTTTTTTTTGAGACGGAATTTTGCTCTTGTTGCCCAGGCTGGAGTGCAATGGTGCGATCTCGGCTCACCGCAGCCTTTGCCTCCCGGGTTCAAGTGATTCTCCTGCCTCAGCCTCCCGAGTAGCTGAGATTACAGGCATGCGCCACCATGCCCGGCTAATTTTGTATTTTTATTAGAGATGGGGTTTCTCCGTGTTGGTCAGGCTGGTCTCGAACTCCCAACCTTAGGTGATCCACCTGCCTCAGCCTCCGGAAGTGCTAGGATTATAGGCATGAGTCACTGTGCCCGGCCCCAAACCATAATTTTTATTCTGGCTTGAATTTTTGCCCACAGTTTGTATATTGTGACAGGGTGTTAAATTCAGAGATGTGGCAGTGACCAGGGGATGTGCCTTGAGGGTGAGATAGAGGCTCTTCTGTATTGTGGTAATTAAAGAGGAGCCACTGGGGTAGGGATGATAATATTGGATGCCTTGAAGGCAGCTACTTTTCTTCAAGTCTTTCTGTTCTCTCTTCTCCAAGGCCTAAACTTTCCCTTGAAATCTCAAATTTATTTTAATTGAATGGGTTTGTATATATGAGGAAAGTAAATCTATTTTATGCTATTAATGTAAGTTTGATATTTAAGGAGTTGACTATATATATAGGAGAAAGAAAAGACAGAAAGAGTAGTATGGAATATGGAAGACAAGAGTATTCTGTTTTTCTCATATTCATTGGTTATAGTTTTTAATTTTTTAATAAAGGCTTTTACTTTCCAGTCATTTGCTGGTGGCTTCTTGACCTGGCAAGTGACTCATGAGATACTCCAGAGGCTATATAATATAGCCCCTGGGTAACATGAAAATTTAAAATTAATTTTTAATGTATGTAATCTCTTAATGAACACTTCTCAGAGTGATAGATACGGCATTTTATGAAGTGTCTATTAAATCTTCTGCCAAGTTAGTCCTTTGTCAGATATGTGATTTGCACATATTTTCTTCTTGTCTGCAGCTTATCTTTTCATTTTCTCAACAGTGTCTTTTTGCAGAGCCAAAGTTTTTATTCTGATCTAATCCAGTTTATTTTTGTTTTGTTTTATGGATCGTGCAGTAGGTATTACGACTGAGAACTCTGCCTTAGCCCCAGGTCATATAGGATTTTTCTCCTTCGTTTATTATTTGACTTTTAGACTTGTGATATTCTTAGGGTTAATTTCTAAGGTGTAAGGTTTAGGTCAAGGTTAGTTTTTTTGCCTTTGCTGGTGTAGTTGCACCAGCACCATTTGTTGCAGAGACTGAGTATCCTTTCTCTGTTGAGTTGTTTTTTACTTTTGTCAAAAATTAATTGGCCATGATGGAAACAATCCAAAGTAGATGGGTAGATGAATGGATAGTATGTGGTTTATACATACTCAGCCATAAAAAGGAATGAAGTAGTAATACATGTTACAACATGGATAAACCTTGAAAACATTATCTTAAGGGAAAGGTGATCACTAAAGACCACATATTATATGATCTCATTTAAATGAAATGTCCGGAATAGGCAAATCTACAGAGACAGAAAGTAGATTGGGGTTGCTTAGGGCTGGGAGAAAATAGGGGTTGAGGGCCTGATGATTTAAAGGGTATGAGGTTTCTCTTTGAGGTGATGAAATGTTCTAATATTGACTGTGGTGATGGTTGCACATATCTGTGACTATACAAGAAACTATTGAATTAGATACCTTTAATGGGGGAATTGAATGCTCTGTGAATTCTATCTCAAAAAATTGTTTACAAATAATTTGGCCGTATTTGTGTTGATGTAATTCTGGACTCTTCTGTTCTTTTGATCTAAGTGTTTATTCCTTTGCCAATACCACAAGGTTTTGGTTATTGTAGATTTATAATAAGTCTTAAAATAGGTAGTGTGGTTCTTTCGAATTCTTTTTTGTCCAAAAATATTTTTAGCTATTCTAGTTCCTTTACCTTTCCATATAAATTATATCATCAACTTATATGTACCTACAAAAAAAAAAAGTCCTCCTGGGATCTTGACTGGAATTGCATTAAATGCATAGATCAGTTTTTGGAGAATTGCTTTCTTATGCTGAAACTTTTAATACATGAATATGGTATTTCCGTACATTTATTTCTTTATTTATTTAGAGACAGGGTCTTACTTTGTCACCCAGGCTGGAGTACAGTGGTGCAATCTCAGCTCACTGCAGCCTCCACCTCCCATGTTCAAGCAATCCTGCTGCCTCAGCCCCCCAGGTAGCTGGGACTGCAGGCGCTCACCACCATGCCTGGTTAATTTTTGTATTTTTAGTAGAGGTGGGGTTTCGCTGTGTTGTCCAGGCTGATCTCAAACTCTTTACCTCAGGTGATCTGCCCACCTCAGCCTCCCAGAGTGCTGGGATTACAGGTATGAGCCACCACGCCTGGCCTGTCTCTGCATTTACTTAGGTTGTCTGTGATTTTTTTCATCAGTTTTATAGTTTTCAGCATATAGCTCTTACACAGGTTTTGTAAGATTTATAACTATTTCTTTTGAGGGGAAGCTGTTGTAAATGATAGTTTTAAAAATTTCAATTTTTAACTGTATGTTGCTAGTATATAGAAATATGATTGATTTTGGTATGTTGACCTTGTATCCTGTGACTTTGCTGAAGGACGTAATTCTAGGAGTTTGTTTGTTTGAAGGTTCCTTGGGATTTTCTTTGTAGACAATCATGTCATCTGTCAATAGGGGCAGTAGAATTGTCTGTAGTATTCCCTTACTCTTTTAATGCCTGTTGGGTCTGTAGTGTTAGCTCTGTCTTCTTGTTCCTAATAGTGATAATTTGTGTGTGTGCGCGCGCGCGTGCGCGCACTTACTCATGTGCACTCTCTCTCTCTCTCTCTCTGTCTCTGGTCTGGCTTGCTATTGGTTTATCATTTTATTGACCTTTTCAAAGAACCTTTTTGGTTTCACTGATTTTTTTTATAGTTTTTTTTTTTTGGTCAATTTCATTGATTTCTGTTTGGTTCTTTCTGCTTGTGTTTGGTTTATTTTGCCTTTTTTTCCTTTTAGTGTTAAGGCAGAAGCATAGATTGTTGATTTTAGATGTTTCTTGTTTTCTGAAATGACAGTGCTATTAATTTTCCTCCAAGTGTTGCTTTAACTATATCCCACAAATTTTGGCATGTTGCATTTTCAGCTCAAAATATTTTCTAACTTTCCTTGATGCTTTCTCTTTGACCCATGAATTATTTAAAACATCTTTGGAGACTTTCCTATTATCTTTCTGTTACTGCTTTCTAATTTAATTACATTGTGGTCACATAACATACATCATATTATTTCAGTTTTTAAAATTTTTTTAAGTTTATGTGGGATATAGTCTATCTTGGTGAATGTTTCATGTACTCTGGAAAAGAATATTATTTTACTAGTGGCTGACGTGTTCAATAAATGTCAGTTATATCCAAGAGTTTTCATGGTGTTTTTTAGTTCCATATCCTTGCTGATTTTCTGTTTATTCTTTGTATCTATTACTGAGAGAGGAACCTTGAAATCTCTGTTTCCCAGGCTGGAGTGCAATGATGTGATCTTGGCTCACTGCAACCTCCACCTCCTGGGTTGAAGCGATTCTCCTGCCTCAGTCTACTGAGTAGCTGGGATTACAGGTACCCGCCATCATGCCTGCTAATTTTTGTATTTTTAGTAGAAATGAGGTTTCACCATGTTGGCCAGGTTAGTCTCGAACTCTTGACCTCAGGTGATTCAACCGCCGTGGCCTCCCAAAGTGCTAAGATTACAGGCGTGAGCCACCATACTGGGCCTTTGATTTTCATTTCTCTCTTTCCTCTCTTTTGGGCAGTTTGAACATTATTTAGTATTCCATTTAAATTCAGCCTTTTTTTTTTTTTGTGGTTGCCTTAGGATTGCAGTACATATACTTTGTACAGTCTGTTTGGAATTAATATTTACCACTTGAAGTGAATATAGAAACTTCCCTTCTGATAGGGCCCTTCTTCCTTTCCCCTGTCTGTGGTAGTTGTCTTATATTTACATTTGTTGAAAACACTGCAAGATGTTATAATTTTTGCTTTTAACCAACAAACAAATTTTAAAGAACTCAAGAGAAAAGGGCCTGTTATATTTACTTACATGTTTACAGGTCTCTTTTGCCCTTTGTTCCTGATAGTCCAAACTTCCCTATGGCATCATGTCCTTTTTGTTCAAAAAAACTTCTTTTAGCATTTCTTTTGGAACACATTTGTTGCAGTGAATTCTCTTAGTTTCCCTCATCTGAGAATATCTTTATTTCACCTTCATTTCTGAAGGATATTTTTTCTGGATATAAAATCCTGGCTTGATAGATCTTATCTTTCATCAGTTTAAAAATGCTGTTCCATTTGCCTCTGGTTTCTCGCGAGAACTCCATAGTCGTCAGGTTGTTCTTTGGCAATGTCATTTTTCTCTGTTTTCAAGATTGTTTTTTCATCAAGCTTGTTTTTAGCAGTTTGGCTGCCCTTTGTCTGGGCATGAATTTCTTTGGATGTATCCTTTTAGATTTCCCTGAAACTTCTTGAATCTGTAGGTTTATACCCTTTATCAGATTTGGAAAGTTTTCAGCTGTTTCTTTATACAGATACTTCTTCAGCCCCACTGTCTTTCTCTTTTCTTTCTGGAGCTGTGATGGCATGAAAAAATAAGATCGTTGTTATTATCCCACAGATCTCTAGTTCTGCTTCTTATTTTTTCAACCATTTTTCTCTCTGTTGTTCAGATGTCATATTTTTGTTGATCTGTTTTCAAGTTCACTGACTCCTCTTGCATCTCTTTTGTTATTCATCCCATTCAGTGAATTTATTTCAGTTATTGTACTTTTCAATTATAAAATTTCTATTTGGTTTTTCTATATATCTTCTGTTTCTTTGCTGAGGATTTCTAGTTTCCATTTCCTTCAAGATTGTCATTGATTGCTTGCTAAAGCTTTTTTATTAGAGCTGCTTTAATGATTTTTGTCAAACTATCCTAACACCCAAGTCATCTTGTTGGTGTTATCTCTAGATTTTTTTTTCCATATCAGCTGGGGTTTTCCTGGTTCTTCATATGTTTAGTAATTTTGGATTATATCCTAGCTTTTTTGAATATTGTAATATGAAACTCTGAATCTTGTTTAAATCCTGTGGAGAATGTTGATACTGTTGTCCAGTACACAGTCAACCTGGTTAGGTTGAGGCCTCACATTCTGATTTAGCTTCTGTAGGTGCTGCTTCTGCTGTCAGTTTTGTCTTCACCTCCTTGGCCATGCTCTTTGGACCCATGCCACATGCATTCCATCTGTTGGCTGCTCTGGGAACTGGCCAGTGGGCAACTCTGTTCATTCAGTCCTGAAAGTCTGTGGTGTGCTAATTAGCATCAGATCCGTGCATGTGCAGCTTGGAGGTGAGCCCAGGAGTTCATAAACAGCTTTCCGAGGCTGCTTTCCTGCATCCCTCCCTCTCTGGAATCCAGTACTCACTGTCTGCTCTCCTGGAGTTCTCCTGTTTCATTCCCTGACCAGAAAGCTGGTGCCCATTCTGCTGCCCACCTTGTTGACTGCTTCTGCATCTGGTTACAATTGGGAGGAGGACCAGAGGGAGAAACATTAGTAAACTCACCACTGTTCAGTGTTACTTCTCTCTGAATCCACCTGCTATTTTTTCCTTGTAGAGTTTTCAAATAGCTGCTTCATGCATTCTGTCCAGGTTTTATAGCTGTGTTCAGTGGTGGAGGGAAGAGTGTTCCTGATCCATCCTACCCACAACTGGAACTCCTAAGTGACTTAAGATTAAGTATAGCTTTCCCCATGGGGTGAATGATTATTATACTATTGCAATTTATTTTTGGCAAGTGAGTCACGTGCTTAGCCCAGTTATACATTTACTAGAATATCTGGTGTGTTTTGTACCAAAGAACTGCTATCATTTTAGTTGCATGCTTTTTTTCCCCCATACAGATGAGGTGTCTACTGTTCTTCAGAACTTTGTCATGTCTACTACAGAGAGCATTTCTGAATTTATCCTCAGAAGACTTACTATGAATGAGCTAAGTAGTGTAAGTATTCATTGGAATAACTTTCTTTTTCATTTCTTTCATTCTTTTCACCAATATTTGAGTGATCACTGACACTGTATTACATTGAAAAGAAAAATTAATTTTCTCTAGAAGCGGTCTTAGGAAGCAGCAAAAAAAACCTTAGACTTTGGAGTCTCCTAGTTCCAATTCCATCTGTATTGTTAGCTATGACCTTGGGCAAGTTACATAGATCTTCTGAGCCTCACCACATTTACATCCAAGGGTTTGGAGAGTTTCAAATGATGTAACATATTTGAAGTACTCACACATTCAATGCATTTTGGGGCCCATATCTCGAGATTCTAATGTAGCAGGTTTGAGATCAGACCCTGAGTGGGGGTGCATGTGTGTTAAAGCTCCATCAGTGATTCTTAAATGCAATTAGGTTTTAGGTATAGAGGATGCTCTGTGACTGTAGCTGTCTTCTCTATCTCTAGACTGTACATAATTTGTTCTTTTGGGATATGTAAACAAGCTTTTCCCCTTAAAGAATACCTTGAAAATACCAGTTCTTATATGAATGTCTGTTAATTTTTGTTTGTTTGTTTAAAATCTCTAGGGACAAATGTTGAAATGACTTGAATGCTTACATTGCCAATAAAATGAGAAAACATTCTTACTTTAAGAACTTTTATTTAAATATCCAATTAAATATTGATACATTTGTTTGACAGCTTACACAGGTATGAAAATATAAAAATACAAGGACTCAACTGAAAGACTTGAGATTTTATTATAGAAAGGCAAGGAAACTATTATGAAAATCTCTTTGGAGTGGGGAATATTTATCTATATCTTTATTTTTATCAAGCAATCATTAATATGAATTCTAGTACACCTAAAATTTTAAGAAGGCATTTATTTATTTTTAATTTTTGTGGGTACATAGTCGGTGTATGTATTTAACCAAGAAGTCATTTAAATATCTAAGTAACTTTAAAATTTAAGTTTTGCTCCAATACTAATTTTATCCTCAGTATTATTTTTACCTTTTTATGTGGGAAATTTCTAAACATATATAAAAGAAGTTTAATGACCCTCCCTTATGCTTATATGATGACCCATTATATAACATGTTTTTGTTTGTTTGGATTTTGAAGCTAAAAATAACTTAAAGGGAAAGCTCGATGTTATTTTATCTTTTAGATGCAAAGATTTTAAGAAGTAATTCCATATATGATAGTTTTAAGTTGTTTTGAAAAAGCCATTCTTTAATAAATTAATTAGAATTCCCACTTAAGTACGTTTGTTTAGTAGCTTAGAGTTTAATAAAATTCTCTTCCCACACTTTCTCCTGTCAGCAGTGTGCTGGTCAGTGTTTAATGACTGACTCTCTAGGGGAAAAAAGAGCTTGCCTCTGTAGTATTTACCAATTTCCACAGCCGATTTCAACCTACCAGTGTGAGGCCACTGAGTTGGAAAGACAGATGATCTTCGGTCTTTGCGATGCTGGCTGGGTCTGCTGCTACGCCGCTGCCTCTCTTAGTTCACAGAGGAAATAGTGGCTGTCAGGCTGGAATGCTCTCAATTTCCAGTTGCCAGATGTATGGACTTACGCTATACACTCACCCACACCTGAACTCATCCTCCCTGTCTTCCCTTTGTTACAAGAGAGTAAGGAAATTGGGATTTCATCCGCCTTCATTTTCTTAAGCACTTTACACCATTGTCTTCTTTCTTTCTTGTGTTTTCAACTACTACTTTTCTCCTGAATTCTTTTCATGAGCATTTTAACAGGTTTAAGCGTCCTCATTTTATTTATTTATTTATTTTTAATTTTTCTGAGATGGAGTCTCGCTTTGTCACCCAGGCTGTGGTGCAGTGGCACGATCTCGGCAACCTCCACCTCCCGGGTTCAAGCAATCTCCTGCCTCAGCCTCCCGAGTAGCTGGTATTACAGGCATGCACCACTGCGCCCGGCTGATTTTTGTATTTTTAGTAGAGACGGAGTTTCACTCTGTTGGTCAGGCTGGTTTTGAACCCCTGACCTCAGGTGATCTGCCTGCCTTGACCTCCCAAAGTGCTGGGATTACAGGCGTGAGCCACCGCACCCAGCCAAGGGTCCCTCATTTTAAAAGAACACTCTCTCAATTTCATGTTCCCTTCTAGCACCCTATGTCCTTCTCTTTAAGCAGACACAATTTAATTCTAATTTGACTTTTATCTTTGTTACAACACAGAAATGACTCTCACTAAAGTTGTCAGTGACTCTTTTTCATAAACTTAATGGATACTTTCTGAACTGTATTTTTCTTTATTCTTTAGTTCCAGTGAACACTGATGACCACCTCCCCCTTGAAACACTGCTTAACTTCTATGACGTCATTCTGTCATGCTTCTCCTGCCCCAGCCCCTGCATCTTTCTGGCCATTATTTCCATTTCTTCTTTGAATGTCCATTCTCTGCTCCCTAACCTTTGAAGCCAGAGCTCTTTAAAGCTTGTCCCTGACCCCTTCTTTTCTCGTTCTTTCCCCTGTCACTTGATGATCTCATCTACATCCCCAGCTTCACTTCTGCCAGGGACCCTCAAATCTCTGTCTCCACCTCAGACCACCTTCTGAGCTTAACGCCCGTAGTCGCTTGCTGTATGATGGTGTCAGTTGAATTTCTCTCACTGTTCAAAACTGACTCCCTCATCATAATTCCTACGGAAGGTTCTCCAGGTTACTGTCGCAGTGAATGTCCCACCATCCCACCAGTTTCTTAAGCCAAAAACTTAGGAATCCTCCCTGGCACCTTCATCCCTCACTCTTGCCCTTTTGTTCAGTCTTGTAATTGTTACCTTCTGTCTGCACTGTATCCTAGCACCTGGCAAAGTGCTTGGCGTTCAGTGGTTGCTCAGTAAAAACTGATTAAATTACTTCCTGTGTGCTTTCTAAGTGCCATAGGAGGCCTTTTCTGGTATAGTAATGATATATTAATATAGTAATAATTTCTCCCATTGATTCCTTCAGAAACCCTGTGATGGATAAATATTACTATATTATGGGCAAGGACAAGGTTAGGCAGTGACTGTGCATTCAGCACAATTATGGCACATTTCACAATTGAGTCATCCATCTCCCCACCTGGATTATGAGATCTTAACACAATAAGGCTTAGTAACGAAGAGTTAAATAACTTGTCCTGTGTCACAGGGCTAGCGCATAGTAGAGCTGAATCCATTTTTTTCTAGGTTTATGAGTCAAAAAATTTGCATTTAAGTTGTTTAACCTCTCTGAAACTTAGTTGTCTTATGAAAGTGGGACAGTGATCTTTTTTGTGAGAAGTGATTTTTGTAAACAGTGGAAGTAGTCATTGTTATAACCGTTATCGTTATTATTTATGATGTACTAGCCCTGGGACGCAAGAATTGGTAGATGGTAATTTCTGCCATCTAAGGTCTGCCTCATAGGTGGGGAGACAGATGACTCAATTGTGAAATGCACCATAATTGTGCTGAATGCACAGTCACTGTGTAAGCGCAGAGAAGGAGGTCCTTAGCTCTGCATGGGAGGTTATGGAAGGCTGCTTGGAGAAAAGAACTTATTTTCTCCTCATTGTCTTGTTGTGGTCTTTTAAGTAAACTTTTCCTGCCTGAAGGATTGTAGTTGTGTGAAAATCATGGACCTTGCTTGTACCCTCAAGTGTTTTAATCCTTGTCTTAGGTTTCAGATCTGGACCGTTGCCATTTATACCTGATGGTGTTAACTGAGCTTATAAATCTGCATTTGAAGGTTGGGTGGAAAAGGGGTAACCCTATTTGGAGAGTTATTTCTCTTTTGAAAAATGCTTCCATTCAGCATCTTCAAGAGATGGACAGTGGACAGGTAAGCCTCTTTGATTCAAGGTTTGTAGTTATCTTGAATAAGGCATACAGGGAATACATGTTCAGTTATTAAACACTATTTTGATACCATACAAAGCGTTAACTAAAATTCAGTTTTAAAATAGTACCCTCTGGTGATAAGATGTGGTTAAGATTGATAACTCTTTTTTTTTTTTTGGAGACGGAGTCTCGCTCTGTCACCCAGGCTGGGGTGTAGTGGTATCATCTTGGCTCACTGCAACCTCCACCTCCTGGGTTCAGGTGATTCTCCTGCCTCAGTCTCCTGAGTAGCTGGGATTACAGGTGCATGCCACCATGGCTGGCTAATTTTTCTATTTTTTAGTGGAGACGGGTTTTACCATGTTAATCAGGCTAGTCTCGAACTCCTGACCTCGTGATCCGCCTGCCTCGGCCTCCCAAAGTGCTGGGATTACAAGTGATACTCTTAATATAATTTTAAACATATAAGAGGCATTGATCTTAAAATCATTTAGATATAGACATTTCACCTGTGCTAGGTCTTTTGCCCAAACATGTCCAGTAAAGGACATTTTATAGTCTGACATCATTGCCCTCCATGCTTGGCTTCCTACCTCATTTTTCAGCCTAGCTGTCCACTGTCCACTGCCTTTCCCCCTCCTTCCCACAGTGCCATGACGTTGCAGCCACTCTAGGCTACTTAGAGTTTTACAAATTACAAGCATGTGTCCTATCTTCCTCATGGAGGCTGTCATTCAGTCTGGTCACTCCATGGAGAATGAGTGCCCTCTCCTCCAGCATACACTTGGCAGCATCTGGTCTCCCCTTTTATGGACCAACTGGAATCTCTTTTCTCTTAGAGGTCTTCTTTGATTAGTATCTCACTCTTCTTCATCTTCCTGTTGCTCTTTATGCCTCATTTATAGTGTGTATTTCCATCTTTCTTGTTTTTGGAGTAATGTATGCATATATGTCTTTTCCTATATATATATATATTTGAAACAGAGTCTCGCTCTGTCACCCAGACTGAGTGCAGTGGCGTGATCTTGGCTCACTGCAGTCTCAGCCTCCTGGGTTCAAGCAATTCTCCTATCTCAACCTCCTGAGTAGCTGGGACTATAGGCGTGTGCCACCATGCCTGGCTAATTTTTGTATTTTTAGTAGAGATGGGGTGTTGCCATGTTGGCCAGGGTGGTCTCGAACTCCTGACCTCAAGCAATCTGCCCACCTCAGCCTCCTGAAGTTCTGGGATTGTAGGTGTGAGCCACAGCACCTGGCCTCAAGGCATTTTTTTTTTTTTTTTTTTTTTGGAGACGGAGTTTGGCTCTTTTGCCACGTCTGGAGTGCAGTCGTGCAATTGGCTCACTGCAACCTTGGCCCCCCAGGTTCAAGCGATTCTCCTGCCTCAGCCTCCTGAGTAGCTGGGATTGTAGGTGCCCGCCACCATGCCCTGCTAATTTTTGTGTTTTTAGTAGAGATGGAGTTTCACCATGTTGGCCAGGCTGGTTTTGAACTCCTGACCTAGGTGATCCACCCACCTCAGCCTCCCAAAGTGCTGGGATTACAGGCGTGAGCCACCACGCCTGGCCAAGGCATTTCTTAAACATGGCACAATAAGGCTTAGTAATGAAGAGCACAGGCTTTGGAATTAGAGTTGCTGGGTTTGAATTCTGGCTTTATTTTTGCTAACTGTGTGACCTACATTATTTAACCCCTCTGTGTCTCATTTACTGCACCTGCAAAATGGGGATTATAGAGCTGATGTGGGAATTAAAGAAAGCTCATACATGTTAAGTCTTTAGAACTGTACCTGGCAGATAGAAAGTCCTCAATAAAAGTTAGCCATTTTCACTTAACATGTGGTAAGAGTTTAATTAGTTGAACTCAATCAGTCTAACTAGTCCGGGCTACTAAGAAAAACAAGAAGGTACTCGACTGCTTTAATAATTTAATTTTATTCTAGGAGGAAATGATAAGATGATTAATATTTCAGCATCCTGTCTAGTACCTATTAGTCTGTTAGTGTTATGAAAGAACATTGTGAGTTCTAAATATACAACCAAACCATGAACCATGCCACAGTAACTCTTATTCTTAAAAATTGGCTTCCTTTAGTAATTCACTGAATTACATTAAGGTTAGCGGGGACCATAGTTGGCTCAAAGGTAACACTAACTTCTATTTCATATGTTGGCAGTGTTGATATGTAAAATTTTTCTGTAGAGATGGTTGATTTATTTTTGGAGAGTGAGAGAGGGGTATGGAATAAGTAGAAATTTCCTTTCTGATACAGACATTACTGGTTGGGAGTATTTGAGGGAACTGCTGTAATCTCTCAGTGCTGTTGTTTTCTGTGTCTGACTTCTTGCCTGCACTCCTAGCTTGGTGAGAGATTGTTGATTTTCTCTTTAAGTATAGCCCAGGTTGTCTTGACTACCCTCCCCTACATGTAGAGTTCCAAGTGTTTTACTTGCAGTAACCCATTTGCTTAATTTTCACAATAACCCCGTGAAGTAGATTCTGTTACTGTCCCCATTTTACAGATGAGAAAACTAAGGTGTATTATGTCTACACTCATACTGGTAGTAGCACGTCTACACTCATACTGGTAGTAGCACAGAGCTAGGATTCAGACCTGGGCTTTGTGGTTCCTAAGTCCAGCTCTTAACTGCTGGGCTACGTGACTTCTCCAAAAGTAGCGTGCAGCTGATTGAGGGAATTATTTGTAACCTGGAGCCTTTTTTTTTTTTTTTTTTTAACATGTTTCAGCAGACAGTTAAAATAAGGCTCACCCATAGGAATGCTGCGTGCAAATGTGTATGCGAGTAGGAGAAAGGTCAAGAAGGACTTACACACAGCTTTGAGTTCTGTATGTAGCGTATCTGTCATGTACTAGTTCCAGGTACCTGTTTACCAAATGAAAAGAACCCATTGTTGTCTTAATCTAAATTGCTGAGTTCTTATTGCAACTTTAAAATTGTCCACTGCCAATCTGTAGAGAAGTAGTGGAAGTGAGTGATGTGTATTGGATTTCCTTTTATTTCTCCTGATATTCAGGAGCAGGCAGGAAGAGGGAAAAGGAGAGCTTGAGCTTTCCATAGACTGGCAACTGAGGTCATTACTGATTAAGACTTGCGCCTATTAAATAAAACGTTGTCATATTTCCTTTTCAGGAGCCAACACTTGGAAGTCAGATTCAGAGAGTAGTGAGCATGGCTGCCTTGGCCATGGTGTGTGAGGCCATAGACCAGAGGCCTGAGCTGCAGCTGGACTCTCTCCATGCTGGGCCCCTGGAAAGCTTCCTTTCCTCTCTTCAGCTCAATCAGACGCTGCAGAAGCCCCACGCAGAGGAGCAGAGCAGTTATGCTCACCCCTCAGAGTGCAGCAGGTACAGGGAAGGTTAAGGCTTAAAAATCCATTTCTGTTGTTGTCATCGTGGGTTCATGATTGCCCAACATTTTGGAGCTGAAGCTCCATTCAGGATGAAAGTGTGGTATAACATTATTCATCTCTGTTACTGGAGACTTGCTGACTTTTCTGCATCTAGTTTTCACTGAATAATTTAAGATGAGCAAAAGTACCTACTTTCAGAGAAGTTAGAAAATTAAGGTTTATGTGGTTTCCTTAGTTTTTGGTAGATAGGCTGTTTGATAATGACCATTTATATCTGTACACTGCCCCCCACCGCCTTTAGAAAGGATAGTGTGCTACGTGCAAAAGATGTGGAGGCAAGTTGGGGAAGTATGGCCTAGTAACTTTATTTTTTATTTCAGTGTTTTGGAAGAATCGTCATCTTCCCAAGGATGGGGAAAAATTGTTGCACAATATATTCATGATCAATGGGTGTGCCTCTCTTTCCTGTTGAAAAAATATCACACCCTTATACCAACCACAGGGAGTGAAATTCTGGAACCGTTTCTACCTGCCGTTCAGATGCCAATAAGGACTTTGCAGTCTGCACTAGAAGCCCTCACAGTTCTTTCTTCTGATCAAGTTTTACCAGTGTTCCATTGCTTGAAAGTGTTGGTTCCCAAGGTAAGATAGAGTGAAACATGAATTGAATAGTAACTATAGGAGTGGCGATCAAGTTTCTGAAATAAGTATGTATTTTTTTTTTTTTCCACCAGCTTCTGACTTCCTCTGAATCACTCTGCATAGAGTCTTTTGACATGGCTTGGAAAATTATATCTTCTTTAAGCAACACCCAGCTGATATTCTGGCCTAATTTAAAAGCTTTTGTTCAGTTTGTTTTTGATAACAAAGTTCTTACCATTGCTGCCAAAATCAAGGGCCAGGCATATTTCAAAATAAAAGAGGTAACTAACTTTCTTTTCTTTTTGCTTTTCTTTTCATGTATGTGAGCTTCAGCACATGAGGAACATGAGAGTTATATTTGCAATTAGATTTTTGGTTCTTTATTCCTTCAGTCAAAAACAGCTTTGAACCTTCTTAAATATCAAGAGTAAGAATGAGAAAATCTGACAAATGTAGAAGAGAAGGTACAAAACAGTAGCTTGGAGCCACATCTGCCTCAGAAATGGTTTGTTTGGTTCATACAGTATTGAAAATTTTGATTACCTGGCAACTTTTAATTGTTGGGAAATCTGGCCAGGCATGGTGGCGCTCATGCCTGTGATCCCACCACTTTGAGAGGCCGAGGCAGGTGGATCACTTGAGGTCAGGAGTTCAAGACAAGCCTGGCCAACGTGGCAAAACCGCGTCTCTACTAAAAATACAAAAATTAGCTGGGTGTGGTGGCACATGCGTGTAATCCCAGCTACTCAGGAGGCTGAGGCAGGAGAAGTGCTTGAACCCAGGAGGCGGAGGTTGCAGTGAGCTGAGATCACACCACTGCACTCCAGCCTGGGCAACAGAGCAAGACTCCATCTCAAAAAAAAAAAAAAAAAAATGGGAAATCTGTATGAAAAACTGGATTTCTTGGAAATGAGGTAATCTAGCAATACTGGTCATTCCTCCATGACAATGTAATTGATCGCTGGGTTGAGTAGGAGTTGGCATGCTCTTTCCACAATCAGTCTCATTTCACCCGGATACTTGAAGGCAGATGTCAGGCGCCATTTGTCATTGCACTTTGGCTGAGGTTTTTTTTTTTTTTATGTAGGGAAATTTTTTCTGACTGTAACCCTTATCAAACGGTCTTGCTGATTTCTGGAGGTATTTTTGTTTGCAGCCACTGAGATAGTAAGGAACATACCAAGGTGGAATTCCAGTGCACCTCCTCAACCCCAGGGGAACAGGGAGAGTCAGATTCCGTTATTTCTCTGCAGCCCTGTGCTGCCTTTCTTGGTCCTTTTCTGCCCCACAGTACATACTTAGAGACACTGGTCTTTGCTGCCTCAGCCAAAGGAAGGCCACTGGCAAAATGCAAACAAAGGAAGCTGAATGTGTGTGGGGTGAGGTGTTTTCCCCTTTGATTCTACTGCTTTGGTTGTTTCTCTTGAAGAGTTGTGGATGAATATCACTATCAGTAAAATTTTATTTATTTTTATTATCAAGATATGAAATAGTAAGCTTTCTCTGATTATTGATCATCTTGCAAAGTTATTCTAACAGTTTTTAGACTATTCGTGATTATGTTGAAACTAAGTAACAGTTTTTAGCAGCGCTGATTTTTTTAAAACTAAAAGGATAAAATGACCATTGTATTTTATTCCAGATTATGTACAAGATAATTGAAATGTCTGCTATAAAGACTGGCGTCTTCAATACACTGATAAGTTACTGCTGTCAGTCTTGGATAGTGTCTGCTTCAAATGTGTCCCAAGGATCTTTATCAAGTGCTAAAAATTATAGCGAACTTATCCTTGAGGCTTGTATATTTGGAACTGTGTTTAGGCGTGATCAAAGGTAAAAGATGCTATTATTTCAACTGGTCATAACTTGTATTAAGTGCCTACTTGGGTATAGAATTATGTCTTTGTTTTGAGGCTTTCAATTAAAAGAATATAAATTATTAGTTAACTTTCACCTTGGGGATTTAATTTTTTTTCTATTTAAAACCTGTTGTTCTTTATCAAATGTTTTTTATGGAAAGACTTGTTCAGGATGTACAGACCTTCATAGAAAACCTTGGACATGACTGTGCGGTGAATATTGTTATGGAAAAGTAAGTATGGTAGATTTTCTCTGTTTTCACATAAATGAGATACTAAAAATTTAACATCATATGACAAACGTTCTGTATTTGCTAAATTTAATAAGTGACATCTAATATATCAATAAGATGGGATGAGCCTTCAAAGGTATGTTAGAACTTATAGTCCCTTGCTAATATATTATCTTTACATCTTTCAGTATTCACTAGAATTTGATAAAATTTTAAAAGTCTTTAGTGCAGAGTCCAGCATAAACAAGGAAGTGGTTATGGAGAGCTTAAAGCCCCTGTCTTTCTTTTGTGGGGATGGGATGATCATCAGCACAGACGCTTTATTCTCCAGTCCTTTTTTTGGCAGTACAGTTTAATATGAAATTAAAATTCACCATTTAACAAGTTAGTATGTTACACACAAAAATAGAATTACTCTTGGAACAGACTCTAAAGTTTTTGGTTTTTTAAAAACTTTATTGAGGTATGATTGACATGTAAAAAGCTGTACATAAATTAATGTGTACAACTCGATGAGTGTGGGGATAGGCCCTAAAGTTTTGATTTCTGGGATAAAACTATTTTTATCTAACCACTGAATTAAT
Organism: Symphalangus syndactylus; assembly: GCF_028878055.3. NCBI lineage: Eukaryota > Metazoa > Chordata > Mammalia > Primates > Hylobatidae > Symphalangus > Symphalangus syndactylus. The sequence continues at coordinate 78,886,259 of NC_072434.2, read as the reverse complement.
TTTTTTGGAGCTTGTCAAATAGCTTTTTTTCAAGTTTTATCCTTTCACATGGCTTTCAAAAACGTGTATGTGTGTTTATAAAGATGATTAAAATAGCATTGTATCATTCACTCTAATTTTAGAGCTTAGGACATCAAATGATTATAATATTTAGTTATCATAAAGTATTTATTATTCTGAAAGTCCTATGTTTTAAATCATCTGTCACTCCTCATTAAATATGTACATTTTTTTCATTGTTTTTAGTTATTTTTTCTTGGCTGGCTTAGTGTGACAATAAAAGTCAATTTTTCTAGTTGGTGGTTGCCAAATAATTTGATTTTGATTTCTACTAGACAATTGCTTTGTTATTAAATTAAAATATTTATTCACCTTATAACAATTATAATTGAATGTGAACATACTGACGATTTCATTTAATTTATCTTTCCACATTTGGCTACTGAAAATGCCAGGTGTTGAGAGCACACAGTGCTTCCTCAGTTTGCCCTCAGTTGGAGAATGTGCACTGATAGTGTGTGGTATCGCAGGCCATTGATGTGTTTGATGCACATTCATGCCCCTGAGTGAATGGAGGTATCTGTGGTCCTCTTTCAGGGACAGGCTCATGAGCTGTGATCTGTTTTGTCCACAGATAAGGTATTATTGAACTAGGTTCAGCAGCATGTGCATTGATTCTCCAGAAATCTGAATGAATTTGTGCTCATTCATACTTTCTGTATAGACCCTCCTTGTAATATATCCATTTGTTATCTTCTATTATCTCTTCTAAATTAAAAAGTATTGTCATTAAGTATGGACCTGCTTAATTTTAGAAAACTTTGAGAGGTTTTGATCATGTAATGATATTTGAAACTAATATTTGATGTTATTTTTCTGTTTTGAAAATGTATTAACATAATTTATCATTTAATTTTTTTAGTACTAAGAGAGAAGACCATTATGTGCGAATTTGTGCTATCAAATTCCTGTGTTTATTAGATGGCTCCAATATGTCCCATAAGTTGTTTATGGAGGATCTTGCAATCAAGCTATTAGATAAAGTAAGTGTATTTTACTTTAAATTATCTTTGTTGTTAACAGTCAGAGGTCAACATTTGCTCTTTATGTTGCTAGAATATGTACTTCTGAATATCTTTTGTCAGGAGAAAACACAAAGTTTATGTTCTGTATTTTTAATTCAATCTTGATTAGGGCTGGTCACACTGTGGCTCATGCCTATAATCCTAGCACTTGGGAGGCCAAGGCAGCAGAATTGCTTGAGGCCAGGAGTTTGCGACCAGCTGGGGCAACATAGTGAGACCTTGTCTCTACAAAAAGAAAAAAAGAAAAAAATCTTGGTTGGTAATTGTCCAACTCAAGTTTGGTTTTAGAGAACAATAATGATAATGTTTTTCCTGTACCATCTGTACATCATTCTGTATTTTCCAGTGCCAGTCAAACCCGGTTATGTTTTTTGTTTGTTTGTTTTTTCTTTTTTTGAGACAGAGTCTTGCTCTGTCGCCCAGGCTGGAGTGCAGTGGCATGATCTCAGATCTCGGCTCACTACAATCTCCACCTCCCAGGTTCAAGCGATTCTCCTGCCTCAGCCACCTGAGTAGCTGGGATTACAGGCAGCTACCACTACGCCTGGCCAATTTTTTTTTTTTTTTTTTTTTTTTTTTTTGAGACAGAGTTTTGCTCTTGTTGCCCAGGCTAAAGTGCAAAGGTGTGATCTTGGCTCGTTGCAATCTCTTCCTCCTGGATTCAAGCGATTCTCCTGCCTCAGCCTCCCGAGTAGCTAGGATTACAGACATGCGCCACAATGCCTGGCTAATTTTGTATTTTTAGTAGAGATGGGGTTTCTTCATGTTGGTCAGGCTGGTCTCGAACTCCCGACCTCAGGTGATCCACCCTCCTTGGCCTCCCAAAGTGCTGGGATTATAGGCATGAGCCAGTGCGCCTGGCCTAATTTTTGTATTTTTAGTAGAGACAGGGTTTCGCCATGTTGGCCAGGATGGTCTCGAACTCCTGGCCTCAAGTGATCCTCTTGCCTTGGCCTCCCAAAGTGCTGGGATTAGAGGAGTGAGCTACTGTGCTTGGCCCCAGTTATGTTTAGAGTGCTATATTCATACATTGCTTTCTGTAAGAAATGGAATGAAAAAGTAAAAACTGAGAAAATGGCATCAAATGTTAGGAATTGATTGCTGTGATTTGAGAGCCCGTGAAAGATTACCCCAGGATTTGCTTCCATTGTAATATATTGTTATTTCTAGATCTGGGTGTGTGATGTTTGTCTAAGATTGATGAAAATTCCTTATTTATTAGATAAAAACAATCCAGTTAGGTTGTTTTTGAGCCTGCTAAATCATTTCTAAATGAACACTCTAGTGTCTGAAGAACAGGTTTAATAAATCTGGGGACAAGTTAGGTAGGAAGGGGTAGAGTTGAGCATGGTGCTCTGTTCCCCATGTAATGTTTAAATGACAGATACAGTTACCTGTCATTTAAAGCCGAGGTCAGCAGAGTGCCTGGTCTGCTTTCTGACCTTGGTGTGGACGTATGGATGACTACAGAACTCATGGAAGTCCCTCTGTTAAAACAGGAGTATTCATAATACTTTCATTTTCTGAAGGTAGCAGGTCAGCTTTATTATATAAAACCTTGGAAATATTTTTTATGCAACAATTCCCTCTCTGTCGTGTTGGAGTCAAGGAAGATGTCTCAGAGGAAATAGTATGTTATTGGTTTTCTAAAAGATGAATAGAGTTTAAAGTGATGGGAGCTGGGTATGGGTATTCTATCAGATGGGTATTCTATCAGAACAAAAATACACGTTATAATATATATTTAGCTATTTAGATAAGGGATCAGGGCTAGACATGGTGGCTCATGCCTGTAATCTTAGCACTTTGGGAGGCTGAGGCAGGAGGATTGCTTGAGGTCAGTAGTTTGAAACCAGCCTGGGCAACACAGTGAGTGAGACTCCGTCTCAAAAAAAAAAAAAAAAAATTTTTTTTTTCAGAGAAGAGAGAGAGGGGTCAGGAGGGTCTAATCAGGTGACATTTGGGCCGAGCTCTGGATGATTTAAGGAGGACACCTGGAGAGGATGCTGTCCAGAGACCAAGTGAGGAAAGGTAGTGCTGCGTGGAGGACGAGGAGGTTGCAGGCCGGCTGTCGGATTCGGCTGTTTCGGTCACCTCAACAAAGGCATTTCAGTGGAATGGCGGGATGAGAACCAAAGTAGAAACAGTTCAGAAGAAAATGGGAGTTTAGTGAGTGGAGACAGTGAGTATAGAGTCTCTTAGGAGTTTGCCCTAGAAAAGGGAATAAAAGGGGTCGTTCCTGGAGGGGAACCTGGAGTTAAAGAAGGGGCTTTTTAAAGATGGGAGATAATTAGAACATGTTTGTATGTTGAAGGAAATGATCCAGTAGAGAGGGAAAAATGATGGGGAGAGGCCAGCAATAATCACATAGGCGAAATACTGGCCACTCGTACCCACTGGGATGGCTATCAAGAAAACAAACTAAAAATAATGAGCATTGGTGAGGATGTAGCAAAATTGGAACCCTCATGCACCACTAATGGGAATACAGAACGGTGCAGCTGCTTTGGAAAATGGACTTGAAAAAGCAAAATGCTTGTCTAGAGCAGTAATTCTTAAAGTGTGGTCTCTGGATCAGCAGCGACAGCATCCCTGGGAACTTGTTAGAAATGCATATTCCTAGGCCCTGCCCCCAGTCTACTGAATCAGAAGCTCCAGGGGTGGTGCCCAGCACTCTGTTTTAATGAGCCCTTGTGATTCTGGAGCTGATACAGTTTAAGAACTATTGGTCTAGCAATAATGAAGGCCCAGATACAGCTGGAATACATATTTTTAAATGTTTAATTTTTGTGGGTCTATAGTAGGTGTATATATTTATGGGGTGTATGAGATATTTTGATATAGGCATACAATGTGTAATAATTACATCAGGTAAATGAGATATGTCACCTCAAGCATTTATCCTTTATGTTACAAACAATCCAGTTATACTGTTAGTTATTTTAAAATGTACAATAACTTACTGTAGACGGTAGCCACCCTGTTGTACTATCAAATACTAGGTCTTATTCATTCTAAGTATATTTTTATATTCATTAGCCATCCCCACACCCTCCCCCTACCACCACTACCCCTCCCAGCCTCTGTGGCAACCATCATTCTGTTTTCTATCTCCATGAGTTCAATCGTTTTATTTTTTAGCTCCCACAAATAAGTGAAAACATGCGAAGTTTGTCTTTTTGTGCCTGGCTTATTTCACTGAACATAATGACCTCCAGTTCCATCCATGTTGTTGCAGATGACAGGATCTCATTCTTTTTTATGGCTGAATAGTACTCCATTGTGTGGAATACATATTTTTAATGAAGTCAGTTGTGGCTGGTGATTTTTATTTCCTTCAGTAGTACCTGGCCACGAGTTAAACAGATTAGTAGAGAAAAGATATTCTGAGTAAAGGAGCACACTGAGTGGAACAAGTAGAAAGACAGAAGAAGATTTTGAGCTGAAAGGGAATTTTAGAATTCTCAACTTCCAGTTGAGAGTGGTGACTTGGTGAGGTCCTAAGGGCAGTTTTCTTGACATGAAGATGCTTCTCCTGAATGCATGAATGATCCACCCTACTGATTCCATTTTTAATTGCATTGAGGTTGAGCAGTATGTGAAACCTAAGCCCACCTATATCAGAGGAAAATTTCTTAACAGAAATTATATAGAGATTATGAGATTTTAAACATCATTGGGAGTCATTAAAATCTATATTAATTTAGCTATTGTCATGAAACTTTATATACACTAAAATGCAGAGAACAAGATTATGGAAGAAGAAGGGTCAGAGAAGTTATGAAGTAGATGAGGATCATCTACATTATGTGAAAATGGCTTTGGAGGTGGTGAATGACTTTTCACCTTTAAGACATTTGAGAGTGTTATACTCTTCAGTGCCATCTTGCTTTATGGCCAAAGCACTAATAGTTATGGTGATAAAAGCAAACCTTGCAGCTGGCTGAATTTAGGCAGCACAAGCCATGAAAAGCCAGGGAGAGCTCTATGTTACTAGGAAAGGCTCAGTGCTGCCATTTTCTTATATCTAGAGACGCATCATGTGTAGAGATGCCTTGCACTGTCCGTGTACTGGGGTGGCTTCTGTCTTAGTGGTGTTTGCATCAGATTGTAGATACCAGTATTCCAAATGTGAATATGACACGGGGGCACAAGGTGAGAAGTGCCTGTGAGGTACATGGTAATATGTGGCAATATATATCCAGTATCTCAATCTCTTTTCGCCCCTGGAACCCATAGCTCCCAGTTTTATGGCCCCTTTCTAATTTTAAAAACACTTAGCCAGGCGCCATGGCTCATGCCTGTAATCCTAGCACTTTGGGAGGCTGAGGCGGGTGGATCACCTGAGGTCAGGAGCTCAAGGCCAGCCTGGCCAACATGGTGAAACCCCATCTCTACTGAAAATACAAAAGTTAGCCGGGTGTGTTGGCATGCACCTGTAATCCCAGCTACTCAGGAGGCTGAGGCAGGAGAATTGCTGGAACCTGGGAGGCGGAGGTTGCAGTGAGCTGAGATCACGCCACTGTACTCCAGCCTGGGCAACAGAGTGAGACTCTATCTCAAAAAAGAAAACAAACAAAGAAACAAAAAAACATGTAAGTTGAAAGCAACTAAGTTCAGAGTTTGAAGTGTTTTATTTAAAAAATTTTTTATTTTTCTTAATCACTCAGCCCAAAATGTCAATGTTTGAAATATTTTAAGGTGCCATTCTTGTTCTTATCCTCCTAACTGCTTTTTGGGGGAACAAAAAGCCCTGTGCCTAATTTAGGCCTCTTACATTTCAAGTTGTCATTGATTTTTTCATTAATCACAAATTAAATAGACAATTTAAAATTGACTCCCTTCCTTCTCCTTTCCAGGATGAATTAGTATCCAAGTCCAAAAAACGCTACTATGTGAATTCTCTACAGCACAGAGTGAAAAACCGAGTGTGGCAGACTCTGCTGGTACTTTTCCCTAGACTTGATCAGGTATCATATTTTTATTACATTTGTACCTTTGAAGCATACGATTTCATGACTGAACTATTTTGCAGAAACTATCATATACTGTTTTAAAATTGCAAAAGATAATGTTTCAAATTTATTCTGCAGTTCTTAAAATTGAAGTTATTCAAAAGTTTTTATTAACAGAGAGAATACCAAGGCAATTAGGTATTGTAGAAATAAGTTAGAAGTGGGTTTACATGGCCCCATTTAATATTTTTTCCCTTCGGTATTTTAATGTGACATTTTAACTGTTTAAAGTCTGATTTGCCATTTGATTAGAAAATGCAAATACTTCTAATTTTCTGTAGCTACGTTATTTTGGAGTGTTACACTGTTTTGGATTATCTGTACTGTAGAAACCAGGCAAATTGTATCATTTGGGATGGGAATATTGTTTCACATGGTGGATTTCCTTGCCCTTAACTTCATGAATAGTGTGACCATATAAACCAGCTAAGGAAAGGCCAAGTATCTTACAACGAAGTATCTTTATCCAAAGTTACTTTTTCTCTTCCCTGAGGAGGCAAGAAACAGTTGAATGGACGATCTGATTTTTCTAACCATCTTTGCTTAATATTCCTGTTGAGAAAATAGATCATCATTATGAGAAAGTGATGGTATATAACTCATGCAATTTTTAAAAACATTTTTCAATGCAAAAAACATCCTTCAGACACTAAAATTTCCTACTGTCCTCCCTACCTTCTTTTAAATGTGTGAGAGAATTAAAAAATATATATACTAGCCTCTTTCTTTACAATCTTATGAAGTCTTATATCTGTGAGAGAGAAATATTTCAGTAACAGTGTAAGTATATAAGTATATTCAAATAAAACTATTGGGAATAATTTAAGAGGAAATAGCTAAAAGAATTGCTTCTGGGGAGTAGTTTTGATGGATGTGGGGGGTGGGGGAGGTTGCTGTTTTTCATCATAGGTCTTTTAGTATTATTTGATTTAAAGTACATCATTAAACATAAGGATGCATTAAAAAAGGAAACATTTTAGAAATGCTCAACTAGATTACTGAGAGCATTTTTTTTCTTAAAATGGAGAGGGTCTCCTAGAGAGAAGGGTGATGTTGGAGAGGGTGGGGAAATGTCCCAGCGGGCACACCTGCAAGGAAAAGGAAAGCTAGCAGTCTGTTATTTGTAAACTGTTATTATGTCTTATGGTTTTGTTTAGCCTTCATAATAGTCTTCCAAGGTAGGCCATACATATTCTCATTTTGCCTTTAAGAGCACTGCAGTTGAGAGAGGTTAGGTGTCCTGCCTGAGAGGTTACACAGCTAGTGGTGAATGATAGAGGTGGAATTCAAAATCAAACCTAACTACAAAATGTATGCTCCACTTTATGACACTATCTCAGGGCTTAAAATGAGCCCTTTTGCTCTTTTTCTACTAAGTAGAAATTCTTGTAAGATTTTTCTTCTTTAAAATAAAGAAATAGACATAATACATATTACTTTTATATGCTTATATAAATAGATATTGTTTTTCACCTGCTACTTAGATAGGTTCGGTCCCCCAGATAGAAATAACAGTTTTGAAGAGGAGAGGGTGGAAGAGGGAAAGATGATTTTGGAGCTCAAGGTCTTAGCCAGAGAACAGTGCGGTAATTGTGGGGCAACACAGACCATGAGGGCAGGAGGACGATGAGCCTGAACAGAGGGCTCAGTGGCCCGAGCCCTGCCCTCTGGGATGCTGTTTCCCGCCTGCTGACTTCAGTCTCTGTGCCATCCCTTGTTACAAGGTTTAAGCCCTGGCATCTTGGCAGATCTTGATTTGAACCTGAATTCTTCCACACTTACTAGGTATGTGACTTTGGGAAGGTTATTCAGCTTTTCTGAGTTTTTCCCTTTCCCTGTAAAAATACAGGTGATGAATAACCTTCCTTATAGATAGCACTGATTTCCAGGTAAATTATAAAGTACTAAATGAAGGTACTTCATCATTATATTTTAATCAGTAGTTTTTAGAGTCTCTTTGCTTGGAGAGTTGTAGATCCAATAAATTACTTATGATACAAACTTTATTTTATTTTAAACGGAGACTATTTTTAAATTAAAATGAATAACTGTAACTGTTTAATTGTGAACTTTTTTTCTCAGAATTTCTTGAATGGAATTATTGACAGGATTTTCCAGGCTGGTTTCACCACCAATCAAGCATCCATAAAATATTTTATAGAGTGGATTATTATATTGATTCTTCATAAATTCCCTCAATTTCTTCCAAAGTTCTGGGATTGTTTTTCTTATGTAAGTAAAGAATATTTTTTATATATTTTTAAACTAAGACATGATTTTGACAATGCTTGGAGATTTGTTTCACTTAAATAGTTGTTTCTGACTCTCAGTTGCCCTATTGTATTGACATCATATGTTATGTTTTGCAAGATCTGAATTAATTCAGAAGACAGAAATCCCTGGCATTCATTTTGAATATTTCATAGTTTTTGAGAGCTGTTCTGTTGAACAAAATAAAGATGGAAAAGGCGTTTGTCATTAAGAAGTAAGGGAAGTAGGTGCATTCTATATTCTTATTTACCAAGCAATGTCTTTGTTTGACCTTAGAAATATGAATGATGAGGAATTAATTGCATTCCTTAAAATTAAAAAAAAGGTTTTGGGAGATTTCAAACATAACATAGAAAGAATAGAAGTAATATCAGTTCATTTCCTTTCTTGTTTCATCTGTACCCTCACACACTCCCCTAATCGCTTTCCAACTTTTCTAATATATTGAAAACCATATTTATTTGTTTATTTATTTATTTATTTATTTTTTTCTCCATTCTCTCACTTATTTTTTTTTATTATTATACTTTAGGTTTTAGGGTACATGTGCACAATGTGCAGGTTTGTTACATATGTATCCATGTGCCGTGTTGGTTTGCTCCACCCATTAACTTGTCATTTAGCATTAGGTATATCTCCTAATGCTGTCCCTCCCCCCATTCCTTCTGAAACTATTCCAATCGATAGAAAAAGAGGGAATCCTCCCTAACACATTTTATGAGGCCAGCATCGTCCTGATACCAAAGCCTGGCAGAGACATAACCAAAAAAGAGAATTTCAGACCAATATCCTTGATGAACATTGATGCAAAAATCCTCAATAAAATACTGGCAAACCGAATCCAGCAGCACATCAAAAAGCTTATCCACCATGATCAAGTGGGCTTCATCCCTGGGATGCAAGGCTGGTTCAACATACGCAAATCAATAAATGTAATCCAGCATATAAACAGAACCAAAGACAAAAACCACATGATTATCTCAATAGATGCAGAAAAGGCCTTTGACAAAATTCAACAACCCTTCATGCTAAAAACTCTCAATAAATTAGGTATTGATGGGACGTATCTCGAAATAATAAGAGCTATCTATGACAAACCCACAGCCAATATCATACTGAATGGGCAAAAACTGGAAGCATTCCCTTTGAAAACTGGCACAAGACAGGGATGCCCTCTCTCACCACTCCTATTCAACATAGTGCTGGAAGTTCTGGCCAGAGCAATCAGGCAGGAGAAGGAAATAAAGGGTATTCAATTAGGAAAAGAGGAAGTCAAATTGTCCCTGTTTGCAGATGACATGATTGTATATCTAGAAAACCCCATTGTCTCAGCCCAAAATCTCCTTAAGCTGATTAGCAACTTCAGCAAAGTCTCAGGATACAAAACTAATGTACAAAAATCACAAGCATTCTTGTACACCAATAACAGACAAACAGAGAGCCAAATCATGAGTGAACTCCCATTCACAATTGCTTCAAAGAGAATAAAATACCTAGGAATCCAACTTACAAGGGATGTGAAGGACCTCTTCAAGGAGAACTACAAACCACTGCTCAATGAAATAAAAGAGGATACAAACAAATGGAAGAACATTCCATGCTCATGGGTTGGAAGAATCAATATCGTGAAAATGGCCATACTGCCCAAGGTAATTTATAGATTCAATGCCATCCCCATCAAGCTACCAATGACTTTCTTCACAGAATTGGAAAAAACTACTTCAAAGTTCATATGGAACCAAAAAAGAGCCCGCATCGCCAAGTCAATCCTAAGCCAAAAGAACAAAGCTGGAGGCATCATGCTACCTGACTTCAAACTATACTACAAGGCTACAGTAACCAAAACAGCATGGTACTGGTACCACAACAGAGACATAGATCAATGGAACAGAACAGAGCCCTCAGAAATAATGCCGCATATCTACAACTATCTGATCTTTGACAAACCTGACAAAAACAAGCAATGGGGAAAGGATTCCCTATTTAATAAATGGTGCTGGGAAAACTGGCTAGCCATATGTAGAAAGCTGAAACTGGATCCCTTCCTTACACCTTATACAAAAATTAATTCAAGATGGATTAAAGACTTAAATGTTAGACCTAAAACCACAAAAACCCTAGAAGAAAGCCTAGGCAATACCATTCAGGACATAGGCGTGGGCAAGGACTTCATGTCTAAAACACCAAAAGCAATGGCAACAAAAGCCAAAATTGACAAATGGGATCTCATTAAACTAAAGAGCTTCTGCACAGCAAAAGAAACTACCATCAGAGTGAACAGGCAACCTACAGAATGGGAGAAAATTTTTGCAACCTACTCATCTGACAAAGGGCTAATATCCAGAATCTACAATGAACTCAAACAAATTTACAAGAAAAAAACAACCCCATCAAAAAGTGGGCGAAGGACATGAACAGACGCTTCTCAAAAGAAGACATTTATGCAGGCAAAAAACACATGCAAAAATGCTCCTCATCACTGGCCATCAGAGAAATGCAAATCAAAACCACAGTGAGATACCATCTCACACCAGTTAGAATGGCCATCATTAAAAAGTCAGGAAACAACAGATGCTGGAGAGGATGTGGAGAAATAGGAACACTTTTACACTGTTGGTGGGACTGTAAACTAGTTCAACCATTGTGGAAGTCAGTGTGGCGATTCCTCAGGGATCTAGAACTAGAAATACCATTTGACCCAGCCATCCCATTACTGGGTATATACCCAAAGGACTATAAATCGTGCTGCTATAAAGACACATGCACACATATGTTTGTTGCGGCACCATTCACAATAGCAAAGACTTGGAACCAACCCAAATGTCCAACAACGATAGACTGGATTAGGAAAATGTGGCACATATACACCATGGAATACTATGCAGCCATAAAAAATGATGAGTTCATGTCCTTTGTAGGGACATGGATGAAACTGGAAAACATCATTCTCAGTAAACTATCGCAAGGACAAAAAACCAGACACCGCATGTTCTCACTCATAGGTGGGAATTGAACAATGAGAACTCATGGACACAGGAAGGGGAACATCACACTGAAAATCATTTTTAAGGAATTGATACTAAAATTAGTGATAGAGTTTATCATTGCTGGCTTCCTGGCAAAGAGCAAGTTGTTTCCAAGAATCAGTTCTAAATCTTGAATGCTTTCTTTTGGTTCCCAAATTCACCTTTCCCTTTCATAATAGATGATCTTGTCTTCTATTTTGTGTGAAAATGGAGGTGCCTTCCTCAAAATATCTCTTTCTCCATTTCTTCCTATTTCAGGAAAGATATCCTTATTCTTTTTTTTCACATCTATCCCCTGTGACCTTTTCGTGTCTCCTTTGGGACCTCACCGAATTCTTCACGCCTGTTCTGTTGACTTTTCCTCCACCCAGCTCTCATCCAGTGTCTTCCTTTCTTTACCGTTAAACTTCAGTGTGTGATCTTTGCCTTCCTCAAATCACTGCGGCCCACTCCATTTTCAACAGTGATACATCAAGGATTTCATCGGAGCTGCAGACAGCCTTTCTCTTTTCCTCCATGCTCCCCACTTTAATTTCACGCCTTCGCGTTGGTGGTGGCTTTCTCCATAGCTGATCCTCACACTGTGGTCAACTTCATAATTCCCTTCCTGTTGTGCTGATAACTTCTCTATTTCCTTCATGTGCTTGCTTCTCTCTCCCAACCCTTATGCTTGGTTTTATCTGAAGAGTCACTGGTTAGCCTGTCTGCTTCTCTTTCTGCACTTCCTTGGCATAGTAAAGCCCATCTCGGCTGGTCCCTGCTTCTCCAGCCACCTGCAGGGCCTTTCCATAATCACTTCAAACTTCACCTTGTGTTAAACTAAACTGGTAATAGCATCTGGCCCTGAAATTGGCTCCCCTTTCTGATGTCTTTCATTCTGCCAGTCTCCTAGCTTAAAACCTGGGTGTCACCATAAGCAGCAGAAACAGCAGCCTCACCATAATCCTCAAAGATAGGTTGGAGTTTTTACCCTTATGAAGAAAACAACGATTAAGTCAGTCGTCACACCACTAAGAAATGACAATGCTTTGGCCAGGCGTGGCGGCTCATGCCTGTAATCCCAACACTTTTAGAGGCTGAGGCGGGAGAATTACTTGAGGTCAGGAGTTTGAGACCAGCCTGACCAACATGTGGTCCCAGGTACTCGGGAGGCTGAGGCAGGAGAATAACTTGAACCCAGGGAGGCGGAGGTTGCAATGAGCCGAGATCGCGCCACTTGCACTACAGATGGCATCAAAGTGAGACTCCGTCTCAAAATTTTCACCTCTTCCCAGGCTCCTCTGGCTCATCTTCATGTTCCTATAGTGAAGAAACAGATTCTGTTATTTTTCCTTGAATTGCTTTTTAGATCCATAGCTTTATTAATGCAGTTTGTTCATGTCAACTCTCAAATGGGTTAGCACTGCCCCAGAAATTCTCACAAAGGGCGGGTTGGTTCTGGTGTACCCCCAAAACTTCCTGGTGCTACCGTCCACAGTAGTGCCAATTGTTACTTTTATTTGCTTAGCTCAGCCTCTCACTTTTCATTAGACCTTGTATATTCTCTTCGAATCTGATGTTATCTGTGGACATTAGTCAGTTTTTGATGTAGGCAAAGGAAGGTTTTGCTGATGGAATCAAAACGGGATTCAAAAAAGGTAGTGGGGAAGAGGGGAGTAGTAGGCAGCTTACACAATGCTGGGAAAGCTACAGAATCAGGCCTGGAAAATTGGCAGGAATAGGGGAGGCTCAGTGGCTTCCAGAAATGCAGCCACAGGCAGGCCAGAGAGAGCTGGTTCACTGGGAACATTACCCCACTGGACACACGGTGCCTTCAGCAGGGTTTTGCCGTAGCCAGCTGTATACCTGCTGTCTCTGCTGCCTGCAGTGGAGGAGGGTTTTCTGTGAGCTCTGCTCCTCTAAGTTGTAAGTTCTCAATTTAGAAATCAGAATTGGGGTCTTTGGAACCAGGTCAGTTGCCTTCTTGTTAGTGGCAAGGAGGCTGGGAAGAGGAATACCTGGCATTTTTCAGTGTCCCCCAACATTCATAAGATGGAAGAATTCCCTAAACTTGGAAGGGGATTCAGGATAGATATCAAAGAAAGGGGCAGTTGTCCACCCGTTTCCTCCTTTATTCAAAGCAAATTACCTTTCCTTTATTTTTTAGAGAAAATAACAGTGCCACGTAGGAATACCTATCTCTTCTCTAGAGCAATCAGACAAATCTGCCTATGTCAGGATCCATCTGAGATGTCTTCCTTTTACCATAAAATAGTAGAATCTTCTCTAGTGCCAGAGTAATTCTTCCACTGGGTCTTTGGCCCTCTTCCCTCCTGTCTTCTCAGGCATTTGTTGCTATCAGCCTGTCTTCTATCCCCAGTCTCTCCTTAGCCAAATGGTCCCATTGGCTTTTCAACAGGCTCGAGTTGCATCCATTTTCTGTGGATATTTACACTGGATGCTTTCTCGTCCCTCTCCTATAATCACCCTGGCTCTCTACTATTTCATCGTCAGACTTCCTGAAAGAGGTGCCTGGGTTCCAGAGGTTTAGTTTTTTTTTTAATTTACTAATTTTATTTATTTTTTTGAGATGGAATCTTGCTCTGTCGCCCAGGCTGGAGTGCAGTGGTGCGACCTCAGCTCACTGAAACCTCCGCCTCCCAGCTTCAAGCAATTCTCCTGGCTCAGCCTCCCGAGTAGCTGGGACTACAGGTGTGCACCACCACGCCCGGCTAATTTTTGTATTTTTAGTAGAGATGGGGTTTTACCATGTTGGCCAGGCTGGTCTTGAACTCCTGACCTCAGGTGATCTACCCGCTTCGGCCTCTCAAAGTGCTGGGATTACAGGCATGAGCCACCGCGCCCAGCCTTATTTTTTCACATCCTTCCCAACCCGCTCTTGAATCCATGGTAGACCAGCTTCCAGTTCAGTCACTTCTCAGAAGACACTGTTGCAGGAGTCAAGAGTGACTGACGGGTCAGTGGTCAGCCTTCGTCTTCTTCTGTCAGCCATATGAATGCTACTGACCATTTTCTTATTCTTGCTTCTAGTGACACACACTTTTTCTGGTTCCTCCTGCCCTCTTTTCTGTATCCTTTCCAGGCTTTTCCTTCCCTGCCCACCTCTTAAACGGCGGTGCTTCTCTAGGGCTCGGCTTTTTTTTATTATTATTATTTTCTTATTTTTATAGTCAGTCTTATCTGTGTTGTGGATTCACGTATTACCTAATGTGAATGACTTACTCATTAGTATTTGTATGCCACACATCTTCCCCTGACTCTAGATCAGGGGTTGGCAGGCTACAGCCAAATTTGGCCTGGCAGAGTTATATTGGAACACAGCCATGTCCATGCATTTTCATATTGTCTGTGGCTGTGTTTGTGCTGACATGGCAGAGTTGAACAGTTGCAACAGAGACTGTGTGGCCCGCAAAGCCATGTTTTTATGTATTGCTTGGCCTTTTACAGAACAAGTTTTCTGACCCTTGCTGTAGATGTTTTCCTTGTAGATGATTTCCCCTTAGACTAAATAATCTAAAACGTAGATGTCTAACACTGAATGCCTTATTTTTTCCCTCAAACTTGATCTTCTTCCTACTCTAGGGAATACCACCACTATCTATACAGTTGCACAAACCAGAAACCTTGACACTTTCCATGCTCTGTATCTGATTCGTGATCAGGTCCTGATCTTTCTACCTGAATATTTCTGAGTTCTCTCTCGTCTGTCTCTGCCATTGTATCTCAGCCCACGCTACTGTCATCCCTTGTAGTGGTTCCCTCACTGGGCTGCCTACATCCACTCTTGGCTCTGTTTCCATCTGCTCTCCACCCTGAAGCCCAGGCAGGGTTTCCATAGTGAGAATTTCAACAGATGACCCCACCTGCTGAAGACAGTGGCCTACGTTGTCTCAGGATGAAGACTACGCTCCTCGGAGTGTCCCATAAGGCTTGCGTGATCTTAGGCCTCTTTCCTCTCTAGTCTGTCTGTGTGGTCCATTCTCGATTCACTACACTAGGCACACTGATTGTCTGTTTTCCGTTGCTAGAACTCTCCAAAGCTTAGCGGTGTAAACAATGTTTTTTGTTTTGTTTTGTTTTGTTTTTGAAACGGAGTTTCCCTCTTGTCACCCAACCTGGAGTGCAGTGGCACAATCTTGGCTCACTGCAACCTCTGCCTCCCAGGTTCAAGTGATTCTCCTGCCTCAGCCTCCCGAGTAACTGGGATTACAGGTGCCCGCCACCATGCCTAGCTAATTTTTATATTTTTAGTAGAGACATGGTTTCACCATATTGGCCAGGCTGGTCTCGAACGCCTGACATTATGATCTACCCTCCTCGGCCTCCCACAGGGCTGGGATTACAGCATGAGCCGCAGCACTTGGGCCCATATTGTCATTCTTAAAGGAAGTTACCTCCCCGAGTATTTAGATCCCCTTATTTTAGGTTTTCATAGCACATAAATAGTACTGCTTACAGTTAGAATTTTAATCTGATTTGATTTTTATCTTCTCCAGTAGATTTTTAAGTTACAGGAACTTGTTTCTATAGTAACTGACATTCAGTAACTTAATTAAATAAAGGAATTAAACAATCATCTGATTTGCCTCTTGGATTGGTTTCCACACTGGTCTTCCTGCTTATATGCTCTTTTCTTTCCAATCTGTCTGGCATTTATCAGTTTATTATCACTAAAATAATGTATTATTCCAAACCACTATGATTATGGAATAATAATAGTTTCAGATTCCAGTTGAAGTCTTTTTCAACTGGAATCAGAGGTTTCCAGATTCCACTTGAACAGTCTTTTTAAAAAATTTTCCCTAAGATAGCTGAGTAAGTCTTCCATAGGTTTTTCACTATAGCTTTTTAAAGCCTCTACAGTATGATTCAACTTTTGAGCCTTATCTCCATCATTCCCTGCCAAACTGGCTTTGTCTCCTCTTGCTGCCTTTTCCTTAAGTTTGCCTCTTTGTCTTTGTTCTTATTCACTTATCTGTTCTCTCACCTTCCTGCTCCTTCTCCAGGCCAGTCCTTCCCATCCTGAAGGCCTCGCCTGTCCTGAAGTGAGCATGCCCTTGGCTCTGCCACATGTAATCAACCCTTGGTATCCATGGGGGATTGGTTCCAGGCCCCTCATGGATGCCAAAACCTGAGGATGCTCAAGTCCTTTATTTAGAATGGCATAATATTTGCATGTAATTGACGTGTATCCTCCCATACACTTTAATAATCTTAGATTACTTATAATGTCTAGTACAGTGTACATGCTATGTAAATCGCTGTTATACAGTTTTAAATTTTATTTGTATTTTTAATTGCATTGTGTTTTTTAAATTTTTTATTTCTTTAAATATTTTTCATCCACGGTTGGTTGAACTCATAGATGCAGAACTTGTGCATACAGAGGGCACACTGTACTTTATTTTATTTTATGTTTTTTTTTTTTGAGACAGGGTCTTGCTCTGTTGCCCACGCTGGAGTGCAGTGGCACGATCTCCGCTAACTGCAACCTCTGCCTCCTGGGTTCAGGCAATTCTTCCACCTCAGCCTCCCCAGTAGCCAGGACTATGTGTGCGCTACCACGCCCAGCGAATTTTTGTATTTTTTGGTAGAGACAGTTTCACCATGTTGGCCAAGCTGATCTCAAACCCCTGGCCTCAAATGATCCACCCGCCTCAGCCTCCCAAAGTGTTGGGATTATAGGCGTGAGCCACTGTGCCCTGCTGTACTTAGAGTTGAGTTATTCATTACTTTATGTGACCTTCTGATTTTTGTGTGCACTGGCATTTGGCTCTAGGAAATTATTTCCTTTGCTTTCAGTCCTGTGCCTGCTGCTGCAGCCCCCTTCCCACCCAGACCCCGGGCTGTTCCAGGGAAGAGGCTGCCTCCCATCCTGGGCCCTCATAGAGTCCAGCACGGCGCTTACACGTGCATGGCTCACAGTAAGCTTTGAATGAATATTTGTTTATCTGATTATTTTTTCAGGGTGAAGAAAATCTTAAAACAAGCATTTGTACATTTTTAGCAGTTTTATCACATTTGGACATTATTACTCAAAATATTCCAGAAAAGGTGAGTTGAAATTGTTTGTAAGAATTTAAACTTGACTATAAAGAAAGAATTTTATGTATTTGTACCAATTTTTTATATGTAGAGCATTCCTGTGATTTTTGCAATTTCTCCCTTTCCTTTCCACTGCCCTGCTAATGTGC
This sequence comes from Symphalangus syndactylus, assembly GCF_028878055.3. NCBI lineage: Eukaryota > Metazoa > Chordata > Mammalia > Primates > Hylobatidae > Symphalangus > Symphalangus syndactylus. Next base: position 78,868,668 of record NC_072434.2, on the reverse strand, counting down.
ACATGTATTAGACACAAATACCCAGTAAATGGGAATTACCCATTTACATGCATACACACTGAGGTGTGCTTGAGTACATACCAAATTTATAGACAAATTACTGGGTAAGTTTTTGTTGATACTTGTATAAAATTAATAATTATTTATAATTATCAGGATTAGGATTACTTAGGATTCTTTAAACAGGACTTCCCTTACCTTCTTTGACTGAATGGTAGTTATTTAATAAATGCTCGTGCAAAGAAACTTAGGGCCAGACTGTTAAAAGCTGTTGGGTAATTGAAGGTGATATAAAATGACTATCATCATATGAAGTGTGCAGTAGAGTTACTTCATGTTTCTCAGGTTTAGAAAAATTTCCCCAGTACTCACACAGATAAGCAGAAATCATAACTAATTTTGGTTAATCACTGTGGCAACCGTTGAAGAATTTAGGAGAACCTGCCAGTAAGATTTGGAAGAAGATTCTATATTATTGCATCCACAGAAAAGAATGTACTGATATACTATAAACTCTAGGAGAAAACTTAATTGAAATAGTGTTATTAAGTGTTGAAAGTGCCATAAAAATATAAGGGAAAATAAGCTTTCCTAGAATTTTTCAGTGTTCTAATTTTTAAACAGTGATATGTTTTTTATTAACCTCTTTCATCCATTCTAAGACAGGCCTTTCTCCACACCGCATTTTAACCTCTAAAATCATGATAACACTTAAATTGATGGTGTCTTCCAGTGTGTATCAGCCAGATGGCAGTGTGTTACAGTTCCAGGAAAACTCGTTCACATCTTCCCTAAGATCAAGAAGGCTCTGGCGTCAGATAAGATCAAATGTTGTCTTTCTCTTTTAAATATGTGCAGGAAAGAGATTTGCTTACAATCTATTGAGAAAGCTAAAACAGAGCAGACATTGTCCTGTTGCAGGGTAGATGAATAGCCTAAGAATAGTTTAGACAAATTCTGAAAATGAATTTACCTTAGAAGATGTTCATGTTAGATCTGGTAAAAATAACATGTAATTTTTCCATCAAGCCCTTTTTGTACTTGCCGTTTATTACATACTTTAGATTTATTTTTTATTTTCGAAACATCCAAGAAGGAACGCTAATTAGTAGAATGGAATAATTTCCATTGCAGCACCTTAGAAAAAAAAAAAAACTGACTTGACATACCTAAGAAAAGGCCAAATTGATTTACTTTGTCAGTCTCTTCATTTGTGATAACGTAAAGTCCATTGTTACCTAGATAAATGTAGGTTTGATTTCTTGGAAGCAATCACTTAAGACTTTCCATTTTCTTCAAAGTGTCTTACTTAACCTGCATATGGGATCTGTACTGAGCAATTAGAGATTCAAAACAGTTGTCACAGCAGAGGTTGTAACCGCCCAATAGGTTCACCTTTTCTGCCGCCTACACAGAGCCGATTTATCAAGACAGGAATTGCAATAGAGGAAGAGTACACAGAGCTGCTTGTGCAGGAGACTGGAGTCTTATTATTACTCAAATCCATCTCCCTGAGCATTCGGGGATTAGAGTTTTTAAGGATAATTTGGTGGGAGGGGGAAGGCCGGTGAGTCAAGGGTGTTGATTGGTTGGGTCGGAGATGAAATCATAGGGAATTGAGGTGTCCTTTTGTGCTAAGTCAGTTCCAGGGTGGGGGCCACGAGATCAGATGAGCCAGTTAATCGATTTGGGTGGTGGTGCCAGCTGATCCGTCGAGTGCAGGTCTGCAAAATATCTCAAGCACTGACATAGGAGCAGTTTAGGGAGGGTCAGAATCTTGTAGCTTCCAGCTACATGACTCCTAAACCAAAATTTCTAATCTTGAGGCTAATTTGTTAGTCCTACAAAGGAAATCTAGTCCCCAGACAAAAAGGGGGTTTGTCTTGGGAAAGGGCTGTTATCATCTTGTTTTAAACTATAAACTAAACTAAGTTCCTCCCAAAGTTAGTTGAGCCTACCCCTAGGAATGAACAAGGACAGCTTGGAGGTTAGAAGCAAGATGGAGTTGGTTAGGTCAGATCTCTTTCCCCACCTCAGTTACAATTTTGCAAAGGCGGTTTCAAAATCAGAGCACTAAGTGTTCCTATAAAAGGAAAAAAAAAACACCTTAATTATGCTCATAGTTGTGTATTGTCCTGTCAGCTTGTTCATTGTATAAAATGAGCAGACATGAGAATTCACGAGCAGAGCTTTTTACACTGATATATGTGAAAGATCATTTACGTCCTGAAAGCCCCAGCCGAGGGATCACTGGCAATACCAACATTTTTGGGTGTGGGCTGGGAAGCACTGTTTTCCCTATTGAGAATTATAGTGGGTTTTTTTCATGTACAAGTAATGTGTACTTAGCTCCAAGATCTTGGTTGCTAACACCATTCTCCAATAAAACAAACCAGGGACCGCTGGAGAAATAGCTGATTCTAAAACTAGGGCAGAAAGTATACAAGATGAGCCTGGAGCATCTTGTAGAGTCAGAAAGCAAGGCAGAGCTTTATACATACACACAGTGATGTGAGATGGGCATGCAGAGGGAAGGCGTTCCCAGCGGCTGAAACTGAAACAGTGTGAGCAACAAAATAAAGCAGTAGTGGATCCCAACCCAAAGAATAAAATAAATATCCTCGAGCCCACACCGATATAAATAAATGATTGAATCAATAAATGAGTCCAGGCACGGTGGCTCATGCCTGTAATTCCGCACTTTGGGAGGCCAAGGTGGGCGGATCACTTGAGGTCAGGAGTTCGAGACCAGCCTGGCCAACATGGTGAAACCCCGTCTCTACTAAAAATACAAAAATTAGCCAGGCATGGTGGCACGTGCCTATAATCCCAGCTACTAGAGAGGCGAGGCAGGAGAATCGCTTGAACCCAGGAGGCAGAAATTGCAATGAGCCGAGATCGCACGGCTGCACTCCAGCCTGGGCGACAGAGCGAGACTCCGTCTCAAAAAAAAAAAAGGGGATGGACAAGACAAAGCTCTTGTAAAAAAAAATTACAAGTAATTTTTATAGAAGCTCTGCCCTGAGGGAGGGGGAGCGTGACTTCTCACTCCTTCAGTGTGGGCTGCACAAGTGACTTCCTTCCAAATGCGATCGTTATAACAAAAGACTGTAACAAGGTCTATGGGAGTTATAAGACAGGAATTGTGGACAAAAACCAGTGTATATCATAACATCACACCTTGTAATGTTGGCAGTACAGTCACTGACCTTTGATAAATGTTGATGACATGTTAAGTAAAGGAATGAGAGAAAGAGGATTGTTTATATGTTTTTATCCTTCTCAGAGAAACTTTAGGTAACTGAAGTGTGTTATCAGCCATGCTGATGCCTTTGGTAAACTATTGTGTGAATATGGTTGTTTTTAATTGGTCTGTAGAAACTGGGCTGCCAGGTGTAGCCGGTCAGAATTTCCACATGAGCCTTAGGGGAGAAGTGCATTTGGTAGGAGCATCAAAATAGCTTCTGATATTTCATTAAAAGTTTGGGTCCGTCTGGTTCCTTCATTAGTATATGTCACTTCCTTTGACCTTCAGTGTCTATTGAACCATGTGATTTTAGAAAGCAAGGGATTGCTTGAAATCTCCGGGCTGTGAAGACTGAAGTTCACAGGAAAAGACTACAAGGGAAATTTAAACAGTTTTATTATTTTCCCCCTCACTTCTTAATTTTCCCGCCACTACTCAGTACTGTGTGGATCCAGGATCACTGTTAGGGAAGACAGAGTAGCTCAGAAATCAGTAGCGAGAAGAGGACAGCACTTTGTGTGGTATCTTGCTCTAGGAGCATTTTCAAGCCATCGGAAGTAGGACTCTTGAAGACTATTTCTGACTTTTTCAGCACAAATTAAGATAATAAGTGACGGAGGCTCCATTTGAAAAACACTGTGGTTGTATAATGGCTAGCATAAAACATACTTTTTTCAAGTTAACTCAAGTACTAGAGTATTGGGGGCGGGGGGAAATGTACTGCAGCATTAATGAAAACTAGAGCTGGGAGAATGTGTTTTCCCTTGAATAAATTGCAAATGCCAATGTACCGAATTTGTCCAGGAGGGAAGAATGAGAGGCCCTGGTAGCAAAGTCAGTGGAAGAAGTTTTACTAGGAGCAGTTGTATCATTCGTATACTTTTTTTGTGTCATACAAGTGAGAGTAAAATGGTCCATGTCTGTGTTTTGAGGAAATTTTTGCCTTTCTTTTCAGAAACTAATTCTGAAGCAAGCCCTTATTGTTGTGCTGCAGTGGTGTTTCAATCACAATTTTAGTGTTCGACTGTATGCTTTAGTTGCTCTTAAGAAACTCTGGACTGTGTGTAAAGTGTTAAGTGTTGAAGAATTTGATGCCCTGACTCCTGTGATTGAATCCAGCCTCCATCAAGTGGAAAGCATGCATGGGGCAGGGTAAGGAGCCCTCGTCGCCCTCGTCACCCTCATCGCCCTCACTCTCCTCCAGCAGGGCCCACAGGGAGGGGGCAGTGCCCATGCCGTGTCAGCTTCTCCTTCCACATCCTCGTGCTGCCGTCCTGGAGCATCGAGGGCTCGGACTGGGCCAGGCGTAAGCAGCTCCCTTTGGGGTGTAATTACGGTTCATTGTCAGCTCCACCTTGATCTCTTATTGCCCTTTTATCCTCAATCCTTTATTGTACAAATAATCTTTTACATACTTGTACATGTTTCTTTTCAGTATAGCTAAATGTCATCCTCTCTTGTTTGAGAACTGCATAGAATGGCACGACCTGACTTTAAAGACACACTCTTAATCTCTCAGCTATACTAGTTATAGCTAAAGGATTTTTTCTTTTCTAAGAGAACTCTTCTGTTCTGCAAACAAAATCATACGTGGAAGCTCAGTATCAAGCAAGTGACGTGGATGGGGTGAGGGAGCGGTGCAGGACCCAGTGTCTGTGAAGCCCCCACGGTGGTTCCCATGTCTGCCTCTCTTTCCCCGCACCTGTCACGGCGCAGAAGCAGGCTGCAGTGTCATAAGCATCTTCAGGTCTCTGCGCTTGTTTCCTCATCTCTGAGGTGGTGCTGTTTTGCCTTTTTTATTGTTACCATAGATTATTGCCATCCAGGAATTCTGGATTTTTTTTTAAATTTTAGAGACACAGGCATTATCAAGCAACATAAAAGATTTTTCATCTTAAAAGCTGAAAAAGCACCCACTAATTTATATACACACATGGTTAAGTGTTGGAAGCAGCGTAATAGGCAAATGAAATAGCATTTGGAAAACCAATAACATGTAGAAGTCTTGGCCGTGACCATTAAGTTATTTGTACATGGTACAAATAAGACTGAGTCATTGTGTAGCTTCATGTGGGGCTGGGGCGAGGGTACCTCCCTGGCCACAATGTACCTTTCTACCTCCCTTCACTTTTGATGCATTTGTTGAAAAGAGGCATTTGGGCATTAAGTGGGTAAGGGAGGTTTTAGGGGCTTGGGAGAAAGATATTTGATAAATACAAATAAATACTAAAATGGAGAAAAGAGAAAAGTGAATAGCATGAGATAAAACAGGGGAATAGCAGGAGAAAAAGAGAGTTAGCTGTGGGGAGATGGGTTCCAGAGGAGGGACAGAGAGCAGAGGTAGGAATAGATTCCTGGTACATCATGCACAGTTCTGTGTAATGGAGAATGACCTCCCTGTGCCTGGCCCAGCAAAGGCTGGTCATCAAAATTAGTCATTCACTGTAGCATTGCCAGGGACCCCTAAAATTCTAACTGTCATCTGAAAACTAAAAATCTTGATCTTTTCAAGGGACCTTAAATGTCTTATTTCTCCTTGATATATGGTGTATTTCCTATTATTTGGTGAATACATGGCTGAGTTGACATGTGTAGATTTGAACATTAATATTTCTCAGGATCGCATTTGCATTATCATGCAATAATCCAAACTCAAGCTACCAAAGTTGCTCCTAATCATATTTTATTATGTAATTTAATGAACTTACATGCTACTTGTGTTTGATGGTTAGAGATAGGTAACCAGGGGACAGACGGTATAGTTACCCCATAGACTTTTCGGCCCTTCCTTAATGGAAGGGAGTTTGAGGGAATTGCCATAATTTAACATGCGGATAGGCATTTGTCAGCTTGTAGTTTTCTCTATGATTAGATGGTGAGTGATTATTTGGTAGACATTTCGATCCTGGTTGTTGATGCTATTCCAAGTTTCTTGGTAGCTGTGTTTTGATTTCTAAAAGCAATTGGCTCCTCTCATATTTTTTATTAAGCAATAAAATGCGCTTTTAAAAAAAACTTTAAAAATCTCAGTACCAGGTAGGAGATATAGCCAATCAAAATAAGGCATCTGGCTGGGTGCAGTGGCTCATGCCTGTAATCCCAGCACTTTGGGAGGCCAAGGCAGGTGGATCACCTGAGGTCAGGAGTTCGAGACCAGCCTGGCCAATGTGGTGAAACCCTGTCTGTCTCTACTAAAAATACAAAAATTAGCTGGGCGTGGTGGCAGGCACCTGTAACCTCAGCTACTCGGAAGGCTGAGGCAGGAGAATCTCTTGAACCCGGGGAGGTGGAGGTTGCAGTGAGCCGAGATCTGGTGTCTTGGCAACAGAATGAGACTCCGTCTCAAAAATAAATAAATAAATAAATAAGGCACCTTAGGCATTAAGCCACCTCTATTCTGTGTTTGCCTACCTCCTTGGGATCGGCTTGTGACAGGCACAAGGCCAGGTGCTGGGGGTTAGCCAGGTAGATGAGCCTCCTTCTTCATGTGACTCACAGTCAAATGGGAATAGATATCAAGTAATCAGAACGATTTTTAAAAGTTTTAAAATCACAGAAAAGTAAATGTGATAAGGAAATACAGACTATTCAGTCTGGGTGGTTTAGGGAAAGCCTTTCTAAGTAACATGATGTTTACATTAAAATCTAAAGCATGAATAGGAGCTAGGCCAATGAAGACTGAAGGAAAGAGATTTCTGTGCAGAAGACACCGTGTTTGGGAACGGCCAGCCCCACTTGATTTGCCCAGAGCTTTAACTAAAACAAGCTTGGTCTGGCTGAGGGAGGCAACAGAGCAGTCACCAGATGGAGGGAGCCAGGGCCAGGCTTGGGTTGATGTGGAGTGAATTGGGAAGCCAGCAAAAAGTTAAACTTGAGAATGACATCATCCAGTTTTCTTTTGCATTAAAGTGTGAAGAGCAGATCAGAGGTGAGCAAGAGAGAGTGGGAGGAAAATTGTGATTTAGATTAGTATAAGATTAGTAGAGGGACAGAGAAATGGACAGGCTTTGAGGTAAGGTAAATAAGAGCCTAAAGTACTTACTGGATTTATCAAGAGCCATTCGATAGCATAATTAGGGGATTGAAACCAAATTAAAATAGGTACAAGAGGGGGCCAGGTGCAGTGGCTCTCGCCTGTAATCCCAGCACTTTGGGAGGCTGAGGTGAGTGGATTGCTTGAGCCCAGGAGTTCAAGATCAGCCTGGGCAATATGGCAAAACCCCGTTCTCTATAAAAATAATAATAAAAAAAAAAGTTAGCGGGGTATGGTGGCATGCACCTGTAGTCCCAGCACCTTGGGAGGCTGAGGTGAGAGAATCTCCTGAGCCCAAGAAGTTGAGGCTGCCATGAGCAGAGATCGCACCACTGCACTCCAGCCTGGCAACCGAGTGATACCCTGTCTCAAAAAAAAAAAAAAAAAAAAAAAAAAGTCCAAATGTGGATAGGATGATACATTAACATATATTACATCAGAGTGGTAGGTTTATTGGTGTCTATAATTTTCTTTACCTGAATATTTGGAATATTTAAAATATTTCATGTCTTTAACTTTTCAAAAAATGGGTGATGAGGAGGGTGAGACACAGTCAACTTATTTAGAAAATTCTCTCAAAAAAATAGTATATTAGAAAGTTCAACAGCTAGTGGTGGAGGTGCTGTCAAAAGAGGGCTTCTGTTTCATTTTTGGTAACATTAGTTGTTTTTAAGTGATATTCATAGTTAGGAAGTTGAACAGTGCAGAAAGGCATCAAATGAAAACAAGACAGTCTCCTTCCTCCCTTCTCCCACCAAAGGTGAAACTCCAGTAAACTTGCTTTTCTTTTAACAGCTACCTAATATTCCATTTGCCTTAGGTTATCACTTGAGTCCATTACTGATGGACACTTTAATAAGGTTTTGTTTTGTTTTTTAAGACTAGATATAAAAGCCCTTTTGAAAAGGCTGAAGGAAAGGCTAGAATAGAGAAGAGGGGAGACGCGGAAGTTGGGGGAGATAGGGCAAAACCCAGGGGAATGGGATCTGTTGGGGGGCAGGGTATTGCCCTTTGAAGAGAGACTCTTGACAGTGAAGGAGAAAAAGAGGACAGGTGGGTAAGGAGGTGGCAGGAAGAAGAAAGATCTCTCACTCCTGTCTCCTGTGGTGTGTGAGGCATGGCCGTCTGCTGATAGTGAGAGGGTCGGGGAGGGCACAGGAACTCCAGGGAGTGAAGAAGATACATTGGCCAGGGCAGGAGCATGATCTTGCCAGAAAAATGTCTTGAAATTGCTGCTTAGTTTATGGGTTGATGATCATGAATTTTATCTGAAACCTGCCTGCCATATTGTATAACTTTTATCTCTACCTTCTTTGCCTTTTAAAACATAAACTTGACAACAGATGTTTTAAAAATTTAAACCCTGCTCATAGTAAATCTTTTTGGTTTGTGAAAGTAGGTACAGCTTGACTGCATGGTATGAGTCTTTGGAGTAGAAAAAGTGACTTTTATGTAATGGTTTTCTCTCCTGGAAAAAAGAGTTTTCTGCCAGACATAGGTTTAAGGTTCTATTTCAAAATGTGAAATTTAGTAAGTGTCAGTTTTTAAAGTATGTATTGATCTTGGAGAGGTGTGTATAAATCTTAGGATAAAGTTCATAAAATTTTCTGTTCCTTCTCAACTCTGCAGCCCCCCTTTAAGATACTGAATTGATTCTCCCCTCACCAGAGTTGTTTCATTTGTCTGTGGCTCATACCATATTTTTAATCCTTAGGAATGCCAAGAAGAATTGGCAACGCATTCAAGAGCATTTCTTTTTTGCAACATTTCACCCACTCGAGGATTATTGTCTAGAGGTGAGTAGAGAATCTCATTTGTAAATTCTCTGTTGTATCTTTAATCCTGATGCCTCCTTTCTGCTTTTGTTGAAGGGTTGTGATTAGGGTAAAGTTTTTTTCTTCCTTACAAACGTCACCTTAACATTTTAAAGTTCTAAGTTTAACTTTGTCACTTTATGCAGATGACTTGCTTTCATTTCACTCTTAAGCAGTGAAAATTGGCTAGTCATTTTCACTTTCTATTTCTCAGGCAGTGTCTGGCTTGTAAACAATGGAAGGGAATATTTAACTCTAAACAGAAATCTGTTCTGACATTAAAAGGAAATGAGTGAGAACATTTGTGCAGGTGAGATTTCGTTGTACTGAAGCCCATTGTTAATGAAAGAACAAAAAGATACACTCTTTTGTTAATGGCAATTTTTAGGTTCTGGGTAATGAGAATTGTATAGGAAATGATACATCACCTCACTGACTGTAACAAAATGTGCTTATATAATTTTAAGAACCATAAACATGCTTATTATGATTAACATGTAAATTAATTCAATATGTAAATCATTAGACATTGCATAAATTATGTTACCTTTTCTCTTTTTCAACTGTAATTATAATGTGCCACCCTCGAATTTAAATCATTGACCTAGGACTTTTCCTGTGAAGAACTTGTAAGTTATTGGTAACTTAAGCTACTGTGCATAAGCAATTTTTTTGGTGGATTACTAAGATTATTGATAAACTGATCTTTAAAAAAGTATAGATCTATATATTGCGAGATGGCATCCTAGAACACTAATGTGTATTTTCTGCTGCTTCACTGCAAATATCATTTAGGATTTTTCAAAGATTTTAATATGCTCTGCTCTGTGTTCTTTAGCGCCCACAGTGCTTTGTCCGGCATCTTTCTGCAGGACTCCTCTAGTCACTCTGTAGTGTTAAGTCAGCCTTTTTCTATTCAGTCCTCCAACAGGAGTAAGTCCTTTGCCTCCCTCCTGCCCTCCCTCATCCTTACCTTTGACCATGTCACTCTCATATGTTTTATGATTTATTCTCCAGTCGTGAAATGAATTAAAAGTATCTGTGTAAATAAAATAATGGAGCTTAATTGTTCACAAGAACTGTATCTCTTCATGTATTTGGAGCTGTACTTAGTGCCCCCTTAATCAACATGTAGTCGTGGTCATTGTGCCAGTTTAAGTTTGCACAGATATAGCATGAAGAAAACCGTATTCATTCTAAAACCTTTCATGAAGACATGTGCATTGCTGCTAAGAGTATTGTTTCATTTTTAAGTTGCCTGTTACTTGGACCTGTGCTTCCTATGTACTTTTTTCACTGTTGTTCATTTTTGTGGTTCAGTTCTTTTAGTAAGTAAGAAAAGCAAAGGAGGATTGCTTATGCGATGACTGTTTACAGTGGTGTCAGACTGTGCCGTTTTCACGAACACTTTAATATGCTGTTGTAATCTGATTTTATCCTCGTCTTACAAATGAGGAAGTTGAAGCCAAGAAAGGCTGAATCACTTGCCTAACGTCACACAACTAATTATATTAGTCAAACCAGAATTCAGATTCTAAATTTATCTAATGGGTACGAGAGTAAAAGACTTGTCATGAAAAGAGCTTGAACTTGATTGCCTTTGGAGGTATTTAGTTGTCAGTAAATTGCACTTATCCAAATACTGTCCATCATTAGAACTGATTACTTCTGAAACACTGTTTTTATTAGTCACATACTGGTTTATTACACACAGTTAGAAGTACCAGAGTACAAGTTCTGCCTCCTCTCAGGGATTCCCTAAATTAATCCCCTAATTTCTCAGAGAAGATGAGAAATATATATAGACAGTTGCTATAAGATATAAATGAAAGTATATAGTTTTATCAGATGTAATAGTTTGGAAAATATATCATTAATAATTAAGTTGTATTTTAAATATGTTATATATTTCTTTGTTATTTTTAAGGGAAGAAATTTAGATTTTATAATTCTCTTTTCAGACCATATTTTACATCCTTCCACGCCTTTCAGGCCTTATTGAAGATGAATGGATCACCATTGATAAATTTACCAGATTCACTGATGTTCCTTTAGATGCGGGATTTCAGTGGTACCTTTCTCAAACTCAACTTAGTAAACTAAAACCAGGTGATTGGTCTCAGCAAGACATAGGTAAAAAATAATTTTCATTTTATTTTTTCCCCTTGTTGATCTGGTTAGATTTTTTTGATTTAAGTTAGTAAGGACACGTAGTTAATAATAATATCACTTTCATTGACATGGTGAACTCTGCCTTTCCACTTAGGGAAAAGACAGTGAAAAAGTGTGGTATAACTTTAACTAACACTTTTAGTGAAAGTTAGCTTTAAAGCTATTTAAAAAAAAAAAAAAAAACATCCAAAGAAAGCCTGATCTGCTTTATATAAAGCTGATGGCCAGTGGCCTCCCTTTTAAGTAGTATTGTTGATTAACACTTATTGCTTTTCTACTGTATATTTCTGTAAAAATAAACATTTCCAAAAGGACCAAATGATGAAATCTCTTTTTTTGTTCTTCATAGGAATAAAGCAGAGCTCTTGTTTCTAGTCCCCTCTTGGTTGGTTGGACGCCGCTTCATGTTATCCCTTCTCCTCTGTCTCACCCTTCCCTGTACAATGACTCCTTTCCACCAGCTTCCTCTGGGACCCACATTCCTCTCCTCCCCTCCCTCCTCCCCCTCCCTTTCCTCCTCCCCCTCCCCCATCCTCCCCCTCCTCCCCCTCCACCTCGTCTCCCTCCCCTTTTTCCTCCCTTCCCCCTCCCCCTGTTCCCCTCTCCCCCCTCCCCCCTTCCCCCTCCCCCTTCCCCCCTTCCCCCTCCCCCTTCCCCCTTCCCCCTCCGCCTCTTCCCCCCTTCCCCCTCCGCCTCTTCCCCCCTCTTCCCCTTCCCCCCCGCCTCTTCCCCCCTCTTCCCCTTCCCCCCTTCCCCCTCCCCCTTCCCCCCTTCCCCCTCCGCCTCTTCCCCCCTCTTCCCCTTCCCCCCGCCTCTTCCCCCCTCTTCCCCTTCCCCCCTTCCCCCTCCACCTCTTCCCCCCTCTTCCCCCTCCGCCTCTTCCCCCCCTTCCTCCTCCCCCTTTTCCCCCTCTGCCTCTTCCCCCCTCTTCCTCCTCCCCCTTTTCCCCCTCTGCCTCTTCCCCTTCTTCCTCCTCCCCCTCTTCCTCCTCCCCCTTTTCCCCCTCCCCCTATTCCCCTCTCCCTTTTCCCCATCGCCCTCCTCCCCCTGTTCCCCCTCCTCCTCCTCCTCCTCCCTCTCCTCCCACTCCCCTTTCTCCTCTTCCCCCTCCTCTCCCTCCCCTACTCCCTTCTCCCTTCCCTCCCTCTCCACTTTCCCATCCCCTCCCCCTTCCCCCTCCTCCTCCCCCTCCTCCTTCTCTTCCCCTTCACAGTCAAGCTGTCCTAAAAACCCAAGGATCAGGTTCCCTAACTCAATTTAAAAATGACAGCTAACCGTCTTAATGACTGTAGGCTATCTTCCTGTCTGTCATTCACATTTTAGCCTCGTTCTGACTTTCCCCAACCGATTACCACCTTTGAAACTTCTTTCACAAAATTAGAAATTTTCTTTCAGTTTCCTTTACACAGTCCGAGTGGACAGATGGACGCTGCCCTCAGATTGCACCTGCCCATTCTGTGCCACATGTTTGCCAGTCTCCGGCCGTCCTGCCTTTCCTCCTCACTCTGACCCTTCTCGCTCTGAGTCCCCCACATGCCCTGACATCGGTGCTTCTCCAAACTTTTCATGTCTTCAGGACTCACATGTGACTTGTTGAAAATTCAGATTCCATGTCCCACCCTTAGATTTTTTTTTTTTTTAAAGGCCAATTATGGGTCTGGAACCACCCTTAGTTTAATTCAGTATCTCTGGAGGAGAGTTCTGGGAAAATGCAATTTTTTGTCAGGCCTCTGGATGGTTCACTAATGTGTTTTAAGACATATTGTCCTAAATTTATTCATTCAACAAAGATTGATTGATTGTCTCCTGCGTGTTAGACATGAGACCCAGTAACTGCCTCATAGAGCCCATGTTCTTACAGAGGAGACAACTGGGAACACGTACCTAACACAGTGTCTGGTAGTAGAAGTACCGTGAAAAAACAAAGCAGGGTGAAGAGAGGGACAGAGGGTGAGAAAGACCTTTCTAAGGAGTTGACATTGAGCAGAGACCCCAAGGAAGTACGGGCAGTCCTGGCGAGAGCTTTACTGGAAAAGAAAGAGCAACTGTGAAGATTCTAGAGCAGAGGAGAGTGACAGGAGGCACTTCCCAGTGCGGTTGGGTAGAGCCTGGGAGGAGAGGGAAGAGAGGTGGCGCTGTAGACAGCTGTCGAGTTCTGCGTAAAGCTGAGCAGGGAAATACAGCGTTACTGGAATGGCAGAATGGCTAATGAGGTCCGTCTGTTCTGCCTGGTTTTGGTAAAGAGGGGCATGTTGTGATAGGCTTTCCATGCTGAGGCTTAAATGTTAGTATCCCCCTATTTTTTTTCTTTTTTATAAAAGTTTTACTTCATTTTTAACTGACAAATAATAATTGTACATATTTACGGGGTACAGTGTGATGTTTTCATGCATATATACATTGTGTAATGGTCAAATAAGGATAATTAGCATATCTGTCACCTCTCACATTTGTGATGAGAACATGGAAAATGCTCTCTTCTAGCTATTTGGAAGTATACATACATTATTGTCACCTATAGTCATCTTACTGTGTACTAGAACACAAGAGCTTATTCCTGACTAACTTTGTACCCTCTGACCAGCCTCTCCTCCTGCCACTGAAGGTTTTCACTGGCCCGGTCTTCTCACTCTTCATGCTCTCCCAGAACACATTTATTAATGTCCCCAACTTGAAACCACCGCCTGTGTAACTATAACTTTCAAATCCTTATCTGCTGCCCAGCCTCTGTCCTGAACAGACTGGACATTAGCACCTGGATATTCCTTAAGCTCTTGAAATATCACCATATCCAAATTTGGTTTGCCTTTCTGCCCAAAAGCGCCTGCTCTGTATGCCCTATTAATGGTATCGCCCAATCATCATGGAAGTCGTTCTTGTCCTACTTTTCCTCTGCCACATCCGTTACCCAGTTCTTGGCGATTTCACTTCCCAAAGCTGCCTCCTCCTCCTCTTCTTTAGCCCCTCTTGCCGTGTCTTCATTGAGACTGGCATTGTCTTTATCTGGACTAGTGTAAAAGCCCCTTAATGGTTTTCTAGCCTCCACATAGCTATTAAAAGAGATTTTTCTAAAACACACAGCAGTACTGTTACTCTCCTTCTTAAAATTTTTTAATGGCTTTTATCTGTGGAAGAATTTTTTTTTTTCTTTGAGACAGTCTCGCTCTGTCTCTCAGGCTGCAGGCTGGAGTGCAGTGGCACGATCTCAGCTCACTGCAACCTCTGCCTCACGGGTTCAAGCGATTCTCGTGCTTCAGCCTCCCTAGTAGCTGGGCTTACAGGCGTCCACCACCATGCCTGGCTAATGTTTGTATTTTTAGTAGAGATGGGGTTTTGCTGTGTTGTCCAGGCTGGCCTCAAGCTCCTGACCTCAGGTGATCCTCCCACCTTGGCCTCCCAAAGTGCTAGGATTATAGGCGTCCACTACCACGTCTGGCTAATGTTTGTATTTTTAGTAGAGATGGGGTTTCACCATGTTGGCCAGGCTGGCCTCAAACTCCTGGCCTCCCAAAGTACCGGGATTATAGGCATCCACCACCACACCTGGCCAATGTTTGTATTTTTAGTAGAGTCGAGGTTTCGCCATGTTGGCCAGGCTGGTCTCAAACTCCTGACCTCAGGTGATCCTCCCACCTTGGCCTCCCAAAGTGCTGGGATTACAGGCGTGAGCCACCATGCCTGGCCAATAGAATAAATTCTTTATCATGGTATGCAAAGCCCTTTGGTTTGAGCCATCTCCCTCCACTCCATTGCAGGCTGTGCACTAAACCAAGGTACTTGCTGCTGCCTGAACCATGTTGCTCCTACATCCCATGCATGTGCACATGCTGTATCTACTGTCTGCTTTGCAAACTTTTACCTTCCTTCCTGTGAGCCTTCCGGGGTCTTACCCTTTGCTTCTTCCTCCCCTAGACATTAGTAACCCCTTTCTGTGTGAGCGTTACCTTTACTGTTATCCTGTGTTACAGTTATTTGCATGTCTGTCCTATCCTAAGTGAACTAAGTGCTCCTTGATTGCTCACGAAGCAGTTTGGAGTAGGACAGAGTTGAGGAAGAGCCTGAGAGGTAGAGTCTCAGTCCTGTACTACAGAGATGAAAACACTGCAGTCAGATAGGCTAGTAACGTTCTGTGTCCTCATCACTTTTGTCAAGAGATAACTGCTTTATACAAAATCCTTCATTTTAGAAAAGTTACTGCAAGCACTTGTAAAATTATTTTAGATATTTTATTATATTGTTTTCAGAAATACAGTCTTTCCATAGACAATCCCAATCTAATATACAGTTGTTTGTAAGATACATCATTATTGGCCGGGCGGGGTGGCTCACGCTTGTAATCCCAGCACTTTGGGAGGCCGAGGCGGGCGGATCACAAGGTCAGGAGATCGAGACCACGGTGAAACCCCATCTCTACTAAAAATACAAAAAAAAAATTAGCCGGGCGTGGTGGCGGGCGCCTGTAGTCCCAGCTACTCGGAGAGGCTGAGGCAGGACAATGGCGTGAACCCAGGAGGTGGAGCTTGCAGTGAGCCGAGATTGCGCCACTGCATTCCAGCCTGGGCGACAGAGCGAGACTCCGTCTCAAAAAAAAAAAAAAAAAAAAGATACATCATTATTTTATGTACTTCCAAGGAAAAAAATATTACCAAACTATGATACTCTGGATTCTAAGATGTGTCTCAATTTCGGATATGCTAAAATGTGAAAAAATGTATATCTCATGTTTCTATGAAGTATCATAATATATTGGTTAGTAAAGCTGATTTTGAAAACTTAAAATTACTACTACAAATGGGAATTGTGTCTGAATCCAACTAAAGTTTTTTAGTGAATGCTTTGTTAAATCTCATTCTAAATTACCTCATTCTAAATTATTTCACATCCTTAAAAATACATATACTTGTATAAATAAATATATAGAGATTCAGATTTATTTATATGTGGGATTGTTTTCTTTTTCCTTCCCAGGTACTAATTTGGTCGAAGCAGATAACCAAGCGGAGTGGACCGACGTTCAGAAGAAGATTATCCCGTGGAACAGTCGTGTTCCCGACTTAGACCTGGAGCTCCTGTTTCAGGATCGTGCTGCCAGACTTGGAAAGTCAATTAGTAGACTCATCGTCGTGGCCTCACTCATTGACAAACCGACCAATTTAGGAGGTAAAGTTGGAGTTTTCCAGGAGCTTTGCCTGAAAGCTTTTGGTCTTAAACATTTTTTAATTAATCCACTGGCACGGGAGCTTCAAAGGAACATATGCGACATGATGAGCTTAGCATTGTGTTGGGAACAATCTTAATGATTCCAGGTGTTGTGTGCAGGACTGTGCAGGACCTGTGAGGTATTTGGGGCTTCAGTGCTTGTTGTTGGCAGCCTTCAGTGTATCAGCGACAAACAGTTTCAGCACCTCAGTGTCTCCGCAGAGCAGTGGCTTCCACTCGTGGAGGTGGGTGGAAAGTAATTTATTATTAAAGTTCTTAAAGCAAGCCCGCACATGTACCCATGAACCTAAAATAAAAGTTTTTAAAAACAGTTTGTATTTGTAAAAATCTTTTGTAGTGCTCTATCTTTGTGTATTAGTCCTTTTGCGTAATTTATAATAGTGCAGTCTTTAATTGATTGTTTAAGAACAGTGTTTAAAAGTAACATACAGCTCGCTTCTGTTTTTTTACTCTTTTTTTTATAGGTCACATTTTTAGAAATCATCAATAATGTAGAATTCTGTTCAGTAAAACATATCCTGTTACAGCCCACTCTTGATTTTAGGAATAATTCTTAGAAATTTATATCATGTTGGCCGGGCATGGTGGCTCACGCCTGTAATCCCAGCACTTTGGGAGGCCGAGGCGGGCGGATCATGAGCTCAGGAGATGCAGACCATCCTGGCTAACACGGTGAAACCCCATCTCTACTAAAAAATACAAAAAAAAAAAAAATTGGCCAAGCGTGGTGGTGGGCGCCTGTAGTCCCAGCTACTCGGGAGGCTGACGCAGGAGAATGGCGTGAACCCGGGAGGCAGAGCTTGCAGTGAGCCAAGATTGCGCCACTGCACTCCAGCCTGGGTGACACAGCAAGACTCCACCTCAAAAAAAAAAAAGAAATTTATGTCATATTGGGAGAGTTCTTTTTTTATAACGTATAATTCTATTCTTTTTCTTTTAAAAAGAGTTAAGTTTAGGTTAATATTTTTTTTAACTCTAATTTACTCCAAGCAGGGCTATAACTGAATGAATATTCTGTTCTTTTTAAACTAATATTCAGGTAAAACCACCTCAGCTAATTGATTATCTGCAGCAGAAGAAAACAGAAGGTTATACCATCATTGGAGTGGAACAAACTGCCAAAAGTTTAGACCTAACCCAATATTGCTTTCCTGAGAAATCTCTACTCTTGTTGGGGTAAGAAGCTTCTCGTGTCCATAGTATATTCTCTGAGCCCCAGACTACTGGAAGATGTTACCTTGTGTTTTTTTTTTTGAGACAGAGTCTCACTCTGTAGCCCAGGCTGGAGTGTAGTGGCACAATCTCGGCTCACTACAACCTCTGCCTCATGGGCTCAAGCAATTCTCAGGCCTCGGCTTCCCAAGTAGCTGGGATTACAGGCGTGCTCCACTAGACCCAGGGTTTCACCATGTTGGCCAGGCTGGTCTCGAACTCCTGACCTCAAGTGATCCTCCTGCCTTGGCCTCCATGGTGGGATTACAGGTGTGAGCCACCATGCCTGGCTAGAAGATGTTACCTTTCTGTTTTACAGTTTACCCTGACTCCTGCTCATACCTGCACTTTTCTTTGATTTGTAACATTTATAAGAAGCCCCTCGGGCTTTCCTTTTATTTCATCTCTCTGACATGGCCAGCTGAACATGGAATTGACCCATCAGTCTTTTTTTTACACTCTTATGTATTTCCCGGTACTACAGACTTAACTTCATTTGTTAATGTTTCTTTTAGTAACATTCAGAATATCAAAGAGAAAAATAAATAAGTAAATAATAAAAAGAACAGCAAAACTAACCTTTCTTATATTTTCTTCCTCAGAAATGAACGTGAGGGAATTCCAGCAAATCTGATCCAGCAGTTGGACGTTTGTGTGGAAATTCCTCAACAGGGCATTATCCGCTCCCTGAACGTCCATGTGAGTGGAGCCCTGCTGATCTGGGAGTACACCAGGCAGCAGCTGCTGTCACACGGAGATACCAAGCCATGATGTCCCTTCCTCAGTGAACCGCTGGTGCTGTTCAAACTTTAAAAAAAAAAAAAAACTATTTGGACTAAAGAAACAGATTCTGAAATTTATTGTGATAATTTGTATTTCTTTTTTCTTACAATTTAATGCCAAAAGTTTGCCGTGTGCCTTAAACATATTACTATATATTTTCCCCTTTAATAATCACTTTTTGTTAAATTGTATTCTTCCTTTAATAAAATATTTTAAGCAATTGTGGAAATAAAACAATGGATTTTTTAAGAGATAATTTATTTCCTAGAAATGCCTGTTGTCAGAAGTGTGGACTGTGATAAAGCAGAGTTAAAGCAGCGATCATCGGTGAACACTCATACCCTTGAGTCATAAGGAGACCGGGGAAGTTGAGGCAAAGGTTCTGAATGAAGAGGGGTCATCAGCTTCTGTGCCGCTTTCCGTCTCTGTACTCCTCTTGGGAAGCACGCTTGGCAGGATGCAGAGCCAGCGTCCCTGTGAGGCTCAGAATGCTCAGGTAATAGGCTTTAATTTATTTTTAAAGCCATGAACTAGGCCATAATCATTCACAGTAAGTTTATGGCCAGGTGCAGTGGCTCACACCCCCCACACTTTGGGAGGCCAAGGCGGGTGGATCACCTGTGCTCAGGAATTTGAGACCAGCCTGGCCAACATGGTGAAACCCTGTCTCTACTAAAAATACAAAAATTAGCTGGGTGTGGTGACATGCACCTGTAATCCTAGCTACTTGGGAGGCTGAGGCAGGAGAATTGCTTGAACCTGGGAGGCAGAGGCTGCAGTGAGCCAAGATGGCGCCAGTGCACTCCAGCCTGAGTGAGAGAATGAGACTCCATCTCAAAAAAAAAAAAAAAAAAAAGTTTATATGAAGTTTTTCATATCACCTTTGCACGCAGAGATCAAATAGTGGTTAGAAATAGTCTATATTCTGACAACTATGAACATGGACCTAAAGGAGTTGAATTACTTCTGTATATCATTATCGCAACAGAATGGGACCTGTAAGTGTTGATTGACTGTTTCTGTTCTTTCGATTTTTTTTCTCTGGCATTTATTACTTAATTATTTATGAGTAACTATCACTACCCAGCAATAAACTTCAATTATATCTGGGTCCTTTTTAATAATATTTGAATTTGAGCCCATTACCTGTAAATATTTTCTTCTGTAGTTTTCTTTAGAAATAACTGTTTTGCAGAAGGGTTGCAAAGAGAGCACACAAAATTTTCATACACCCTTCACCCACATGCCTGTAATGGGATCTTAATAACCATGGCAACCTTCATCAAAGCTAATAAATTCACCATTGACAGTGGTTCTCTCCACTAGACTATAGGCTTTATTCAGATCTCCCATTTTCCACTGTGTTTTCCACTCTGTTTTCTGCCCCAGGAGCCAACCCAGGATACCACATTGTATGTCCCCTTAGTCTCCTCATATCTCTGACAGATCTTCAGTCTTTACTTGTCTTTCCATGACCTGGACACTTTTGAAGAGTACTGGCCAAGTATTCTGTGAATGTCCCATAATTTGAGTTTGTCTGGTGTTTTCTCATTAGATTGAGGTTGTGGGTTTTAAGGAAGAACATGCCAGTGGTCAGGTGCCTTCCCATCACATCATGTTAGGTGGCTCATGGCACCAGCAGGATGGACCACCCCCATCAGTGGGTGAAGGCTGCGCTTGCCACATTCTTCTCTGTGAAGTTGCTACCTGTTCCCTTAGTCTGTTAAAAGTGAGAGACTAGGCCGGGCACAGTGGCTTACGCCTGTAATCCCAGCACTTTGGGAGGCCAAGGCGGGCAGATCACGAGGTCAGGAGATCGAGACCATCCTGGCTAACACGGTGAAACCCTGTCTCTACTAAAAATACAAAAAATTAGCCAGGCATGGTGGTGGGTGCCTGTAGTCCCAGCTACTCGGGAAGCTGAGGCAGGAGAATGGTGTGAACCCAGGAGGCGGAGCTTGCAGTGAGCGGAGATAGTGCCACTGCACTCCAGCCTGGGCGACAGAGCAAGACTCTGTCTCAAAAAAAAAAAAAAAAAAAAGTGAAAGACTAAGCCCAGTCTATACTAAAGGGTAGGGAATGTAAACTCTGTGGGAGGGAGGAGTATCAAAGAATTCAGGGGCACCTGTTAAAATTACCACAGTAATTAATATTTGGGGGAATACTTGGATGCTATGCAAATTACAAGCCCTGTCAGTGGATGGAGCTAGGGGATCTGTGTATGTCTACCAACCCGTGTATGTACGTATCTATAGATGTTTCTGCCTTTATCAGTCTAGATAGGTGAACATAAACGTGACTTCGTACTGACATCTCTGACACAATCCAGCACCACAGGATTCATTCTAACATTCACCTCTTGCTTTAACTGCTTTTTCTGACCTAGACCTGGTTCTCATTATCTATATTTACTTATTTGTTCAATCCTAATATAAACGTAGTTTCAGAATTGCAAATTTAGCAACTGTGTACAGTTCTTTTTGTCCGTAGCCTTAAAGTATCTGGTCAAAACACCATTTTCCAGTTACCTAGGTCAGTCCCTTTCTTACCCACCTCTTTGAAAAGGGTTATGTCATATATTTTATAATACAACTAGATTCATCACAACCTGCATTCCATATTGTAATCCCCCCAATATCCTGGTTGATTTTATTTGTGCATTCAGGTCATTATAGTGCACAGTCTGGGTTTTGACAAGTGTGAACTCATGAATCTGTCACCACAGTGCCATAGTTTTGTCACCCAAAGTTTACTTGGGTAACCCCTTCATAGTCAACCCTTTTCCTCATCCCAACCATTGGTAACCACTGATCTGTTCTCTATTCTTAGTTTCACCTTTTCCAGAATCTTATAAATGGCAGCATATAATATGTAGCCTTTTGGATCTGGCTTCTTCACCTAAGAAAGTGCATTAAAGCTCATCTATGTTGTGTGAGTCAGAAGTTCATTTTTCCTTATTGCTGAGTAGTATCCCATTGCATAGATGTATCACAGTTTATCCATTCCTCTGTTGTAGGCATCTGCGTTGTTTCAAGGTTTTGGTGATTATGAATAAAGCTGCATTGAATAAATATTCATATTACAGGTTTTATTTTCAATTCATCGGTGAAATATCTAGGAGTGTGATTACTGGGTCATAAGGTAAGTGTATGTTTAACTCTGTAAAAAAGCTGTTTTCCAAAGGGGCTTTGTTTTTTGCATATCCAGCAGCAGTGAATGACTGTTGCTCTGCATCCTCGGCAGCACTTGGTGTTGCCAACTTTTTAATTTAAGCCACTCTAATAGGTGTGTATTGATTATATCATTGTGGTATTAATTTGCATTACTCTAATGTTTAATAACATGGAGCATCTTTTCATATACTTTTCAAAGTATACCTTCTGAAAAGTATGTACAAAATCTTATTTTTTAAACTGGATTGTTTTTCTTATTTTGAGAATTACAAGATTTATTCTGGATGCAAGTTCCTCATAAAATATATGATTTGCAAACATTGTCTCTCAATATGTAATTTATCTTCATTATTTTAAGAGTATCTTTCACAGAGCAAAAGTTTTTAATTTTGATAAAGTCCAATTTAGCTTTTACTTGTATGGATTGTGCTTTTGATGCTGTATCTGAAAATCATTTCCAAACACAAGATCATGCAGAATTTCTTCATATTTTCTTCTACAAGTTTTATAGTTTTACATTTTACATTTAGCTCTATGATCCATTTTGAGTTAATTTTTGTACCAAGCATGAGGATGTTAAAGTTTATTTTTTTGGTGTGTTTGGATATCCAATTTTTCTAGCCCTATTTGTTGAAAAGATTATCCTTTCTCTGTTGAAATGCCTTTGTACTTCTGTCCAAACACAGTTGACTATTGTATGGGTCTATTGTTCCATTAAACTATATCTTTCGTTTTGCCCATACCATACTGTGTTGATTACTGTACCTTTCAAATATGTCTTGAAATCAAGTAATGTGAATCCTCCAACTTTGTTCTTCCTTTTAGAATTCATTTTAGTTCCTTCACTTTTCCATATAAATTTTAGAATCAGCTTGTCAATATCTACAAAAAAGCTTATTGAGATTTTGATTGGGGTTGTATTGAACCTATAGATCAAATTGGAGAGAATTTAACCATATCTTAACAATAGTGAGTCTTTTGTTTTTAATTTTTTTTTTTTAATTATACTTTAGGTTTTAGGGTACATGTGCACAATGTGCAGGTTTGTTACATATGTATCCATGTGCTATGTTGTTTTGCTGCACCCATTAACTTGTCATTTAGCATTAGGTATATCTCCTAATGCTGTCCCTTCCCCCTTCCCCCCACCCCACAACAGTCCCCGGAGTGTGATGTTCCCCTTCCTGTGTCCATGAGTTCTCATTGTTCAATTCCCACCTATGAGTGAGAACATGCGGTGTTTGGTTTTTTGTCCTTGCGATAGTTTACTGAGAATGATGTTTTCCAGTTTCATCCATGTCCCTACAAAGGACATGAACTCATCATTTTTTATGGCTGCATAGTATTCCATGGTGTATATGTGCCACATTTTCCTAATCCAGTCTATCGTTGTTGGACATTTGGGTTGGTTCCAAGTCTTTGCTATTGTGAATAGTGCCGCAATAAACATACGTGTGCATGTGTCTTTATAGCAGCATGATTTATAGTCCTTTGGGTATATACCCAGTAATGGGATGGCTGGGTCAAACGGTATTTCTAGCTCTAGATCCCTGAGGAATCGCCACACTGACTTCCACAATGGTTGAACTAGTTTACAGTCCCACCAACAGTGTAAAAGTGTTCCTATTTCTCCACATCCTCTCCAGCACCTGTTGTTTCCTGACTTTTTAATGATGGCCATTCTAACTGGTGTGAGATGGTATTTCATTGTGGTTTTGATTTGCATTTCTGTGATGGCCAGTGATGATGAGCATTTTTTCATGTGTTTTTTGGCTGCATAAATGTCTTCTTTTGAGAAGTGTCTGTTCATGTCCTTCCCCCACTTTTTGATGGGGACAATAGTGAGTCTTTTAATCCATGAACACAGTACAGTCGTCCCTCAGTATCCATGATGGATTGGCTCCAAGACCCTCTGCAGATACCAAACTCTGCAGATGCTCAAGTTTCTTATATAAAATGGTATACTATTTGCATATAATCTATACATACCCTCCATTATACAGGCATACCTCATTTTATTGCACTTGATTTATTGTGCTTCACAGATAATGCATTTTTTACAAATTGAAGGTTTGTGGCAACCTTGTGTCAAGCAAATCTATCTGTGCCATTTTCCCAACAGCATGTGTCTCTCTGTTAGTTTTGCTAATTCTTATAGTATTTCAAATGTTTTCATTGCTTTATCTGTTACGGTGATCTGTGATCAGTGATGTTTGATGTTACTTTTATAATTGCTTTGGGGTGCCACAAACTGCACCCATATAAGATGGTGAACTTAACTGATAAATGTGTGTGTTCTGGCCAGGTGTGGTGGCTCACTCCTGTAATCCCAGCACTTTGGGAGGCTGAGGCGGGCAGATCCCTTGAGGCCAGGAGTTTGAGACCAGTCTGGCCAACGTGGTGAAACCCCATCTCTACTAAAAATACAAAAATTAACTGGGCGTGGTGGCACGCGCCTGTAGTCCCAGCTACTCAGGAAGCTGAGGCAGGAGAATCGCTTGAACCCAGGAGGCAGAGGTTGCAGTGAGCTGAGATCGTGCCACTGCACTGCAGCCTGGTGACAGAGCAAGACTTGTCTCAAAAAAAAAAAAAAGTGTGTTCTGACTGCTCCTCTCACTGGCTGCCCTCTCTCTCTTTCTCCTCAGGCCTCCCTATTCCCTGAGACAACAATATTGAAATTAGGCCAGTTAATAACACTATTGATGGCCTCTGAAGTGTTCAAGTGAAAGGAAAAGTGGCACATCTCTCGCTTTAAATCAAAAGCTAGAAATGAAAGAGCTTAGTGAGGAAGCCATGTCAAAAGCTGACACAGGCCAAAAGCTAGGCCTCGTGCACCAAATGCTTAGCCAAGTTGTGAATGCAAAGGAAGAGTTCTTGAAATTAAAAGTGCGACCCCAGTGAACACATAAGTAAGAAAGTGAAAGTCTTTTGCTGATATGGAGAAAGTTTGCGTTTTCTGGATAGATGATCAAACCAGCCACAATATTCCCTTAAGCCAAAGCTTTATCCAGAGCAAAGCCCTAGTTGTCTTCAGTTTTATAAAGGCTGAGAGGTAAGGAAGCTACAGCAGAAAACTGTAAAGCTAGCAGACATTGGTTAATGAAGCGTGAGGAAAGAAGCTATCTCCAAAAAACAGCAAGGTGAAGAAGCGAGTGCTCATGCAGAAGCTGCAGCAAATCATCCAGATCTAGCCAAGATCACTGATGAACGTGGCTACACTACACAGATTTTCAATGTCGATGAAACAGCCTTTGGAAGAGGATGCCATCTAGGACTTTCAGAGCTACAGAGGAGAAGTCAATGCCTGGCTTCAAAGTTTTAAAGGACAGGCAACTTGTTAGGGACTAATAATGCAGCAGGTGACTTCAGATTGGAGGAAGGAACTGCAGATGTGGTAGAAATAACAAGAGAACTAGAATTAGAAGTGAAGCCTGGCCGGGCGCGGTGGCTCACGCCTGTAATCCTAGCATTGGGAGGCCGAGGTGGGCAGATCACTTGAGGTGAGGAGTTTGAGACCAGCCTGGCCAACATGGTGAAACCCCATCTCTACCAAAAAATACAAAAATTAGCCAGGTGTGGTACGCCTCTATAGTCCCAGCTACTCGGGAGGCTGTGGTGGGAGAATCGTTTGAACCTGGGAAGCAGAGGTTGCAGTGAGCCGAGATCGCACCATTGCACTCCAGCCTGAGTGACAGAGTGAGACCCTGTCTCAAAAAAAAAAAAAAAAAAAAAAGCCTGATGTGACAATTGCTGCAATCTCATGATCTTGAATGGATAAGTTGCTTCTTATGGATGAGCAAAGAAAATGATTTCTTGAGATGGAATCTATTCCTGGTGAAGATGCTGTGAATACTATTGAAATAACAAAGCATTTAGAATATGACATAAACTCAGGTGATAAAGCAGCAGCAGGGTTTAAGAGGATTGATTCCAATTTTGGAAGTAGTTCTACTACAGGTAAAATACTATCAAACAAACAGCATTGCACGCTACAGAGAAATCTTTTGTAAAATGAAGAGTCAATCAATACAGCAAACTTAATTGTCTTAAGAAATTGCCACAGCCACCCCAAACTTCAGCAACCACCACCCCCCCGATCAGTCCGCAGCCATCAACATTGAGGCAAGACTGTCTACCAGCAAAAGGATGACAACTCGCTGACGACTCAGAGCATCTTCAGCATTTCTTAGTAATAAAGTATTTTAAAATTAAGGTATATACAGTGAGTAGACATAATGCTATTGCACACTTACTAGACAACAGTATAAACATAACTTTTATGTGTACTGGAAAACCAAAACATTTGTGTAACCCACTCTATTGTGATATTCACTTTAAAGCAGTGGTCTGTAACCAAACCTGCAATATCTTTGAGGTATGCCTATACTTTAAATCATCTCGATTACTTATAATACCTAATACAATGTAAACAGGTGTTACACTGGATTTTTAAATTTTTATTATTTTTACTCTTTTGTTTTTCCTTTTCCCAAATGTTTTCTGTTCGGGGTTGAATCCGTGGATGCAGAACCCGCAGAGGGCCAGCTGTATACTCTCCATTTAATCTGACGTCGTCTGCTTCCAAGCGTTTTCTAGTTCTCAGCATAGAGGCCTCCATATATTAGATTTATACCTAAGTAAGTATTCCTTTAATTTTTTTTGGTGCTATTCACAAATGGTATTTTTAAGTTTTAAATTCCAATTGTTTATTGCTGGCATATAGGAATATAATTTTCCTTGTGTATATTGACCTTGTTTCCTGCAACCTTTCTATGATTGACTTACAGTTCTAGGAGCTCTTTTTGTGCATCTACTGGTACATTCCATAAGATAGTATTACATGTGAGCAGAGCTAGTTTTCTTTCTTCCTTCCCAGTGTGTATGCTTTTTCTTTTTTGTTTCACTGGACTAGCTAGACATCCAGTTACTGTCCCAACATTAAGTGTGATATTAGCTATGGGCTTTTTTATAGATGGCTTTTATTATTTTACTTGTATATTTTAAGTTCACCCTTCTTCCTTATAAACCTTCCACAAACCCTCATCATTTCTCACTTGGGTTGTTGTAATAGCTCTTGCCTGTATTAAAATGCTAACTCCCATTTATTTTACTTCTATGTATATAATAAATTTTATCTGCCCACTACCCATCCTCTAATTAAAAACAAAACAAAACAAAAAAAGTGCATGTTGTTTATAACAGGTTTTACTTTTTTTCTTAAAATAGAGATTTCTTACTAAATACCATTTTATTTCGTTTCTTCACAGATCTTCTGGTTCTTGATCATCTTAATTATCAAGTGTTGTATATAGGGAACAAGTATTGATGTTCACTATGATTCAAACTATTACTGTCCCATAGTCAGTGGAGCTTTTTTAATGTCCAGAAAGAATACTTTCAATCTTTATGAACAGCCTAGGATTTTGCAGTTGTTTTTGAAGGCTCAAATTGTCCTGCTTCAAATTTTTCTTTGAATTTTAAGTAGTCTCTTCTTTTATCGAAATATTTTATCTGTTGGAAAAAAAGAAGGATTTGAAATAAGGGCAAGTTATGCGGCTTAGATAAGCAAAAGCACAGATTTAAATGTAACATTCAACATAAATTTAAGTGATTTATATTTTAGAACCTTTTTTGTGTGTGTGTGTGTGTCAGTTGTAACTATGAATGATGTTTTTCTTTTTTCTTTTTTTTTTTTATTATACTTTAAGTTTTAGGGTACATGTGCACAACGTGCAGGTTAGTTACATATGTATACATGTGCCGTGTTGGTGTGCTGCACCCAGTAACTCGTCATTTAACATTAGGTATATCTCCTAATGCTATCCCTCCCCCCTCCCCCAACCCCACAACAGGCCCGGGTGTGTGATGTTCCCCTTCCTGTGTCCATGTGTTCTCATTGTCTAGAACCATTTTGAATTGAGGCATTTGATGAATAAGTCTCTGAGGAGAGTACAGACCAGTGAATCCTAATCCTTTTTGGATTATAGACCGTGTTGAGAATTTGAATAACTCAGGAACCTTCTCAAGAAATGGACCCACGTGCACACAGGTCAG
This sequence comes from Symphalangus syndactylus, assembly GCF_028878055.3. Classification (NCBI taxonomy): domain Eukaryota; kingdom Metazoa; phylum Chordata; class Mammalia; order Primates; family Hylobatidae; genus Symphalangus; species Symphalangus syndactylus. The sequence goes on along the minus strand of NC_072434.2, from coordinate 78,840,960 downwards.
GCTTGCTGGCGAGTTCAGAGTCCACAGAGCTCTCAGGTAGGTCAGAAGGCTCCAAATGAGAACACATTGGACCATTTTTCTTCCTTCCCTTCCCTTCCTTTTCCTCCTTCCCTTCCCTCCCTCCCTCCCTTCTCTCTCTCTCTCTCTCTTTCTTTCTTGACAGAGAGTCTCACTCTGTCACCCAGGCTGGAGTGCAGTGGAGCAATCTTGGCTCACTACAACCTCCGCCTCCCAGGTTCAAGCTATTCTCTGGCCTCAGCCTCCCAAGTAGCTGCAATTACAGGCACCTGCTACCATGCCCGGCTACCTTTTTTGTATTTTTAGTAGTGATGGGGTTTTGCCATCTTGGCCAGGCTGGTCTCGAACTCCTGACCTCAAGTGATCCACCTGCCTTGGCCTCCCAAAGCGCTGGGATTACAGGCATGAGCCACCACACCGAGCCTGGACCATTTTTCTTATCAACTCTAAATTCATCTTCATTGTCAGACTAGAAAACACTAGTTCTTTTGTTAAAAGCCTTTCTTAGGATTTAATTCTTAAATATTTCAGTGGTGCTTGTAAGTAAAAATTAGCTTGGACTGCAAATGTAAAAATCTGCCCTGTGCTGTATCAATCAAGCTGGGATAACAGACACACACAAAGTCAGCTGAAAGGAAACATGTCTCCCGAGGGTGTACTATGGCCACGGAGTGTGCTAATAGATCTGTTATTTGAGTGACTACTGCTTTCTTATTCATTGGGAGATCTTGTTCTCCAAAATCATCAACTACCAGAAATTTGCTGTTTGAAGTCTTATCTGTAAGAAGGAAACATCCCACTTTTGTCTAGAAGATCTAAGGCGCCCTGACACAGAAGCAGCCTTGATCTCCAACCCAGCTTCAGGATGTCAAATAACATTTCTCAACATGAACATGACACTCAATCTTTTAACTTCAAAGAAAGAAAACCCTGGTCCACTTTTCAATCCAGAGCTGACGACGACACCTATGCTTTGTACTGAGGTTGTCAAAACACATTTAAATTTTACCTAAACTCCATTCTTCCCCTAAACTTCTAACAACTCTTTTTCTTTGTTGGTGAGATGCCCACAGTTCTCTGGTGTGTGGACTTTCTGGTTACAAGCATTCACAAATCAGACTATAGATTCATCCCTGGTGGTCTCAGGCTGATTGGGTTAGGATGGATGTTATATAGGGATACCAAAGGAAGAAGTGGACAATGCCCTTACATTTTTGTGACAAATTAATAGATGTTTGCATCTCCTGTCATATCTCCAACTGTCTAACTCATTTAGATGTCCTACTGACACTGCAGTCCCAACTTGTCCAGAACTTTGCTCCTCTCCAAACATGTTTCTCCTCTAATACCTATTTCAGTGAACGCATCACATCCACCTAGACACTTAGATCTCTTTTCCCCCTTCACTGCCACAGCACAAACCCTCATCATTCCTCACTTGGGTTGTTGTTGTAACAGCTCTTTCACTGGCTTCTCTATTTCTAGGCTCAACCATCCTTAATTCACCTGTCCCAGGCTGCCAGAGTATAATCTTTCTGAAACCCAAATTTGATCAGGTCACTTGCTTGTTTGAAGATCTTTCAAGGTATCCATATTGCCTTTAAGGTTTGTAAGACAAACAAGGCCACTGATGGCTTCATCCCTGCCCACCTGTCCATCCTCTCTGAATTTACCAGCAGTCCCTGAACTGTCTGTCTGTCCTACAGAGCTACCCCATGCTCATTTCCTGTGCGTCTTGATTCCATGCCTTTGCGTATTACCACATTCTGCCTGGAAAGCTCTCCTCCCTAGCCCTCACCTTCTCTTTCAACTAACAACCTAAACCCTCAACACATGGTCCTTTCTCTAAAAGGCTAATGAATCAACAAGGATTCACTGAGAAATACTGTATACACATAAGCGAGTGGTCTCTAAACCACTGAATAAGAGCCAGGACAGTAGTGTGAATGCCAAAATACTGGGATTTCTGAGACATTTCAAAGTTTTATAGAAAAAAGACAATATGTGAATTTGATATTAAGATCACAGATCTTGCATATCTGGTTGCTCTGTTTGTGGAACTTTGTTAGATGATGCTAGAATGATAGGCCTGATCCCTGCTCATAAGTTAGGAACAATAGGAGCCTTTTTTTTTTTTTGAGAGAGTCTCACTCTGTCACCCAAGCTGGAGCGCAGTGGCATGATCTCGGCTCACTGCAACCTCTGCCTACCAGGTTCCAGTGATTCTCCTGCCTCATCCTCCCGAGTAGCTGGGACTACAGGCGCGTGCCACCACGCCCGGCTAATTTTCGTATTTTTAGTAGAGATGGGGTTTCGCCATGTTGGCCAGGCTGGTCTCGAACTCCTGACCTCAGGTGATCCACCCTCCTTGGGAGTGGTGGCTCACGCCTGTAATCCCAGAAGACTTTCGGCCGGGCGCAGTGGCTCACGCTTGTAATCCCAGCACTTTGGGAGGCCAAGGCGGGTGGATCACGAGGTCAGGAGATCGAGACCACGGTGAAACCCCGTCTCTAATAAAAATATAAAAAAATTAGCCGGGCGTGGTGGCGGGCGCCTGTAGTCCCAGCTACTCGGAGAGGCTGAGGCAGGAGAATGGCGTGAACCCGGGAGGCGGAGCTTGCAGTGAGCCGAGATCGCGCCACTGCACTGCAGCCTGGGTGACAGAGCGAGACTCCGTCTCAAAAAAGAAAAAAAAAAAAAGACTTTCAATAGGACCATTATACACATCATACTGATGAGTGCTATAAAACAGATATGTGAGTACTAGAGAGAACTAATTTGTTTTGGTAACAGCTAGCATATTAGTTGTATGGCATATTTATTTTGTAAGAAGCATGTATTTTTGGTGTTTTGGGATAGAATTGCTCATTCTAAATCCCAATTTGGTGGTACTATTTTTATCTTTATTTCGTGGCGGTCACATCAGCTAAGTAAAAGATCCAAATTTTGAAATCATAGACATTCAAATCCTCTCTCTACTACTTTACTGGTTGGCTGGTCTAAGACAAATTATTTTACCTTTCTGAGCCTTAGTTCCTATTGTACAAAGCAGATACAACAGTATCTCACAAGACTGAATGAAAATTAAAGGCAACAAAAACAAAGCATCTCATTCAGAATGCACTCAAAAGATATTTCCATTTACTTGCCCTCCCGTCTGCCTCCCCACCCTTATGCACACATATCTCTGGAAAAACTTTTCAGCTTTTATTCTATGGCAATTGGGTAGGACTTTGACAAGGTAATACTTGAAAGGAGAGCACAGGTGAACAGGCAGCAAAGAACTGATAGTGAAGGGCAGGCTGAGAAATAACTCAGTTATGGACTAAAAAAGAACAGTGGTGCAGAAGAAAATGGGTGCAAATGGGAAAGGGGCTATCACTGTCAAATACTGCAGAAGTCAATGGGAATAATTTACTATACTACCTGCTTCCCTTCTTTGTTACAGTCATCTACAACTTTGCAGGTCACCATCTGATATGGTTAGGCTTTGTGTCCCCACCCAAATCTCATCTTGAATTGTAATCCCCATAATCGCCACTGGTCAAGGGAGAGACCAGGCGAAGGTAACGGAATCACCAGGGTAGTTTCTCCCATGCTGTTCTTGTGATAGTGAGTGAGTTCTCATAAGATCAGATGGTTTTATAAGGGGCTCTTCCCCTTTTATTTGGCACTTCTCCTTCCTGCTGCCTTGTGAAGAAGGTGCCTTGCTTCCCCTTCACCTTCCGCCACGATTCTAAGTTTCCTGAGGCCTCCCCAGCCATGCTGAACTGTGAGTAAGTTAAACCTCTTTCCTTTATAAATTAACCAGTCTCAGGCAGTTCTTTATAGCAGTATGAAAACGGACTAACACCCCATCATTTTCTCCAACAATACTCAGGTCACAACTCGCGGGTAATTTCAATGTCCACATACTGATCTTTTCAATACCATGACCTCTCAGTTCCTTGACCTCTTCAATGATCTCATCCTCCAACCTACCTTACTCCCAGGATCAAAGCTTAAATCTTGTCCTCATAACAAATAGAACCCTTCCATAATTCCAATTGTGAGAATCCCATTCTCCAACCCCTACCTCTGAACAGTCCCTCTTGGACTTCATGCCAACAGCCCACCAGTCCCACCACCTTTCCACCGATTGTCATCCCTCTCATGGCCTCACTTCCCTCCTTACTCCTAAACCCAAAGCTGTCCAATAGCTTCCTGTATTACTAAGAGTAAAAGCACCAACCATGGCCGGGCACAGTGGCTCACACCTATAATCCCAGCACTTTGGGAGGCGGAGATGGGCAGATCGCTTGAGTCTAGGAGTTCAAGACCAGCCTGGGCAACATGGCAAAGATCACACCACTGCACTCCAGCCTGGGCAAGAGTGAGACTGTCTCGAAAAAAAAAAAAAAAAAAAAATTTAAAAAGTACCTTCCTGGCCTCCCGTCTCTTGGCTCTAACTTTTGCTATTTTCTTCTTACTGTCCCTTAAACACATCGGTGCAGGTTTTTGTTGCTGTTTTGTTTGTTTGTTTTTCAAAAAAAAAAAAAAACAGAGTCTTGCTCTGTCGCCCAGGCTGGAGTGCAGTGGCATGATCTCAGCTTACTGGAACCTCCACCTCCCGGGTTCAAGCAATTCTCCTGCCTCAGCCTCCCAAATGGCTGGGATTACAGGTGCCCACCATCACACCCAGCTAATTTTTGTATTTTTAGTAGAGACTGGGTTTTGCTGTGTTGGCCAGGCTGGTCTCAAATCCTGACCTCAGGTGATCCGCCCGCCTCGGCCTCCCAAAGTGCTGGGATTACAGGCATGAGACACTGCACCTGGTCCATCAGTGCAGGTTTCTGGCTGTTTCATTCTCTCTGCCTGGAGTCCTCTTCACCAGGTATCTGCCTATCTGTTCCCTAACTTTTTTCATAGCTTTGTGAAAATAGTTTCTGTATAAATAAAACCCTTCTTGACCATCCTACTTAAACTTGTACCCTTGTTTGATTTTTCATCCTATCACTTATCACCATATAACATCCTTTTAATTGTACTACTTCTCTCTCTCCCCATACTAGAATGTATGCTACATGAGGGCTGAGCACTTTGTCTATTATTTTTCCTTGCTGTATTTTCCTATGGCACATAGGAGGTGCTCAATAAATATTTGTAGAATGACTAAATGAACAGGATATGGACCAAAAAAATGACTGTGGAGCTGAAGTAGGGCCATCATCTATATTTGGGAGATTTTTTTCTATATCATTTCATTAAAATGGGCAGGTTATGTGTTCTTGAACTTTTCTTTAATAAATACGCTTTTTACAAAACACGTGAATGTGTTACTTTTCTTGACTGAAGGGGAACACTGAGTGAGTCTCCACTCTAGATCCACTAACTGTAACACTCCTTCCCTGGACAACACAAGTGCTGTAACTGATGATGGACACAGTCATTCCTCTCCTTCACCCCCTGGCAGCAAGACTGGCTACAGACAGCTTGCACTCAGCTCTGCGGTTCTACGGGTGAGTTTTATAGGTACACACCCCATGTGGGGGTGCTGTGGTGGCTTCATGCTGCCTGCAACTGGACAGGTAGGGTAATGGCCACTATTGGGCCTCTGTCCAGATTCCCTCTGCAGACCCATGTACCCACTCCCCACTGCACTGGGCAGTGGCTAACACCAGATGCCTGCCCCCTTCTCCAGAGACCTGCCCCTCAGCCAATGCCAATGACTGGCAGGCACAAGCCATGAATTATGGTGCAATTTACACTCCAGAGCTTCCAGAAGGATCAGACTGAAGCTGGACAGCAGCTGAGCTCACGACCCTAACTTATCTAGTCTCCCTCCCGAGAACACTCCAATAATTCAGTCAAGGCTGACACGCAGGTCCCGGGTCCTAAGTTGATGCTGGTGCCTTTCACTGAAGCTGGAAGCAGGGGAGGAGAGGCCTACTGGGTGCAGGATGGGGAAGAGCTCACTCTTGTATGTGCAGACATCAAGGTTGGTCCTCATGAATCTCCAACTAGGAAGCTAACAGGTGGCTGGAAAGGCAGTTCTGGAGCTGGAGAAAGGGCCAGGCTGGAGACACACCTTTGGGCATTGTATGGCCTGAAGGCTCATGCCCCTCCCGAATGCACATGTTGAAGCCTTAACCCCAATGTGATGGCATTTGAAGGTGGGGCCTATAGGAGGTGATTAGGTTTAGATGAGGTCATGAGTGTGGGCCCTGCTAACCTGATGGGATTAATGTCCTTATAAGAAGAGGAAGAGCCGGGTGCAGTGGCTCACGCCTGTAATCCCAGCACTTTGGGAGGCCGAGGCGTGTGGAACAAGAGGTCAGGAGTTCAAGACCAGCCTGGCCAAGATGGTGAAACCCCATCTCTACTAAAACTACAAAAAGTAACCGGGTGTGATAGCGGGCACCTGTAATCCCAGCTACTCAGGAGGCTGAGGCAGGAGAACTGCTTGAACCTGGGCGGCAGAGGTTGCAGTGAGCTGAGATCACACCACTGCACTCCAGCCTGGGTGACAGAGTGAGACTCTTGTCTCAAAAAAAAAAAAAAAAAAGAAAGAGACTGGACCTCTCTCTCTCTCTCTCTGCTGGGTGGGAACACAGCAAGAAGGTAGTTGTCTACAAGCCAGGAGGAGGGCCCTCATCACAAACTGACCATGCTGGCATGCTCATCTCGGACCTCCAGCCTCCAAAACTGTGAGAAATAAATTTACGTAAGGTATTTTATTATGACAGCCTGGGCTAAGATAGGCATCAACACATAAGCTGGGACTTCAAGCCATGGCTGTAAACAGGATTGCCTTGGACGAGTGAGTAGCAGAGAAGGGAGCTCTAATGAACACGGGCATTGAACAGACTCACAGCAAGGCATTCCAAAGAGCGGTGGCTGCTAGACATAAATGAAGAAACTGGGTGAGAGAACTATAAAGGGACCCAAGGAGACAGGGCTTTTGTATTCAAGTAGACTTGAATTATAACTCAGTTTCTAGAACAACATGAGACTTGTGCAAGCTATTTTCATGGATCCTTTTCTTGCACGGTAGGCACAGGAAGAAGTATGTGGGGTCTGGAATCAGACTACTGAGTTCGAATCCAGGCTCTGTGACTACAAGTGACTTCATGTCAACGTGCCCTTACCTATAACACCACTAAGAGAGTTCCATGAGGGATAAGACAGATGACACATTTCAAGTGTGTACAGTGTACAGTATAGAGGATGTACTCAATTCATGTTAGCGGTGACTAGGACGCAGTGACCTGGAGAGAGGTTGGGGCCTCAGAGGACGGCACCCAGTCTGCTTGAGTGGGAGAGACGTACAATCAAGAACCAAAGTAACCGGGTGTGATAGCGGGCACCTGTAATCCCAGCTACTCAGGAGGCTGAGGCAGGAGAACTGCTTTATACATCTGTAGTTTTCCCATTAGACAGATGCATTGAGTGGAACTCCAGGTTTAAGGAGTTCCCCTTCTATCCCACTTTTATCCTCTCTCTCCTCCTGCAACCCACTGCTTTTTCTCCAGCCTGATGGCTCCCACTCCCACACTTGCGGGGCAGCTTCCAGTCTGTGTGTCAGAAAGGGTTTTTACAGCTAGCATGGGCATGGTGGCACATTCCTGTAATCCCAGCTACTCGGGAGGCTGAGGCAGGAGAATTGCTTGAACCAGGGCCCACGAGGTGGAGGTTGCAGTGAGCCAAGATCACACCACTGCATTCCAGCCTGGGCCACAGAGCAAGTAACTCTTTGGCTGTTAAAAATTACAGTTTTGCCTCTTGCTGAGTAATAACAAGCGAGTTACTTCAATGCTCTGAGCTTCAGTTGCCTCCTCTGGAGATAGAGAATAACAACATCTTGCTCTGTGGCCCAGGCTGGAATGCAGTGGTGTGATCTTGGCTCACTGCAACCTCCACCTCGTGGGCCCTGGTTCAAGCAATTCTCCTGCCTCAGCCTCCCGAGTAGCTGGGATTACAGGAATGTGCCACCATGCCCAGCTATTTTTTTTTTTTTTTTTTTTTTTTTTGTATTTTTAGTAGAGATGGAGTTTCACTATGTTGACCAGGCTGGTCTTGAACTCCTGACCTTGTGATCTGCCCGCCTCGGCCTCCCCAAAGTGCTGGGATTACAGGCGTGAGCCACCGCACCCAGCCAACAACACCTATCTTAACAGGTATTGGTGAAGATGAAAATGTCAAGCACTTAGCACACACGGCCACTTACTAACCTCAGTAATAGTCCCCTTTCCAATCCCCCCTTATACTAAGGACAGGGGATACAGCGCTTGAATGCCTGTCAGGGAGACAGAATCCACCATATGAACCTTTTCTTTCTTCTGCTTACCAAACTCCTTTCTTTATATTTTGGGTATATGATGACTTATAGGATTTTGGGTGAACAACTGGGTATGCTTTATTTCTGATAGTAGCTCTAGGTCAATAATTTTGCCAACTCCTGCCCAAGATTAAATACTACCCCTTCAGAAGATCCTGGAAAAGTCTACCAGTGAAATGAACTGGAATTTTTTGGTTATTGTTCATATGTCTGTTGTGTTTTTCGATGTTCTTTAATGTGTCAGTTGACATTCTCCAAAGATCTACCTGATGTAAGTGCATCAAATAAGGCTGGATTACCAGGCAAGGTTTTCTGTGCGCCTCAAAGAAACTGTTAATTGACACGCCTCAGAGAGTGCTTCATGTCAGCCTACCACTCACAGTATAATATGCTCGATGTATCTTAACAGGGAAGAGAAACACATCAAAGTGTGACTTACCCACTGTTGGGGACAACTTGATTCGAAAGAGCTTCTTAACTTCTTGCACTGAGAAGCATCCTCTAAGTTTTCATCTAAACACTTCCAGTACTCATCCCGGGCCCCCCAGCAGACCTGTCTTTCCTTCATAGATGGGGCTGCCATTCCTACTGCGATGAAGCTGTTGGCCAAAATAACATTTGAGATTAACAATGAACTTTCTCTGAAGAGAAGGTAAGGAAAGAGGAAAACTGTCAATCTCCTCTTCCTTTAAAACTAAAAAAAAAAAAAAACCATGCTTCGGGATTTTGATGATGCAGCTGAACCCAATCAGTTCTCAGTGGCTGCATAAGACCACCCGCTCTTGAAGGCTTATCTCACCCTGTGTGATTTGATCCCTGCTGGGGCGGCAGCGTGGGCTCACAAAGCCCGGCTGAGAACTGTGGCTCTGTCCCAGTCTCTTAGGGCAGCTCATTTATTCTCTCCGAGCCCGTTTCCCACCAGTAAAGCGGGGACAGCAGTGCCTAGTTTACAGGGTTACTGTTCGAACCTAAGCGCTGTAGAAACAGGTGTGTGGGGGCCACAATCACCAAGCAGGCGATTGGAGTGCCACCCCGTTTTGCACAAGAGGAACCCGCGGCTCGGGGACAGTAAGGGACCTCCCGGGCCCATAGTCCACGCGCGCCCCACCCGGACCCATCAGCAAGCCGACCTCTCTACCCGTCCACGTCCGGCTTCCTTTCGATGTCGACGGGAGGAAAGGGTCACGCAGGCCACCAACCGGCGGTGGAGGGCGCGGTGCCGAGTCCTGCCACTGCAGGGTAGCCCCGCTGGCTCGAGCTCTAGAAGCGTAGACCTCCCCAACCGCAAAAACCAATTCACGCGGCGAAATCGCGGACTCTTTTGACCCTTCCGAGCTACCATTTACTTTCCAAAGAAGGGCGGGACTTCCTGTTTCGCTTTTCTCTGAAGGCCGACTTCCGGTCTTCAAGGGCAAGAAGGATATATACGTATATATCATCGCACAGTGTGTCCCGGAAGGCTTGATATGTTAGTCCCGCGGGACAAGGCGAGCCGAGGAGTTTGTGTGGAAGTTTGCACCTGAGAGTGCGAGAGCTGGACGGAGTGTTACAGAGCCGCGATGCCTTCTCGTTTTTTGTTTTGTTTTTGATACAGGGTCTCGCTCTTCCGCCCAGTCTTGAGTGCAGTGGTGAGAACACGGCTTACTGCAGCCTCAAAATCCTGGACCCAAAAGATCCTCCCACCTCAGCCTGCCTCCCAAGTAGCTGGGACTACAGGCGCACAAAACCGTCGCTTCTTGGATTAAAAGAAAAGGATGAAACGGGCCCCAGAAGGAGGCGGTGACGTCCCAGAACCCATGGCAGGGGAGTTGGGAAGATAAATATTTGTATTGTTTTAATCTCCCTTGTGGCTTTTTTAAACCCCGAAACAGCAAGGTATTTTTAAAAGGGATGAAGAGAGTTGCTTCAAATGTTTTGAGACGTTGTTATTTTTAATATATGAGTTAATATCTTACAAACAAAATGAACAAGAAATAAAAATTTTAGAAAATATATATGAGTTAGTATCTCAGCAGAATCTTTATTAAAAAGCATGTTTATGGTCAGTCATCTGGCACCCCGTTCTCTTCATAAATTCCATCTGCTCCATCATCTAGTTCTAAAGCATTTATATAAGATACGCAATTTACAATTTTGCACCCAGTGCAGTTTGATCCACTCCAAATCAATATATGCAGACTTTTCAGGGTGGCGATGTGAGGCTAAGTACCACCAAATATGTGTTCTGCAATATAGAAAGTATTTCCCCCATAGTTAATGCACACTAATAGTGGAGTTACTTTAGCTTTACCAGAGCCACCCCCTTCTTTTACATCATGTCTATTGACGTCAGTTTACATATAGATATCTTTTAAATATGACTGATGAGATATAAAAGGAGTGAAAGGAAAGAGTCTTAGATGACTTCTGAGTCTAAAAAGGAGATGTGTTTTAAATTTAAAATGTATAAGCACCTAATGAAAAATGCATATGAAACAAAGTGAAGCGACAGAATTAGAAAGAAAAAAATGCCTGGTCATATTGGGTAATTTTAACAGGGCTTTCTCACTAATTGTTAAGACTAGCAAGAGAAAAATTAAGGATACAGGAAACGTGAATAACATGATGTAAAAACGATGCAATTAATATGTACAGAACAACACGACCAAAATCAGAATGTACAGTTTTTTGAAAGCAGACACATCACCACAGTCAACCACATACTTAGTTATAAAGCAACTCAACAAATTTTGAAAATTGAAATAATTGTCATTTTTTACTACAGTGCATTTATGATAGAAATCAATAAAGAAGTGTAAAAACAAGTCTGAATAAGAGACAGAGTCATTGGTACTGAGAAAATATTTTGAACTGAACCATAAAATACAAAAGCAACACGTGTGGGATGAAACTAAAGCAGCACTTAGAGGGACATTTATAGCCATAAGTAACTGTATTAGAAGAGTCTGAAAAGTCTTGAGCTGAAAATCCCTTTTCAAGAAGTTAGAAAAAGGACAGCAAAATAAGACAAAGAAAATAGAAGGACAGAAATAATGTTAAGAGCAGAAATTAATGAAATGGAAAATAAAAGCAGTGGTGTACCAGAGACAGCCTGTACTGGCATGGGAGAGCCAATTGTGCACACCTCTTGGCAACTTGATGATCAATAACATCAAATAAATAGCTTGAAGTCACCCATGATGGGACTGTTTACACTATGGAACTCAACAAACAAGCCAGGATTTTGTTTTATGTTTGGAGCCAATTCACTAGCACACCACAGCATAGAATAGGTTGAAAGAAACCAAAAGTTGATTTTTTTGGAAAAAAGCTAATTAAAATTGGCAAACATCTAATAGCTATAAAAGGAGGGATGTCAACAATCTTTATCAAGAATGGAAACTAGAAATACTATAGACATCAAAAAAGTTAGATAATCTTGTAAACAATTTAGTGCAAATAAGATTTAGATGACTGTACAAATTTCAAGAAAAACAAGTAACTGACTCAAAAGTAGAGAAACCATTAAGTAATTTGAAAGAGTAGTGGAGAATCTTCATACACACAAATCCCAGGTACATGGCTCCACCAGTAAGTTCCTACAAACTTTGAAATAATTCCATTCTTACTGAATAAGGCTACCATAACTTTTGTACTAATTATAAAATCCACAAACCTCTGAAACATCAAACACTTTGGAACTTATTTGGTGAAAAATATGACTTCAAGTAACATGTGGCTCTTTATAGTTGCTATTAACATTATCACTTAGGTGACTGCATATGTTTTTCTGTAGAAATATTAACATTTCATTATGGGTACTGTCCCAGTTTCTTGTTGAGAATATTATACAATATATGTTGTATGTTTCATACTACCCTTCTAATATTTAAAATAGTCTATATTTCAAATATCTGGCTCCAGGGATTTCAGATAAGTTATGTGGACCTATATGAGAAAAAATCTTTATGATTTAGGTTAAGAGGAATTTTTAGCCATAAAGGAAAAGCTCAGTAATTATCAAATGATGTGGCCAGGCGCGGTCACTCATGCCTGTAGTCCCAGCACTTTGGGAAGCTGAGGCAGGCAGATCGCGAGGTCAGGAGTTTGAGACCAGCCTGGCCAACATGGTGAAACCCCATCTCTACTAAAGATACAAAAAATTAGCTGGATGTGGTGGTGTGTGCCTGTAATCCCAGCTACTCAGGAGGATGACACAGGAGAATTGCTTGAACATGGGAGGCAGAGGTTGCAGTGAACCGAGATCGTGCCATTGCACTCCAGCCTGGGCGACGAGGCGAGACTCTGTCTAAAAAAAAAAAAAAAAAAAAAAAGAGGACTTTTGTTTACCAAACAATACCATGAAGCAAGTGAAAAAGAATCAGTACCCAGAATATACAAATAACACAAATCAGTAAGAAATAGACTTGCCCATTTTGAAAATGGGCAAAAAGCTTAAATAGGCACAGCACCAAATGCAAATGACGAATATATGAACGGACCAACATTCTCATTAGTAACTATAGAAAGAAACATGAAAATAACAATGCAGTACTATTAGATACCCACCAGATCAAAAAATAAACGTCTGACAGAAACAAGTTTTAAGGAAGAAGCAAGGAATATCCTCATACACTGTGGTAGCATAAATCGATACAATCAGGGAAAACAGTGTGGCATTAACTAGTAAGACTGAATTATCTAGTAAGACTGAAGATACACATTCACTGTGACTCAGCAACTCTACAGAATTTCCTGTACATGTGCATTTTTGTAATAGCTGAAACCAAGAATGGATAAATTACGGTATAGTCATACTGTGAAATATAATACAGCAACAAAGAGAAACAAATGATTATTTATAATAACATGGTGAATTGCCATACTGAGACGACCAATGAATACAGAACGTTTCCACTTACATAAAGTTCAAAAACGGGCAGAACTCTACTATATTGTTTAAAATACAGTCATAAGTAGTAAAATTATAAAGAAAAGCTAAGAAATGGTTATCACAAATGTTCCTCTCTAGGGTGAGAAAGGAGATATGATCAGGGAGGGGCACATGGCAGGGCTCCTGGGATGTGGAGAATCTTTTATTTATGGACCTGAGTGTTTGCTTTATAATTATTCTTTAAACAAACTGTACATATATGTTTTATTCACTTTTCCTTAGGAATGTGTATCTCACAATTTCTCAACAAATAAAATGAGTAATTGACCTGAGGAAAGTCATGTTTAATAAATTTGATTTAAAGAAAGGTGAAAATAGTGGTCATACAGAATATTTGTAGTGTGATTACTAAATTTTTAATGAATTTATTATCTTAAGTGCTCTTCGAGGTCAAAAGTTAGTGGTCTCTACTGCTAAATGCCACCGTGCACCTAAGCAATTCCTAGTGGTCTGTGGTAAGCTTAAGGGATAGACAAGGAACATATTACCAGAGAGATGCAGTGAGTTAAAATAACATTCCCCACCTTACCCCCTGAACAAGTCTAGTTCGCCAATTGGGAAGTGCTGGTTTCACTAACAGAGCAAAAACAAACTAGAAGAGAGGAATTTTGAGGTGTTGATAAGAAAAAGAAAATTAACACAGGATAACAATTGCAAAGACCATTTCACCTTACAAAATCTTAAAGATTAAAATGGAAGAATGTGGGTGCCATAAAATGATTTCAAGTGTGCTGTTTTGACACAAAGAGGGTGTAATCACCCAGCCTATGTTTGGAGGAGAGAGGAGGCGAGGAGGAGTCAGTGTGAAGAGGTGGAAGACGTGTTGTGCTAGGTTGCCATCCAGAGGAAATTTCGAGTGGGTGCTCTCTAGTCGGAACGAAGTAGATCCCCAAACCACTGGTGGGCAGGGCCAGACAGACCCAGTCGCACTGAAAAACGTATGTGTTGTTTTTCTGTTGCTGCCCACAGACTTTTATTTATAATCTGTACTGTTACAAAGCAGTTATCACAGACACCTACTCACGGACACAAACCGGAGAACGATTCCCTTGACTTCAGTGTTGCTACAGCGATCTTCTGAATTTCTTCTAGATCTCTGTGCTGTCTCCTTGCCTTCCTCAACCCCCTTAACTATAGGTATATGCCAAGATGCTGTCCCTTCATTTCTCTCTCTTTCTCTCTCTCTCGCTCTCCTCTCTCTCTCTCTCTGCATTGTTTTAGTTGGTGGGTCGATTCACTCTGATAGTTTCAGTTAGCACTTCTGTCACAAAGACTTGCGAGACTATGTTTTGGTCCTTAAAAGAAACTTTGTGACAGTTTTCTTGTTCCACATCCCTACTGGATATCTTCACTTGTTTATCTTTCCATCTTTCCAAGACGTTCAGAACTGGACTCGATATTTTCTCTCTAGAAGCCCTGCTCTTCTTAAGCTGTTCCTTTTCATCGGTTCCACAAGTTCTTTGCCTTCCTGTTAGAAGCCTTCCAATTCTCTTTTATGCTCCCTGCTCTGTATTTACATAGCCAATTCATTTCACAGACATTATGCATCTGTGCAGTGCCAGCCTCCATGGTAGGCCTTGGGGATAAAGACAAATAAGAGGCCAATGGCTCACGCCTGTAATCCCAGCACTTTGGGAGGCTGAGGCGGGTGGATCACGAGGTCAGGAGATCGAGACCATCCTGGCTAATAGGGTGAAACCCCGTCTCTACTAAAAATACAAAAAATTAGCCAGGCATGGTGGCAGGTGCCTTTAGTCCCAGCTACTCAGGAGGTTAAGGCAGGAGAATGGCATGAACCCGGGAGGCGGAGGTTGCAGTGAGCTGAGATCGTGCCACTGCACTCCAGCCTGGGCAACAGAGTGAGACTCCATCTCAAAAAAAAAAAAAAAAAAAAGACAAATAAGGTAGGTCTCAGCGTTTGAGAAGCTCAGTCTAGTGGAGGACATGGACCATATTATCCTCTAATAAAGGGCAATGAGAGCTATGATAGAGGCAGGCACCCAATGCAATGGGTGTCCAGAACAGGAGTTTGCCAAGAGAACGCAAAACGGGGAACACAGGTGGTATTAGAAACAGCACAGTGGAATGGAGAAGAGTATTGTGTTCAGAGGCAGACTATGCTTGAATTCTATTTCCTCCAGTGTCAAGCTGTACAACCTTGGTCAGGTTACTGAATCTTTATATACATTGTTTCCCTCAACTGAAAATGTGGATGGTAATATAGACCTTAGGTTTCTCGTGAAAGTTAAATAAAACAAGCCATGCAAAGCACTTAGAACAGTGTCTAGCACATTAAAAAATTTCATTCATTCAACATACATACATATACATATATATATATATATATATATATATATAGAGAGAGAGAGAGAGAGAGAGAGAGAGAGACAGAGAGAAAGCACTTACTATGTGCTGTTTTAGGGGCTTGGGAGACATCAGAGAACATATTGATAAAAATTCCTACCCTCATGGAATGTGCATTTTAGCAGGGAGACAATAAGCAATAAACATAAAAAACAAAGTATATGTAGTATGTTAGGTAAGTGTTATAGGAAAAAGAGAAAAGAAAATGTTAATTATTAATATTACTGTATTATGGAAGTCACTTTATCTTAGACTTAAAGGAAGTCTTATAAACAGAATAATGTTTCATCTCATCTAAGATGCATTCATCATAAGTTGCACCATTATTATTATTATTATTATTATTATTCTTTTTGAGACAGAGTCTCATTCTGTCCCCCAGGCTGGAGTGCAGTGGCCCGATCTCGGCTCACTGCAACCTCTGCCTCCCGGGTTCAAGCAATTCTCCTGCCCAGCCTCCCGAGTAGCTGGGACTACAGGTACGTATCACCACACCAGGCTGGTGGGATCCAAGATGGCAGCTCACTTGACTCTGAAGAATCTCTAACTTCATTATAGTCTAATGTCCATGCTAAATGACTCTCCCACCAGTGCCATGACAGTTGACAATCACCATGACAACAACCAGAGGAAACCATGAAAGGACAAAAAGGAAAGCGTACTCTGGTTTTTTGAATTTTTTTTTTGAATTTTTAGTACAGACGGGGTTTCACCATATCAGCCAGGATGGTCTCGATCTCCTGACCTTGTGATCCGCCTGCCTCGGCCTCCCAAAGTGCTGGGATTACAGGCATGAGTCACCGCACCTGGCCTGCACCATTATTTTATATACCACTAAGAAAAGAAAAAACATTGCCAAATTGAGTACAATACAATGCTTTTTATTACCGAGGATTTTTCTTTTTGTTTTTGAGACAGAGTCTTGCTCTGTTGCCCAGGCTGGAGTGCAGTGGCATGATCTCGGCTCACTGCAAGCTCTGCCTCCCGGATTTAAGCTATTCTCATGCCTCAGCCTCCCAGGTAGCTGGGATTACAGGTGCCCACTACCACACCCAGCTAATTTTTGTATTTTTAGTAGAGATGGGGTTTCTCCTTGTTGGCCAGACTGGTCTCGAACTCCTGACCTCAAGTGATCCACCTGCCTCAGCTTCCCAAAATGCTGGGATTACAGACGTGAGCCACCACACCCAGCCCTAAGATTTTTATCTTAAACATTAAAACCTATTTAGACATATTTAGGCATGAATTATTTTCATTCTATTATACTTTTAAATACATTAAAATGAAAATAAAAGCAGAAATTGATTAAGGTATTCCTAAAACTTCTTTATATTTAGTTCTCTAAATCACTTTTTGATTCAGTCAGAAATGTCTTCCCTTCCCTTTCAGGCAAAGCAAGCAGTAATACGAATGTCCAGAGATAGGGCAGAACCAGTCTCTTGAGAACAGTGAACAGCTTACTATCCCTGGAACATAGGGTGCAGGATGGGAGTTTGTGGGAAAGAGGTGAGGAGGTCTCTCTATCATTAGAGCCTACTGTTCCTTGATTAAAAACAACTCTCAACTCTTCTTAATTAATTCACAACATTCATGTATTCAACAGACACTTACACAGTCCCTACCACCAATATGGGGCCACATGGTGGTCTAGACATAGTCCTGGCCCCCAAGTTGCTTTCAAGCCCCCCATACCTGGGTCCTTGTATAACATATCCTGATTCTTCTTGGCCTGAGGCTCCAGATTCTTTCCCTTGCATCCATCCTTGCCCTACTCTGCTGGACAAGTCTTACACAAGTGCCACTTTCATCACGTTGCTCTGAGCCATCCTTGGGCACAAATGATGAACAGCTATTTGATTTCTCAGCCTGATATTAGGAGTCTCTAATCTCTTCAATCTGACTCTAGCCTTCCATAGCCTGTTGACTGTTCCCTGCTCCTCCGGTCAGGCCCCTTCTTGGCCGGTGCACCTACCCACTCATTCCCACATGTATGCTGGTTCTTACCTCTGCTCTCACCTTCGATGCTCTTCTCCAATCTGCTCAGTAACCAAATCTGATGCAATGGCCCATATCCTTCCAGAAGCCTTCAGTGACAGGAGAGCACACTCATTTGGCCTTTTCCTGATGGCTTTTGTATTCCTAGCCAGTACAACATGTTCTGTAATTAGCCCTCTCCGTGGCCAGGCACGGTGGCTCATGCCTGTAATCCCAGCAATTTGGGAGGCCGAAGCAGGTGGATCATTTGAGGTCAGGAGTTCGAGACAAGCCTGACTAACATGGTGAAACACTGTCTCTACTAAAAAACACAAAAAATTAACTGGGTGTGGTGGCACACACCTGTAATCTCAGCTACTCGGGAGGCTGAGGCATGAGAATCGTTTGAACCCGGGAGGCGGAGGTTGTAGTGAGCTGAGATCGCACGCTGCACTCCAGCCTGGGCAACAGAGCGAGACTTTCTCTCAATAAATAAATAAACATAAATAACTAAATACATAAATAAATACAAATTAGCTCTCTCCATTTATTTCATGGTCTGTTTGATGTGAAATCCCTGCCCTCAGTTCTGCTTAGAGAAGGGGTTTGGTAATTTCCCATTTATTCCTGATAGTACATAGTACCTTGTCGCTACATATGGGAAACACCTAAGACACAGCTGCCATTTGCATGAAGAATGCACAGTGAAAAGAGGAATTGGACTGCTTAATACATAATATCTCTCATTTGACACACAAAGGTTTATGGAGTGAGTGTGTCTTATGCACTATGCCTGATGTTCGGGGAAGCACAGCTCAATGAAATGCAATCTTTGCCTTTGATTTGTTCATAGTCTGGTGGGGAAGTCAGATATGAAAACCTAAAGTCACACTGTAATAAAAACTAATCCTGAGCTGTGGGCCGAGAATTGTGAGCACGGAGGATGGGGTAGCACATCCTTTCTGGGAGAATCAGAGGGGCCTTCACTGAGCAAGTGAACTTGGAGGCTACACTGAAGAAAGAGTGAATGTTTCCCAGATAGGAAGGGAAAACGAGGCATTTGAAGCAGAAATAAGTGCAAAGGCCTGAGAACCTAAAAGAACTTAGTGCCTTATTGTTCTCAGCCTCACTGAGTACTTCCTAATTTAGAGCCTTGCGTTGGCTGACCCCTGGGGTTCCTCTGCCTGGAGTGGTTTCTCCAACCACTTCTTCTCCTCCAAGTCTTGGCTCATCAAGTCCTAAGCAATTCTCCCTATTTAAATTAAAACCTGCTCCCACCTCCATTGTCCAATATCCCAACACCAGTTTTGAATATTCCATTCTTTCCCCGTTGATTTAAGATATCAATTTCATCCATGAGAGCTTGTAATATTTATAGTTTATAATATTATGGCAGAGTAAATCTATTTATCAACTATATATGTATCTGTGTATCTATATATCTACCTAGTTAGCTATCAGCCTATATGTATGTATGTATATATTCTTTTTTTTTTTGAGTCGGAGTCTTGCTCTGTCACCTAGGCTGGAGTGCAGTGGCGCGATCTCAGCTCACCGCAATCTCTGCCTCCTGGATTCAAGTGATTCTCATGCCTCAGCCTCCTGAGTAGCTGGGATTACAGACATGCCACTACGCCCGGCTAGTTTTTTGTATTTTTAGTAGAGATGGGGTTTCACCGTATTGGCCAGGCTGGTCTGGAACTCCTGACCTCAGATGATCCACCCGCCTTGGCCTCCCAAACTGCTAGGATTACAGACGTGAGCCACCGCGCCCAGCTGTATGTATGTATTCATCCACCCATTCATCCATTACCCATCTATACAGCTAAGCTTGCATTGTGCTATTCACTCAAAACCCACACATTTTTATTGCTGTTGCTGTTATTAAATGATTTCTTAATTACTGAAAGAAGTATATTAAAATATGTCACAATTATTATATATTTGTCTCTTTGTTTATATTTCTAACAGTTACAGCTCACAGCTATCTTGTTAGGTATATACAATTATATATACCATCAACATACATTTCTTATTTACTCATTTAACATTTCTGGCCTTGAATTTTATTAACCGATATTAATATTACCTCATTTCCTTTCATTTTTGTAGCATTTCCTTAGCGTATCTTTTAAAAATCATTTATTTGCATCCTTTTTTGGGTCATTTTGTTTTAGTTTTAGTTTCACCTCTAGTACAAAGCACGTGGTGACACTGAAAATTCTTCGGTGAGAATCTCTGTTTTTTTTTTTTGAGACAGAGTCTTACTCTGTTGCCAGGCTGGAGTGCAGTGGCACAATCTTGGCTCACTGCAACCTCCACCTCCGGGGTTCAGGTGATTCCCCAGCCTCAGCCTCCCGAGCAGCTAGGCCTACAGGCACACACCACCACGCCCGGCTAATTTTTATTTTGTATTTTAGTAGAGACGGGGTTTCAACATGTTGGCCAAAATGGTCTCGATCTCCTGACCTCGTGATCCGCCCACCTTGGCCTCCCAAAGTGCTGAGATTACAGGCGTGAGCCACCGCGCCCAGCTGAGAATCTCTGTTCTTAATGGATGATTGTAACCTATTTTCATTTACAAGGATTACAATTGCATCCGAAATTATTCCAGTCTGACCAGGCCTGTTTCTGGTAGGTGGGAAAAGAGTATAAATGAGAACCCATGCTTCATATGCTTGGTACTTAAAAGTTATGAATCAAGCTGAAAATAAAATGATTTTTCCTGTACCTTGACAAGTGTACCTTCATAACAGCAACATTTAAAAAGATGTATAAAGGTATGGTTTTTATAAAGTTGCCAAAATGTCAAAGATGGCTGGATTTTATTATTACCCTTATCTGGGAGTCCTGTTGATGAGTCAGCAATATTTGATTGAGCAACAAAATAATCTATTCAAAAGTATGCATTCTGTAAAATGTATCTTTCTTGCCTTTGTTTCAGCAAAATTGTTAATTATGTTGTTAAAAGAGTTTCTAGATCCTGAGGTAGAACTTAGGCAAAAAATAAAATATAAAAAATAGAAGGAGTTTCACATAATTTGTATACAGATCTAAAAGAAAAAGTAAATATAATTGTGTTCAAATTACACCAAATATATATTTATAAAAAATGTAAATTAAAGTAAATGTAAAGAATTTTAAAAAAGTTATTTTTACATATGTTCATGATGTGGTTATGCTAAAGTATTCAAACTTATCTATTAAAATCTATAAGGCAAAACCAGTGATAATCAAGGTCTATGAAAGAATAAATTATTATTTAATGAGTTGAGTTTTTATTTAATTTTCTAAACATTTAATTACATACTTACTAAATGTGTTTGTAAAAAATATTTACAAGTTTAGTGTACAAAGTTTGGCTGCCAATGTAACAAATTGGTATCATGTCTCACTCTAGACCTTTAAGCATACATCTTTAAGACTATTATGAATTGTTTAATAATAAAAATGTGGTTGGGCACTGTGGCTCATGCCTCTAATCCCAGCGCTTGGGAGGTCAAGGCGGGCAGGTCACTTGAGGTCAGTAGTTCGAGACCAGCCTGACCAACATGGTGAAGCCCTGTCTCTACCAAAAGAATACAAAAATTAGCTCGGCGTGGTCATGCATGTCTGTTGTCCCAGCAAATCAGGAGGCTGAAGTGGAAGAATCTCTTGAACCTGGGAGGCGGAGGTTGCAGTGAGCCGAGATCACGCCACTGCACTCCACCCTGGGCAAGAGAGCAAGACCCTTTTAAAAAAAAAAAAATTGCAAACTGTTCTGCAATTTCTGAGAGCAACTATTACGAACATCACACTAATTTGTAAGTACCTCCAGAACCATGAATTGGACAAAAATGGGTGCTTGCCATTCCTGGGAAAATATATTTTGTCATACAGGAGTCTGTTACATTCATGCTACCTGAGAAGAAAGAGCTCACAAGTTAAATTTTCTTTCCTGTTACCAAAGCACTTCTGCCACGCAAGTCCTCCCTGCAAGCCAAAGAATCTACATACTGACATTAACACTGATTCTACATGAAACTTTCATGGTATTTGGACATAGTTCCTGTTGTTTCGATATTTAGGGTTGTTACACATTGTAATGCCTACATGACCTAGGTGAATTTTTTTTTTTTTTTTTTTTTTTTTGAGAAGGAGTCTCGCTCTTTCACCCAGGCTGGAGTGCAGTGGCGCGATCTCAGCTCACTGCAGGCTCCGCCCCCTGGGGTTCACGCCATTCTCCTGCCTCAGCGCCCGCCACCTCGCCCGGCTAATTTTTTTGTATTTTTAGTAGAGACGGGGTTTCACCGTGGTCTCGATCTCCTGACCTCGTGATCCGCCCGCCTCAGCCTCCCAAAGTGCTGGGATTACAGGCGTGAGCCACCGCGCCCGGCCCCCTAGGTGAATTTCTATCCTGTCTTAACCTTGCTTATCTTTAGGAAACAGGATGCCTGAGGTCTGAATTTCCCCCTTGTGACCTAACTATGACTGATGGGATCCAAGATGGCAGCTCACGTGACCTCTGAAGAAACTCTAACTTCATTATAGTCTAATGTCCATGCTAAATGACTCTCCCACCAGTGCCGTGACAGTTGACAATCACCATGACAACAGCCAGAGGAAACCATGAAAGGACAAAAAGGATAGCGCACTCTGGTTTTGAGCGGTTCTCTGCCCATTCCCATAAAAGACATGAATATTCCTCCTCTTGCTCTTAATGCTTAACCCCTTCATTAAAGATGCCCTACATTTGTGATGCACTCACTTGCAAGAGCTATGAAATTGATTTGTGAGCCAAGCTCCCACTTCTCAATTCTATGGCCATCGAATGAGACCTGAACTGCTTGATGCTCACTTTTGTTTTTGTGTATTGGTTTCTGAACTGAACAGATAAAGACCCCATTTTGGAAAGACAGACTTTGTCAGTAATAGGATCTCACATTCAGAGCTGAAGGCTAGATCCCATATGATAAAGCAATTTGTTCTTGCTCTTGTTTTACGCTATCTTTTGAGAACATTAATTACACCTTATTTTAGTTCTCTTATGTTCTTTTAATTTATAATTTATTCCTTTTCCTTAGATGGTAATGCCTCTGACTTTTTGGTTTAATGTCTTCATTTATAGTGTTGATCTTGCTTAAATGCTCGGTAAATTTTGTGGTCTATCTGTTCATGCTTGTGATTGCTAAATTATGTTTTATTTAGTACCCTATCTCTTTTTGTAGAGAAAGGATGGGAATTGCTGCCTGCTTTATGTTTTCATTTTAGTACGAGTTTTTTCTGGAGTTAGGTAGAGCAAATGGTTCCTACTCTTGCTAACACTTTCACCTGTGTATGTGTTAAGTTGCAGTTTTTATTTGCTGTCTTCCCATAAGTAAAATCCCATCTCCTTTCTATCCTAAAGAATTCCTCAGTGTTTCTGATCCTCTATTTCCAGGACTTGAAGTGGGAGAGGAAGTATGTACTTAATCTTAATCTAATCTCTTTTCTTTTTTTTTCTTTTCTTTTTTCTTTCTTTTTTTTTTGAGATAGAGTCTCACTCTGACATCCATGCTGGAGTGCAATGGTGCAATCTTGGCTCACTGCAACCTCTGCCCCCTGGGTTCCAACGATTCTCCTGCCTCAGCCTCCTGAGTAGCTGAGACTGCAGGTGTGTGCCACCACACCTGGCTAATTTTTGTATGTTTAGTAAAGACAGGGTTTTACTATGTTGGCCAGGCTGGTTTCGAACTCCTGACCTCAAGTGATCCACCTGCCTCAGCCTCCCAAAGTGCTGGGATTATAGGCATTAGCCATTGTGCCTGGCCCCTTTCCTTACTATTCCAAAACACTTTTTAAGAAATACCACAGTGGAGCAAAACAATAATGTTTACAGAAAACACAACTGCACAAACATAGATGCCTCTCAAAATTAACCCTGTGATGGAGTTACAGTGACACTCCATATGCTTCAGGTCAGTCCCTCTCCTTAATGTTCACCTCCCACCTGACTCCCAGCCTATCCCTCATAGCAGCCAATATTCTATTATTTCCCACCATAACATAAGATGAAGCCATACTTTTGATCAGTTTGTCCCCTTTCCAGCCATGACAGACCTAAGATTTGAGCTTTTTTTGTCCCTTTGGTTCTGAGGATGTATAGAGATTAATCAGGTTCCAGGGTGAGGAATGTGCTGTTATTGGCATAGTAAATGATCCTTCAACACACTACAGGTGAAGCCCCTTCCCACCACAAGCCCACACTAGAGCAATTCTTTAAGCATTCAATAATCAGAACCCACGTAGAATGTTAATTGCCTCACATCTGGCAATCAGGGAGTTATTCTGTCCTCTGGGGAGTGTACCCTATGGTTTTATTAGCTTTTAGTGCCCACGATATTTGCACTCATTCCACTTCTAGCAACTACAACCCTAAGATGTGATTTTTCATTCATCCTGTTCTGAAATGATTTTGGTTTGGCCACGAACAGAGGACTTCACGTTTATCATTTATTTATTTGTTTCATGAATACTTTAAGAATGTAGTCTGCATAACTGAAACAGTTCCTGCCTTTAAGAGACTTGGAAGTTAATAAGAGGACTGACCAAGGTCACCAAGACATCCAGTATGAGGCAGTGGTGTGAGATAGTTGGCACTCAAGGGCAGACTTGGTGCTTATTTGATTTTGGGGGACTGGGAACTACTTCCTGAAGGAAATAACTTTTGAGTTGAGCCAAACAGGATGAATAGGATTTTCAGAAACAGGTGGGGGACAGGCCGGTTCAGATGAATGGAACAGCAGCACCATCTTAGCCTGTTCAGGCTGCAATAACAATACCATAAACTGTGATATGATTTGGCTCTGTGTCTCCACCCAAATCTCCTGTTGAATTGTGATCCGAATGTTGGAGGTGGGGCCTGGTGGGAGATGATTGGATCGATGGTTTCTAATGGTTTAGCACCATCCCCCTAGTGCTATCTTGTGATAGAGTTCTCACAAGATCTGGTTATTTAAAAGTGTGTAGCACTTCCTCCTTTACTCTTTCTCTCTCTCCTGCCATCACTTGAAAACATGCTTGCTTCCCTTTTGCCTTCTGCCATGATTGTAAGTTTCCTGAGGCCTCCCTAGCCATGCCTCCTGTACAGCCTGTGGAACTGTGAGTCAATTAAACCTTTCTTTCATTATAAATTACCCAGTCTTAGGTAGTTCTTTATAGCAGTGTAGGAAAGACTAATATGAACTGGGTGGCTTATAAAAAACAAAAAATTATTTCTCATAGTTCTGGAGGCTAAGTCCAAGGTCAAGGAGCTGGCAGATTTGGTGTCTGGTGAGAGCCTGCTTCCTGGTTGCCGTGTCCTCAGAAGGTGGAAGAGGCAAGGGAGCTCTCTGGAGTCTCCTGTATAAGGGCATGAATTCCATACATGAGGACTCCACCCTCATGAACTAATCATCTCCCAAAGGCTTCACCTCCAATCCAAATGCCCTCACGTTGGGGATTAGATTGGGCATATGAATTTGGGGTTGGGGAACACAAACATTCAGTCTATAGCAAGAAGAAACAGGTAGTACGGTAGGGGCAAGATCTGGGAACAACAAGAAGCTCAGATAAAGAGATGGGCATCTGTAGGGGAGTGGTGGGAAATACCAAAAAAATCCAGAACAAGGTTCTAATGTAGAGGGTATTCAATGCCATGCTGAGATATTAGGGCATTCAGTGGTCAGCAACAGAGAGCCACTGAAAGTAATTAAGCAGGAGAATAACATGCTTAAATATCTTGTTTATTATAGTCCATCATCTCAGTCTGAGCTCCTTTTGATCTTGAGTCTGTCATTCAAACTATGAAATTATCTCTTCTAGCACTGCCACCCCCTGCAGGTTTGATAGACATCTTCAACTATGCTTTTCTTTTCTTTTTTTTTTTTTTTTTGAGACGGAGTCTCGCTCTTTCCCCCAGGCTGGAGTGCAGTGGCGCGATCTCTGCACACTGCAAGCTCCGCCTCCCAGGTTCACGCCATTCTCCTGCCTCAGGCTCTCCGAGTAGCTGGGACTACAGGCGCCCGCCACCACGCCCGGCTAATTTTTTTTTTGTATTTTTAGTAGACACGGGGTTTCACCGTGGTCTCGATCTCCTGACCTCGTGATCCGCCCGCCTCGGCCTCCCAAAGTGCTGGGATTACAAGCGTGAGCCACCGCGCCCGGCCTCAACTATGCTTTTCTAACTAGACTATCAAAGCATACAAAATTCATAGCCCTCATCATATCCCTAACAGTGACTTCCCTCCAGGTTGGTGATTATTAAAAATCTTTGGGCTATGCTTGTCTAACCACAGAATTCCCATGTATAATAGCATCCAGTCCATAGTTCTCAATGATAGTAGCAGATATTATCGATTACTTACTATGTAGTCAGTACACATGATTTACATTCATTATCTTATTTAAACCTTTCACCAAGCCTCGGGGATGAGGCTCTTGACACTTACTGTGAGTTCCTTTAAATTGCAGTGCCTTTCCTGTCCCAGACATTTGAATCACCATTCTGTTTTGAAGCTTGATTGAAAACTAAATACATTATGGATTTTATCAAATAAATCCTTCATAAAACCTTCAGGTATTTTTACCCTCTTTAATATCCATTTGGTTAATAGGAAGAGTTGTAGAATTCACAAGATCAATTAGAGACTTCATTTTGCTTGTGTTTTTTGAGGTTATATGAAACGTTTTAAATGTGACATGAGAGAATAGTGAAATAGAGTTTTAACTTAACCAGGATGCATGATTTTAAAAATCGAAGTAGACCTGAATTTCCTGAAAATTTTAAAATAATCTAGTAGTGCCAGCATGAACCTTAGTCACCTAGGCAATAGAGAAGGTTTTCATGGAAATCCATCCGTCTGTTTTAAATAAATACCTTGAATATTAATAGTATAAAGGAGCATTATCTAAGTAATACTGAAGCTTATTATCAGCTGAAACTTTCTTGATCATGATGGTTAGCCATTTATGCTCACACCTGTTAATAATGGTGATTGCTTTCATCAGGAAAACTACCTTTAGATGTGCAAATAGCTTTTTCTGAGGAGCCGGCAAGATGGCAGAAGTAGAGCAGAAGAAGAAGCGGACCTTCCGCAAGTTCACCTACCACGGCGTGGACCTGGACCAGCTGCTGCACGTGTCCTACGAGCAGCTGATGCAGCTGTACAGTGCGCGCCAGCGGCGGCGGCTGAATCGGGGCCTGCGGCGGAAGCAGCACTCCCTGCTGAAGCGCCTGCGCAAGGCCAAGAAGGAGGCGCCGCCCATGGAGAAGCCGGAAGCCGCCCATGGAGAAGCCGGAAGCCGCCCATGGAGAACTCGCAGCTGCGGGACATGATCATCCTGCCCGAGATGGTGGGCAGCATGGTGGGCGTCTACAATGGCAAGACCTTCAAACAGGTGGAGATCACGCCCGAGATGATTGGCCACTACCTGGGCGAGTTCTCCATCACCTACAAGCTCGTAAAACACGGCCGGCCCGGCATCGGGGCCACCCACTCCTCCCGCTTCATCCCTCTCAAGTAGTGGCTCAGCTAATAAAGGCGCACGTTTCCAAAAAAAATAAAAAGATACGCAAATAAGTGTGGTAGCTAATATTCTGTCTCCTTTCCTTCACACCTCATAGATTTTCAATCCCCAGATGTATTTCCATCTTTAGAGAAATAAAAGGTGTGTTTCCTAATTATGTTATACTTTTGCATTAAGTTTAATGAGTTACGTTATAAAACTTTTTCCATTTATACCAGTGGGGTTAGTAAATGGGCCTCTGGCCAGGGGCTATTATAGCCCCTAGGCTATTATCTCATGATCTTCCAAGTACCAGAGATGGATCGCGTAATGAAGGGCCTGGGGTCTGGTTCAGGACATGCTTTCTATTTTACAGAAGAGTTCTCAGAACAGAGTGTGCTCTGCTTTCTCTGGTTGCTCTGGGGACTTCTGTTCACTGAAATTGTTGCCTAACATTACTCTAATGACTATTGCTTAAGAGCTGATTCTTAAGAAGGTAGGGCATGACCTATAGATTTCCTCGCAGACTTGGTACAATTCACAGGAAATAAACATAGAGAGGTGAATTACTTGTCAAAAATTACATTGCTACTAAATGTCAGATCCAGGATTTGAACCCCTAAGGTCTATTATAGAAAATGTGATATAGTATTTTGCGTGGTACTCTGGGGAGTGGCCATGTTTACTTGGTAGGGACTTTGTCTCTTCTGTTTGGCCTTCAATTTCCTATCTAAAGTAAATGTGCTCTAAGTGTCAGCAAAGATAATTGGGCTTAATGGTGGAGCAGAAAGTTGGCCAAATATAGAAAATGTCATTATATGAAGGAAGAGCTCATTAAGTCTCACTCAGCTGCCTTTCAATAGGCAGAGGGCTTTTGGAAAGAAGGCCACCTTGTTTGGTATTAAGTTTTATTTTTATCGTGGTAGTCTATGTATAAAGTTTATTTCATTTTTTTTTTATTATTTTATTTTTATTTATTAATTTTTTGAGACAGAGTCTCGCTGTGTCTCCCATGCTAGAGTACAGTGGTACAATTTTGGCTTACTGCAACCTCCGTATCTGGGCTTCAAGTAATTCTCATGCCTCAGCCTCCTGAGTAGCTGGGACTATGGGCATGCACCACCATGCCTAGCTAATTTTTGTATTTTTAATAGAGATGGGGTTTTGCCATGTTGGCCAGGCTGGGCTCGAACTCCTGGCCTCAAGTGATCTGCCTGCCTCAGCCTCCCTAATGTTGGGATTACAGGTGTGAGCCCCCACACCTGGCCACAAAGTTTATTTTAAATCAAAGAGATTTACTAGGATTTTATGAAAGCCAGTAGTCTATCCCCTATTTCGCCCAATTTTCAACTCTTCTATTTTCCTTATCTCCACATTTCTATATAGAATATTTCTTAACTTTTCAAGTTTAGAGAACATATATTGACTTCCTACCATGTTCATGATAATATGATAAATACACATTTATTGAGTATTTACTTTATATCAAGTATTTTTATCAGTATATTATATATATACTCATTTTATCTTTACAATAACTCTTTGAAGTAAGTAGTATCATCTTCATTTTCCAGATGCAGAAACTGAAGTACAAAGAAGTTGAGTAACTTACCTAAGATCATACAGCTAGTAGAAGGTGTCCTGGGATATGAAGCAAGGCAATTTAGCTAGGAAGTCCAAACTTTAAGCCATTTTTCTGTGCACCTGCCCTGCCCATTCCAGTTTACATTCTCTTCCTAACTATATTCCCTACATTCCTCTAATTTAATTTCGGTATGATTTTTGGTTAAATTAATTGTTATTCTTTACATTATTATGGTTATACCAATGAAGTGCACTGCCGAGCCATGTAATATACTACTTCTATGTTTCCTTTCTTTTTTCTCCTTCCTTTTTCCTGTGATTGATACTAGCCGTTTTGAGGACCTGAATTTTTATCTACCTATTGTTAATTTTTTTCAATTATTTCACTGTTTCCCCCATGTGTATATTAACAACATGTTTCTATTCAGTCAAATATCAACTATATGTCTTTATTTCCTGGAAATTTCTTCCTTCTGCTTCAGTACGTAATGCTTGCTCTTTGTAAAAATTTCATTGGGAGACTTCCCTTTGTGTCAGATATATCTCTTTCCTGGATCCCATGTCTTCTTCTTTCTTGTTTTAATTCATTGTTTTGGTAGAACATATTTTCCAATCTCCTTTTGGAAGAGTACATAGAGGGTATTTGAGCCCTTGAATATCTGAAAACATCTTTATCCTGTCCTTGTGCTTGATTGAGAGTTTAGCTGGCTCTAGAATTCTAAGCTGAAAAAAATTTTCCCCCAGAATTTTGAAGGCATTTGATTATTTGTCCTCTGGCTTCTGATGCTGCTATTGAGAAATATGAAGCCATTCTGACCAATAATTTGTAAGTATTCTCTTCTTATCTTTCTGGAAGTTTTCAGGATCTTCTTTGGTATTCTGAAACTTCACAATGAGTCTCTTCATATGAGTCTCTTCCATATCTTTAGCTAGTGTGAGTATTGGTGAATATTTTTAATCTAGAGTCTCATTTCATTTGGTTCTGAGAAATTTCCTCCTCTCTCTTTTCTCTGTTCTGTATTTCATGAACTATTAGTAGGATGTTGGATTTATTGGACTGATCTATTTTTTTCTTATATTCCATCTCTTCTAAGTTTGTTTGTCTTCAAGGAGATTTAAATAAATTTTTAAAATTTCTTCAGCTGCAAGTAATAAAGACTGAATGTCATGCGTTAAGCAAGTTAGAAGTTTGTATCTCTCCCTTATGTAAAAGTTCAGAGGTAGGTCGTCCATTGTTGCTATGCCAACGCTACTCCATGAAGGGATTCAGTCAGGCTCCTTTAATCCCCAAGTTTACCTCATGATGAACACCAGTTATCTTTTTAAGAAAGTCTCTACAAGTTGCCACAAAGTACTTTTACTCACATCTCAAGAAGTAGTCACAAAGCCACACCTTGCTGCAAGGGGAGTGGAAAATGTAGCCTTTATTTTGGGTGGCTAGGAGGTTAGCAAAAAGTTCAAGGAGGATCACTTGGAAAAAGGTAAGAGCATATCTCAGATCTGCCATTTCTCATTGATTCTGTCGTATATTCTACAGTGATGATTATGTTGTCCGAGAATATAGACAGGTTTACTTTTCCTTTCAATGTGGATACTTTTTATTTCTTTTCCCTAGCTTATTGCAATGGCTAAAACCTCTAGTACAATGTCTAATAGGAGTGTTGAGTGTCATCCTATTCTTGTTTCTGATTGTTGGTGGAAAGCATTCGATCTTTCACCATTAAGTAATATTAATTATAGGCTTTTTGTAGATGTCATTTATTAGATTGATCCTTTTATTCCTACTTTTCTAAGAGATTTCATACATGGATATTGGCTTTTGTCAAAAGATTTTGTGTGTGTGTCTATTGATCATATGGTTTTCTTTTTAGTTTGGTAATATAGTGAGTTACATTGATTTATTTTATTATTTTTTATTTTTTGAGACAGTCTTGCTCTGTCACTCAGGCTAAAGTGCAGTGGTGCGACCTTGGCTCACTGCAACCTCTGCCTCCTGGGTTCAAGTGATTCTCCTGCATCAGCCTCCTGAATAGCTGGGACTACAGGTGTGTGCCACCATGCCTAGCTAATTTTTGGTAGAGACAGTCTTTGACTATGTTGGCTAGGCTGGTCTTGAACTCTTGACCTCAAGTGATCCACCCACCTCGGCCTCCCAAAGTGCTGGGATTACAGGAGTGAGCCACGGTACCTGGACTGATTGATTTTTAAATGTTACACCAGCCTTGCATTCCTGAGATAAACCCCATTTGGTCAGGATATATTATCCATTTTAGATATTCTTGAATTCAGTTTGCTAAACAATTATTTAGAATGTTTGTATTCACTTTCATGAGATATATTATTTCATAGTTTCTTTTCTTGCAATATCTTTGTGTGGTATCAGGATAATGCTGGACTCTTTATGAATTGAGAATTATTCCACCTTTTCAGTTTTCTGAAAGAATTTATTTATAGTTTGTATTATTTCTTTCTTAAGTATTTGGTAGAATTTATCAGTGAAGGCTTCTGAATCTGAAATTTTCTTTGTGGGAAATCTTTTAATTACAAATTTAATTTCTTTAATAGATATAGTGCTATTCAGGTCATGTATTCCCTCCTAGGTGAGCTTTGCAGTTTGTGTCTTTCAAGGAATTTGTCCATTTCATCTAACTTGTCAAATTTATTGGCATAAGTTTGTTCATAATACTTCCTTATCATCATTTTAATATCTGTGGAATCTATAGTGATATCACATCTCTCATTTCTGATATTGGCAACTTGTAATTTCTTTTTTTTATTAGTCTGGCTAGAGGTTTATCAATTTTATTGACCTGCTCACTGAACAGTTTTTGGTTTAGCTGATTTTCTATTTTATTTATTTCCACTTTGATCTTTATTATTTCCCTATTCTGCTTACTTTGGGTTTAATTTTTTGTTTCCCAGTTTTTTAAAAATTGAAGCTGTGGTCAATGATCTATCTTCTTTTTCTAATCTAGTACTTTAGTGCCAACATTTTCTAAGCAACGTTTCGGTTGCATTTCTCAAATTTTGATATATTGTATTTTATTTTCATTCAGTTAAAATGCTTTTTAATTTCTGTTTTGATTTCTTCTTTGATTTATGGGTTGGTTGGAAGTGTGTTGTTTAGGTTCCAAATATTTGCGGATTTTCCAGAAATCGTTATGTTATTGATTTCTAATTAAATTCAATTGTAGAATGCTTACATTCTGTTTTATAGCTCAGAATATGGTCTGGTAAATGTTTAATGTATACCAAAAGCAATGTTTATTCTTCTGTTGTTGGGTCAAGTGTTCTATAAATATCAAGCAATTCAAGTTGGCTGATAGTGTTGCCAAATTTTCTATATCCTTGTTGATTTTCTATTTGTTCTAAATTATTGATGGAGTAGTATTGAAATCTCTGACTATAATTGTGTATTAGTCTATTTTTCTTTGTAGGTCTATTATTTTTTACTTCATGTATTTTTAAACTCTCATTAGGAGCGTGTTTAGGATTGTTACATTCTTTTGATTAATTAACAACTTTATAATCATGAAATTACCTTCTTTATCTGTGATAATATTCTTTGCTTCGAAATCAACTTTTTTGATATTAATAAGGCCCACTCTAGCTTTCTTTTGATTGATATTACCATAGTATATTGTTTTATTTTAACTGACTTATGTGTCTATATTTAAAATGCATTTCTTGTAGGGTGAGTATAGTTGGGTTTATCTTTAAACCAATTTGGAAACCTCTTTTACTTGAGGGAAACCTCTTTTACTTTGGCTACTTATACTTTATGTTGATTATCAGGATGGTTAGGTTTAAATCTATGATCTTAAAATTTGGTTTTTGTTTGTCTCATTTGTTCTTTTTTACCTCTTTTTGCCTTATTTTGGATTATTGAATATTTGTATAATTTATTGCTTATTTACTGGCTCTTTGTTTTTTTTCATTTCAGTGGTTGCTTTAGAATTTATAGCATACCTTTTTAATTTACCACATTCTATCTTTAATTAATCCTACATTAATTCATGTATAGTATAAGAACCTTACAAAAGTATATTTCAATTTCTTCCCTACCTGTCCTTGTACTGTTGTCATTAATTTCACTTTTACATATGTCATAAAGTTCACATTACATTGTTATTTCCAGCTTTTTTTCTATTAATCCAACATGTATGTCATTTCCCAATGTTATATATAGTTACAATCTTTTTGCCATGTTTTTTATTAGGTACTTATCTAAATATTACAAAATTCATCTTTGCTTTGTTAAAGTCTAACATAATCTAGTAGTTTTATTATTTTCTGGACAATCCTGGAAGTTTACAACATTTTAACTCCATATACTTCCTTCTAACTTTTTGTAACATTGTTGTAAGTTTTAGTGATATAAATGTGTGTGTGTATATATGTATGTATGTATATTTCAAACTCCATAAGATGTTTTTATTGTTGTTTTGCACAATTAACATTTATCGGGCTGGATGTGGTGGCTCATGCCTGTAATCCCAACACTTTGGGAGGTCAAGGTGGGTGGATCATTTGAGCCCAGGAGTTCAAGACCAGCCTAGGCAACATAGCGAGACCCCCATCTCTACAAAAAAATAAAACAATTAGCGAGGTGTGATGGCGCACAATTGTGGTCCCAGCTACTCAGGAGGTTGAGGTGGGAGACGATCGCTTGAGCTCAGGAGGCGGAGGTTGCAGTGAGTTGAGATCGCACCACTGCATTCCAGCCTGTGCAACCGAGTGAGACTCTATCTCCAAACAAAAATAAATCAAAACATTTATTTAGGTATGCCCCAAATACACCATTTTCATTAGACAAATTCAATATGTCTTCTCTCCATGCTTCTGTTTGAGTGATTTTCATTCTCTACTGGAAGAACTTCTTTTCTTTTCTTTCTTTTTTTTTTTTTTTTTTTTTTTTGAGACGGAGTCTCACTCTGTCACCCAGGCTGGAGTGCAGTGGACGAACTTGGCTCACTGCAAGCTCCGCCTCCCGGGTTCAAGCGATCCTCCTGCCTCAGCCTCCCGAGTAGCTGGGATTACAGGGGCCTGACATCAGGCCTGGCTAATTTTTTTGTATTTTTAGTAGAGACGGAGTTTCACCGTGTTAGCCAGGATGGTCTCCATCTCCTGATCTTGTGATCCACCTGCCTTGGCCTCCCAAAGTGCTGGGATTACAGGCATGAGCCACCGCACCTGGCCCTCTCTCAATTCTTATTTGCTGTAAAATGTATTGATTTCTTCCTAATTGTTGGAGATATTTTCACAAAGTATAAATTTTCAGATTGCTAGTTATTTTCTTTCACCATTTGAAGACACTATTCTCACTTCACAGTGAGTAATCTAAGTCTTCTGTTAAGAAGTCAATAGTTTGTCTTCTTATCGGAACCATGGTGGTGATGTATCTTCTTATTGGACCCATGATGGTGATATATTGTCTTATTGGACCCATGATGGTGATATATCTTTTTTGTCCCTGCACTTGCATTTAAAATTTTTATCTTTCTCTTTGGTTTTCACTACTTTTAATGTGTGATGAGTTGTAGCTCATAGTGCTTCTTCAGTCTGAGCTTAATGTCCACAGTACTTGGGTTTAACAGTGTGTTCTAAATCTGTGACTTAGTGTATTTAGCTTGCAAAATTATCAGCCAAAAACTGTTTAAATATTGTGGTCACTCCATTTTGTCTCACTTTCCCTTTAGTGAGCCAATGGTACTATGCTAAAACTTTTCAATGTGTGCTATATAGTTCTTACACTTTTAAAAATATTTTTCCATACTTTTGTTTCTCATGCTTTAATCTGAATATTTTCTTCTGACCTGCTTTCCAGTTTAATTTTTTTCTCCACCTGTGTTTAATCTATTGTTATATAATGTTAGAAAAAGTATTTTTCATTTTTAGGATTTCCATTTGTGTCTCCTTTCAAGTGTCCTGTTGTATGTTAAAATTTTCTATTTTGTCATTTAATTTCTTGAACATAGTAATTATAGTTATTTGAAAATCCATATCTGATAACTCCAATATTTGTATCTTCTGTGGGTCTATATATATATATATTGCCTATATTTTCCTTTTGATTTTTTCTATTTTAAAGAAAAGCCTAGTTATTTTTGATTGACATTTCACACATTATGAATGAAAAATTACGGGTATATTTTTAAGGCTGTGGATAATTTACTTTTGCTTTTGTCTAGCAGTTAGACTAGAGGCATATTACCTCAATCTAATCATAGATTACATTTATTCAAGGCTAGGCTTTAATTTGTGAGGTATGGTTCAACTGAATAATGACTGCCCTCCTACATCAAGAATATCCACATCCTAATTCCTTGAACCTGTGGATGTTAGGGTTTTTTTTTTTTTTTTACATGGCAAACAACAACAACAACAACAAAAAGGAGTTTGTAGAGGTGATTAAGTTAAAGATCTAAGAATGTTGAGATGGGGAGAGTATCCTGAATTACCTAAGTGGGCCCTAAATGCAAGGACATATATCCTTGTAAGAAGGAGGTAGAGGGAGATCTGACACACAGCAGAGGAAGAGGCAGTGTGACCACAGATACAGAGATTGGAGTTACGTATTCACAGCAAGGAGGAGGTCCCTGCCGCTTCCAGCTTTGGCAGCCACCCGCAGGGAACATATCTCTCCTGGAGGCTTTGGAAGCAGCGCAGCCCTGCCGACATCTTTATTTTGATCCAATGATGTTGATTTTGGACTTCTGGCCTCCAGAACTTTGAGGAAATAAATTTCTGTTGTTTTAAGACATCAAGTTTGTGGTCATTTGTTACAACAGCCACAGGAAGCCAATAATATGCTAGTCTCTTTCTTTTTACCCAATTACTGGAGTTAGACTTTTGGGACCCCAACTGAGGATATAGCAAGGCATCCTCTTCTTGGTGGAACCTGAATTTTAATTTTCATCTCTCTAGCCCTGTATATTGGTCGCAAGCTCTGCTCAAATTCTCAAGGTCTGAGTGATTGCTTTTAAATTGGCGAATGCCTTAAAAGAAAGTGTCAGAGGCCAGGCGCAGTGGCTGTCGCCTGTAATCCCAGACTGTGGGAGGCCAAGGCAGGCAGATCACTTGAGGCCAGGAGTTCAAGACCAGCCTGGCCAACATGGTGAAACCCCGTCTCTACTAAAAATACAAAAATTAGCCAGGCATGGTGGTTCACACCTATAATCCTAGCTACTTGGGAGTCTGAGGCAAGAGAATCACTTGAGCCCAGGAGGCAGAGGTTGCAGTGAGCCGAGATCACACCACTGGACTCCAGCCTGGGCGACAGAGCAAGACTCTGTCTCAAAAAAAAAAAAAAAAAAATGTCAGAAGAAAATTCCTCCAGACTTCCCTTTTCTCTGGGCAAGTTCTTGCTGCTTTGATGATTTTTCTATGTGTTTGCAATGTGGATTGCTCTGAAACTAAATTGTCAGCTACAGCTGGAATTGATTTGTTCTTTGCAGTACTTTATTGAGTTATAATTTATATACGCTAAAATGAAAAAAATGGTAAGTGTATGGCTTGATGACTCTTTCTACGTGACTATCACCCAGGTTATCCATCCTCTAGAATATTTCTATCACCGTGAAATGTCCCCTTATGCCCTTTTCCCATCAATACCCTCCTCCCATAAGAGGGAACATTTATTCTGATTTGTTTCAACATAGATTAGTTTGACCTGATCAGTGGTCATGTAAATGGAATTATACAGTATGTGCTATTTTACTTCTGACTTCTTTTGCTCATAATGATTCTTATGAAAGTCATCTATGTTGTTAAATGTATCAGTAGTTTATTCTTTTGTATTGTTTGGTAATATCCCGTTGTATGACTCCACCTTAGTATGTGTATCTGTTTATGGATAATGAATATGTGGGCTCTTTTCCATCTTTAGCATTTGTAAATAAGCTACTATGAACATTTTTCTATAGGCCTTTTTGTAGACATGTGCGTTCATTTCTCCTAGATATATACCTAGGAGTAGAATTTACAGGTCATAAATAAGTGTGTATTTAACCTTATTAGAAACTGCCAAACAGTTTTCTGAGATGGTTTTATCATTTTATATTGTGGATATCAGAGAGTTCACATCCTTATCAAAACCTGATATTCTCAGTATTTTTTAATTCAGCCATCCTGGGAGGATAATAGTATATTACCGTGGTTTTAATTTTTATTTTTTTCTGATGACTAATGATGGCAAGCTCCCTTTTTATAAAATGTACAACCTTCTCTTTGTTCTTCAGACATACTAAGGCCACCCGGTCTATGTGCCCCAAATTGCAATTATTCTTTTCCAAATAAAATGTTTTAAATTTAGAGATTCATCTCTATATTAGTAAGTATAAGTTTGCATATATTCACAAATATAGTATCAGATATTCACAAATACAATACAATATATTTTTCACTATGTTGCCCAGGCTGGTCTCAAACTCCTGAGTTCAAGCAATCCACTCACCTTTCCTTCCTAAAGTGCTGGGATTACATGTGTGAGGCACCACACCAGGCCTTCTTTCTTCTTCTTTCATCTTTGATTTTTAAAAAGATATGTATTTATTCTGCTCTGAAAGCTCTTATTCCCTGATTGTTTCTTTTTAAATATAACATCTCATCTTGCTTTTTTGGATGTAGTTTCTCTTATCCCTCTGGGAACACTGATTATTGTGTGTTTTTGTTGCTGTTATTATCTTTTGCTTTCTGTTGTCTATTTCCTTCTATTTTTAGTTTGTTTACTCTTATCTCTGTTTTCTTCTAGCAGTCTTACTCAAACATTGGGTGATTCTTGGCTGGCTGAGAAAAGTCTGGTGCTGGGTGGTTGGTTTCTAGTTCTGCAGATGTTTAAGTGGAGCCAGTGCATCGGTAGGCTTCATTACACAGTGATCAAGAAGCAAACTAGCTTTTTAGGGGGACCTCACATATCAATACCTAAACTTCTCTTCCCTAGCCCCTCAGTTTCTTTGAAATGGAATCTCTCAACATCTTGCCCGGGGTATAATAGAGAGGAGGGAATAGGTGCCTGACACTGACCTTATGGAGTCAGGGCTGGAGAATGAGGCAGAAGGTAACACAATTGAGCAGATAGACTTTCATTGAATTTCCTCATGTGTAAATTCATGCCTTGTTCTGGTCTTTCAGCGTACCCCCAAGTGCATAGTTTCTCAGGTTCTGTTTCTCCAGTGAATTCATTAACGCACTCCAAAATAGTTGACTACTATATGTCCGGTGATGTCGAAGGTGCTGGGTACAGAGCAGTGAGCAAAACAACATCTTTGATCTCATGGGCTTGCATTCCATTTGAGAGAGACAAACAAAAACAAAATCAACAAATTAATGTATACTGTATCACATGGAACTAATTAAAGAGGAATAAAGTAGGGTCGGGGGATAGAGAGTGACAGGGGTTAGTCTTTTTGTAGGCGTAGGAAATCTCTCTGATGGGAGACCTAAAGGAAGTAAGGGAACAAGTCATGGAAGTGTTTAGTGGAAGTGTGTTCCAGATGGAGGAAACACAAATGCAAGACCCGAAGGTGAGAGCATCTGCCCGTGCAAGGGCAGCACTGTGTGTACTGAGGAGGGGAGTGGGGCCTCCAGTTACTCCGTTTACAGAATTTCACCACTCTCCCTGGCTGCATTCCAAGCCCTCAGCCTCACCTGGTCCTGTACCTAACATATTTGACACTCAGAGTTGATCATTTTTAAAACCCTCCTCCTCTGTATAATAAAATTATTTGCAGTAATAATAAGAGATAAATGATAATGATGAGAAAGGAAACACAGTGAATATTTTCTTTATTGAATTTTGTATATATAATCAAGAAAATGAAAGTAAAATAATTACAATACACAAAAGAGAAAAAAAACCCTCAATGGATAGCACTTTTAATTATGTAGATATATTTTTTAAAACAAACAAATGTATTCCTACATACTGAGCTATCAAAATAATGA
This sequence comes from Symphalangus syndactylus, assembly GCF_028878055.3. Classification (NCBI taxonomy): domain Eukaryota; kingdom Metazoa; phylum Chordata; class Mammalia; order Primates; family Hylobatidae; genus Symphalangus; species Symphalangus syndactylus. Next base: position 78,802,321 of record NC_072434.2, on the reverse strand, counting down.
ATTAACCATTATGTTTATGTTCTCAAGCCTTAACTTCTGCAAATTTTTCAGTGACCTTATAAAAATTTTTCTTCTGTATATATTTATGATCTATAGATAGTGTAGCCAGATATATCCTTTTATCTTCAATCATAGTTGATAAAAATACTTCTTATTAGTATAAACTTAAAAAAATTCTTTCATATAAAGAAAAGATACATGAATCTTTCGAAAAAGCCTTAAGGATGTGAAAGTTGATCATACAAATTGGGTCATTCTTGTCATACCCAACTAAATTAGAGTCATGAGGCTAAAGGGAAAAAGCACTCAGGGCACATGAAATTGATCCAAGAATGTAATTCTCTGCAAGTCTGGCTGCCAAAACTGCCTGCTGTACCCTGAAACTGGCTTTATCTAATAGCTGCTGAAATAACTTGCTAAGACTCTTAGACACGTTTTCTCCACAACCATCACTCACCAATCAGAGCTTGCCAGCTCCTCAACACTTTACTGGTACCAGTGAACTTTCTGGAAAAACAATAAGTAACATTTCCGCTTTTTATAAAATGTACAACCTTCCCTTTGTTCTTCAGACATACTGAAGGCCACCTGGTCTATGTGCCCCAAATTGCAATTATTGCTGCCTACATAAAATGTTTTAAATTTAGAGATTCATCTCTATATTTTATTTGACTTCAGTAAGTATAAGTTTGGCAGATATTCACAAAAATCCCATTTCACAATGAATTCCAGAAACTGCAATATGGTCCACATTTCTTTTTGGCTCAATTCTAGCAACTTTCAAACATCTCTGTAGTCAAAAAATCATTTCACTAGATTATTTCTATCTGAAAATTCATCATAAATTTCTTATATTTGTAAAATCTTCTAGAGGTTTTCTTTTGTAAAAATCAGAAGGGCCGGGCACGGGGGCTCATACCTGTAATCCCAGCACTTTGGGTGGCCGAGGAGGGCAGGTCACGACGTCAGGAGATCGAGACCATCCTGGCTAACATGGTGAAACCCCGTCTCTACTAAAAATACAAAAAATTAGCCGGGCGTGGCAGCGGGTGCCTGTAGTCCCAGCTACTCGGAAAGGCTGAGGCAGGAGAATGGCATGAACCCGGGAGGCGGAGGTTACAGTGAGCCGAGATCGCGCCACTGCACTCCAGCCTGGGGGACAGAGCGAGACTCTGTCTCAAAAAAAAAAAAAAAAAAGACTGAGTAATAAATGTGCTGATTTGAAGCATATATATATGTATATATGTATATATAAGCTATTGTGTATCTATATTGTGTGTGTATATATGTGTGTGTTATTATATATATGTGTGTTTAGAACTCTGAAGACAAAACATTCTTTTAGTCTTCACTGGGCTTCTGCCTCCATCACCCTCACCCATTTAGGAGAGGCAAAATTTTACCTTTATCCTCTTAGGATTTTTCAGCTGGGCCTTATAATTAAATTGACAAGACGGATCAAGAAGAGAAAAGCAGGCCGGGCGCGGTGGCTCACGCTTGTAATCCCAGCACTTTGGGAGGCCGAGGCGGGCGGATCACGAGGTCAGGAGATCGAGACCATGGTGAAACCCCGTCTCTACTAAAAATACAAAAAATTAGCCGGGCGTGGTGGCGGGCGCCTGTAGTCCCAGCTACTCGGAGAGGCTGAGGCAGGAGAATGGCGTGAACCCGGGAGGCGGAGCTTGCAGTGAGCCGAGATTGGGCCACTGCACTCCAGCCTGGGCGACAGAGCGAGACTCCATCTCAAAAAAAAAAAAAAAAGAAGAGAAAAGCAGGCACATTTATTTAAGACAAGTTTTACATGACATGGGAGCCTTTAGAAAGAAATGAAGACCCAAGGATGCGGTTAGAGTTGAACACTTACATACTGAATTGGACAAAGAGTAGTAAGTTGTAGAAAAATAACTAAATTCTGTGGGGAGACTAAAAGAAGTTAACAGTTATTTTAACAAGGTCTGTACAGAATTCCCTTGGCCTTGACTTTCTGCCCTTGATGATAAGAATGACATTTTCCTTCTGGTATGGGGAGGGCATCTTGTGCATGGTAATTTCATCTCCTGTTTTTAAGAAACAGAAGGAAGATCAGGCCAGGAGTGGTGGCTCCTGCCTGTAATCTCAGCACTTTGGAGGCCAAGGCAGGAGGACCATGCAAGGCTGGGAGTTCAAGTTCAGGAAGGAAGGTCTGAGTGAATTTTTTGTACCAGCTGTTTTTCAAGTGCCTTTTACTCAAAATAGTCAATATGCCAGAGCAGCATGTTTTAGGGTGGCATATTCTCAACACGTGCTCTCAGGTTCTGCAGCCTGATGCTGCCTTGGTAGGGGGAATCCTGAGAGGACCCAGTCCTCACTGGGCATCCTCTCCATGGGTACTTTCTCTCCTCTGTTGTTTAAAGTTCCCCTATAGCTGCTGCGTGAACAAAATACATGGACAGACCTGAGCCCAACACTTAGCCTGGTGCCAAGCCCAGACAGATCCTCATCTGCAGCAGAGCCACTCAGCTGAGCCCAGCCTAAGTCAGCCAAAGTGCAATCGCCTGCAGACCAGTGAGAACGAGCAAACATTTGCCTTTTCTTGTAAGCCACCAAATGGGAGGTGGGTTTGGTTGTAATTGTTGTTTTTTTTTGTGGTAGGGTCTCACTCTATCACTGAGGCTGGAGTGCAGTGGCATAATCATGGATCACTGAAGCCTCAAACTCCCGGGCTCAGGTGATCCTCCCACCTCAGCCTGCCAAGCAGCTGGGACCACAGGCACATACCATCACGCCCGGCTAATTTTTTATTTTTTAAATAAAGAGTATTGTAGAGATGGGGTCTCACTACGTTGCCCGGGCTGGTCTCAAACTCCTGGGCTCAAGTGATCCTGTGCCCAAGTGATCCTGTGCCTTTGCCTCCCAAAGTGCTGAGATGATAGGTGTGAGCCCCTGCAGAAGAAGACGGCCATCTGCGACCTGGAAGAGACCCTCATTAGAACCCAACCATGTTGGCACCCTGATCTTGGATTTCTATCCTCCAGAACTATGAAAAATAAGTTTGTTATAGCAGCCTGAATTAAGACAGCTGACTAAAAAGATTTTTAAAAAGGCACAGTGTGGCAGCTCACGCCTGTAATCCCAGCATTTTGGGAGGCCGAGGCAGGCAGATCAGGAGGTCAGGAGATCGAGATCAACCTGGCTAACACGGTGAAACCCTGTCTCTACCAAAAATACAAAAAAATTAGCCAGGCGTGGTGGTGGGGGCCTGTAGTCCCAGCTACTAGGGAGGCTGAGGCAGGAGAATGGCATGAACCTGGGAGGCGGAGCTTGCAGTGAGCCGAGATCGCGCCACTGCACTCCAGCCTGGGCGACAGGGCAAGACTACTCCATCTGAAAAAAAAAAAAAAAAAAAAAAAAAAAGGCCTAGCTTTCCTATGTAACATTCTTTTAGGGGCACACTGCAAAGAATTCATTTAAGCTAATTCTGGTTATATATATTAATGGGCTATATTAACTCAATGTGTGGCTCTTTCCAGATACTGGTTTTGAATTTCAAATAGAGCTTTCCGGAGGTGATGTACTATGCCTCAAAAGAGTGACTATCTCAGAGTTTTCCAGTGACCAAGGTGGTAAGTGAATAGATAGAGACATGCACCCCAAAGCAATTCTAAAGAATCTTCTCTATTCCACACTTAGTCAGATGCTCATAGGCCTAGTACAGACTGCAGTGAAAGAACAAGCCAGTGGAATCACAATTGCTGCTATTTCTTTTTATTGTAAAGCTGAAACTGCATTGAATGTTTAAAAAGTAGAACCTTGGAAGTAATGAATTATGGCAAAACATCATATATGTTGAAGAAATCACTTAGTTTTTAAGTAGTAAATGTTTGCTTGCTTATTTTAGAGGTGGAGTCTTGGTATGTTGCCCAGGCTGGACTCAAAGTCCTGGGCTCAAGTGATATTCCCGCCTCTGTCTCCCCAATAGCTGAGACTGCAGACATGTGCGACCATGCTCAACTTTAGTACTGAATGCTTAGAAAAACTCCCAGATTTACACATGAGAGTGACAGACTGCTACAGATGAAATGGTAAATGTATTGAGTCCTTAACATGTTTTTAAATATACATAGAATTTTTAGAATTGATTTGTTCATTGTAAGTGAAGTAGAAAATAACCTGGCAATGGCCTTAAAGAATCGTAGGATTCCCTATGGTTGAGTTGTTAGGAAATATGTAGCGTTTCCTGCAAACATCTATTATTAATTCTAGTGTTAATAAAATCATCCATATAGTATACATTTCTGAGTTCCCATAAAAGTTAAAAGAATTTCTATTTTTAGTTCTGACTTTTCTGCTTGCTGTCTTTTCATCAGACATTCACACTGAACTCTCTCTGCCAGATCTTGTCCAGGGAAGCAAAATGCCCTCTGTATTGATTGTTTGCTATTTGTGTTGTTGCTTGCTTGATTGATCTGGTCACATCTCTCTTTGGAAAGCAGCCTGCTCTCAGCTCCATTAGCTAATTACATGACCAGTGGCGCCCATGGGCAGTCCCAGGTGGGATTCTAGGAGCAACCCGCCTCCACCTGCTCTGCTGGTGAGCAGTTGCCCCCGGCTCTGTTCTCTGTGAACTGTTTAGACAGATGTCTGCTGCCTGCTCCCTGGGAGTCCCATTGTGGTGCTTTGTGAAGGAGAGAAAGCACCTCAATGGGATGTTTGGCATACACTCCTTTTAGTCATAGTCAGCTTATGCATCAGTCAGAAAAGTGGATATTTGAAAGGAGTGTTTATGATTTGGGTGCTACATAACTCTTCAGCTTTATCTTTTGTCATAGATATACATACACACTTTATGCACTGTTCAGTATATTTCTAAATATGCTTTCACCTGTCTCTATCGATCTCCCTATCATCTATCAATCATCTAATCAATCATCTATCTATATCTATCTATCTATCTATCTATCTATCTATCTATCTATCTATCTATCATCTATCTATCTATCTATCTATCTATCTATCTATCTATCATCTATCTAGTTTATGCACTTGTACCTCTAAACTCCCTATGGCAGGGGTAGCAATCTCAGAAACCCACAGAGCCAAGATACCTTAGGTCTGTTGAGGTTATTGTAACAAAATATTGTAGACTCGTGAAATTCCTTATAATCCTACGAACCACAGAAATATTCCTCACAGTTCTGGAGGCTGGGAAGTCCAAGATCAAGGCAACAGCAGATTCTGTGTCTGATGAGGATCTATTTCCTGATTCATAGAGGGCCCGTTATCACTGTGTCCTCACATGGTGGCAAGAGCAAGGGAGCTGTCTGGGGCCTCTTTGTAGGGGCACTAATCCCATTTATGAAGCTTCTGCCCTAGGTGACCTAATCACCTTCCCAAAAGCTCCCTAGTCTCCGAATACCATCACCTTTAGGGTTAGGATTTTGACATATGAATTTTGGAGAGACACAAACATTCAGACCATAGCACCAGATAAATAGTGCAAGTGAGCAAAGGCCAGTGCAAATACACCCGCAGATATCTGTGAATGGCTCTGGCTGAATTGTGTAGCCACAACTAGGGCTCAGCAGACTTTTGGTGTGAAATTCAGGCTTCAAATTGTTAGAAGCTTCATTCAGGAGAAATCTTTCAAGGGAAACCAGAAATCCATACTCTTATGGGAAATCTTCCAATTTAAAAATATTAGCTCAAATGTGTTTTAAAATGCAGTCAAATAAAACAACTCTGTGTCATCACTGTATGTAAAGCCAACTTGCATGCCACTAATTTTCAACTGTAGCTCACTATTTTTTACCTTCTTATTTTATTTATTTATTTATTTTATTTTATTTTTTTTTTGAGATAGGGTCTCACTCTGTCACCCAGGCTGGAGCACAGTGGTACAATCTCAGGTTACTGCAACTTCCACCTCCTGGACTCCAGTGATCCTCTCATCTTAGCCTCTTGAATAGCTGGGACCACAGGGGCACACCACCACACCTAATTTTTGTATTTTTTGTAGAGATGGGGTTTCACCATGTTGCCCAGGCTGGTCTCGAACTCCTGGACTCAAGTGATCCACCCGCCTTGGCCTCCCAAAGTGCTGGGATTATAGGCGTGAGCCACCATGCCCGTCCAGGAAGGACCACTTTAGATTCAGTCTTTCCTGGGCCCCTAGTGCAAACTCAAACACCAAACAGGCCCCTCACAATATTCAACATAGACAACAGGTGTGACAAGGATTTCCATAGAAAATGGGGAAACTGAACCCATGTGCTGGTTTCTGGAAGTCTGAGGATACAGAGTTCACATTAAATAGGACCATCTCTATTCTTGGCCTAGTTTCTGGAAGTCTGAGGATACAGAGCTCACATTAAATAGGACCATCTCTATTCTTGGCTGTTTGACAACACTTTCATGAATCTTAGTATTTTGGGGCAAAATACTGGGATCATTTTGGATGCAATAGGTAACCTGAATCATGATTTGACAGGATCCTGAGAAGATTCTATGATGGTTGATGATGGGCCATGGCTGATACCTAAGAAGCTCACTTTTCACTATTAGGAGAGTTGACAGGACTACAACTCTGTTACAAATTACGTTTAATTATTTTGAAAGTTTAAAAAAGTCAATAAACATTTATATTTTACTGTTTGTATGGGATTCTGCTGTTTGCCTAGGGAAATAGAATAAGAAGCACAAAGCAAGATTTTCTTTTCCTTTCAAGGATATTTACATCTAGAAGGGGAGGTAAGTCATCACTCTAAGGCAGAAGAGACAGAGAAATTGTGGCAGTGGGGAGTGCCACCAAGTAGGAATATTAATTCTTGTCGGGGGAATGAGGAAGCTTCATTAAGGAGGAAACATGTATAGTAGATATTTCAGGACATGTAGGGTTCGGTTAGGCAGAAAGAGAGGGAAGGGGAGGAAGGATCCCATGTGGAATGAACCATGTTACCAAGACAAGAGAGGATAGGATATATTAGAGAAATAGTGAACAGTCCTATGTGGTTGGAGGGCAGGAGACAGTGGTAGTTGCAGTGACACATGAGTTGGAAAGGTCACCAACTGCCAAATTATGGAGGGCCTTGAGTCCAGGGTAGGGAATGAAGGTTTATTTAATAAAGTACAGGAAGCTACTCAAGATCTTTGCATAAGAAAGTGAAGCAATCCCAGCTCAACAGGGTGTAGAGAATGATCAGGAGACTGACTATGCCCTAGGTGGTGTGTCCTGGGGTATAAAGTAGGGTGGTGGTGGAGGAGAGGCTTCTAGAGATGCTCTGCAGTTGTAATGAAACTGCCTTGGCACAGTGATTGCTAGTGTAGGAGTGAGGAAGAAGTTAAAGACCAGTATTAAGATTTTATGCTTGGGAAAATAAGATAATCATGATGCCAATTCACATCAATAGGTTAAGAAGGAGGAATAGGTTTTTGAGTGAGATAATTGTGTGTTTAGTTTTGGACATGTTAAGATGGAGGGGTTGCTAGGATACATTGGGAGAAATGTCTGGAAGATAGTGAAAAACTCAGATTTGAAGTTTGGCAGAGAAGATTTGAAAGTGATTTTCAAAGAGGTAAAAATTAAAGACACAAAACTGCATGAAAATGAGGGTGAATGTGGCCTTGGGTGGAAAGGGATGGGCACCCCCATGTGATGGAAGTAGACAAAGGAGAGACTGGGAGAGGGGGAAACAGGGAGAGTGGGAGAGATATTGTAGAATGAGAACCAGGGAAATACAGCCACAACCCTGGCTGACGTGCTCTTGCTCAAGCTTGGCAGCCCTGCCGTGATGATGATGCTGGTGATGATGATGTAAATGCTATCACTGATTGAGCAACTACTCATGTCTAGGGATTGTGCTAAGCTTCTATATGTATTACTTTGTTTTACTTTGACAACCTTGTAAGGCAGAGTTGATTATTAGCCTCATATTACAGGTGAGAAAACTGAGACTCAAGAGATGTCAAGTGACTTGACTAAGGAGATAAAACTATAAATGGTAGAGCTGGGCTTTGAATCCAGTTCTATCTGCTTGCAAATTTCATTTTGTTAACCATTGCACTGTTCTATCACACCACTGCACCTGAATCTGCAGAGATTTCTATTTTTAAGAATTTGAAAACAAAGATTATCAACTAAGGAATAGAGACTAACTTCTAGAAACACATAGATGATAAAGTGGGCATCAGTGTGTGCTGAATTCATCCAGGTGTGAGATCAAATGATATATTTTTGGTGTGAAAATTCATTCTAAATGAAAAGACTATGCACTGTTCTCTTTCTCTTTCTTTCTCAGAGTTTCACTGTGTTGCCAGGCTAGAGTGCAGTGGCAAAATCTTAGCTCACTGCAGCCTCAATCTCTTGGACCTTCCTTGGCCTCCCAAAGTGTTGGGATTACAGGCATGAGCCATGTGCCTGGCCAAACCTCCATTTCTGATTGTTCGGGGAGTGAGGGTGGCTGAGTACATTATTTGTCGACCTAGGATTTAGAAATATGGACAAGTGTGCATGACCCACAGTCAACGCTGCGGAGGATGAGAGGTGAGTTACTGGGTCCATGGGGAGCTGACGGGACTTTGGCTGGCTGTGTGAAAGCACTTTCTCTCAGCTAAAAAGGAAATTAAATGCTATCAGAAAATTGAGATAAAATTTAGATAAAAGTAACCCATAAAACCTGTGATGCAATAATGGCCTTAGGGGAGTCAAATCTAGGGGGGGCAGTTAAATGTCCAAATGTACTTTGAACTTTAAAGTGGTGCTAGTGGTAAGATTTGAATTTTTTTAAATTAAGCTTTGGAGAAAAACACCAGGATCACTCTAAGAGGTAACTCTTGGCCGGGCGCAGTGGCTCACGCCTGTAATCCCAGGACTTTGGGAGGCTGAGGTGGGCGGATCACGAGGTCAGGAGATCAAGACCATTCTGGCTAACACGGTGAAACCCTGTCTCCACTAAAAATACAAAAAATTAGCCAGGTGTGGTGGTGGGCGCCTGCAGTCCCAGCTACTCTGGAGGCTGAGGCAGGAGATTGGCGTGAACCCAGGAGGCGGAGCTTGCAGGGAGCCCAGATCGTGCCACTGCACTCCAGCCTGGGCAACAGAGCCAGACTCCATCTCAAAAAAAAAAAATAAAAGAGGAAGAGGTAACTCTTGCAAAAGGGGAATGAAGAAAGTCACCAGATTGCACCTTGATGATTATATGTCTAGTTCTAAATGACATCATTTAAAAGAGGTAGTGATTATTATATGGTGATTAGTTTACAGGGATCATTTATTTAAACAAATAGCAATAGTCTAATTGGTGAGAAAGAGATACTAATCAAAAACAGCTGAGGCTGAGCCCGCTCCGGCCTCCCAAAGTCCTGGGATTGCAGGCGTGAGGCACCACGCCTGGCCAAGAGTTACCTCTTAGGGTGACCCTGGCGTTTTCTCCAAAGCTTAATTTAAAAAATTCAAATCTTACCACTAGCACCACTTTAAAGTTCAAAGTACATTTGGACATTAAACTGCCCCCCCTAGATTTGACTCCCCTAAGGCCATTATTGCAGTAAATGCCACAGTAAATGTGGCAAATGCACACACATACTCACACGTGATATCTTTGAGGAAATTCAACATACGGGACAGGACCATACAGCAAGCTACTGACACTGCACACATAATTGCAAAATCCTAAAAAGGTGCTAGACTCCCAGCCTCCCCACAAGGAAGACATGCCAGAAATTCAATTTCTCACCGTGTGAATGAAAGCAGATAACAGAGGGAGAGCGGGAGCACGGGGGGAATAGCTATATCTAGTTGGTATGATAGGGTTTACAGTTCCCATCAATGAAGGTGCCAAAAGAGAGTGGTCTGAGGACAAAATAAAATTAGTTTAAAAAGTTATACTCTAATCCTTGATAAACAGGTGTAAATTAAAAAAAGAGCACCACTGTGATGCACGGATAGGTTTTCTTTTATTTATTTATTGAGACGGGGTTTCACCATGCTGCCCAGGCTGGTCTTGAACCCTTGAGCTCAAGTGATCCACCCACCTCTGCCTCCCAAATTGTTGGGATTACAGGCGTCAGCCACTGCATCCAGCTGGGTTTCTTTTTTTATTTTACTTTGCTTTATTTTTTTTTGAGACAGGGTCTCACTCTGTCACCCAGACTGGAGTGCAGTGGCATGATCTCGGCTCACTGCAACCTCTGCCTCCCGGGTTCAAGCGATTCTCCTGTTTCAGCCTCCCGAGTAGCTGGGATTACAGGCACCCACCACCATACCTGGCTAATTTTTGTATTTTTAGTAGAGACAGAGTTTCACCATGTTGGCCAGGCTGGTCTCAAACTCCTAGCCTTAAATGATCCACCTGCCTCGGCCTCCCAAAGTTCTGGGATTATAGGTGTGAGCCACTGTGCCTGACCGGGTTTCTTTTTTTAATCCCCATATGGTCCCACTCTTGCTGTGTGGAGACTGGCCTGGAAGTTTAAACCAACCCTCAGGGTTCAAACACTTCCCAGTCTGAGCAGCAGTGATGTGAGCCACCTCCTCGCCTTGCTTCTCTGGCTCGCCACTGCAAAGCTGCACGTTGAGGATGGGAGAGCTGCAGGGAGGAGGAATGTCGGTCCCTGAGTCATGTCTCAGCCAGTGTTCCCTGGTGCGGCCTTCCATCCCCATTCCCACTTCTGTGGGCGGGTAGGAGGAGGGTCTTAGAAACAGCAGTTCCAGTGGCTGTCTCTCCCTAGCCTCTGAGATCCCCCTATGACATGCATACCACAAATTCTGAACAAATTAAAAGCCTTAGGTGGCCAAACGCTTTTCTATTCCCAATAAGAAATAAACTCCGGGGATTCCTGGAATTTCCTTCTGGAGGTTTGTAATTTCCTCTAATATTTTTCTTCTGGCAAGAGCCTCTCCTTAGTGTCTTTTCTGTGGGGATTGAAGACAAGGTGTAGAGCTAAGCAGGTGTGTACACTTAGCTTCCCACGGGCATTCCCTGCCCTTACCTCTCTCCTAGACAGTGTGCCTTAGAGCCCCCTCAAGGCCTTCTCAGAGGGATCGCCCCCCTGTCATATCCTCACAGGCTACTGCCACCCCTCCTGCAGCTACAATGACAACTACTAGATTGTGTATTTATAGGTATTTCTCAGTATTCTACAGGAAGCATGTAGCTTTTTCAGTAAGAGAGAGAAAAAAAGGCTTGAGCTAAAACTTTTAACACATAAGTTGTCTTTACATTAAATCTCATTTCCCATAATTCTAGTAACTCCAAAGTTTTTGATAATTTGGAGGAAATTTACCAGCTGGTTTACCACTATTTTAACTTAAGAAAAAGATGTTCTCAAGAATTTGGCAATGCTGAGTGCACAAAAATATATGGATGAGACAATATTATTTTTTAAAAAATTATTTTAAAATATTTTAAGAGCAGTGAGGAGCTTTTAATCTCTCCTTATGTATATATCATTGATGCATTTCTTATAAGCTATTCTTACCCATTCTTTAAAGCAGTTTGACCTAGGAGTCCTGCTAGACCATAATAAGCCCAGTTTCAAGAAGTGTACCAGAAGGTTAAAACACACAAACAAACCTCAAATAAACAAATGCTCAGCTTTTCTTTGAACATCCCAGTCCTCTCACATATATTGTTCAGAGTTCTTGGACTCAATTGACAGAAATGGTGTCCTGCTGTCTTCGACAAAAGAGAATTGATTGGAAGGCCTGTTGGGACTTTTTGAGTCCAAAGGATCTGTTTGCAAAAGGGCAGGAAGCATGGACCTTTATGGTGGGAAGAGGCCAGAGGCTCCGCAGGGCCCTCAGGAGCTGGCCAGTCAGCACCATCTTCTCGGCTGTTCTTTGGGGTCTGGCATCTTGCTTCATAGCCAAGTCCAGTTCACACCCTCCTTGCCTCTCCTGTGCTGTGGGAGGATCCGAAATGGAGATTCTGTTCCCTTCAGCTTCCACAGCAAGAGCAAGGTGCTATTTCAAACAGGGAGCAGGCGCTGGCAGTCAAGAACACAAACAACCCAACAAATGCCCTCTCTGCTTATGAGATTTCCATAAAGAAATTTTAAATCATTTTGTGGAGGTTGGGCTCGGTGGCTCACACCTGTGATCCCAGAGCTTTGGGAGGCCAAGGAGGAAGATCACTAGAGTGCAGGAGTTTGAGACCAGCCTGGGCGACATAGCAAGACCTTGTCTCTTAAAAAATAAAAAAAATTAGCCAGGTGTGGTGGCGCATGCCTATGGTTCCAGCTACTTGGGAGGCTGAGGCAGGCAGATTGCCTGAGCCCAGGAGGTTGAGGCTGCAGCAAGCCGAGATAGTGCCACTGCACTCCAGCCTGGGCAACAGTGAGACCCTATCTCTTTTAAAAAAAAAAAAAAAAATCAGCTTGTGGGGCAACCATTTATTTATTAAACTGCTTTATTGAGATATAATTCACACATCATAAAATTCACTCATCTAATTATACAATGTATTGAGTTTTAGTATATTCACAGAATGGTGCAACCACCACCACATTCTAATTTTAGGACAAACCATTTGTTTTCAAAATTGAAGATAAAGAATTCCATGTTATGCAACCTTGGCTAGATTTAGAAACACATCTGTTCTATGGGGTGCTAAGTCTCTGGCCATGAATTCCTCCTGCCTAACTCTCTTTATCCTTGAAGGCCCAAGAGGAGCAGGAGCTCAGGGTCTGTACGGCAGGTGTGGGTTCTTAGGGACGGCTCTGACTTGGCGTGGCAAGGCGGCCAGCAGGTCACTTCATGCCCTCTGGCTCCAAACGATCACATTCTGAAAGAAAGGAGAGAGCAGAGACTTCCCAGAGCTTTTTGCCTCTTTCATCAGCAGCAGACGGAAGTCCTGGTCTCCTCTCTTGTACCCTCCGTCTTGGCTTCACTTTTCCTCTTTAAAGGAGCCCAAAGAGAAACATTCTTTAATTGCTACCCAGACCCGCCTCTAGAGGGCAGACAATTCCCCAGCTGAGCAGGGACGGAGCCTGCATCTCAGAGCCGCCCCGCTGTTCCATCCGCAGGAACTCTTTTCTAGGATTTTCTGCTTTTAGGTCCCTCCTAGGTTTGCCGCAGCGCATCCCTGTGCTGGCAACCTTCTGGCGCGGTGGGGAGTGGAGGTGTTGTGGTTGTGGCTGTTTTCTTTCTGGAAAGAAATCTCTCAACCCACCCCTCCCCCAACACCAACTCAGGTTTAGAATGTATCGAAATGACCGCAAGAGAGTTCTAACCCTTTTATTTCATACACGTTACCCTTCATAGTCCCTTTAAAAATTTCGATAAAATGCGCGTGCCATAAAATTTACCATTTGAACTATTTTTAAGCGTACAGTTCGGTGGCATTAAGTACGTTCACATTGTTCAACAATCGCTATCAGGTTTTTTTCATCTTTGCAAACTGAAACTATATGCCCACTAAACAGTAACTCTCCATTTCCCCTCTCCCCAGCCACTGGCAACCAGCATTCTACTTCTGTCTCCAGGAACCTCATATAAGTGGAATCAGACAGCATTTGCCCTTTTGTGACTGGCTTATCTCACCCATTGTAATGTCTTCAAGATTCAACATATTGTAGCATGTATCAGAATTTCCTCCCCTCCCGCTCCCCCTTCCTGCTTCCTCCTTCCTCCTCCTTCTCTTTCTCCTCTTCCTCCTTTTCCTCTTCTCCTTCTTCTCCTTCTCCTTTTCCTTCTTTTTTTGAGACAGGGTCTTGCTTTGTTGCCCAGGCTGGAGTGCAGTGGTGTGACCATAGCTCATTGCAGCCTTGAAGGCTTGGGCTCAAAGGATCCTCTTGCCTCCGGAATAACCAGGGGTACAGGCAAGCACCACCATGCGCAGCTAATTTTTGAATTTTTATTTTTGTAAAGAGAGGGCTTCACTATGTTGTCCATGCTGGTCTTGAACTCTTGGCTTCAAGGGACCCTCCTGCCTCCACCTCCCAAAGTGCTGGGATTATGGGTGTGAGCCACTATACCTGGCTCAGATTTTCTTTTTAAAGTGGAATAATATTCCACTGTACGGCTATGCCACATTTTCTTTATCCGTTCATCTGTCAATGGGTGTTTGGGTTGCTTCCACCTTTTGGTTGTGAATAGTGTTGCCACGAATGTGCGTGTGACATATCCCTTTGAGTCCATGGTCTCAACTCTTTTGGGTTTTCATGGTCATTTTTGCCCAACGGGAGAATAAGATAAATCTACCCTAAGGCAGGGCTTCCCCACTTTTTCGGGTCCTGGCTTGCAAAGGAAATATCTGTTTGTCTCCCTGGGATTTGGAGCCTCAACAGGGTAGTGGAGGTAACTAGCCCAGCATCCTGCTGCCCCAGCTGCCCCCTCCCAGACATGCTTGGACACCCTGGGTAGGGGAGCTCTCTGCTCTGGATAACGAGATTCTCCAGGTTTAGAGCCCACGTATGAAGTGGTACGTGTGGTGCATGGAGTGTAGACGCTCCAGGTGTGGGTGATGGGATGAGGTGTACTGAAAAGGCTCTCATTTCCCCTTGGCTCATACGCCTTCCTAGAGTACTTGGCCATCTGTAGCCCTAGAATGAGACCCACTGGCTCTCATAGCGCCTGGCATAGCAGCTGCTTGGAACAGCTGCATAATGTTACTGAAGTGGATCAATCAAATTATCCGAAAAGCCAGCAGTAAGTTAGGCTGCCCAAGGCAGGCAGGCGGCTGTGGGGGCTGAGCTGGAAGACTGGGTAGATTTATGGACTGGGGCTGCCGCTCTGGGTGGCACTTAGAGACCAGTGTAAACGGAGCTGCGGATCCCGTTCAGAAGAAAAAGTGAGAAGGAAGCCACAGGCAGGGCTGAGCCGAGGGCAGGTACCTTGAGGGAGAGGGAGAGGAACGGGGAGAAGGAGGGGAGGGAGAGGCTGCCCCAGGACTTAGAGCTTCTGTGAGGCTTTGGGGATGCTTCTGCATTTCACTTTTGCAGAAGTCAATTCTATCAATATTACAGTCTCCTTCCCTTGAGACAGATGGGCTGGCTTACCCACCTTGAAGGTTCTTGGGGGCAAGTGCAGTTGAGGAAAAGCCAGAATGTGGTGAGGACTGCTTCAGGACTGGTGCAGTGGGAAAGTAACAGAATGGCCACGGAGACAGCACTGAACGCTTCTTTTTCAAATATTTTATTAATCTGTTTGGCCAAACAGGTAATGGAAACTGAGAATAATAATTTGCTAAAAAGTTCAGGTCATGAATGCCCCTTTCCCCCAGGAAACAAAAGACTCCATGGTTACAGAATGCACCATTGGGTTATGACAACGTTTCAAAATGATGTTTCCATTTCATATGTAGCAATGTAAACTTCAAAAATAGTAAACTCTAACCCCTGACCCTCTTTACAGATCTATCACAGATAGAATTTTCTGGCAGACCTAAATAGTGTAAGTAAACAGCCTGGTGCTTAAAAGTTTCATAAAAAGGTTTACAGATTTCAGTAAATAATTTTTCAGTCTTGGTCAGGAAGTAAAAGCAGCCAGCAATTCCCCTCCTGCACAATGTACCTTATATGGGTATTGTACACCGCGGGCCACGCTCTGTATACACTGGCCATCAGCTCTGTCATTTTTTTTGTACACAGACATACACATATATAGAGAGTTTTATTTGTTTCTAAAGATTTTTACATCTAAATTATAAGACGGCGCCAGTGACGTATCACGTCACCTCGCTTCACATAGGCAAAGACGAAAATTCTGTAGAAGGCACTGTGATTTCTCTTGCATGATCTTACACAGACACGTGAGAGCAGGCCAGCCGGGGCTTGGACTTATCTTGTCCTTCCTGGTACCTGGCACAGACCTGTCCTCTGACAGTTTTTGATGTTCATCATCCATTTCTGCCTTGCCTCTTCACATCCCAGACATCCTTCCCTCCCTCCTTCCATCCTTCCATCCATCCGTCCAAATAAATTGACAGTTATCTTTTGGTTCATTGAAATTCCTTAAAATTAAGAGTACAGCTCTGGTATAAAACAAAATATGACCTACCATAGCTGAAAAATAATCACAGTGTACAATGTCATGTTCATTTGCTAAGATTCAAAACACTTGCCCTGGCTTGTCAAGAACGTCAGCCATCCAAAACGATCTACGCAGGGATCTTTTAAACCCACTTTACATTCGTTGGAAAAGCACTGAGAGGTTCTTCTTTTCTCTTTTGTATTGAATTGGTGCCCTTAAGTGGAAGGTCTGATGTGGAAAAGTGCAAGCAAATTGGACATGCCAATAAATACCATAGAACTTACCGCAGATGACCAAAACTGTACAGATATGTACACCTTACCCAACTGAGGTTCCTCCCGGCAGGAATAGACCTCCCAGTCATTACCACCGAGTTCTAGATGAGTGGTGTTAGCGGGCGAAGGAAGGGCGGGCTCTTCTGTTCTTGCTCTGAGGTCCTGAGCTCAGGTCAGCAGCGCCCTCTGCAGGCTCCTCCTTCTTCCTCACTTTGAGTCGGGTGAGCAGCTTGATCAACCAGGCATCCCACTCCTCTGGCAGGAGCAGGAGGAGAAAACCCAGGCCGATGATGATGATGGCGATGACCCGGACCCCATTGAAGACGATCTGACTGGTGTAGTGATCAATCACTGTGGGAGACAGGGCATGGAGGTTACTCAGCTGCAGGGTTGGGGGCATGTCGGTGGAGAGCAGGCAGGGCCTGTGGGCATCCTCCTCTGTCTGGCAGTGTTGTGGTCTTCCCTGGACCACAGGATTCTCCTCAGTATGATTTTGTTCCAGGTGGGCTGGGGTTACCTCTAGTAAATCACCCTTAACTTTATCAAACCTCTCTGGTATGAAGCCTTGCACTTGTATGTCACCTCCCAAAACTGACTTGGTAGTTCAAACATTGATTTATGTGATTAAAAAAAGTGAATGAAGGGCAATTGAGGAGATGATGATAGATAGATAGATAGATAGATAGATAGATAGATAATTACACACACACACACACACACACACATTTGACCCTTGAACAACATGGGTTTGAACTGTACGGATCCACTTATATGTGGGTTTTCTTCCACCTCTGCCACACCAAGACAGCAAGACCAACCCATCCTCTTCCTTTTCCTCCTCAGCCTACACAATGTGAAGATGACAGTGAAGATGAAGACCTTTATGATGGCCCACTTCCACTTAACGAGTAGCAAATATATTTTCTCTTTCTTATGATTTTCTTAATAACATTTTCTTTTCTTTAGCTTTATTGTAAGAGTACAATATATAATACAAATAACACACACAATATATGTGAATCAACTGTTTTTCATCAGTAAGGCTTCTGGTCAACAGTACCCCATTAGTAGTTAAGTTTTGGGGAACTGAAAGTTGTATGTGGATTTTCAACTATTCGGGGTTTGGTGCCCCCAATCTCTACACTGTTCAAGGGTCAACTGTATTTTTTTTTTTTTGAGACAGGGTCTCACCCTGTCATGCAAGCTGGAGTGCAAGTGGTGCAATCAGGGCTCACTGCAACCTCCACCTCCCAGGCTCGAGCGATCCTCCCATCCAGCCCTCCTGAGTAGCTGGGACTATAGGTTCTACCACGCCCGGCTAATTTTTGTTATTATTATTACTTTTTTTTTTTTTTTTTTTGTAGAGATGGGGTTTTGTCATGTTGCTCAGGCTGGTCTAGAACTCCTGGGCTCAAGCAATCCTCCCACCTTGGCCTCCCAAAATGCTGGGATTACAGGCTTGAGCTCCTGTGCCTGGCCTGTATTTTAATTTTTAATATTAGTAAGACATTCTGTTAATTCAGCAGATAAGGAGAGCCAACCAGCCAGTCCCTTGAGCAGATGTGGAGGAGAACCCAAAAGCCGGGCAATGGCTCTGCCTTGACAAGTGAGATACGCGGCCGGTTCCCCGGCTTCTCTCTTCCAATCAAGAGTGGCCTGGTATTCCTTTTCTGGACTCATCATTAAACCTTTTATATTGCAGGTAAGTAATGAAAAATGATTTTAATTAATCTCTCAAACATCTGGCCATATTATACGCTCAAAGTAAGTTTCTATATAAGACAACTGGAACATGCCTTCTGGAGACAGGAACACGGTGTGACTACAAACTAAAGATGCAAAGAATGTAGGGGGAGGATGGTGACAAGTGATTTTTCAGAAGCCTGCAGCATCTGGGCCGTTTTTCTTTTTTACCAGCTGTCCAGGAGCTCAGGTGCTTTCTGCATTTTGAAATGCTGTCTCATCAGTTATTTCATCTGGTTGTCACATCAACCAAAGTAGCAAGGGTAGGTATGACTTTTCATTTGCAGGGGAGGCAAGCTAAGGCTCAGAGAGCAGATGAGTTGGGACCACAGATCTCCAGGTGGGTCGTGGTGGTGCTGAGCCTGAGCCCTGTCTCCTGACGCCTCCCCCAGGCCTGGTACATTGCCGCTGCGTGAGGCAGTCCTTCCAGGGGAGTCTGGGCCATGGTGGGGCAGGGAGGTCCAGCGCCTTTGGAATGGGAGCGGTGGGAAACCAAGTCGTGGGGAAAGGCTTGGGAAATTGGGGTGCCTGCAGGCATATTCACCACCACATTGAACGGGATAAGGGTTTGCCATTCCTTTGGGGTGGGGGAGGGGCAATCTTTTAATGGTCTGGAAGCGGCAGGATTTGGGAGATGGCTTTGGAGGAAGCTGTGCCAGGGACAAAGGAGTGAGTGTTCCGGGGAGGACAGATTCACAGCCCTTTTCTGGCTGAGAGAAGGATGCCTAGGGAGGTCAGGTGTGAGGCCAGGAGGTTCTGGGAAGAAAATCCAAAATTCCTATCCGTGTGAGCCAGGAAAAGGAAGGCGGTGAGGGGCAGGTGAAGACAAGCTTCTGAAAGAGCTGTCAACTGTGTGCCTTGGCAACGAGTCCCCAGGGGAAAACAAAGGGCAGTCCCGAGTTCCTAGGCAAAGAGTGTTCTCTCCCTGTCTTCCTGGAGGTCGGGGAAAATCACGTTCACGCTTCTTCAGCTTGTCAGCATGTTTCTACCTCATGCCTTGAGCAAATTTTCTCCCCCAGAAAGTTACCTGCAGAAGTTACATTTTTTTCTGCTACATAATTTCCTGCATTTGTTAATAATACTGATGAGATTCATTTCTGCTCCCCATACCAGTTAGAATCAAGATGCCTTCAGACTTTCTGTGACTTGAAGTGGTATGTGAAAATCAGCCCATTATGGAGAAAATATTGCATATATAACTAATATCAACATTTCACCTAAATGCTTTTTTTTTTGGCAGACAGGTAAACATGCATTCTATAGCAGGCACAGCAAGGATATATGTGAGTATGTATGTGAGAGTATGTGTGTGTATGTGTGAGTGTGTGTGCGTATGCGTGTGTATATGTGTGTATATGTGTGAGTGTGCACGTATGCATGAGTGTGTGCATGTGTGTGTGAGTAGGTGACTGAGTGTGTGTGCTTATGTGCAGATATAGAAAGCCACATAGGTTTACCTGCATTCACAGGTACGCTGAGGACGATTCCAAGAGACATCAGAGTGGGATATGTAACGGCGATTCCAAAATTTAATACAATATTGAATGCTGAAATAAAGAAGGTAAACAACGAGTGTTATTCGCGACTGCTCTGTACTTTACCTCCCTGCTGGCCTATCTGACCCAGGTTTCGCTGATGAGGCTGGAGTCTTAGGAGTTACAGTGACCCTCTACTCTGATTCAGTGAACTCAGAGTTCCTCTGGGGGCTCCGGGACTTGGGACCAGGAGCAGACACTCTGAGTACTCAGCCCCTCTGTTCCCTGAGTTTTGAAGAAGGGAAATAAGTTTGGAAATGGTAACCACTGAGAAGGTGACTGGGACCACCTTACCAGTTTTGCTTTTCTCTGCTGCTGGCAATGCTTCTGGGATAACTGCATGAACAGGAGCTCTGGGAATTTTTTTTTTTTTTTTTTTTTGAGGCACAGTCTTGCATTATCACCCAGGCTGGAGTGCAATGCACAGTGGTGCAATCATAGCTCGCTGCAGCCTCAATCCCTCTGCTCAAGTGATCCTCCCACTTCAGCCTCCTGAGTAGCTGGGACTGCAAGTGCACACCACTGCACCTGGCTAATTTTTAAATGTTTGTGGAGATGAGATCTCATCATGTTTCCCAGGCTGGTCTCGAACTCCTTGGCTCAAGCGATCCTCCTGCCTTGGCCTCCCAAAGTGCTGGGATTACAGGCATGAGCCGCTGTACCTGGCTGGGATATGTGTTTTTAGATGGAAACTGGGTAAGTCATGTCCTTGGTTGCATTCCTGCCTAGCTCTAGACTTATATCAAGTAATGGAGACAATGATGATGATTACATTAATAATAATGATAATCTATAGTATTTATTGAATATTGACACTTATCAGGCAATGTTCTAAGAGCTCTGCAGGTATTAGTTTATCAGCTCCTTGCTGTACTGTGCTTAGTAGGTAATATGCAACACACTGGGGTATTAGTTCATTATTCAGAGCAGCAGTGACCACTGTGACTACTACATTGATTCTGGCTCTGGAATTCGAATCCAATGTCATCATTTCAAAGACTACTTTGTGAAAAAGAAAGATCTTAAAAACCAGTGAGAACTAAAGAATAGCAATGAGCACTGTTTTCTGCCTTCAGGGAACATGTTTCCTGAGGGTCCTCTGTGGGTGATTGCTTTCTGGGAATTCTGGACAGGTGGTTACCACTTACTCAATAAAAGAACTGAAAATCCACAAAGGTTTCCCCATGGAATGTCATCAAAAGAGCTCCAGTATTCCACTTTGGTAAAGTAGAGGATAATAGGAATGCAGGTGATGAAGAGGATGTTAAACACACCCAAGATGGACAAAAATAAGGCGGCTTCTCCAAACTTAGCACTGCCCAGGAGGAGCTTGAACAAAACCTGTAGGAGAAAGCAGAGGAGGACGGGGTGAAGGCTCACCTCAGACCCCAACATGATGTAAGCGAAGTAGAGTTCACTCCACAACGCTCGGTTTGCACTGCAGGATGGAAACTAGATTCCAGGTGAATTCCACGGGGTTTGGCCTGTGTTCATTTGCTCACATATTCAAATCTCAGCGACATGGCAGTGGAGAGTTGCTCTTTAGCTATACAGAAAGCTGCTTTGGGAGTCATGGGTTTTCATACTAGGTTTGATTAGTCTGTGTTGTGTTCCTGACACTACATCACTCAAAAACATCTGCCATGATTACACATCCTCTCAGAGACCCCTAGAAGGGATCCTCGACCCTGTATAAGCAGGTTGAACACCACTGCTCCCAAGAAAGAGTGCTCTGGCTGCAAAGATATTTTCTGTAAATCAAGGGTGGAAGGATTTTGCTCATCTCTGCTCCATCCCACCATGTCCATTCCAGAAATGGCATGGGTTTTAGTGGAATGCACCAAACTTTTATTTTCTTGCACCTGTTCTTTTATTGCACATCATTTCAGGGGCTTGGAAGGCCAGGAGGAGTGGGTGAATGTGATTGGAGTGGCCAGAAGCTGAACTGAGAGATGCAGATGGCCCCAGGGCAGCTCTTGTGCTGAGTGAGCTGTGGTCTAATTTGAGTCTCTGCATTGTTGTCTCTCTTACTTTGCCTGCTTTCTCCTTGTTCAGCCATTTCCCAACTCACTCATGTATTTCCTGAAAAATGCAGGAAGCAGGAAGGCTTTCAGGAAGTAGTAAATGGCTTTCAGCCTCTCACCTAGAAGTCCCCATGGACAAGTAGTAGAGGAGTTGGAGACGGGAATCTGAATCAGAATATTGTGTTCATTGTGGATTGTGTTTCTCCCTGTTTTTTGCTTCTCATTATTAGTCCACAGCTGTTTGAGTCTAGCAGAGTGTACGTAGCCTTCAAAATATTTCCTGCATTTGGACAGTTGCTAGAGTCTCAGAGTGGTGCTAGGTTATCACGTCTCCTCGGTGAGAGGTGTTCAGAGAAAGAAAATGACATGTGTGTCTTCCTCTGTGGGAGGTGAGGGCAGGGAGGTGATGAAGGATAAGGCTGAGTTATTTCATTTTCCCAAAACCAGAACGCATGGTACTCACAGAGCTGGGAAAAAATGCCTTTTCTTATGACTCTCTACAGTGCTTAGTTATATCAGTCCTATTGTCTGGATCCACAAAGGGCTGATAAGTCTCAAAACTAAAATCTCACTTCTCGTTGAATCTTCTAGGTCAGTTCTCCAATTTGGAGTCCTGAAAATATTTGCATTCTCTGCTATGGATCTTAGGAGAAGGAGAGAGGAGGAGAAGGGAAGTGAGGGGGGAGAGCAGCCAGGGGGCTTGATAAAGTAGGAGGTGAACAGAGAAATGGACCTGGGTGTGGGAATAAAAATTTGTTTCCTCTAGACCTGAAGTTGGCAAGTGTTTTCCCATGGTTCCCAACATTTCATCAAAATACTTTATTATCCCCATATTACAGCCATTGTACTTTTATTTATTTAGCCTTCAAGGCATATGGATTCATAGCGAGCAGTGGTGGCTGCAAAAACTGTGTGGGCAAAGATTTACATGACAAAGCTGCACCAGATATTCAAGTCTTCCCACCCCATAGGGTGGCAAATGATCTGAGCAAACACTGAGCTTGTTCGCTGCCATCGATGATGTCGGGAATCTGACTGTGCGGATAGGCACGACCCATTTTATCCCAGGTGCTGCAACAATGTGGCTACAGATAGGAAGGCCCAGAGAGCCAAAGCCAAGAGCAGTGGCACACCTCCCCCTTGCCCTCGACTGACGTCTCTGTCTGCCTGTTGCACAGTTGACTCCAGCTATCTAGAGCTGCCTGTCCTGAAGCACAGGTATCATCAGAAGCTGTTGAAAAGTAAAGGACAAGCCATCTAAAGCTGGTTGTGCTGGCTGAGGAGAGCCCAGCCAGCTGAGAAAGTTCACTCCCCGGGCGTACCTTGTAGAGGGCAGACATGGATGCTGAGGCCACCACCAGTGCGATGCCGATGACGGAGTGGCTGTGGAAGCCATCAGCGTAGGTCATCATCACAATGCCAGCGATGGCGAGGATGGCGGCCACAATCTGGATGGACGGAAGAAAATGCTGGTCAGGGAAGTCGGGACGGAGTCAGAGAGACTATGCAAGTGCTAAAGAGCTGGAAATGTGTGTGGGGTTCAGACACGTGAGGGGAAAGTGGTGTCTCCTTTTTGTTCCTCCTTGGGGGAGCAACAGGCAAAGTCTGACTCCTGTCTAAATTTTTGTTGCTGCTTAGAGAGGGCACTCAGCAAAGCTTGGCTTCTTGACCAAAGAACTGAAACCGCTGGCAGCAAGGAATGGGTGGCATGGTGGTGGCCAGTCACTGCGATTCTTGGGGACCTGAGATGGAGGTGGTCATAGTTGCAGTGGCAGGTTATTTGGTCATGACAAGCCTAGTAGATAATCCCTGGGAAGCCCCTGGAGATGACCTGAGTTCTTTCCCAGCCTTCTGAAAGACCTCCTGTGACCTTGCTTTTATGTATTTCATATCTCAACAGGGAAGCCACCAGGAGGACAGCAGATCTTGTCCCCATTTTCCATCCCAGCAGTGGGGCCTGACAGAATGTCACCTGCCAATCAAGGCTACAAACAATGTCCTGACCTTGGAGGTGCAGTTCCTTTCCTTCGTGGCCATAGGCCCCTCCACCCTACCCACCAAGGCTCCCCTCAATCCTGTGATTGTCCCGATACTGACTTCTCAGATGGGACGGAGGCTTCATGGAGATGAACACATAACTCTTGTGCAAAGTGAAATTGCCAGAGCAAATAGGAGATAAACCACCTGGGACAATATTCCTCAAAGGAGAAAATGCACCAGCACAGAGAATCAATACAAGGACTGATCTGAGGTAGCCATGAAGCTGCAGAAATGTCACCAGGTAGGAGGTGGAGAGGGGGTTGCTGTCAGTAGAACAAATATGTGCAGGAGACGTTTCCACTCCTGGATTTACTGAGAATTTTATCCCTCTTACGAATCATTCAAAATCAACTTCAGCTGTCTAAAACAATATCAAATAGCTAAGGTTAACTGAGTGGCCATAGGATATATGTTTCTATGTATTTTCTCATTTTATCCTCACAGTAGATATTATCATTCACCTCATTTTGTAGACATGAAAACCTAGGCTCACAGAGGTTAAGTAACTTGCCCAAACCCACACAGCTGGTATGTGGAAGAGCAGAGTCAGATTTCAGGTCTGCCTGATTGCAGAGTTGGTGCTTACATATATAAACAGGAACGCGTGATTCACATAGGAAGTACTGCCAACCTACTGTTAGATTCAAATTGAGGTTGCCTTAGTAGTTGAAACATAAGATGTTTAGGTTAGTGAAACATAATGTGGCTTAATCTCATGCAGTATGTCTGAGTTACGTACTTCTCTTAGGGTATACCTTATACGCTATGTTTCTATATAATGCTGTATCCACCCCTAACGCAGAGGCATTGAGAGAGCAGGTGGTTATCGTGTAAGAGAGCACTGCCTGGCCCAATCTGTCTGCGTGTTCTTTCCGGTATGGGAATTCACTTGCAGTCAGCCACACCATTTTGCATCAGATGTATGCCTACATTTCATATTCAAATGCTACATGTACTGTGTAGAAGTGTTCATTAAGAGGAAGAAACAGAGATAGCAAGACCATAAGGGAATTTTTCCCCACAAGAAAATAAAAAAGGGAAAAGTGAGAAAGCAGGGGGGGAAAGAGTTGGTCTCTGCTCCAGAGGACACATGTAATGCAAGAGTGCTGCCAGGAACACGCCAACCCAGGCAGGCATCAGAGGACTCCCAATGAAAAGACAGGAGAAAGGAATGGAGAGAAGAAAATGGCCCAATTCCAGATGCTTGGTGCATCTCCCCTTTGGAGATACCCTCTTTGTTTGTTTGTTTTTGTTTTAAGACGGATTCTTGCTCTGTTGCCCAGGTTGGAGTGCAATGGCACTATCTCGGCTCACTGCAACCTCTGCCTCCAGGGTTCAAGTGATTTTCCTGCCTCAGCCTCCCGAGTAGTTGGGACTCCAGGCGCCTGCCACCACACCTGGCTAAATTTTATATTTTTAGTAGAAACGGAGTTTCACCATGTTGGCCAGGCTGGTCTCAAACTCCTGACCTCAGGTGATCCACACACCTCAGCTTTCCAAAGTGCTGGGATTATAGGCATGAGCCACTGTGCCCGGCTTGGAGCTACCTTTTATTGAGGCTTTCCAGGCTTACGGCTGAAGTTGGAGGAAATGAAGGAGAGTGAGGGGTGATATTTTTCTGAAGACTTGCAGGGCAGATTTCCAACCTCTTCCTCTCTTCTCTATTGATTAAATAATAAACAGCTAAAAGCTTCTGCCTGGGCTGCACTGTGTGTCTAAGCTGGGGGAAGGGACAAGGGGGTAGGAAATGACAGCATGGTTGGCCATTGACCTTTTGGTCTGTTGAGGAGATAAACATCAGAGGAGCCTGTGCCACCCCATCAGTTCATTCTGACAGGCAGGCAGGGGGACTCTGATCTCCTCCCCCACACCTCCCAGCCTTCTCCTGGGGGTCCCACCCACAAGGCACAGTGTTGACACCCCTGGCTGGAGGCCTTCCACTCTCTGGACAGCAGCAGCCCTGCTATGACCGGACCCACGTGCTGGGATGTGAACTAGGGCTCCTACCTCACTCTCCATACCCTGTGGAACGCAGCAGGGTTGGAACGTGCCCTGGGCCTTTGGGAGCAGAGCTCAAGATTCCTTCCTGATGCCTGGAATTCCTGTTAAGTTTCCAGTTCTATCTTTTGAAAAGTATGCGCATATGTTACATTTGACACCCTGACACATCTGAGTTTCTTGGTTTTCATGTGACAATATTTTCCTGCCCATTTCCTGCACTAAAACAAACTCGCTAGGAAGGCCAGTCAAGTCCGCTCTGTGGTTCCACGTTCTCCACGTACATCTTCTCCCTACCGGGGCCCCTGGACAGGTGCTGAGGGTGGGTGTGGAATCATGACAACGGAGCTTCCCTGACCTCCCCATGCCTCTCCTTCCTTACACGTTCCTGTCCCCCCAGCCCTCAATGCTCCCCATGGAACAATCCTAAAACAAAGACTGATGGGTCACAGTGGCCCAAGAGCGAGATGGGTAAGAGCCACCACCTCTGCTTTGTCTAGGCAACAGTTGGCTGGAGGTAAGGAAGGAACACAGGCCGGGGGTTACTGCTTAGCATCTTCATGTCCTCATCCAGCATGGTGACCCACTGTCATAACCTGCCCGGCTGCCAGAGCTCTAGATCTGAGTCCCACGCACCCAGGCCTGAGTCACAGACACACCACTCATCTCCATGACAGTTCTGCTCCCTGTTCCTTGTGGGACTGAACGGGAAGGCAACGGAAACCTTTGAGCTTTAAAGAGGAGAGAGGAGGGTTGGTGGTGCCCTAGGTGAGGTCTAATCACCGTTCAGACTAGGGCTTCTCCTGCTTAGTCTTGCTAAAAGGTGGCAAGGCCTGGTGCGGTGGTTCACACCTGTAATCCCAGTGCTTTGGGAGGCTGAGGCGGGCAGATTGCTTGGGCCCCCAAGTTCAAGCCCAGCCTGGGCAACATGGTGAGACTCTGTCTCTGCAAAATATGCAAAAAATTAGCTGGGTGTGGTGGCATGCCCCTGACTACTAGCTACTCAGGAGGTTGAGGTGAAAGGATCACTTGAAGTCAGAAGGTTGAGGCTGCAGTGAGCTATGATAGCACCACTGCAATCCAGCCTGGGTGACATAGTGAGATCCCGTCTCTGCAAAACAAAAACAAACAAAAAAACCTAAAAAACAACAAACAACAAAACGTGGCGGGGTGCCTGTTCTCTGCCAAACAGAACCCCATTTGGAAGCTTTTTAGATTTGCACAGCTTCAGGTAATTTTACAAAAGGGAAAAATGGACAGATTTTTAATCATCCTTCCCCCAACTCTTTCCCTCCCAGCTCCTGGCCTGCTCTCATTGACTCACGGAATACTGGAGTTTGGAGGGAACTGGGGGATCCTCTAGTCCACTCCTTCTATGTCCAAGAGTAGAAAGTGGCCTGGGCTGTGAGCTCCACCATCGCCTGTCCACTGTGTCTTCCCCCATGCTGGGCTCAGGTTGCAGAGGGCAGCCCCCCACACAGAAGGGAGTCACGACCAGATACCAGATAGTGTTTGGGAATGGATGGCCCCTTTGAAACACTGTAAACATTTTGATTATTGGAAACATCAGCTGGAATCTGACTGAGATGGGAACTGATCTTGGAAAAAGGTCCATGATCCTCAGGAATGTGCCACTGGGGTTTGAGGACCCCATGGATGACCTCTTAGCTCACCTTCTAGCTCCTTCCCCTGTCCCTCCTGGTTTAAAGACCCTCACTGTGATGGGTGGTCCTGAAAAGCCCTGAACAATCGGAGAATCTCACCTCCCGTTTCCCTTGACATGGAGGCTGGGGGTGGTCTCACTCAGCCTGGCCACAGCCAGCGGGCAGTGTGTGCCCAGGGTTCTACCTGCCCTCATCCTCCTCTTGCTTTTGCCACATTAAACTGCCTCTCTAAATGTTCATCCACCAACAAGAGAATTGGGCTGATCCATCAACTCCCTCCAATTGAGAAGGAATAATAAGAATAACGCCATTAAGAAAAGATACCATTTGTTGAGTTTTATGTGTGAGGCATGCATCATCTTATTCTCACAACTGTTTTCTAAGATGAGTAGTAATATTCTCTCCATTTAACAGAGGCTCAGAGACATTTACTCGTCTGCTCAAGGTCCAAACAACTTATAAGAGTGGAGCCAAGATCTGTGACCTCGTCACTTGACTCTAGCCTAGGACATCTCCATCCCTGAGCTAGAACCCTGACCTGGAGAACCAGGGAACATACAGAAAGCACACCTAAGCAGAGAGTCAGATGGCGACACAAGGAACCAGCTTGGCTTCTTCCACACAGACACTCCAACGGCTTCTCACCCTCTCATACCATACGTGGCCAGGAATCTCCCCAGCATGACAAGACACGTTTGCTTCCTTCTGGATCTGCGCACGACTTCGACCTATTGATGTTTTCCAGGAACCGTGGCCCTTGTGGTTTGAGTAATTGCCTTAATAACACAAGTCTCCTTAGCAGCCAATTCCACAAACATAAGGCTGTGCCTTCAACATGGATTTTTATGTCTGCTTGACTCTCAAGCTCATATGCTCAGCCCTCCAGGATGGAGAATATGTTAATTCTTTTCAGTGTTTGGAAATTACCTAATGGACAGTGCCAGGCAACCCAGGTCTGAGTGAAGTCTGAGAGGTCCCATGCACCAGTTAGATATTATCTTGGAACTAAATCTCCATCTGTTTATCAAGGAGAATCTCTCAGTCCCTTTGGTACATGGCAGTGTCTCATGATGGATTTTGCTAGCTCTCTGAACTCCTGAAGAAGAGAACAGGGAGCTCCAACACAACCTGTGGGAGGAAGCTCTTAGATGACTGGTCATGCACTTCTGAGAGGAATAATGATTATTAGAGAGACTCATAACTGCGCAGTGCTTTGCAAGTTACAAAATGCCATCAATGCCATCACTGACACTGGCTCCTGGGATCTTCATTCAGCGTCAGTCCAGTACCAAAGGCCTTCAACACAAAACTTTGCTCAGTACACAGTGATCAGCAACAGACCAAACCAATCAAGGGGCCAGCATGGCCAGAATGTGCCATATTCTCCGAGGATGATTGTTGGGTAGGGGGTTGGAGGGGTCTTATCCATGTATAGCAATAAAGATCTGGAAGCATCATATTGCTTTCTATGAATTTAGGAGTAGTTTTCAAGTTTTTCACACCTCCTTCTCTTAACCTCAAAAAAAAAAAAGGGTTTCTTCTGCTAGATGCAGAATTAACCTTGAAGCTTCTCTTCCCAGGAACAGGGTCTCATTTGGAATTTTCTAGGGACATCTGAGTCATGCCAAAAATTTCCATAAATTTTCCTGGCTCTTTACAACAAAATAAAGTCAGGAAGGACATGGGTGGGTTGCAGGGGGGCCCAGGACATTCAGGTCTTCAGCATCGAGTCAGGCAGCCTGCTGGGTGGCTCACTGTGAGAAGTATCTGCATTTCTTGCAGACATGCATCAGATCATTTATTTGCTGAAAGCTTTTCTGGTGACACAGAGAGTGAGTTTTTATTCCAAAATTAACATTAAGCCTCAAAACAAAATTTCCCCCTACTGCAAGTTAAAAATAAAACTCAGAAGTTGACTCACCTCCCCACTGCTGTTTGGGTAACTTAGGTGGGTGTGAATGCACCATTAGGGTGATGTCATTTTTCCCAGGACAATGAGGGAAGGACAGAAGTAGAGGGCCCTGTACTGGTGGCCAGCAGGGTTTACTTTCATGGGACTGCCCCTCAAACCGGCTGTTAGCTTTGTGGCTTAAGGGGAAAGCTGTACACTAACTACAAGAGAACTAGCGGCCTGGCCAAATGCTCTTGGCGCTGGTTTGTAGCAAGGTGATGACGGGGCAGTGGCAGCTACTGGCCACAAGAGGGAGCCAGTCAGAAGTCTCTAGGGTTCCGCCCATTGCGAAACTTCACCTGTTTCTTTTATTCTGGGGAATCTCTCTATTTCAGCTGATATTTGATAGTGCACGTGTCCTATTTCATACAGCTGTTATGAAATCCGACGAGCTAACTTTGACTAGCTTCTAATGTAATTGACTGAGTCTCGGTTGTAAAATGAGAGGTAATTCAAGGGATATAATTTCACTCCCCCTTCGTCATTGGTTAGAAGGAAGTGAAGCTGGCCTTTCGCAGTTGGGACTTAGCATGAGTGTGTCTGGCCCACTCTGGCTGTGTACACAAGGCCCAGGCAAAGGGCCAAGACTGCATGCACGCATGGATGCCGAAGGATCATTTGGGTTTCACGCACATCCTCACCCGAGAGTGGCAGTGTTAGCAGAAAGCTCCAGGCTGCAGGGCACGGTCATGCCACGCCCTACAGCCGGGAAAGCCGCCCATGAGAGACGGGGTGAGCACGCAGAGAGCGGAGCACATCGCCATTCCCAGGCTGGGTCCCCGACTGGCACACACTTTAGGGAATGCTTGTTGAAATGCTTGAAATGAAAGGTGCTTTAATGAATGCTTGTCTAGTATGGTTTGCAAGCAAGAAGGTTGGCAAGGCACACCAAGAACCGGGCCCTCTGCTGGGCTCATTTTCTGCTGCAAATCAGAAGGAAAGTGGTCAGCAGCTTATGCTCATGGTCCAGCACATGGAGCTAAGCAAGCCGATGGGCAGGTTTTGGTTGACATGACTGAGTGAGGGAGGAAGACAGATAATAAGGAACTTACCCTCACTCCCATGAATCTGTCCCTGAGAACGATCCATGAGAGCAAGAACACAAAAGCTTTGTTGCAGCAGAACAACACGGAGACATCCGTAGTGTTTATTTTCTTTATTGCATGTAAGTACAGGTAGTTTGTGAGTGTCCAAAGAACACCAAAGGGTGCTGCCTTGGTAAAAAACACCTTCAAAGTCAAGCCATTGTCTCCAAAAAATCGACAGCATTCCCTAAAACAAGGAAAGAGAGGCATTGTTATTATTTTCCTGGGTTCAGACAGACCATTTATTTCCTATACCAAGTTTTTTTTTTTAAGCAAATATAGGAAGGGGCAGGGTTTTAAAATTATTATTTTTAATAAACATCTTTCTATTAAATCCCTTCAACCTATTGCTTTAGTCCCCTGAAACAAATGTTGCACAGTGATCTAATGTCACAGATTCTTCCTTCTGTTCATGTTAAGCTTGGAATTTATGGTTCTATACAGAAGGTAATGTTGGTGTTATCTGACCTGAAAGCCTAATTCTATGGTGATTGACTGAGGGATTCTGTCACTTGCTGAGTAAGAGAAGGGGGTCACTGAACCTTTTTTGGGGTGGGGGTTGTGGGAGAAGGATGGTAATGGAGGAGGATGGATACTCTAAGACAGGGTGTCTAATCTTTTGGCTTTTCTGGGTCACATTAGAAGAAGAATTGTCTTAGGCCACATATAAACTACACTAACACTAACGATAGCTGATGAGCTACAAAAAGAAATCGCACAAAAAATCTCATAATGTTTTAAGAAAGTTTACAAATTTGTGTTGGGCCTCATTCAAAGCCAGCCTGGACCACATGTGGCCTGTGGGACAGGGGTTGGACAAGCTTGCTGTAAGAGAACACATTGAAACATAGTTTTAAAAAATGTTGCCCTCAATTGGAATTATTTTTGTGATCAGGCAGGGGCAGTCACTTCTTGGGTATATCTAATACATTTTGGCTATGATACGAATAGTGTTAACTCGCGACCTATTTTCTCCCTGAGGCCATTTTTAGGGTACTTATTCCACCATGTGGAAGTCCCACTTCTCTAAGAGACTATCTAGCACAGGATAAGCAGATCCAAAAGTTCAGAGTCTAACGCGGGGATGAGATGAGGAAACATCTGTAGAAGAAAGTCTTTTGATGCCATTCTAGAGTCTAGGGGGAAGGATCACAGATAGTTCAAAAAATCTTTAAGAAAATTAAAGCCAGTCTTCTACACGCAGAAGAAGGGAGTAGAGGAGGCTGTGGGGAGCTCGGGTGTGGAAAGAGGCCACAGAGAAGGCTTGGTGGACAGCTGCCTGTTTCCTTGACTGTTGGGGAGTGAAGATCATTGCTGGGTTGGGCCCGATGAGCCAGGCAAGGAGATGGACGAGTGAGGAGGCACTGCTTCATGGAAGTCCCTGTCCAGGCTCAGGGACATGGTGCAGCACTGCCACAGCTGGGGATAGCCTGCCATCCAGGAAGGGAGTCAGCCTGCTAGTGATCTAGAAATAGACTCAGTCCCAAATGAACTGCCACGAGAGCAAAAGAAAAGACATCTCTAGAATAAACCAAATGCACTAGGTTGGGGGAATAGCTCTGGTCTTGCCACTTAATATTAAAATGCAGAGAAAAAGGAGGAAAATTAAAAACAAGAGTCAAAGGGGATTGGGTAAGATTTTAAATTTAATGTTACTATCTATTCTTCCTATCAATCTAGAAGGAAATCTGTCTTTGTTCATGACTGAACTATGGGATGTCCATATCAGGAACAAGAAAACTCCTTAGAGAAAAGCATGACAGCCTGGGATATTGAGAGAGGAGAAACACACTTACCATTTTGTAGAATCTGGTGCAGTTTGGCCACCTTTCTCTGTACACAGAGTCCTACGTCGCTTCTGAACAAACCGGGGCCAGGTAAAACATTCACATCACTAAATTTATCATGAAACCGATTCAACTGAATTGATTCCATTTTGGCTTTATATAGCTGCAACCCTCATCTAACTGAGAGGCTGATATTTCTGTTTGCCATGTAATTTTCATACAGTATTCCAGCTACATTTTCTGTGGGGTTTTCCCAAGCCCCTGTTTGCAGAACAGTCTGTTCCCCCAGGGGCAGTGACCGTGAATGAGGGCTTCCTTTATGTTTGTGATTATGGTGGCTACAAAGTGATGCTGGTCCACTGAGTATGACCAAAACAAAATAAAAATATTCTTTCCGGCCATTAATGCCAATCTATCTCCACTATACTTAGAGGTTTCCCTTTCTAAGAGAAGAACATCATGCAAGCAGAATTTCCAAGTTCCACCTGGCTCACTGTCATGAAAAACAATTCATGTTCTGGAAGCGGCCACCCAAGGCTAACTGGATAACCTACTTCCTCTTTGAAAATCCATATTTGACTCCTCCAAAGCCTGATCGTTATAGGTGGGATGGAGAAGAGAGGTAGGGCACAGATATGGCTTGGTATTGATGGCCCAAGTTGCTGGAAATGGGGAGAGAGTGGGGATCCCATCCTGGAGATGAAAAAGGTGAGACTCCGAGGCCTGGCAGAGTCCTGCTGGCCCTTTAAGGCCTCATGGCCAGGAGATCACAGCTTAGGTTGGTGGGTCTTGGTTCTAATGAGACCAAGACAATTGGCCCCCTGGACTGGTGAGCCTTGTGATACTTTGAGACCAA
Organism: Symphalangus syndactylus; assembly: GCF_028878055.3. Taxonomy (NCBI): domain Eukaryota; kingdom Metazoa; phylum Chordata; class Mammalia; order Primates; family Hylobatidae; genus Symphalangus; species Symphalangus syndactylus. The sequence goes on along the minus strand of NC_072434.2, from coordinate 78,769,420 downwards.
AGACTATGCACTAATCTTCAGTGCTAAGAGATTAGTGCACAGTCTTTTGTCTTAAAACAGCATAATATTGGCCCGCAGTGGTGGCTCACACCTGTAATCCTAGCACTTCGAGAGGCCGAGGCGGGTCAGCTGAGGTCAGGAGTTTGAGACAAGCCTGGCCAACATGGTGAAACTCTGTCTCTACTAAAAATTCAAAAATTAGCCAGGCATGGTGGTGAGCACCTGTAATCCCAGCTACTCGGGAGCCTGAGGCAGGAGAATCACTTGAACCCGGGAGGCGGAGGTTGCAGTGAGCTGAGATTGCACCATTGCGCTCCAGCCTAAGTAACAAGAGTGAAACTCCATCTCAAAAAACAAACAAATAAACAAAAAAACCCAGCACAATATCTCAGGATCTGGCTGGCCCATGTATGTCCTTGACTGCAAGGGAACCCAAGACAGATGATGAACATGAATCCATTTCTGCCAGAGACCTCCCTCTTCTTGGTACACAAATGGAGCACAGTCAACACTCTCTTGAGTGACGCCCACATAACTGACGGGACAGTCTAACGCCCTTCATTCTTTCTGCTCACTGATGCTGCTGGCAGGCTAAAGACTAGAGGGTGGCAGGTTACTTCCAGAACACTCAAGTCTTTCTGTTCCTACGGATTGAGTCACATACAAAGATTAGATGTATTTACTTCTGATCCTGCTTGTGCCAGTTAGCTGTTCTGGGTATTTCAATGACACGGTTTAATTAAATATTTCATAAACCAATGAAATATGAGTGGGAAACGAAAGCTTTTTTTCCATGAAATCTAAATTGAGAGCTTCAAGAAAGACTTAATAAAAATAAGCAATACTAGGCTGGGGGCAGTGGCTCACGCCTGTAATCCCAGCACTTTGGGAAGCCGAGGTGGGTGGATCACAGGGTCAGGAGATCGAGACCAGGCTGACCAACATGGTGAAACCCCATTTCTACTAAAAACACAAAGAAATTAGCCAGGCATGGTGGTGCGTGCCTGTAGTCCCAGCTACTTGGGAGACTGAGGCAGGGGAATCGCTTGAACCTGGGAGGCGGAGGTTGCAGTGAGCCAAGGTGGCGCCACTGCATTCTAGCCTGGTGACAGAGCAAGACTCTGTCTCAAAAGAAAAAAAAAAGCAATACTGCTACTGAATATTTAATTATTCAATAGAATTATTCAAAGAAACATGGTAAAAGAAAAAATTGTAAAAATCTATAAGTTCTGCACGCATATTATTTGACAAATACTTATATACTTATGTTCTTAGTACTCTTTAAAGAATCCTAACTGGGATAGCCTGTCTTGACTTTATATTCTAACTTTTCTATGAATTTCTAAAATTTGGTTATATTACATATTTAGGGATGAGGATGACTTATCATTTAATTCATATCAACAAACACTGGTTTGGCACTTGCCATTCCCACAGTTCTAGACAAGGCCTTGTGGCTGATACAGAAAAGTAAACTTTTTAAGCTAAGGAAGCTTTTCTTTTAAACTAAGATAAATTATTTCTTTTGTAATTTCCTCCACTTCAGTTTTTCTATTTAGTTTTTTTCTATTTCAGTTTTTCTGGTGCTTCTTTTAGTTTGATATTGGCTCTTTTGGTTTGATCTTCTAATTTTCTTTTTTCCTTCTCACTTTATCTTATTTTATGGGAGATTATCTTGACTTTATATTCCAACTCTTCTATTACTTTTAAAATATTGGTATCCTACACTTAATTTTCAAGAGCAGCCCCTGCTCATGAGAAGGTGTAATTGGGGAGATAACATTTATCCTTCAATAGGAGGCAATGCAAGCCTAACATATTCACATAGGAGACAGATGGTGTGGAATATAATGATGCTATAGTGGATAGTTGGGCTGATTGGATAAGTCCTCATAAAAATGTGGATTTTGAGCTGAATTGAAGGACTAAAGGACAGGAAGGATTTATATAGGTATGCGTGTGGGGTGGCAGAGAGATAATATCCTTGCAGAGATAAGAGAAGATATTGTATCTATGAAACAGGAACAAATGGTTATTAAAAAGGATATAATCTTGGAAATTAAATATATAACTATATTTTTAAAATTAATAGACATTTTGGGAGGCCAAGGCGGGCAGATCACTTGAGGTCAGGAGTTCGAGACCAGCCTGGCCAACATGGTGAAACCCTGCCTCTACTAAAAAAAACATAAAAATTAGCCTGGTGTGGTGGTGCGCACCTGTAGTCCCAGCTGCTTGGGAGGCTGAAGCATGAGAATCCCTTGAGCCTTGGAGGTGGAGGTTGCAGTGAGCTGAGATCACGCCACTGGACTCCAGCCCGGGAAATAGAGCAAGACTCTATCTCAAAAAAAAATAATTAATAGAAAAGTTGGAATATAAAGTCAAAATAATCTCCCATAAAATGAGAGAGAGAGGAAGAAGGAAGGAAAGAAGGAAAGGAGGAAGGAAGGAAGGAAAGGGGGAAGGAAAGGAGGAAGGAAGGAAGGATAAAATTAGAAGATTAAACCAGAAAGTCCAATATCAAACTAAAAGAAACCCCAGAAGGAGCAAACAGGAAAAATGAAGTGGAGGAAATTACAAAATAAATTCATTCAAGACCGTTTCTCAGAACTGAAAGACGTGAATCTTCATAATGTAAGGGGCCACCAAGTACCAACAAAATGAATAAAGAAAGAACCACAACAAGGCACCTATTTGTAAAATAAGAGTATAAAGAGAAAACCTACAATCTCCCAAGAGAAATAAAACAAACAAGGTCAAGAAATAGGAAATTGTAACTGCATCAGACACCACCACAACCAAAATGGAAGCTAGACAATCATGGCACAATGCATTAACATTTTTGAAGGAAATTTTTTTTTTCCAGCCAGAATTCTATCACCAGTCAATTTTCAATCAAAGGTGGAGGTAGACTGAAGACGTTTTCAGCTATCCAGTCCTGAACAGTGGTGTCTCCCAAGCCACTGGAGGACAGGCTGTACCAAAGCAAGGGTGTAGACCAAGGAGGAGAAAGATGTGGCAGCTGGAAGCAGGCCAGCTCCACATGGGCAACAGAGAAAGTGGGTCCCAGCATCAGCAGGGTGCTCTGCTGCAGACCGGGAACTGCAGAAGGCTCCTGGAGGAGATTCTCCGAGGAAGTCTTGTGATTAAGCAAGAACAGGGAAAATAGTGATAGGCTTTTGAGGTGGCAGAATGTTTAGGGGAAAAAATAGCAATCATTACATGGAAATCAAGATGAATGAGACAAAAGAGGGAAATATTGTTGGCAGGAGAAATGACAGGTTTTTCACAAAAGGAGGCAGAGTCAGTGAACAACATATGTGTGCTTATGATAATGCAAACACTATTAACTAAAAATTGGGATATTATTATGTTGGGGGTTGGGGAAGAAAGGGTAGGGTGAGACAGAAATCAGAGGATGTCTATATTTAGGAAATACTGAGATAAGAATTTAATTTAGCTAAACTGGTATAAATACTAGAGAAAAGTATCCACAAGAATTGAGGGTGGCTGAGAGTAGGCAGATGTGGAGCTGGAAGAAGTTGCTCCTTTTTACCATAATTCTTTTACTACTATTTTGCTTTTCCAAAGTATGTGCATGCATTAAATTGCTAAAATTAAGTTAATTAAAAACACATAAGAGAGAGGTAAAGTTTCTGTGGTTGAAGCTGAAACGTGGGCACTCAGACAGCTTTGAGGGGTGCAGTTTGAAAACCACAGAGAGAGAAGCCCTGCAATTAGCAGTGAAGGATGCCACAGCCCAGACAGACGAAAAGATTCACTCAAGTTCAAACAGATGTTAGTAATGAAGCCAAACCTGCAGCCTGGGCTTATTCCTCAGTGAACACTCTTACGTTCCTCTCTTTTTCCCGTACCCATTTCATCACCATTTAAACATGTCTAAGCCTTTCCAACTTTAACATACCCCTGTACAAAAGCAAGCCTCTCACCCAGCCCCTTTCCTCTGTTCCCCTTTTTCATAGCCACACTTTTCAGAATAGCCATCTATGCTCATGTTCTCCATGACCTTGCCTTCCTCACTGTCCAGCTACTCTAGTCCATGCCTGCTCCCCACACTCACTCAAACCCCTGGACCAACTGTGAATGACCTTCACATTGCCAATTCCAGAAGGCACTTTTGTGTGTTCATCTTACTCTTGGAAGCCTCTGACATCGTTGACTGTCTCTCTCTGAAACACCCTCTTAGCTTCCAACTCAGCACAGTCCCCAAAGTTTCCTTTGACCTCTCCACATCCTTCTAGACTTCCTCTGTAGGCCTTCTTTGGTATTTTTCTTTTTTCTTTTAATTTCTTCTAAAAAAAAAAAAAGAAAACCCAGGATACATGTGCAGAACGTGTAGCTGTGTTACATAGGTACACATGTGCCATGGTGGTTTGCTGTACCTATTGACCCGTCCTCTCAGTTCCCTTCCCTCATCTCTCATCCTTCAACAGGCCCTGGTGTGTATTGTTCCCCTCTCTGTGTCCATGTGTTCTCAATGTTCAACTCCCACTTATGAGTGAGAACATGGGGTGTTTGGTTTTCTGTTCCTGTGTTAGTTTGCTGAGGCTGATGGCTTCCAGCTTCATCCATGTTCCTGCAAAGGACATGATCTCATTCATTTTCATGGCTGCATAGTATTCCATGGTGTATATATACTGCATTTTCTTTATCCAGTCTATCATTGATAGGCATTTGGGGTGGTTCCATGTCTTTGCTATTGTACATAGTGCTGCAATAAACATACATGTGCATATGTCTTTATAGTAGAATGATTTAGATTCCTTTGTATTTATACACAGTAATGGGATTGCTGGGTCAAATAGTATTTCTGGTTCTAGATCCTTGAGGAATTACTGCACTGTCTTCCACAATAGTTGAACTAATTTACATTCCCACCAAGAGTGTAAAAGTGTTCCTATTTCTCCAGAGCCTCACCAGCATCTATTGTTTCCAGACATTTTAATAATTGCCATTCTGACTGGCATGAGATGGCATCTCATTGTGATTTTGATTTGCATTTCTCTGATGATCAGTGATGTTGAGCATTTTTTCATATGTTTGTTAGCCGTGTAAATGTCTTCTGTTGAGAAGTGTCTGTTCATATCCTTTGCCCACTTTTTGATGGGGTTGTCTTTTTCTCCTGCATATGTTTAAGTTCCTTGTAAATTCTGGATGTTAGACCTTTGTCAGATGGGTAGATTGTAATACCACCCTGAACATGCCCGATCTTGTCTGTTCTTTGATATATTCTTAGGGTTCTCTTCAACCTACAAATAGTCACTGAGCAATGTCATCTATTGTCATGGTTTTAAAGCCCAGCTGACGACTCTTTAATCAGGACACTTTTAAAAATCTGATACCACCCTTGCCTGGACATTCCCAGATGCCTCAAATTCAGCCTTCCCAAATAAACTCTGTCTTTCCCTTGCATCCTCAATCCCGAGATGCTACCACGATTCATGTTTCTACCCAGGCCAGATACTTAAGAATCATTTTCAGCTTCTCCTTTTTCGTCTTCACATCTAATTTATCACCATGGCCTATAGATTATTTCTACTAAATATTTTATTCTCATGGTCAGTACCCTGGCCCATGCCCTTATTCTCTCTCACTACAACTACTGCTGCTGGAGACTAGTTAAGCTTCTCTCTTCACTGCTGTCTCTCCTCCAATCCAATTCATTCCATTTTCCACACTACACTCAGAGAGATCCTCCTATTCCCTGGCCTTCCCTTAGGATAATGGCCAACCTCTTTGGTTGGTTAATTTCCATCAATTGCGTATCAGCTCATATATCCCCTTCAGTGAAGTGTTCCTGACACATGGTCCCATAATGCCCTGTCTTCCTTGTCATAGTATACAGGACCCTTATTGTAATTGCACTCTATTGTAATAGCAGCTTATTTGTCTGACTTCTTCACTAGAACATACACTCTGTGTGGTTGTTATACTTTTGCTTCATATTATATCCTCATAGCCTAGCATATAATACATGTTCACAAATAATTTTTTTACAGAATGCATGCACTTACTCCTTTATGAAGGACCAGAGATTTTTCAAACAATGAAGCATGGGGCCATTTGTCTTAAAAAATCCCAGGGAGGTGTTAAAAATACAATTGCTTGGATTTGACCCCAGACATACTTAATCATACTGTCCAGTGAGGGGGCGAGAATTTTGTAGAGAATGGTGCAGTTTATATGCGGGATGCATTCTTGACAGCATGCCATAATTCAAAACTTACAAATCGTGACTAGTTTTCCCCCAGTAGCACTGTGTTTCTGTTCGTCAGCCAGTTAATGTTAACACCATTACCTGGCATTTACAGTTCACTTGGCCTTCTAGAATTGATATTGTGATTCTTGTTTAGCTTTTAAAATCTCAGAAGAGTCACATTATTTGAAATTTTATGCATACATAAAACATGTCATAGTTATATTGTTACTGTAAATTTGCATTAAAATGTGAACTTCATTGTATTTTTAAAAAATTTCCAGATTATTTTCACGAAGAAATTTGAATTCAAAAGTTCATGCTCTTTTCTGTCTTTTAAAAAGTTCTTCTAAATTTTTAATTGTGGTAAACTACATATAACATAACATTTACAGTCTTAACAATTTCTTTTTCTTTTTTTTGAGATGGAGTCTCACTCTATCGCTCAGGCTGGAGTGCAGTGGTGCGATCTCAGCTCACTGCAAACTCTGCCTGCCAGGTTCACGCCATTCTCCTGCCTCAGCCTCTTGGGTAGCTGGGACTACAGGCGCCTGCCACCACGTCTGGCTAATTTTTTGTATTTTTAGTAGAGACAGGGTTTCACCGTGTTAGCCAGGATGGTCTCGAGCTCCTGACCTCGTGATCTGCCCACCTCAGCCTCCCAAAGTGCTGGGATTACAGGCGTGAGCCACCACGCCAGGCTTGCTTTGTTACTTTTTACTGATGACAGTCTGTGTAAAGAAAATTGTAGGGCTCTGAATGATATCATTTTCTTCTGGTGTAGATTTAATTTTTTTTGGCATGAAGATCACCTTGACTGGCTCATATTAGTCAATTTCTGTTTCTCCCCCTTTACTCTTAGGTCATAGAACTTTCGTTGGTCTCAACTAAAAGTACTGGTTGTTTACAAGGGCTTCTCTCACTTGGTGGATTTGAACTCTGGTTTTTCTCCCCAGGACTATGAGACTACTAAAGTCTTTTCCTTGGTGGATGCTTTTTTTGTTTGGTTCCTCCCTGTCTGATCCCAAACATTCACAGTTTAGGTATCAGTCAATGCCTTGAGGGGTAACAGCACATGGAATTTAGATTGACTTCTGTTGAGTTCTTCTCTTCTGTGATCCTGAATCAATCTCAATCCATGGCTAGGTTGCCAGCCTTGAATTTCTAGCTTTTTGTCCTCCCAGCCTAATGAGTGCCATAAGTTCCATGCTGCTGGTTTCTGTTTGGCTTCTATGACACACAATGTGAACTGAAAAATTCTATAAGAAGGCAAAGCACCAGCAAATGTACGGCTGCCCTCCTCTGTGTCCCTTCACTCTGGATCCTGGTACTTTAAGTCCTGGCTGTATTGGTTGCTCTCTGATGCCCCATAACAAGTTTTTAAAGTATTTGCTCCAACTTTTATAATTTTTCTCAAAGGGAGGGTTAGTCTGATTTACTCTTTCAGAGAATTGCCTACCTTTATTTAAGCTGCTAAATTTTAGAGGCTCAAAGGAGGTTCTGAAATGACCCTGGGCAGGTGATCAGAGAAGAGTTGTAATAGTGGCAAATTGATCATCCCTGGGTGCCAATCCAGAGATGCTGTTTAAGTAGGTCTGGAATGGGGCACAGAAATTTATGTATTTTAAAATATACTTAGGAGATTCTGATGCATATCCAGGTAGATCACTATCTCTGAAAATGTGTCTGAGGAACATTTGTGCCATTAACACCTGGGGCACTTGCTAACACTTCGTCTAAGCCACTATCATTTCTTACCTAGATTATTATTATCCTTCTTTCATACCTTTGTCTCTTTCTTTTAAACATAAATCAGGCCATGTTATTTTCTTGCTCAAGAACTTTCACTGGCTTCCCATCTTCTTTGGAGTAAAAAAGGTAAATATGGGGGAAGATTTGGACATGGTTCTTTTCCTCACCCCTTCAGATCTCTGACCAAATGTCAGACACCCTCTATAAAACAGTAACTACACTACCTCAGTCACTTTCAGCATACCTTAATCCTTCATTTCTTTATCACTCGCACTGTCTTTCTCTGAGATGTCACATATTTACATTTTTCAAAAAAAACCTGTCTTTATTGAGGTATGATTGACCTAAAAAAGGCAGTGCATATTTAATGTATACAACTTAATGAGTTTGGAGTAAGTACACACCCATGAACTCCACAATTAATGCCACAAATATATCCATCACCTCCAAAGTTGCCCCGCCCTCTTTTACTGTGTGTGTGTTAAGAACACTTAACATAAGATTTACCCTGTTAGCAGGTATTTAAGTATATGCCACAGTATTAGTAGCTATAGGCACTCTGCTGTACAGAAGAGCTCTAGGACTTATTCAACTTGCATAACTGAAACTTTGCAATCTGACTAACTCTTCCCTGTTTTCTGCCCCCCTTATCCTTTAGCAACCACCATTATACTCCTGGCTTCTATGAGTTTAACTCTTTTTTTTTTTTTTTTTTGAGACAGTGTATTGCTCTGTCACCCAGGCTGGAGTGCAGTGGCATGATCATGGCTCACTGCAGCCTCAATCTCCAGGGCTCAAGTAATCCTCCCACCTTGGCCTCCCAAAGTGCTAAGATTACAGGCATGAGCCACTGTGCCCAGCCAAGTTTAACTATTTTTTTTTTTTTTTTTTTTTTTGACACAGATTCTTGCTCTGTCGCCAGGCTGGAATGCAGTGGCACATCTCGGCTCACTGCAACCTCCGCCTCCCGGGTTCAAGCAATTCTCCTGCCTCAGCCTCCTGAGTAGCTAGGACTGCAGGCGAGCGCCACCACACCCAGCTAATTTTTGTACTTTTAGTAGAGACGGGGTTTCACCATGTTGGCCAGAATGGTCTCGATCTCTTGACCTCGTGATCCGCCCACCTTGGCCTCCTAAAGTGCTGGGATTACAGGCGTGAGCCACTGCGCCTGGCCCAAGTTTAACTATTTTAACTATTCCCTTATATTAGTGAGATCATATAGTATTTGTCCTTCTGTGTCTGGCTTTTTTCACTTAGCATAATGTCCTCTAAGTCCATCTATGTTGCCCAGATGGCAGGATTTTCTTCTTTTATAAGGCTGAATAGTATTACATGTTGTATACATACCACACTTTATCCATTCATCCATCAATAAACATTTCTGCTTCAAAAAAAAAAAAACCTAGTGTATAACCTCATTGGGTTAAGTGGACTATCACTAACAAAAGTATTCCGAGTAGCTTTATTCCATGCAATATTTTAATGAACTCTTTAGAATAGGAAGAATGGTTTCTAATATGGAGAGGCTGTTTCAGGTTGGAAGGAAATGTGCAGCGGTTCAGAAGGTTCGTCCTTCCTAAGTAGCCAGACTGCTTCACTTGCCATCTTAGTATCCAGACATAAATGGAGGCTGTCAGTCATCTCTGTCTTTGACGGTTCCATCTTCACCTCTGTCATAAAGCACAGAATCACTTCACTGTGAATCTAGCAAGTTGGCCAGGGGCCCTGTGCTCTTCAATAAACATTGAAGCTGGCTATTGTGAATTGTGCTGCAGTAACATGGGAATACAGACGTTATCTCTTTAACATACTGATTTCAGTTCCTTTGTGTATATACCCAGTAATGGGATTTCTGGATCATATGGTCGTTCTATTTTTAATTTTTTGAGGTATCTCCATACTGTTTTCCATTTCTACAACAGTGTACAAGGGTTCCCTTTTCTCCATATTGTCACTAATACTTGTTGTCTTTTGCTTATGATAGTAGCCATTCTAACAGACGTGAGGTGGTATCTCATTGTACTTTTGATTTGCATTTCACTAATGATTACTGATGCTGAGCATCTTTTCATATACCTATTGGCCATTTGTATGTCTTCTTTGGAGAAATATCTATTCAGGTCCTTTGATCACATGTTTTTTAATTGTCTGTGTTCATCCACTGTAGGCAAATATTTCATTAAAAGAAAATGTAAGTTCAAGGCATTTGCAGCCTACAAGAAATTTCAGTTTCTGAGATTTTCCCTTGAGGAATGGTCCAGCCTGAACGATAAGGTCTTGGAGAGGGAACGTGGAGAAGCACAGACTGCATATATGTCTCACTAACTAGGAGTTTTACAGCCTCCTCCAAGGAATCTGTTCTTTGGGGACCAGCTGGTTATTTTGCATGCTCAGTCAAACAGCAGAGGTATCTGAGAAGTGCCGAGAGTGTGCCTGTTCCCAAAGCATCGCTGGTCCACAGGGCCCCTGGCCAACTTGCTAGATTCACAGTGAAGTGATTCTGTGCTTTATGACAGAGGTGAAGATGGAACCGTCAAAGACAGAGATGACTGACAGCCTCCATTTATGTCTGGATACTAAGATGGCAAGTGAAGCAGTCTGGCTACTTAGGAAGGACGAACCTTCTGAACCGCTGCACATTTCCTTCCAACCTGAAACAGCCTCTCCATATTAGAAACCATTCTTCCTATTCTAAAGAGTTCATTAAAATATTGCATGGAATAAAGCTACTCGGAATACTTTTGTTAGTGATAGTCCACTTAACCCAATGAGGTTATACGCTAGGTTTTTTTTTTTTTTTGAAGCAGAAAGACCCCATAGGACCATCCCTTGCAAAATGTGATTTTTTTGCGATGGAGGTAGGAGATGAAGAACAAGCTGGAGATGGGCTCTAACGACAGCTGTTAGTACTGAAATGGAATAGGTGGCTCAACCTTCTGCTTTAACAAAGCACATCCCTCCACAAAACAGAGGGAAACAGCGTTCAGCTCTTGTTCAACAGGTCCCAGAAAATAACAGCTGCTGGGCTCTCACTTCTATGTTCCTGCTTTTTCACAACTTCCACATCAGCAATGATTGGTTTGAGTTTCACTAAACTGTCAAGAGATGAACCAGGAATACATTTGTATAACACATGATCCAACAGCATTTATATCCCAGAGTGGAGAAGACACAGCAGAGTGTGTGGACCTTTACTTGGCTCCTTTAAAACAAGTTGAAACTCAGACTCAGTGGGAACAGTGGAGCAACACCAGATCTGAGGGTGCCCGCCAGAGTCCCAGAATGGGACTCCACAGCTGTGGCAGGTGTCTGTGTTCATCTGCTGGCTGGCCTGGCTTTCTTCCCCAGGGGTGGTTATTTATTTGGGGCTTTGCCGTGGTAGAAAGGAGTATATTTAGCTCACTATGAAAAAGAATTTTTCAAATAATTGTTTAACAAGAAAAGCAACTGAGATTTCAAAGCTAGGCTTGCTTTTGTACCCCCACACCACCTTTCAGGGATCTAGGATTCTATCAGTGTGGAAAGACAACCAACAAAAATTCCAAACATTTGATGAGATTTCCTGAAGACCTTGGGTGAGCAGCACTCCCTTTCAAGCTCAGCCTGGCTCCCGTGCTTGCAATCGAGACTGACACTTGAGAACTGGCCTGACCAATGTGCTCTTTGCATTTGTCGCCATGAAAGGGAATGGCAATTGGGTACACATCAGTGGGCAGAATGGCAATCTTCAAAGCCCAAGCTTTGCAAGGGAGCAATGCAGTATTCAATGAGATATCTCACAGAGCTACCCCACAGATACTCAAGAACAGTATAATGGGATATATCGTTCAATTATCCTATGGGGATTCCAAAAGGCCTTCAGCCCAACTTTAGTCCCTTCGTCACTCATGTTAATGTCACCTGCTGTCCTTGGCCTTTCTCAGAGGAGCAGGAATGATATCTTGTCCTAGTGATCTGTCACTAAAGCAGGCTGCAGGAACACAGAGCTGCTGTCATAGGGCCCAGATGGGACAGCGAGGCACCGAGATGGGCACCCTTCCTCACTAGAGAATCACATATCTCTGCATCTGGCTGAACTCAGTTTTTGCCTCAGGCCCCATGGGCTTCAGAAGTTTGCAGATACCCCCCTGATGCTGTGTCCTTCATGGAGTTACTGGCTGTCTCCTCTTCCATGGCTTTCTCTTTGACTTTGGGCTCCCCCCAGGCACCCTGTAAATCTGCCCCTGCCCCCATAATACTCTGTGCCTACCTCCCTCACACCTCCACAGAGCTCTATCATGACTGTTTACATAGCTGTCTCTCCCAGCGCAGCACGATCTCTTCCTGGAAGAGGGATCCTGTGTCTTAGTCATCTTTGTACCTTCCAGCGTCTAGGATAGTGCACAACCCAAAAGTGGCAGTCAGGAAATATTTGTGAATAAATGAGCGGAACTCAGTGCTTGATGTTTAGGCAGATTTTGCCAACGTCAGCACATTTATACTGCCAGAAAGTTTAGCAGGTGGGTATCTTAAAACTGTGAACTATCGGTTGGCAGGGACTTCAGAGCTCCGACTTCCGTACTTTAGACGTAGAAAGCTCTGGCATGGACAGGATGCATTCTGCCCAGGGTGGTGGGGAGCTAGTTAGTAGCAGGGCTAAGTCTAGAACTAGGGGCTCCTGATTCAATTCCCCACTCTCTGCATTTATTTTAGTGAAGCCTTAATTGTGGCTGATGTGCTGGGTAAAGTGGAACAATCTTTATCAGAAAGAGAGTCACTGCCCACCTACTCTGCTGGCCGAGACAGAGCCAGGAAACAGAGCCAAGCTTGTTGCAATGGTGGTTCCTTCGCTGCTTCGGCTCAATGCTGTCGAGGGACCTGTGTGGAGTGCTGAGCCTAAGGAACCTGCCTCCCTGGGTTTTGCAGCAAAGGGTATGTGGATTTGGGGTTTATTCCCTGCAACTGATTATGCAGATGTGTGGGCAATGCTCTTTGCTATTTTCAGGAGCTGTGTTAAAACTATTTAAAGCCGTGGGCATAGATTTGTCTTTAGAAAAGAAACATTCAGGGGAATTATCCCAAGGGCTCTCCCTCTGGCTTATGATTTATGCTTTTTAAAAAACAGCTTCCTTCAAACTGAAGAGACATAAGGACTTGTGGAATTCAGCATCAAATGAACAGGCTGTGTTTTCCTGGTCTCAAACCTGGAGTAAGACGAAGATGACCCTGATTCAATAGCTTTTGAAAAATCAGGATCATTCCTAAAGAGAACAGTTTTATGAAAGTTGAAATTAAAGGTTGTTATATCTCAAGGGCAAGAATGCTTATGGATGGGATCAACTCCATAATGTGCCTTTCTGGATAACACTGATTTCTATTACTTGGAAAGCTTTTCAAGGCCAGCCCCAGGAAACTGGTGTCTGGGTGCACTGGTTTTGAAGGCAGATGTGCTCTTTGGGTATGTCTGTCTCTTTCTCTCTTCCTCACAAACACAGCCAGAACTACCTACATCCAGACCAACAGCATAGACTTCTTTAGAGCTGGATGGATTTCCATGGCACATGCTGATGGCTTCTTGTAAATATAATTTAGATTTGACTAACCATCTAAATATGTATTCCCTGGCCCTGCATGTGATGTGCATCAGAGACATGCATTGTTCACCCCCAAAGAAGACACAGAGATTCAAGGATTCAAAATGGGTTGAGAGAAAGTTATCCTTGTTTTTGGATGTTTTCCCAGCATAGAGAAGGCTCCTGGGTACAGCTGAGCTCCGGCTCTCAGTTCCTCGCCTCCTGGATTCAGGCTTGCACCCCGGGAGCCGCCATCCTCAGGGCTCCTGCCTGCTCCAGAGGCTTCCCGACAGGCCTTCCTACTTCCTACCTTGCTGTGATTCTTGCTTATGGCTCCTTTCTGTGCACTTGGAGTCTACGGACACCCAGTGACAGTCAGCTTTAGCTCTGAGAGAGATAGTCTATCTTTTCTAGAAAAAGTGGAGCTTTTCAAAGTAAAGTTACTCTCATCTGCCTATGGCAGAAGAGGGGTCTGGAGGCAGGATCTTGCTCGAGTGCCCTTTTTGGGAACCTGATAATGAGTCTTAGACATCATAAGTCTAAAAATGAATTAGCTGTATATCTCTGGGTGTCAGTTGTTTTCTTCATTTGTGAAATGAAGGGCCAGATCCAATGGCCTCTAGGATCCTTTCACAGTAAAAAATCAGTGAATATGAAATTCAAATCCTGATAACTTGAAAACCTAAGGCTGGAAGTAACTTTCTGGAGGAGAGTCCCAGGCCTGTAGAAAACATCACTGTTGAAGGGCCCTGGTTTGGGAGGGGGCAGGAGGACAGGCCCCGCATGCACTGTGCTTCCTCTCTGTTCATGGCAGGGAACTGACAGTTCATAAGAACAAGGGCAACTCTAAACAGCAGCAAAGCTTCTCACTGAGCATATTAAAACCACCCTAGTATGAGACCCAGGGCCCTTTCCCATTCCAAGACAGAACATTTGGGGGTGACATACACCCATGTGTGGGATTCTAACATTTTTCATTTATTCCAGACCCCAGGATGCCCCAACAGTCACCACAATGGTTTTAGTCATTTCTTGGTAACAGTTCTGGAGCCAGATGGTTAACCCATTTATGCCGGAGGTTGCAATTTTTTAAATTTAATTGGAATTTAAAAATCAGACATTGGCGATGACCTTGAGCAGTAGGATATAAATAACTCCCACATGCTTGGCGTTCCAATAATGGAACACTAGGCATAAGTGGGTCAAGGGAGTCAAAATCTTCCCTGACCATGTTGTCTATGCAAGCCCAGAATCAAGACCCTGCTGATCTGTAGAGGGCCACTGCTGAGAGGCCAGATGGCCTCCCTGCTGTCCTTAGCCAGGTTTGCAAGAGATCAACTGCCTCACACATTGCTTTCCTTGCATGATTCTCAATGTGCCGGGCTGCCAGAACTTGGCACAAAAGGCAGCAGATAGGCACTGCAGCAGTGTTTGTAGGAGTGGATGCATCAAAGCCTTACAAATCTCTGCTCCCTCACTCCAAGATGCAGAAGTACACGCTACCACCAGTCCTGCAACCAAACCCATACACATGCAGTCCAGGCGTGGTGAGCCAGGGTTTCCCTGGAGCTAAGACAGTCAGGGATCTGCCACTGCCACTCTTGACCTCTTGTTCCCCTGTTACTCTCATCCCATCTCGAAGCCTGGTGCTTCTTTTTTGTCTTCTGCACACCAAGGACATCACTAGCTCCTGATACTTTTGGCTTTTGCCTTAAAGTGTATTTGGAAAGTACAAGGACCAACTGCAGTCAGTTTTGCTTCTGGAAGGCAAGATGACCCTAATTAGTGTAAATACAAATTATGGTGGCTTCTCCATCACGAAAACCCCACTAGGGGCCTAGAACAGTGGCTCACACCTGTAATCCCAGCACTTTGGGAGGCAAAGGCAGGAGGATGGCTTGAGCCCAGGAGCTCGAGACCAGCCTGGGCAACAGAGTGAGACCTCTTAAAAAAAATTAGCCACTTGTGGTTGTACGTGCCTATAGTTTCAGCTACTTGGGAGACTTAAGAGACTGCAGTGAGCCATGATTGTACCACTACACTTCAGCCTGGGTGACAGAGCAAGACTCCATCTCTTAAAAAAAATATCCTCTAGTGCAGCTCTGTGCTACCCTGCTCCATTTTTCTGGGGAACTGCTCTTCCTCTGGCTCTACTCTGACTCTCCCCAAGCTCTAGCCAAGGGCCTCACCATGTGATCTGGGGACCAGCAGCATCAGCTCTGCCTGGGAACTTGTTAGGAAGCCAAGCCCCAACCCAGACTTCCTTCTTGAAATCAAAATCTGCATTTTAACAAGTTCCCCTAATGTGTGCACATTAGCATTGATAAGCACCACTCAAGTAATCAGAATTGAATGAAGGGTATTGCCTGTTGCTTTTTTGGCTACAGTGATTAGTGTCAGTCAGTGTGTGTGTGTGCGCGCCTACGATGTATGTGTCAGGGAGGGGTTGGTGGTTTGGGGGGTGGTGAGCAGGCATGTGACCCAAGCTTGACCCAAATCTTTTATCTCCAGCAACCACAGTAATCAGCCTTTGGCTTTTTCACATCTCCGGTGACGAGCCTATTCTTTAATGGTGAATCTGAAGTTTAAGGTCATATCTATTGGTGGCTTCTCCTTACCCCCAATCCAATCTTCAGTAAGAGAGAATCAAGCCAGTACACAGAGAGTAGCAGAATTGAGAGGGACCAAAGAAGGAAAGGGAGGAAAAAAAAAACGTGAGTTCTATTACTTTTCAAGTTTTTAGTTGTAGAAAGAACCCTCAGGTTCTTTAATGTCCTGGTTCATTCCATCCTAAGGCCAGGTGCTCAACTCCTCTAACAAGTCTCTCAACCTCTATAATATCCTTCTAGTAAATCGCCTTTTTGCTTAAGCTAGTTTGAGCTGGTTTGATTAATTTTCTAAGTGGTCCTGATGAGTGCCTTTGCAGTCAGAGCCTGCGGCCTCTAGGGCCCATCCAGGGTGAGGGACAGAAATGGAGTAGGATTCTCAGCAGCTCCCTGTTGATGAGTGTCCCATCCCTGACATCTGACTCCAGGACATGGGACAGTGAAGCCATCACTTCCACTTCAGACTTTCCTGCAAGTGCACTGAGGCTAACCCTTCTCTTAAGTGATAGAGTCTACCCTGCATGTGTGGGAGTATACTTTTTATATGTGCTGGAGTATATGAGACTTACAATATATCTCAGTCTGATATATTTTATTCACCCTTACCTGTAGTTTGCTGTGTTTTATACTCTAAAAATTTATATCATATCATTTTTGAGAATTTTTTTTCTCGTGATTATCCTTTAAAACAATTACTTCTCCCCGTTTTCTTCATTCTGCTTCTGAAGCTCCTATAAGGTAAATGTTACAGCTTCTTATCATCTCTTAACATTCCACTGTGTCTTGTCATTCCATATCTCTTCACTTACTTTTTGTATTTCTCATCTCTTTATGTCTCTGTGCATTATTTTGGATGATTTCTTCAGAATGATCTTCCAATTCACTAATTCTCTTTTGAGCTGTGTCTGGTTTATAGCTTAACTCATCATTTAAAAAATTATAACTATTTTTTCCTTCTGGAGTGCTTATAGTTTCCAATTTTGTTTTTCATGTGCAATGCCCTCTTCTTTCTTTGAAAACTTTAAATCAATGTACAAAAATCACAAGCATTCTTGTACACCAATCACAGACAAACAGAGAGCCAAATCATGAGTGAACTCCCATTCACAATTGCTTCAAAGAGAATAAAATACCTAGGAATCCAACTTACAAGGGATGTGAAGGACCTCTTCAAGGAGAACTACAAACCACTGCTCAATGAAATAGAAGAGGATACAAACAAATGGAAGAACATTCCATGCTCATGGGTTGGAAGAATCAATATCGTGAAAATGGCCATACTGCCCAAGGTAATTTATAGATTCAATGCCATCCCCATCAAGCTACCAATGACTTTCTTCACAGAATTGGAAAAAACTACTTTAAAGTTCACATGGAACCAAAAAAGAGCCCGAATCACCAAGTCAATCCTAAGCCAAAAGAACAAAGCTGGAGGCATCATGCTACCTGACTTCAAACTATACTACAAGGCTACAGTAACCAAAACAGCATGGTACTGGTACCACAACAGACACATAGATCAAGGGAACAGAACAGAGCCCTCAGAAATAATGCCGCATATCTACAACTATCTGATCTTTGACAAACCTGACAAAAACAAGAAATGGGGAAAGGATTCCCTATTTAATAAATGGTGCTGGGAAAACTGGCTAGCCATATGTAGAAAGCTGAAACTGGATCCCTTCCTTACACCTTATACAAAAATTAATTCAAGATGGATTAAAGACTTAAATGTTAGACCTAAAACCATTACAATCCTACAAGAAAACCTAGGCAATACCATTCAGGACATAGGCGTGGGCAAGGACTTCATGTCTAAAACACCAAAAGCAATGGCAACAAAAGCCAAAATTGACAAATGGGATCTAATTAAACTAAAGAGCTTCTGCACAGCAAAAGAAATTACCATCAGAGTGAATAGGCAACCTATAGAATGGGAGAAAATTTTTGCAACCTACTCCTCTGACAAAGGGCTAATATCCAGAATCTACAATGAATTCAAACAAATTTACAAGAAAAAAACAACCCCATCAAAAAGTAGGCGAAGGACATGAACAGACACTTCTCAAAAGAAGACATTTATGCAGCCAAAAAACACATGCAAAAATGCTCATCATCACTGGCCATCAGAGAAATGCAAATCAAAACCACAGTGAGATACCATCTCACACCAGTTAGAATGGCCATCATTAAAAAATCAGGAGGCTGGGCGCGGTGGCTCACGCTTGTAATCCCAGCACTTTGGGAGGCCGAGGCGGGCGGATCACGAGGTCAGGAGATCGAGACCACGGTGAAACCCCGTCTCTACTAAAAATACAAAAAATTAGCCGGGCGTGGTGGCGGGCGCCTGTAGTCCCAGCTACTCGGAGAGGCTGAGGCAGGAGAATGGCGTGAACCCGGGAGGCGGAGCTTGCAGTGAGCCGAGATTGCGCCACTGCACTCCAGCCTGGGTGACAGAGCAAGACTCCGTCTCAAAAAAAAAAAAAAAAAATCAGGAAACAACAGGTGCTGGAGAGGATGTGGAGAAATAGGAACACTTTTACACTGTTGGTGGGACTGTAAACTAGTTCAACCATTGTGGAAGTCAGTGTGGCGATTCCTCAGGGATCTAGAACTAGAAATACCATTTGACCCAGCCATCCCATTACTGGGTATATACCCAAAGGACTATAAATCATGCTGCTATAAAGACACATGCACATGTATGTTTATTGTGGCACTATTCACAATAGCAAAGAGTTGGAACCAACCCAAATGTCCAAGAACAATAGACTGGATTAAGAAAATGTGGCACATATACACCATGGAATACTATGCAGCCATAAAAAATGATGAGTTCATGTCCTTAGTAGGGACATGGATGAAACTGGAAAACATCATTCTCAGTAAACTATTGCAAGGACAAAAAACCAAACACCGCATGTTCTCGCTCATAGGTGGGAATTGAACAATGAGAACTCATGGACACATGAAGGGGAACATCACACTCGGGGGACTGTTGTGGGGTGGGGGAGCGGGAAGGGACAGCATTAGGAGATATACCTAATGCTAAATGACGAGTTAATGGGTGCAGCAAAACAACCTGGCACATGGATACATATGTAACAAACCTGCACATTGTGCACATGTACCCTAAAACCTAAAGTATAATAATAATAATAATAAAAAAAGAAAACTTTAAACATACTATTAATAAAGCTCTTTCAGTTTGTGCAGCAGTTCCTGGGATGTAAGTTCCACCATTTGTTGTGGTTTGCTAACTTTCTCTCTCATAATGTTTTGGTTTACTTTGTGATTTATAAGTTTTGACTTTGGGATCACTTTTAGTGGGTGTTTGTTTTGTTTTTAAAATACTATCTGTATGGTACTGTAGAGATGTTCCCATGGGACAGTTTCATGTTTGTTTCTGCCTGGACTGTATGTGTTTCCCCAGTCTCAGGTTGGCTTTTCTGTTAATTTCTTAGCTCACGGTTTTGGTTCTGTTTGGCTAACGTGAATTTGGACTCCATACTTGCACACAGCATGAACTTGGGGTTCCAATTTCTAACAGGTGACTTTTTCTTCTCATATCCCAAGGGTGGGTGATTTCTGTGCCATAACCCTGGTCTGGTAGGCAGAGTTACTGCAGCCTCCTTTGATGTGTGGGAAGGCCCTTCTTGGATTTCCAGCTTTATATAGAGAGGTATAGTCATATTTCCAGTAAGGTAGGAGGCCTACAGACTTAACCCAGCCCCAGGATATGTAGTTAATTCTGATAGCCCAGTGGGAAGTTTGGTTCTTCTTCATTTCTGGCACCTGTCGCCTTCCCTTCCTCATTTTCAAGAACAGTATGCATCTTCTTTATACTTGTGTGGAATTTTATTCAGCATTCCTATCATATTTGGAGCAGAACAGGGACAGAATTTCTCAAGCCAATGTGGTCTACATAGTGATGGGAAGTTTCAGAGACAAAGGCTTCTTGCATGTCCCAGGACCCCAGGGGGCTGATCCTCTCCTAAGGAAGCTCAATTGCCATGACTTCATTGGACATCAATTAATTCACTTTTCAAGGCTCTGGGCACTGCCTCTGCCTCAAAATTGTGCTCATCATGGCTATGCTTTCTCTTCCCCCGCTTTCCCCTGGATTACTGTGAGTGTGACGCTTATTATTCTTTGTCTAAGTGATTGGGGAAGCCAGAGCTTCTGAATGAGTCCCAGGGGAAATAATCCTATTTGAAATGGGTAACATTCAAGCTATACCCTTTGGATCTCTCAGCCCCTAGTTCCTCCTACTTTGATCAGGAGGCAGTGTGGATCAGTGAATAAGGCATAATAATTTTTGAAGCCAGAAACACAAGGGTTTCAACTGTGCTCCCACTATTTATCAATAGTGGAGCCATATGCATCTTCTGGAATCTTTGGGATCCTTAGTTTCCTCATCAGGAAAATGGACATTTGAATAGCAACTTTGTGAAACTGTGGTGGTAGTAGGAAAATGAGATGATATGAGTTGAGCAATTAGCAAAGAAGCTGGCATGATAGAAACTCCTTGATTATCTTTGCTCCCTTGCCATACCCTTCCTTCAAAAAGGACAGACTTCAGTTTATGGGAAATCCTTTGAGGCTTGAGTCTAATCTCTCATGCTGCCAACAGACATAGACTAAAAACATCCTTCATATATTTTACCAAATCACAGTGGACACAGCGACTAGTCTGACTGCATTTCAGAAAATGTTATTAATAGTCTCTAAACTATAAGAGTTATAGGGGTTATTTTGAAAAGCACTAAATGCATAATGATTTATATAGATTTTATAGATTGAATTCAGCCATGTCAATTTCCTAATGCTGTGAATTTTACTGCCTTCTTTGTTTTCGCAGCTGCTCCTGACTTGGGGAAAGGGCGGGGGTCTGTATTATGGTGTAGTTGCTGCACTTGACGTTTGGGTTACATTAAGGTTTTCCCAGCAGGCTAGGCACGGTGGCTTACACCTGTAATCCTAGTGCCTTGGGAGGCCAAGGCAGGAGGATTGCTTGAAGCCAGGAGTTTAAGACAAGGCTGGGCAACATAGCGAGACCCATCTCCACAAAAAATACAAAATTAGTGAGGTGTGGTGATGCATACGTGTAGTCCTAGATACTTGAGGGGCTGAGGCAGGAGGACCGCTTGAGCCCAGGAGTTCAAGGTTACAGTGAGCTATGATTGTGCTACTGCACTCCAGCCTGGGTGACAGGTGCCTCCTACTAATCACCACCTATGTTAATAACTAATTTTTTTCAGTTTAAGAAAAAGTCTCCAATTAATAGGTCTGTTATTGCATTATTAAAATATCACAAATAAGTCTTAGGAATCATCTGGCATCTGTGTCTGTAGCTGGACAACTCTTAGATCATATTCATCAGCCTGCCGAACTGTTCCTGTTTCAGAGACATAGATGGCACCCCAAAAGTTTGTTTTTGCTTGTTTTTACTGTTGCAACTTGCTGAATCAAATCTGCTGAACTGGAAACAAGCTCAATGTCATTTTCTTCAAGGATTAATTCATCTCTCTTGGCTTGAGATACTGAACAAGCAACACCCGGCCTCATCTGAACCCTGCGGATGTATTTTCCACCCAAGAAATTTCAGATTTCAACAAGAGATCCATTCTCCTGGATAAGGACGTTGATGGGGGAAGTGAGCAGCCTCATCTTCTGAGGGAAGCCCAGTGAAGTGTCCTTGATCATGTTCTGTGCATGACTCTACACGTAGTGTATTTTCCTACCATTTTGTCAACCCAGAGCTGCTTCTTTGTTTTCCAAGGAGACTGAGTTCTACATTGATGCAGCTGAAGCTCCTCTGCAGGGTTCCCCTGTGGCCCTACACAATTAACTGCATCACTTTGGAGGGATGTTGACAGTTTCTGGAACATCTACAGTCTGATTTCTGAGAATGGTCTTCATTCTTGCAGTAGATACGGCAAAAGCCACTTTTGTTAATTTAAAGGCTCACAAACCATTCCCTTTGGAACAATTCTAGTACCTGACCTGGGATCAAAATCATGCATACAAGTGTGAATTCCTCTTCCCTTGCCTGTCTCTATTCTGCTCTCCTTTCTCTACAAAGCTCCCCAAAGAGCTGTGAGTCAGTAGCCTCACTTGCTAGTTCTGTTGATACCCTGGAGCATCACCATTCAGAACGAGTTACCTGGATGCCTGCATTCGGAAGGGCCAGGCATTCTCTCGCCCCCATCTCTGTCTGGACTTTCAGTAACCCCTCCTTTCCCCGCCTAGTTCTTTTGAATTCTTTGACACAAGAGGCACGATCACAATCAAAGGCACTTTGGTTTCTCTTTTACGTCTTCCAACATTGTCCAGGCCACTACAACAGTCCAGGCACACAGAATAAGAGCTCCGTTTACATCTGCCAGATGCATGAATCCTATCTGAAACCAAACTGACAGTTCCAGTAACCACTCACACAGGGAGATGAAGAGTGCAAAGGAAATATTTATGTGGAACATGAGCAGGAGTAGGTGGAGGGTCAGCCATGTGCTATGTGGCAAACAGTTGTCTTGTGCATAGACATAGAAGTCAGACACATCTGGGCTTGAATTCTGCCCTTATCACCTCCTAGCTGTGAGATCTTGGGAAAGTTAATTTTCTTCTCTGAGCCTCCGTTTGTCATCTACAAAATGGAGATAATAAAACCTATCTTAAAAAGTTATTATCAGGGCAGGCACAGTAGCTCACATCTATAATCCCAACACTTTGGGAGGCCAAGGTGGGACGATTGCTTGAGCCCAGGAGTTCAAGACCAGCCTGGGCAACATAGTGAGACCCATGTCTGCAAGAAATTAAAAAATTAGTCAGGTGTGGTGGTGTGCACCTGTAGTCCCAGTTACTCCTGGTGCTGAGGTGGGAGGGTCGCTTGAGCCTAGGAGTTTGAGGCTGCAATGAGCTATGATTGCACCACTGCACTCCAGCCTGGGTGACAGAGTGAGACCCTGTCTCAAAAAAATATTTAATTTGATATTGTGTCTAAAGATTCCTGACATGTAATAAGAGCTCCAAAAGGGGTATTGGTACTGCAAGTGCTCTTTACTATGATAATTAAAAATTCCTAGGTACCAAGGCTGATCATTCTCATGCTGTAATGTCTTGGCACTGCAATTTTTATTCCCTGTCACCATTTCCACTGCAAAGTGCCTGCATGGTGTCTGCTGGTGATAAGAGCTGTGATGATCGATCATCCAGGCCCGTATTCTCTGTTATGCGGGATTCTCCCTCTTTTAATGATTTCTTCCCTCTCAACGATTCTAGAATTCAGCTATCTTTCCATAGCAGCCAACATTATGCAGTCCATTAAATCTCCCTCTTGTTAGTATCCATCTGCCTTAGGAACAACTGGACCAATCCAAGTATCTTTTGGTTTGCAGTGCTATTTTGCATTCCACAATAACTTCAACAAAGCATCAGGTGGACTTAAACCCAGGGCTGCTAATTAGCAGTGAGTTGCACAATTGTTTATTCTTAGTTACTTGTGGATGGAGAAAATGACAGTAATGATTACAAAATACCTGTCTTTTGTGTTTAAAGAATACTTGTTGGGTAAAGCATAAGAGGGAAAGTAGTTAAAAAATCAATCCTACAAAATCAAAATTTGGCTTATGCTCATGTGCACGTTGGCTTGGCCCAGCCTAATGGGAGTTGACCATGGAATTGGTCATCCCTCAGGAAGTGTGCCTCAGGGCCCTGAACGGGATGAAGAGGCGCATTCCCTCATTGTCCCCAGATGGAGATGGAGGTGGGACATTTTCTCCAATTCCATGGCCCTGATGCTACCCATGTGCTCACTCAAAGACTAACATCCAAGGCTGTTTCTGGGTGGCAGGAAGCATTTTTCTTTATTTCTTTTAAGAAAGAACAGCACCTCGTGGTTTGGCATAACCTTCAAGAAGTAATCTAGTTCTCCAGGTTCTCTTTCTAGTCTTGTTTGTACAGAGCTTCAGAAGGGGAGACTTCACAATCACCTTTAATAACCCATTCCCCAAGGATCATTGTCACAACTATTGGTTTATGCACTAAAACAGCCTGTCAGAAAGGATGGTGGCCTGGCACACTGTAACCGTTAACACAATGTGCGTACAAGAACAACCCATGCCAATGCCAGGCCCAGAGAGGAGGAGTTCGGATTTGGGTCAGGAGCTAAATGGGGGTCCTTAGAGAAGTGAGGGGAGCTTTTGAATGGGGAGTGCAAAGAGAACATCAAAAAGAACTGGGCGAGAGCAGCTCACACTTGCATGGAACCAGTTTTCTTTTGGCGGTGCTCTGCCATCTTTCATTCTCCCCCAGCTGGTCGAGGGAGCCACACCTGGTCGCTGGGGGATCTCCCACATGGGTAAGGCCCTGCCCAGCAAGGCTAAGTGAAAGTTCAGCTGGGTTCCAGGATAGGCAGCCTGGTTAGACAGCAAGGGAAGGCCCTACTCTGAACTGTGAGTGGGGCTGTCCTCTGAGGTTAGACCCAGGCCAAGGGCAGGGGTGGGAGAAGACCACCAAGTTCAGGGTCCAGCCCCATCTGTATCATGTACTAAGGACACAGGAGGGGCCTAGAGGCTCCATGGCTCACACACACCATTAGCAGGCTTGTAGATCAGATAAGCACTGGAGACTCTAGTCCTGGCTGGCAACAGAGACTGAGTATCAGCCTGGTGGGTCTGCTGCATATTTATTCCTCCAAACTGAGCACAGCAGTAGCTGTTTAGTGAAGGATTATGGCTATTTCTTTCCTGCAGAGAGTGACTAACAGGCGCTGTGTGCATCTGGGCACAATGATGCTGGAGGGTGTTGAGAGAGGCCTTTGTTTCATCTGGCAGCTCACTCCACAGGGCTGTGAGACAGGATCCCACTTCGCAAGATGTACCAGGGGACATGCGTGCTTTGGAAAAAAAACAGAGCTTAAGCCGAGCCTCAGCCTCACAGCCATGGCGTGCTCCTTGCTCCCTGGCCAGGGCTGCAGCTCTGACAGCGATTTGACATGATGAAGAACAGATGAGTTTGTGGTTGGTTGGGTCTTCACAATGCACTCTACTCCCGAGACAAAGTAAACAGAAGTCTTCACATAAGCGCGATACGGTTGATTCACAGGATCCGGCAGCACAGGGTGTCTCTTTCCAAGCGAAAGGTGGAGCCATTTGAAGGTCACCTTGGAGGTGTAGGTTAGTCACCATTTATTATGGACCCCTTTCCAGTTCAAGAACAAAACTGAGCTGCCTACTTTGTTTGCATAGATTTATCCCGTGATGTATGTCTCAGGATTCTATTTTAAACTACCAGCTATTTTGTTGTTGTTGTTCTGAGATGTTTTGAAAAGTCTGTTTTAACATCTTCTTACATCTCTGTTTCCAAAGAAAAAGTGCTCATAATGGATGGAGATTGACTTTGATCCACTCTGCTCTGCCAAATGGGTACAAAGAGCAAACAAGGGCTGCAAACTTGTATGTCTGGGTCTGCCTGGGCTGCCATAAGGAGGCACCACAGACTGGGGGCTTAACACATTCTTATTTGCTCACAATTTGGAAGCCAGAAGTCTGAGATCAAGGTGTTGGCAGTGCTGTTTCTTCTGGGTTTCTCTCCTTTGCTTGTAGATGGCCATCTCCTCACCATGTCTTCCTACCATCACCCTTCTGTGTCTTCATCTCCTCTTCTTATAGGCACACCCGTCAGACTGGATCAGAGCCCAGGCACCTCACTTTTACCTAATTACTTCTGTAAAGACCTATCTCCAAATGCAGTTACCTTCTGAAGTACTGGGGGTTAGGGCTTCGGCATATGAATTTGAGCACGGGGGGACACAATTTAGCCCATAACACTCACATAAGAACACAGTAGGCTGGGAAGGCATGCCCTCGGCTGACTCCTGACTTTAGGAAGGCATGCCCTCTGCTGACTTCCGCCTTTAGGAAGGCATGCAGCATGGAACCCAAGCTGCTGTGCAGGATCCGCAGCCCTTCATATTGGAGCCCCAGCTGCTGCACACAGAACTTCAGCATTCTGGTTGGGATGAGGGCGGAGTAGTAAGCCAGACAGGATTTGGAGTCATACTTGGGTTCAAATTCTGCCTGTGACAAATGACAAGTTGTTCAATCTCTCTGAGCCTCAGTTTCCCCATTTTCAAAAGGAACACAGTCATTATACTTACCTCTCGGGATGACTGTGCGCTGGAAGTGAGATGGAGTATGCACATGTGCTTAGCACCGCACCAGCACCTGGTGAGGGCTGAGAAATGTGGCTCTTCATAATGACATGCAAAGTAAAGATTGTCTTGACCTTGGGAGAATCATCCCAGGCTGTGAAAGGGCCTCGTCACCATGCTTCCTGTCTTTAATTCAGCTTTACCCAGCCATTTTCTCTTTCTACCCACACTCCTTGCTGAAGGCTGTCAAGCTCAATTAATACTGTGCTGAGACTTCCTGGTCACTTGGGTTATTCTTCTCTCCATTGGCTTCCAATAAACAGAAAGCCAGTTTCAGCTACAGAGTGAATTTATCTAATGATGATTCTCAGTAGAAAGGTTTAAACAGCTATTAGTTACTCTAATTATAGCCCCTTCTCTGTATCACTAATATGCTTAGGCATCTGAAAGCAGATGGTCAGCAAGAATAAGGAGAAGACAAAGTTTAGGAGGAAGCCTATTTGTTGCCCAAAATGATTTGGTAGGCCCCCTCGTTTTGGGGGAAGCCATGGGCTGAGAAGGAAGCAGGAATGTTCTTTAATGTGCAATGGATTGAAGCCAATGAGGAATCTTTGCCATTGAAATGTTAATATGTTCTGTATGGGAAGGGAAGGCAAGTTAATATGTTCTGTATGGGAAGGGAAGGCAAATGTTCTGTTAGGGTAGGGCTCCGTGTGGCTCTTGTGTGAGGATCAAAGGCCAGAGAGGAGGAGACCTCTCTAGCTAGTTGAACCATGAGTCACTTAATGAGCCAGGTTCCAATTTACGTAGCCATTGCCAAGTGTGGTCATTTGTTACCTGAATTGTTATCCTATCTGATATGCTGCCAGTCTAGGAAAATCCAACTAATGTGCCTGTGAAAGAAAAACACATCCCTAATTTGATAGGATGGAGAAAACATAATGAATGGAAAAAAGCCAAGGTCTGAGAAAAGAACCTTAAATGGGACCAATTCACAAATTGGCATTTTTAGTTTTTATTCTCCACTGTGAGGCAGTCTTTGGCCATAATCATTTTTTCTATTCTAGACCCACCCTATAAGCAGCCGACCCAGGCCCACTCCACAGGCAGCCTGGTATTTCCCAGACATTTTGCCCATGTTCTCTTGGGCGCTGGGCTCCTAAGCCCTCCACCATCTCAGTGAGGTTCTCCACTTCCCACCACCTGTGAAGGTCTGTTTGAACACCATGCAGATGTTCTTCTCTGACTTACTGACACACAGCTCCTGGCTTTCTGGCCGTCACTCTCTGGGCCCTCAGCCTAGCAGGGAGTCAAAAATTGTAAGCCTCATGTTCGTCTCCCGTCTTCCCATTTCTGTTTTAAAACTCACCTGAAAGCTGTTATGGACTAAATTTGTGTGCCCCCTGTGAAAGGGCGATAAATCTTGGGGCCCCAAAATCACTAACCTAAAGGGAAAAGTCAAGCTGGGAATCGCGTAGGGCAAACCTACCTCCTATTCTATTCAGTCACCCCTTGCTCCCTGAGATAGATGCATATCTGATTGCCTCCTTTGGAGAGGCTCATCAGAAACTCAAAAGAATATAACCATTTTTCTCCTATCTGCCTATGATCTGGAAATCCCCTCCCGACCTCCAGTTGCCCTGCCTTTGCTTGGAGTCATCCCACCTTTCCAGACCAAACCAATGTTCATTTTACATATATTGATTGATGTCTCATGTTTCTCTAAAATGCATAAAACCAAGCTGTGCTCGGACCACCTTGGGCACATGTCATCAGGACCTCGTGAGGCTGTGTCAGGAGCGTGCATCCTTCACTTTGGCAAAATAAGCTTCCTAAATTGACTGATCTCTGTCTCAGATATTCAGGGTTCATACCGCCAAAATTCATATGTTGAATCCTAACCCCCAGTGTGATGGTATCAGAGACGGCACCTTTGGAAGGTGATGAGGTCATGGCATTGGGGCCCTCACAGTGGGATTAATGGCCTTGTAAGAGAGACAAAAGACAGCTTTCTCTCTCTCTTTGCCTTGTAAGGGTACAACAAGAAGACAGCTCTCTGCAAACCAGGAAATAGGTCCTCATCAGACACTGGATCTGCTAGCACCTTGATCTTGAACTTCCCAGCCTTCAGAACTGTGAGAAGTACATATTTGTTGTCAAAGCCACCCAGTCTATGGTCATTTGTTACAGCAACCTGAAAGGACTAAGAGGCCAATCAAGTCCCATAAAAAGTTATCTTAGGAGAAAGAAATGCGAATGACAACTCAGCTTTAGTGTTTTTTTTTTTTTTTTTTTGAAACAGAGTCTCACTCTGTTGCCCAGGCTGGAGTGCAGTGGTGCAATCTTGGCTTACTGCAATCTCTGCCTCCCAGGTTCAAGCAATTCTTGTGCTTCAGCCTCTTGAGTAGCTGGGACTATAGGCCTGTGCCATTGCACCAGGCTAATTTTTGTGTTTTTGGTAGAGACGGGGTTTCACTACGTTGGCCAGGCTGGTCTCAAAATCCTGACCTCAAGTGGTCACCAGCCTTGGCCTCCCAAAGTGCTAGGATTACAGGCATGAGCCACTGCACCTGGCCCTTTTATTTTTTTGAGATGGGGTCTTGCTTTATTGCCCAGACTGGAATGCAGTGGCATGATCATGGCTCACTGCAGCCTCCAACCTCTGGGCTCAGGCAATCCTCCTACCTCAGCCTCCTGAGTAGGTGGGACCACAGGCGCATGCCACTATGCCTGAGATGGGGTTTCACCATGTTGCCCAGGCTGGTTGTGTACTCCTGGGCTTAAGCCATCTTCCCTCCTCAGCTTCCCAAACAACTGAGATTACAGGTGTGAGCCACCACACCCAGCCGTTTTAGTCTTTTTCTTTCCCAAGTGATGCAGCACGTCCTCCTTTTAGGGTTAATAACTTCTTTGTCAGCCATTTCCTCTCTCATTTTGCAGTGTCGTTTGCCTTCCAGAAAACAAATATAAAACCATCAGTCTTGTTTGTCCTAATTTCTATCCACAGTGTATTGCTGCGTCTTTGCAGGCATACCATTTCTACTTGGTTATGATGAGAGAACAATAGGAATCTGTACTGAAGTTGATAGACAGGGTGGGAGGAAACAGTGGCACCCTTTGTCGTGTATTTTCTTTAGTAAAGTTCAGTTAGCATTTCATAAGACTTTGGGCTAGAACACAAACCCACTTCCAATGCCAGTAATTTAGAAGAGCACTAAAGTAAAGGGCCAGAAATGTAGAAAACGTTTTTCTACCTATGCAGCACTGATGGAAAGATGCCTTTGAGTCATGCTGAGATGACCAGTGTGTCTGGGTAAAGGGACTCCCCTTCGGGCTAGAGATTCTGGCTATAGCACACAGCTGTGTGGTGAGCTGCCTCTCTTCCAAAGCTTCCTAACCAGAAAACAATGACATCTGACAAGTGCAGTCCAGCAGCCTCCAAACCACGCCATCCTGTCTCTACCTCACTGATTTCACTGCCTGCTGGCCTCTCTCCATGACCTTCATCAATAGGGACAGGAAGGACACTCCCCCGCAACCTTCCACCTACCACCGGCCACACAGAGCCCTGGTAGCTGGAGTTAGTTTCTCTCATTGGACTGTGGATGATGGTTTTGTGAAGAGCCAAGGGCTGGGATGACATTAGAGAAGGGCGCCATCATCCCTGTGAGAATGGCTCTGGTCTTTCCCTTTCCTCTTAAACAATTGAGAAATTGCTATTTTAAGTTACGAGTGTTCAGAGAAATCCCAGCATTGAGGGGAAGAGGAACACTCCCAAACTCCCCCTGGGTGCCCACATCAGCCCCTCTTGCCCTCCATCTGCCTTTACTGTTGATGCCAGTGGCAAGAGGCCAGATGCTGGGCACCAAATGTTATTTATAACAAGGCCCTAGCTGGATTCCATTAACATCCAAATAAAAGTCTTCCTCATTTTTCATTTAACAAAATCGCTACCTATTTTTCTGCATGACACTTTATTTTTTTCTTTGGCACCTGCCAGGCCTGCAAGCCATTTATAAAGCAGAAATACAGGCATAGAAAGTGACCTGCCTGCAGAATAAGTCTGCTTGAATGAGAGTTGTCACAATAGAGAGGTGTGCTCTATTTGTTCTTCTGGGCGTAATCCTCCTTGTTAATTACCAGTTATCTCTTCTGTCTCAGGCACTGGGCCAGGTCCTGGTGATAGATATGGATCAACAGGACACAGCTCCCATCTTCATGAAGCTTTCTACTGAGTTAGAATCCATGCACGATAAGCTGTAATGTTAGCTAGAATGTGTACTCTGCCTTATACACAGTAGAGGGATACCGGGAGGGTCTCCCACACTGAGCTGCCCAGCACTGCCTCTGCTTCACGACCTTGTGTGACCTCCTCTAGCTTCTAAGTCTCTCTGTTCTGAAAATGTACGGATTCTGGTGAATGAGTCTCACTGTGGATGAGAAAAGACAGGCATTCAGAGCTTATCTCAGGTCCACAGCCACATCATGTTGGAGGACCGGAAATATACTAGATTCCAGCATTTCTGAAATTGAAGAGGCTTAATTTAGCATTTCTCTCTTTACAGACTGGCTATAATGAGAATTTGTCCTGATTTCTGTTGCATTAAAATATCCTACTTAATTAACTGTAAAAAGGGGTGATAAAATGCTGAGTTGATGACCATTACTAGGTCTCATAGCAACTACCCACCCTGCCCCAGTGTTGCCTCATATATGATTAAGAGTGTGGGCTTTGGACTTGGACCACCTGAGCTCATATTCTGACTCTTTCATTTCATAGCTGTGTTGTGTTGTGCAAAGGATGAAAGCTGCTGGTGCCTCAGTCTTATATGGAAATGAAGAAAATAAAGGTACCTACTCTACTGAGTTCTTATTCTGTTTACATTATTTAATATGTGCACAGTGCTTAGAATAGTACCTGGCACATATTAATACTAAATAAATATTAGCTAGCAGCAGCAGCAGCATCTTCTGTGCTATATATATATATATATATATATATATATATTTTTTTTTTTTTTTTTTTCAATACTTACCAATGATGTTTCATTTATCAGAGTTGACCTGGTCGGAGAACATACTGCAGGAAAACTGACTAGCTGAGGTCAGGACCTGAGTGACGTGTGTGTGTTTCAGGATATGTGGGATGTGTGTGTGTGTGTCTGTCTGTTTATCTACCTACCTACGTACCTACAAGTCAACCCACCCACCTATCTATCTCAGCTAACGTAGGAGTTTTGAGCATCCCTCTGTCTCTGCAATATTGAGAAAAGAATCTGTGTTCTCTTAACTAGGGGTGACATAAAATAAGGAATTTAGGGGAATGAAATTGATATCTTAATGAATGAGATATAGGCTGAGTATCTCTTATTCAAAATGCTTGGGACCAGAAGTATTTTGAATTTCTAATTTTTTTTAATTTTGGGATGTTTGCATATACACAATGATATTATCTCAGGGGATGGAACCCAAGTCTAAACAAGAAAACCAGTTATGTTTCTGATACACCTTGTACACATAGCCTGAGGATAATTTTCTATAATACTTAAAAAAATTTTGTGCATGTAACAAAGCTTTGACTACATTTTGACTGTGACCATCAAACGAGGTCAGGTGTGAAATTTTCCACTTGGGTCTTGTTGGTGCCCAAAAACCTTCAGATTTGAATCATTTCAGATTTTGGATTTTCCGATGAGGGAGGCTTTCAGAAGGGTTGCTGCAATATATGTCACAAGGTGGTGAGGGTCTGGAATAGAATAGCAGTGGGTGGGAATGCGGTATATGAAGAAAGAAGTAGGGCATTGATGGAGAACTCATTCTTTTTCATGTAATGCAAATAAAATCCCTCTCTAGTATTCTGCATGGCATTTTTTTGCTCTTTGGCATCCTCCAAGCCTGCATGCCATTTATAAGACAGAAACAGAGTCCTTCAAATGCAGAATTCTGTCTGCTTTTGTATGCAACATTGAAGATAATGTTTGTGAGGACTAGATAGACAAGGATTAGTGGCAAAGTCACCAGCCAGGGTGTTCTTCCTCAGCAGCTGGAATCTGCACCATCAAAACTGCCTTGGCTTGGATGGCTTTTCCAAGTGTGGTTAGGACATGAGCAGATAAGTGCATTTTCCTACTGTCGGCAGGGAGCCCTGGCGCCTTGTGCCCTGGCCTTGGTGTGCTCACTTACAGACATTCCTCTTTCCTGAAGTCACTATCCAGGGATCCCACTTGACAATTGATTATGTGCTGTTTTCTGTGAAATTTCTCGAGTTTCTTTGTAATGCTTTGCATGTCTCTATGTAGTTGTTTTCCTAAATGGATGATCCTATCCCTGGAAATACCAGACCATGTCTTATACCATTTGGTATCTTCTCCCATCCTTCCTAATGCCTGTACCAGTGACTCTATGTGTTACAGCACTGAGAAGGCAATGAACAATCTACGAAAACCAGGCTGATGAATTAAAAATCTCTTTGGTGACGCCGAATACACAGACTGTGCAGCATGTTGGTGAAATGGAGAAGGAGTTCAAGACCTCACAAAAAGGTCTTTTAATTAAGACTTTTGTATTTGTTCTCCAGCTGCCTGGAAACTCCAATAAGACAGTTTTAATTAGAACCAACGTTCACATTTCCCCCTGAGAACTATCAACATTTTGCTAACCCCAATTTTTAAGAATCAAGCTATGGAGACCATAGATAACTTACTCTGTATCTGTTTTTCCTTTTAAAAGTGAGTTCAATGCATGCGATGGTTTTTTTTTTAACCAAAACACTATCCTAGCATGTGGCCTATTTTGTACACAAATGCTACCATGTGCAGCATGTAATGAGTATGAGGTCCACAGTCACTCGTGCTGGTCAGTCTTACCTTTCGCTTCATCTGGATGCCTCTGGGAGCTGGATTGTGGCACCCTCAAACAAGGGGACTTCCCAAACTGTGTGTATTCCTCCCAAGCCCCCAAGTGTCCCAAAAATCATTTCAGGAATCCTCCATCAAGTCCCCATTTCTCTGTTCAGATGCCCCTCATTCCTTCCCTGTTCCAGACCCTCAACACCCTGTGCATGATGAATTGTAGCAATCCTTCTGAAGGCCTCCCGGCCATCCAGCCCTCAGCTGACCTCTTGTGAAGTATTGCATCATTTAGAATCTGTATCACGTAATTTATAACTCAAATTTTCACTATCCTGAAAGATGGAGTATTATTTTGTGACAGCAGGATGTGCTTCTGGCCTTCCTGCTGCCTCTTGAAAAATGCTGAGCACAAACCTAGGTTCTTGGCTACTCCAGACAGGGGGCAGGACGGACGGCTGGAATTGCAGGGAGGCCCGTGGGAGGGGGGTTGCCTGGGCCTGCGTTCCCCCGCATCCCCTGTACCACGGACACTGGTGTGGGCCCTTCTGGGCAGTCATCAATAAAGAAAGTCAAAGCCATCAACAAGGTTCTGAAGACTTATAGGCAACAGCCTGTATAAGGGATAGTAAAAATAAGTAGACACACAGCTGGCAGTCAGACGTCTGGGTTTGGAAATAATGATCCAAATCGATGCATTGAAGGTAGGAGTGCCAACTCCATAGTACCAGGCAGGGACAGCTGGAGTCAGCCCATGCTGGCAATTCCCTGAATGCAGCAGGTGTCAGATGATGACATAATGCACACACGATTCAATAACGGGTTAGGGAATACAAGGAAAAGGTGACAGAAAAGCAAGAGAGGGACCTGAGGAGTGCTGACCAGAGAGGCACTTCATGTAGCCTCATTAGTAAAGCCACCAGGGGCTGTGACTGTCCTATGAGGGCTTCCAAGTCCACCTGAGAGTTCTGATACTGTGCTGACCCCCTGGCACATCAGGATCAGCGAGCCTGCTGTCCACACTGGCTGGGAGAAGCAGCGGCCAGGCAAGAGAACAACAAACAGGGGCAGGCAGCCACCCACCAAGGGGGCATGTGGAACCAGGCAGCACGCCATTTGGAAAGCAAGTCTATATGGGAATGGTCACTATCATGGAAAGGAAAAAGAGTGGAAAAACACGAGATTTAAGAAAGACCCAATGCTGTTCTAGAGGCATCTTCAGAAAGAGCAATAAAGCCTCTTTGAGGAAGTCACAGGACACAGACTCTCCAGGGTGGAAGGGATCTTGAGCACAGAGGCCAAGTCCTCATCCATCTCTCGACTTCCTTCATGACTCATCTGAAGGCAGTTGGATTGGTCTATGTCTGTACCCTACCCTCACCTCACAATCGCAGTCCACCCTATCTCGGAACAATTTCAAATGCAGGGGAGGATCACAGATGAAGACGTTACTCCAACAGTATACACGCAAAGACGTTCTGGAAGTGCTGCTTCTTAACCTGTCTGGTCTTATAGTCTGTGGTTGAAGTGAGTTTCTCCACTTCTAGAACACTTTCGGTCTCGTTTCCTGTCCTCTTTGAAAAGTTTCATTAACAATTACCTGCTGCCCTTCTATTACTCCTACTTTCCATACCTTGGAAAGTATACACAGTTCTAGAATATTCCATTAGGAGGGCCAGGTAAGGATTCTTAAATATGAATGGATTTTATCACTCTCTGCCTGTTGTCTTCACACATTTCTTTGTTTCTTTTTTTGAGACAGAGTCTCGCTCTGTTGCCCAGGCTGGAGTGCAATGGCACGATGTTGGCTCACTGCAACCTCCGCATCCTGGGCTCAAACGATCCTCCTTCCTCAGCCTATCAAGTAGCTGGGACTACAGGCATGTTCTACCATGCCTGGCTAATTTTTGTATTTTTTTGTAGAGACAGGGTTTTGCCATGTTGTCCAGGCTGGTCTTGAACTCCTGGACTCAAGCAATCCGCCCACCTTGGCCTCCCAAAGTGCTAGGATTACAGATGTGAGCCACTGCATTTGGCCTTGTTGTCTTCACACATTTCTTAAATAGCGCACAATCACCGCACTCATTAATTGAAGGTCAAGGAATTATCATTATTCACTGGGATCATGGTACCAGATTGATTTACTAGCAATATTTTAGTTTTTCTTTGTGTGCAAAGTCTATTCATGATATGATAAAACCTGAGACACAAATCTCGAAGTTTTTGCTTTTGGCAAATGTATTATTATTAAATAACACCAATGCATAATAAATAACATTTAAAATTTTACAGCACCTTTTACATTTTCCCTGATGTTTCTCAAGGGACCTCACAAACACCTTTTCAATCAAAGATAACAGAAAGAGCATTATTTCTCTTTCGCAAAAGGAAAAAACTCTGAACCAGAGAAGGTGAAACATTTACTAATAATTCTGTTTTCAGTTTCTGTATTACTAGTTTCCACAATAGTTCAGCAACAAGATTTCAAGGACTTTTCTTTTTAACGATCTGAAAATAATGAAGAATGACTCATCATACTATAGGTGCCCTGTATATGCTTCAAAATAAGTGTGTTTTTTGCTCAGTTCTTGTGCCTTCCCGGACCCTCATGACAACAATAGGAATAAACCTGCGTAGAAAGTCTATCTCAGTAGTAATGATTGGGGCAACCGAGTGGACTCTGACTCATATTTCCCACACATCTTTAAATTTATAGCTAGCCTCTGACTATTTTAGAAAGCCTATGATTTGAACTTCATCCAAGTTTTAACTGGAATAAAATTCCACAGGAAATGGGTTCTTTAGAATCCAAGAAATGCACGCTTAGGCTATTGCCTACAATCAAATTATTCTGCTGTTGGAGTTGTGTTGCTGGAGAGATGAACCCTTCCTCCCAGAAGAGGCCATGTTTTCCCATATCACAACATGCATGGAATTGGCACTGGTCAACACTAAACCTCCTATAAGCATGATGAGGACAACTTCTGAGCAGCATCATCAAGCCTGCCTCTCCTGGGCCACTGCAACACCTGCCTCCCACCCTGACAAGCCCTGCGTCGGGCAGGCATCATCCCAATTTGGCCTTGCAAGTTGTTACACAGAACATCCTTCAAGAGTGATGCCTGAAACAATCAGTTGCCTTTTTGTCTCACAAAAACCCTTTGCTCTCATCTCAGCTTAGAATGTCCATCCATCACAGTTAGCAGGGCTGGGCCAGCACAGACCTCCAGAATGTGCAATGAGCTTTGTGGGCAATTATCACTTTCTCAAAGGGCTCTGTAGGATGGGGGTGAAGTGAATGTCATTGGAACAGTAGCATTGTGGTCTAAAAGATGCATTCTGCCATAAATCAACATGATGAAATGCTTAATTTAGCCTAAAATTATTTATCTGTATCACTGGCCATGCCTCAACCACATACCCCTCAATATGTAAACAACAATAGATTTATTTGTTTTATTTCTGAGAAGATAAGATAACCTGAGAATTGCTTTATAGAATTTGTAGAATGGACCCTCTCCTTGAGGCTGGTGGCTTCCCTTTCTGAAGCCAAGATGATTTTATGACTCACTGGCAGAAGCAAAATGACTCTGAGATGGTTTTTTGGTGTGGGAGGAATTGAGGCGGGGGGCAGGTGCCAAAAATTTTCCATAACCAAAATGAACGAAAACAAAATCCACATGTAAGAACGAAAGTATTAATCAGGAGGTATTAATCTTCATGCATTAGTGAGAATTTTTAATCCTTGTAACTCAGTTTGTCATAGAAGAGCGAGTGAACAATGGGCATGAGTTCGTGGGCTTTAACGAAGATGTGAAGGTTAGTGTTTTGGTCCATTTAGTGTTGCTACAAAGGAATACCTGAGGCTGGGGAATTTATAAAGAAAAGAGGTTTGTTTAGCTCATGGTTTGCAGGCTGTACAAGAAGCATGGCACTGGCACCTGCTTCTGGTGAGGCCTCCGGGAGCTTCCACTCATGGCAGAAGCGGAAGGGGAGCCAGTGTGTGCAGAGATCACGTGGTGAGAGGGGAAGCAAGAGAGAAGGGTGGGGTGCCAGCCATTTTTTAAACAACCAGCTCTTATGAGAACTAACAGGGTGAGAACACACACATCCCAAATCCAGGTTCTATTCATGGGAACTAATAGGGTGACAACTCACACAACCCAGAATCTATTCATGCCCCCATGACCCAAACATCTCCCATTAGGCCTCACATCGAATAATGGGGATTGAATTTCAACATGAGATTTAGAGGGGACGAACATCCAAACTATGGCACTTAGAAATATAGCATGCTCTGCAACTCACCAAGGGGTGCCAGTTTTTGGAATGTAAAGGGAGGGCAGCATGCATGCCTGGCTGGGTGGGTGGGGGCTGGGACACATTGGGCTGCAGGATGGATGGACACTGACCAAAATAGGTACTTTTGTCAACTTAGCATAAATTAGCCCTGCATTTGATCCTGGGCATCACTGGAAAATATACCACCTGATTGATCTATTCTGTTCTATTCTGGTTACTTCCCACCTTGCCTGTACAGGAGGCCCTTTAGACACCATCTCTCAGTAATCACGGTTTGATAATCTCACTAGCTGTGGGAAGGGTGAGGCCCCTTTTTTGCTTCTGTTAACAGTTCAATACCAGGAAATGGTCCTCCTCCAATTAAAATTTTCTTTAAAATATTAAATGATATATTCTTTAACGTATTAAACTAAATATTGGATGTGTAAAAATATTCACACTACATGAAAGGTGAAATAACAGTATACTCAACAATAAGCTTAAAAACTAGAACATTGGCGGTGGAGCCAAGATGGCCGAATAGGAACAGCTCCAGTCTACAGCTCCCAGCCTGAGCGACACAGAAGACGGGTGATTTCTGCATTTCTGTTTGAGGTACCGGTTTCATCTCACTGCCAAACAGTGGGTGCAGGACAGTCGGTGAAGCACACTGTGCGCAAGCCGAAGCAGGGCGAGGCATTGCCTCACTCGGGAAGCGCAAGGGGTCAGGGAGTTCCCTTTCCTAGTCAAAGAAAGGGGTAACAGACGGCACCTGGAATATTGGGTCAGTCCCACCCTAATACTGCGCTTTTCCAACGGGCCTGGAAAATGGCACACCAGGAGATTGTGTCCTGCACCTGGGTCGGAGGGTCCTATGCCCACAGAGTCTCGCTGATTGCTAGCACAGCAGTCTGAGATCAAGCTGCAAGGCGGCAGCGAGGCTGGGGGAGGGGCGCCTGCCATTGCCCAGGCTTGCTTAGGTAAACAAAGCAGCCAGGAAGCTCGAACTGGGTGGAGCCCACCACAGCTCAAGGAGGCCTGCCTGCCTCTGTAGGCTCCACCTCTG
The DNA here is from genome assembly GCF_028878055.3 of Symphalangus syndactylus. Classification (NCBI taxonomy): domain Eukaryota; kingdom Metazoa; phylum Chordata; class Mammalia; order Primates; family Hylobatidae; genus Symphalangus; species Symphalangus syndactylus. Next base: position 78,730,945 of record NC_072434.2, on the reverse strand, counting down.
GGGGCAGGACACAGACAAACAAAAAGTCAGCAGGAACCTCCACAGACTTATATGTCCCTGTCTGACAGCTTTGAAGAGAGTAGTGGTTCTCCCAGCACGCAGCTGGAGATCTGAGAACGGACAGACTGCCTCCTAAAGTGGGCCCCTCACCCCTGAGCAGCCTAACTGGGAGGCACCCCCCCAGTAGGGACAGACTGACACCTTACTCGGCCGGGTACTCCTCTGAGACAAAACTTCCAGAGGAACTATCAGACAGCTGAATTTGTGGTCTCACGAAAATCCGCTGTTCTGCAGCCACGGCTGCTGACACCCAGCCAAACAGGGTCTGGAGTGGACCTCTAGTAAACTCCAACAGACCTGCAGCTGAGGGTTCTGTCTGGTAGAAGGAAAACTAACAAACAGAAAGGACATCCACACCAAAAACCCATCTGTACATCACCATCATCTAAGACCAAAAGTAGATAAAACCACAAAGATGGGGAAAAAACAGAGCAGAAAAACTGGAAACTCTAAAAAGCAGAGCACCTCTCCTCCTCCAAAGGAACGCAGTTCCTCACCAGCAACGGAACAAAGCTGGATGGAGGATGACTTTGATGAGGTGAGAGAAGAAGGCTTCAGACGATCAAACTACTCTGAGCTATGGGAGGAAATTCAAAACAATAGCAAAGAAGTTAAAAACTTTGAAAAAAAATTAGAAGAATGGATAACTAGAATAACCAATGGAGAGAAGGGCTTAAAGGAGCTGATGGAGCTGAAAGCCAAGTTTCGAGAACTATGCGAAGATTGCAGAAGCCTCAGTAGCAGATGCGATCAACTGGAAGAAAGGGTATCGCTGATGGAAGATGAAATGAATGAAATGAAGTGAGAAGGGAAGTTTAGAGAAAAAAGAATAAAAAGAAATGAACAAAGCCTCCAAGAAATTTGGGACTATGTGAAAAGACCAAACCTACGTCTGATTGGTGTACCTGAAAATGATGGGGAGAATGGAACCAAGTTGGAAAACACTCTGCAAGATATTATCCAGGAGAACTTCCCCAATCTAGCAAGGCAGGCCAACATTCAGATTCAGGAAATACAGAGAACGCCACAAAGATACTCCTTGAGAAGAGCAACTCCAAGACACACAATTGTCAGATTCACCAAAGTTGAAATGAAGGAAAAAATGTTAAGGGCAGCCAGAGAGAAAGGTCAGGTTACCCACAAAGGGAAGCCCATCAGACTAACAGCTGATCTCTCGGCAGAAACTCTACAAGCCAGAAGAGAGTGGGGGCCGATATTCAACATTCTTAAAGAAAAGAATTTTCAACCCAGAATTTCCTATCCCGCCAAACTAAGCTTCATAAGTGAAGGAGAAATAAAATACTTCACAGACAAGCAAACGCTGAGTGATTTTGTCACCACCAGGCCTGCCCTAAAAGAGCTCCTGAAGGAAGCACTAAACATGGAAAGGAACAACCAGTACCAGCCACTGCAAAAACATGCCAAATTGTAAAGACCATCGAGGCTAGGAAGAAACTGCATCAACTAACGAGCAAAATAACCAACTAGCATCATAATGACAGGATCAGATTCACACATAACAATATTAACTTTAAATGTAAATGGGCTAAATGCTCCAATTAAAAGACACAGACTGGCAAACTGGATAAGGAGTCAGGACCCATCAGTGTGCTGTATTCAGGAAACCCATCTCACGTGCAGAGACACACATAGACTTAAAATAAAGGGATGGAGGAAGATCTATCAAGCAAATGGAAAACAAAAAAAGGCAGGGGTTGCAATCCTAGTCTCTGATAAAATAGACTTTAAACCAACAAAGATCAAAAGAGACAAAGAAGGCCATTACATAATGGTAAAGGGACCAATTCAACAAGAAGAGCTAACTATCCTAAATATATATGCACCCAACACAGGAGCACCCAGATTCATAAAGCAAGTCCTGAGTGACCTACAAAGGGACTTAAACTCCCACACAATAATAATGGGAGATTTCAACACCCCACTGTCAACATTAGACAGATCAACGAGACAGAAAGTTAACAAGGATACCCAGGAATTGAACTCAGCTCTGCACAAAGTGGACCTAATAGACATCTACAGAACTCTCCACCCCAAATCAACAGAATATACATTTTTTTCAGCACCACACCACACCTATTCCAAAATTGACCACATAGTTGGAAGTAAAGCTCTCCTCAGCAAATGTAAAAGAATAGAAATTATAAAAAACTGTCTCTCAGACCACAGTGCAATCAAACTAGAACTCAGGATTAAGAAACTCACTCAAAACCTCTCAACTACATGGAAACTGAACAACCTGCTCCTGAATGACTATTGGGTACATAATGAAATGAAGGCAGAAATAAAGATGTTCTTTGAAACCAACGAGAACAAAGACACAACATACCAGAATCTCTGGGACACGTTCAAAGCAGTGTGTAGAGGGAAATTTATAGCACTAAATGCCCACAAGAGAAAGCAGGAAAGATCCAAAATTGACACCCTAACATCACAATTAAAAGAACTAGAAAAGCAAGAGCAAAGACATTCAAAAGCTAGCAGAAGGCTAGAAATAACTAAAATCAGAGCAGAACTGAAGGAAATAGAGACACAAAAAACCCTTCAAAAAATTAATGAATCCAGGAGCTGGTTTTTTGAAAAGATCAACAAAATTGATAGACCGCTAGCAAGACAAATAAAGAAGAAAAGAGAGAAGAATCAAATGGACACAATAAAAAATGAAAAAGGGGATATCACCACCGATCCCACAGAAATACAATCTACCATCAGAGAATACTACAAACACCTCTATGCAAATAAACTAGAAAATCTAGAAGAAATGGATAAATTCTTCGACAAATACACCCTCCCAAGACTAAATCAGGAAGAAGTTGAATCTCTGAATAGACCAATAACAGGCTCTGAAATTGTGGCAATAATCAATAGCTTACGAACCAAAAAGAGTCCAGGACCTGATGGATTCACAGCCGAATTCTACCAGAGGTACAAGGAGGAACTGATACCATTCCTTCTGAAACTATTCCAATCGATAGAAAAAGAGGGAATCCTCCCTAACACATTTTATGAAGCCAGCATCATCCTCACACCAAAGTGTGGCAGAGACATAACCAAAAAAGAGAATTTCAGACCAATATCCTTGATGAACATTGATGCAAAAATCCTCAATAAAATACTGGCAAACCGAATCCAGCAGCACATCAAAAAGCTTATCTACCATGATCAAGTGGGCTTCATCCCTGGGATGCAAGGCTGGTTCAACATACACAAATCAATAAATGTAATCCAGCATATAAACAGAACCAAAGACAAAAACCACATGATTATCTCAATAGATGCAGAAAAGGCCTTTGACAAAATTCAACAACCCTTCATGCTAAAAACTCTTAATAAATTAGGTATTGATGGGATATATCTCAAAATAATAAGAGCTATCTATGACAAACCCACAGCCAATATCATACTGAATGGGCAAAAACTGGAAGCATTCCCTCTGAAAACTGGCACAAGACAGGGATGCCCTCTCTCACCACTCCTATTCAACATAGTGCTGGAAGTTCTGGCCAGAGCAATCAGGCAGGAGAAGGAAATAAAGGGTATTCAATTAGGAAAAGAGGAAGTCAAATTGTCCCTGTTTGCAGATGACATGATTGTATATCTAGAAATCCCCATTGTCTCAGCCCAAAATCTCCTTAAGCTGATTAGCAACTTCAGCAAAGTCTCAGGATACAAAATCAATGTACAAAAATCACAAGCATTCTTGTACACCAATCACAGACAAACAGAGAGCCAAATCATGAGTGAACTCCCATTCACAATTGCTTCAAACAGAATAAAATACCTAGGAATCCAACTTACAAGGGATGTGAAGGACCTCTTCAAGGAGAACTACAAACCACTGCTCAATGAAATAAAAGAGGATACAAACAAATGGAAGAACATTCCATGCTCATGGGTTGGAAGAATCAATATCGTGAAAATGGCCATACTGCCCAAGGTAATTTATAGATTCAATGCCATCGCCATCAAGCTACCAATGACTTTCTTCACAGAATTGGAAAAAACTACTTTAAAGCTCATATGGAACCAAAAAAGAGCCCGCATCGCCAAGTCAATCCTAAGCCAAAAGAACAAAGCTGGAGGCATCATGCTACCTGACTTCAAACTATACTACAAGGCTACAGTAACCAAAACAGCATGGTACTGGTACCAAAACAGAGATCTAGATCAATGGAACAGAACAGAGCCCTCAGAAATGATGCCACATATCTACAACTATCTGATCTTTGACAAACCTGACAAAAACAAGAAATGGGGAAAGGATTCCCTATTTAATAAATGGTGCTGGGAAAACTGGCTAGCCATATGTAGAAAGCTGCAACTGGATCCCTTCCTTACACCTTATACAAAAATTAATTCAAGATGGATTAAAGACTTAAACGTTAGACCTAAAACCATTAAAATCCTACAAGAAAACCTAGGAAATACCATTCAGGACATAGGTGTGGGCAAGGACTTCATGTCTAAAACACCAAAAGCAATGGCAACAAAAGCCAAAATTGACAAATGGGATCTCATTAAACTAAAGAGCTTCTGCACAGCAAAAGAAACTACCATCAGAGTGAACAGGCAACCTACAGAATGGGAGAAAATTTTTGCAACCTACTCATCTGACAAAGGGCTAATATCCAGAATCTACAATGAACTCAAACAAATTTACAAGAAAAAAACAAACAACCCCATCAAGAAGTGGGCAAAGGACATGAACAGACACTTCTTAAAAGAAGACATTTATGCAGCCAAAAAACACATGAAGAAATGTTCATCATCACTGGCCATCAGAGAAATGCAAAACAAAACCACAGTGAGATACCATCTCACACCAGTTAGAATGGCCATCATTAAAAAATCATGAAACAACAGGTGCTGGAGAGGATGTGGAGAAATAGGAACACTTTTACACTGTTGCTGGGACTGTAAACTAGTTCAACCATTGTGGAAGTCAGTGTGGCGATTCCTCAGGGATCTAGAACTAGAAATACCATTTGACCCAGCCATCCCATTACTGGGTATAACCCAAAGGACTATAAATCATGCTGCTATAAAGACACATGCACACGTATGTTTATTGTGGCACTATTCACAATAGCAAAGAGTTGGAACCAACCCAAATGTCCAACAACGATAGACTGGATTAAGAAAATGTGGCACATATACACCATGGAATACTACACAGCCATAAAAAATGATGAGTTCATGTCCTTTGTAGGGACATGGATGAAACTGGAAAACATCATTCTCAGTAAACTATTGCAAGGACAAAAAACCAAACACCACATGTTCTCACTCATAGGTGGGAATTGAACAATGAGAACTCATGGACACAGGAAGGGGAACATCACACTCCGGGGACTGTTGTGGGGTTGGGGGAGGGGGGAGGGACAGCATTAGGAGATATACCTAATGCTAAATGACAAGTTAATGGGTGCAGGAAATCAACATGGCACATGGATACATATGTAACAAACCTGCACATTGTGCACATGTACCCTAAAACCTAAAGTATAATAAAAAAAAAACTAGAACATTTTCAGTAACTTGGAAGACCCCATGAGTTCTTCCTTTTCCCCAATAGACTTCTATTATCATGGGCTTATATTCCTTTTATGTTTTTTATAGTATTTATAATAGGTATGTACTATATATATGTGTGTGTGTGTGTGTGTGTGTGTGTAATCAACATATAGTTTAGGTCTGCAGGCCTCAAACATCACATCAGTGGAATCACACTCTATTAATCTGTGATTTGCTTTAGTTTTTTTGTCTAACACTATGTTGCAGAGAGTCCTCCATAGAGAAGTCTACTGCCGAGGTCCACTAATTTTCACTGCCGTATGATATTCCATTGTGTGGCACATGGAACAATCAGGATCAAATTTCAACATGAGATCCCCACGTTGATGTCTCAGTCTGGGGTGGACACGGTAGGGCTGGCAGGAAGTGGTCCAATTACTTCCATTCCTCTGTTGGAACATTTGGGTTGCTTTTGGGTGTTTTGTTATTATAAACATTGCTGCTGCTATGATTCTTTTTTGTACAGTTTCTTTGGATTCCAATCTGTAAAAGCCTAGGATGGAATTGTTAGGTCATAAGTATATAACCATGTGCTTCATATGGACATTTTGGTCAATGATGGATTGCATATATACCGGTGGTTTCATAAGATGATAATACCATATTTTACTGTACCTTTTCTATGTTTAGATATGTCTAGATATATAAATACTTACCATTGTGTTACAGTTGCCTACAGTATTCAGTACAGTAACACGCTGCGTAGGTTTGTAGTCTAGGAACAATTAGGCTATCCCATTATAGCCTAGGTGTGCAGCAGGCTATACCGTCGAGGCTTGTGTAAGTACACTCTATGATAGTCACACAACGAAATCCCTAAGGATACGTTTCTCAGAGTGTATCCCCAATGTTACACGATGGAAGACTATATGGATGTGATGTAAAAATGTTTTCAAAAGGAATAGTAAATATTTATCCTTCTACTGACAATAAATACAGGTTCAGATGTTGCACATCCTCACCTCGCCTGATTCTGTCTGCTTTGTTAGTTCTGCCATTCTGGTGGGCATGAAAACTGGTGGTTTTAGTTGGAGTTCCAAGACTACTAAATAAGTGGAGCATTTTTTTTTTCATGTTTGTTGGCCATTTGTGTCTTTTCTACATGCAGGTCAAAATCTTTTGCCCATTTTCTACTTATTTTTTGATAATATGCAGAACTTTTAAAAATATTTAAGTTGTTTGAGAAATGGAGTGCTCATTCTACACCAGGCACTACTCTAGGTTGTGGGATACAGCAGTGGCTAAAACAAAGTCCCTCTCCTCATGTATCCTAGTACAGAGAACAAACAAACACATACAGAGTAAATAGTGTGTCAACGCTCCTATGCATTGTAGAGAAAAACAGAGCTAGACGGGAGAGAGGGAGTGGGATTGCTGAGCTGTAAGGTCAGGAGAAGCCTGAAGGGGTGATATTTGAGCAAAGGCCTTAACAGAGTGAGAGGGTGAGGCCTGCAGACGTCATAGGAAGAGCCATGGAGGAAGAGCAAACACAAAGGGCAGGGGACCTGAGGAAAGGCTGGAGTGTGGGTGGAGCCTGGGAGAGAGACCCAGCTGAGAAGGGAGGAGAAGGATCAGGGCCTCCATCATGCGGGGCACATAGACTCTGGCTTTCATTTTGAGTGATGTGGTGGGGGCACTACAGGGGTTTGGGTAGGGGAGTGAGAGGAGGCTTCTGTCTCCAGGACTGTCCCGTGTTGAGAACAGACTGCAGGGAGGTAAGGAAAGAAGAGTGGAGAACACTTGGGAGGCTAATCTTGTATTACAAGGGATAGAACGATGTTTTAGTCTGGGGGGGACATGGTGGGGCTGGTGAGAAGTGGTCAGTTTCTACATAAGTTCTGGAAGTACAGTCAAAAGGGGTCCCTGCTGGCTTGGCTAGGGGCATGAGGGAAAGGCAGGCATCAGAAATAATGCTGAGGCTGGATGCAGTGGCTCACACCTATAATCCCAGCATTCAGGGAGGTTGAGGCGGGAGGATCGCTTGAGTCTAGGAGTTGAGGCCAGCCTGTGTAACATAGCAAGACCCCATCTCTACCAAAAAAAAAAAAAGGAAAAAGAAAAAAAGAAGAAATAATGCTGAGATTTTTGGCCTGTGCAACTGCAAGAATGGTGCTGCTGTAATTCAAGGTGGGGAGGATTGTGAGAGGAATAGAACATGAAGGGTTTGATTTTTCACGTTATATTTGAGATGTCTATTTGCTATTCGAGGGCAGGTGTTGAACAGGCAGTTGGTTATAGGTCTTGGAATTAATGAAGGAGGTCCAGGCTGAGGGCATGCATCTGGGAGACATGAGACAGGAGGGGCTCACCTAGCGAGCGAGTGTAGACACTGCAGAGGGGAGGACAAGGGACTGAGCCTGGGGCCCTGGACTGTTCAGAGGTCAGGGAGGCCAGAGGAACCAGTAAAGCAGCCTGAGAAGGAACAGCCAGAGAGGAAGGGAGATGACACAAAAAATTCAGTGTCTCAGGTAAACAATAAGGAGGGTTCAAGTGTTAGCTTAGGTAAAAGGAATACAGGCCAGGTATGGAGGAGCATGCCTGTAGTCCTGGCTACTCAGGAGGCTGACGTGGGAGGATCACTTGAGCCCAGGAGTTTGAAGCCAACCTGCGCAACACAGCAAGACCCCATCTCTACAAAAAATTTAGAAATTAGCAGGCATGATGATGTGTGCCTGCAGTCCTAGCTACTCAGGAAGCTGATGCTGGAGGATCATTTCAGCCCCAGTTTGAGGCTGTAGTAATGATGGAGCTATGATCATGCCACTCCACTCCAGCATGGGTAACGGAGCAAGACCCTCTGTCAACAAGATGAAAAAATAAAAAAAAAATGAATAGTAAGATGACAACTGAGAATGGCCCCTGGATTTGGCAACATATGACTCTGATAAGAGCTCATCCATAGTGGTGTGGGTTTAAGAGAGAAACGGAGACAGAGTACAGACTACTCTTCCAGTAAGTTTTGCTGGATTCAGAGAGATAAATAAGGTGGCACCTGGCCAGGTGTACTTTTTAAATTCTTAGAGCTGTCATATTATAATGAGCGGATGAGCATGATCCAGCAGAAGGTGGGAACAACTGCTGGAGTGAGGTCCTTGAATAGACACCAAGTGGAAGGTTCCTTGTGCACACCTGGTGGGTTAGTCTCAGATAGGGTGTGGTGAATGGTATTTGTATATTAATCCTTTTCAGTTATTTGTTTTGCTAATATTTCTGTATTGCTAACATTTCCTCCTAATTTATGGCACTTTTTTTTTGTTGTTGTTGTTAAGACAGAGTCTCGCTCTGTCACCCAGGCTGGAGTGCAGTGGCGTGATCTCAGCTCACTGCAACCTTTGCCTCCCAGGTTCAAGTGATTCTTCTGCCTCAGCCTCCTGAGTAGCTGGGATTACAGGTGCCTGCCATTATGCCTGGCTAATTTTTGTATTTTTAGTAGAGACAGGGTTTCACCATGTTGGCCAGGCTGGTCTCGAACTCCTGACCTCAGGTGATCTGCCCGCCTCGGCCTCCCAAATTGCTAGATTACAAGCATGAGCCACCATGCCGGGCCAGCATCTGGACTCTTAAAAGCTCCCCTGGTGATTCTAATGTCAGCCAGCCTTGAGCACAAGTGTACTAGCTTTCTCGTGAGTGACACTAGTAAATCTCAAGTGTTGGCTGTCTCTAAGTGCTGCTTCTAGGATGTCACCCTGCCCCAGTGGTCCTTAAACTTCAACTGCATTAGAATTACCCAGAGGATTGGGCCTCATCCCCAGAGTTTCTGTTTCAGGTCTGGAGTGGGACCTGAGACTACAATTCCAACAAACTCCTGGGTGGTACTCATGTTGTTACTCCAGGGACCACATTTTGAGAACCTCCCAGCCTTAAATCAAGGCTCAAAATGCTGTTGAATACTCTCCTGAGTCAACAAAGCCCATAAATATAGATGCAAGTAAGATGAATTTTACTTAAGATTTCACAAGGGAGGTGGAACAGAGGGTTTATTTTGCATACTAAATAATAATTTTAATAAGAATTAAAATTCTCATCAGAAATTCCTGTACTCCTTTAACATTCTTTCAGCTCTCTTTAAAATTCTTGTTCTTTTAAAATTCTTATCTCTTTTAAGTACCCCATCCTCAATAGAACCTAAATATGCCTTAACCCCTAGTCCCCAACTCTCAGATTTTTCTCATCATGCTTCTGTTAGTCTCTCCCTTTCTCGAACAGAGCTTCTCAGTTTTGGCCCCTGCAGGTAGCACCCAGCCCAGGATTAGCAGGATCAATCATTTGAGGTACACAGCAACTCCTTTTTTTTTCACCAGCAGTCTTGTGTGTGACTTATGTGTCTGATCCCATCAGCAGGGTACCCAAATGCAAAGCCGCATGATCACTGGCACATCTGCTCCAGATACGAACTGTAGCCCAGAACTGTGGGACCTGGGAATGTAAGCAGCTTGCTATTGTTCCAAGGCCAAGTCCATTAGTCAAAGGGCTGTTTGCCTAATAGAGGGTCAGCTCTGTGTTAGAATACAAACAGTCCTGTTTTCCTAAAGCCAGCTGAATTCCAATAACCTGCACCTTGGGGCTGGAAAGGAGAAGTGGGGAACAGAGCCTGTGACTTGGCGGTGGAGAGGGTCTTACCACCTGTCCTCAGACCACAAGCGGAACTGCATTCTGTACCAGTGCCTGAAGCTGTTGCAGACTGCAGCTTACCTGCAGGATCCAGGCTGATAGTATGGGCACCAGAGAGGCTTCATTTGGCATACTCGGGTCCTAATTTTGCCAAAGTCAAATGCCAGAGGACCTCCCGAGGACCAGGAAGGGAGTGATAAAAACAGCTTAGTAACCTAGAAGGAAGTGGAACTGTTTCTTTCTCCTGTAAGAAGAGCCAGATTCTAAAGCAGCCACTGCAACCACCACTCCCAGGACAGACACCACTATTCCTGAGTGCCAACCACATGCCGGGCACTGGTGAGGGCTTTTATTAATGCATGTATTCTCAAAGTATTTCTTATAGTCATATCAAACAAGCTTGTTATGTCAGTCTATTAACCCTATCTCACAGGTGAGAAAACAGAGGCTCAGAAGAAGAAATACCTGGCCTAGATGCACAGCAAGCAAGTCAGTGCCACAGCAGGGCTCTCCCCCTGCTAGTCCAAGGTTATCCTTCTCACTGATAATTACTAGCACATTGCTTCACACTCTTTCTCCCTTTCCTAAAGTAGCTCCCTCCGCTTTGTAGCACATTACTGAATGCCTTGAAAGTTGAGGTTTTCTTAGTCATCACTTTACCCTCCAGCATTTAATATGGAGCATGGCACATTGTAAGTGCTCAGTAAATATTTGTTGAGACAAACACCGAGAGCTTCCTACCCAATCACGCAACAGTCCTGGGGTGAGCCTTAGAGGCTGGGGAGATGTCAATACTGTGGAGATAGAGAGGTGAAGGATTTCTCATCTGCAAACCCAGGTTTGAGTCTCTGCCCTGCTGTTTGCTGGCTGTACGACACTAGTTAAGCCCTTTCATTTTTCTAACTTACCTTATCCATGCATATCCTTAGCGGGTGCAATAGTGTTTCTAAATAATAACACCTCACTCCTACCAGCATGATCACTATGGGAATCCCAGGCTTGTCATACTGCTTTTGTCAGAGGCATTTGAACAAGAGTGACTCCATTTTGAATACAGTCTGGGTAAAATAAGCCTGAGACCTGCTGGGCTGCATCTCCAGGAGGTTAGGCATTCTTAGTGAAAGGATGAGATAGGCACAAGATACAGGTCACAAAGACCCTGCTGATAAAACAAGATGTAATAAAGAAGCCAGTCAAAACCCGCCAAAACCAAGACGGTGACAAAAGTGACAGCTGGTCATCCTCACTGCTCATTATACACTAATTATAATTCACTAGCATGCCAAAAGACACTCCCACCAGCACCATTACCATTTACAAATGCCATGGCAACGTCCAGAAGTTATCCTATATGGATATAGGATAACTATATCAGTTATAGATCCAGGAATTCCCTCAGTTCCAGGAATTCCCTGCCCCTTTCCCAGAAAACTCAAATAAACCACCCCTTGTTTAGCATATGATCAAGAAACACCCAGCAGCCCTAAGGGCTTCTCTGCCTATAGAGTGGCCATGCTTTTATTCCTTTACTTTCTTAATAAACTTGCTTTCACTTTATTCTGTAAACTCGCCTCTAATTCTTTCCTGCATGAGATCCAAGAACACTTTCTTGGGGTCTGGATCAGGACTCCTTTCTGGTAACACTTTCTTGGGAGGTAGCCTGGATGGGTTGCCACCAGCAAGCCCCACTTAGCATTGTGTTAACCAAAATTTTACTTAATAAAATTATTTTCATTTTTAAGGGAAAAAGAATTTCAGTCCTTAAACTCTTCCATTTTTCTAGGTTTGGCTTCATGTGAAGCAGAAAACACAAGTTGCCCATCCCTGTTTTGATATTTAACTATTTCCCTCTCATGGGAACTCTGTGTATACTTGGAGCTTACAATCGAGGGAGGTGAACACAGGAAGTCCATCCAGTAAAGTGTCTTGTTCTTGCTGTTGGGTAATTTTGGTGGAGGAAATGGAGGGAGACGTGAGGCACTAATGTATGTGGAGTTTCTCTCGGATGCCACCAGCTTAATCAGCGAATGACAAACCTGAGCCTCATACTAACCTGACTACCTTAAGATCATTTGTTATCCCCCTTCTGTAGATGAAAAAGATGAGGCTCTGCAAAGTTAAGCAGGCTGTCCACAGTATTAAGATAAGTGAATTCCAAATCCCAAGTCCTGACCCCAGAATGTTACCCCTCAGCCTAGGCTAGTCTTACCATTCGAAACTCAAAGGAGGAGGACCCAGTATGGAAGACCACGTTCTCCGTCCAGAGGGCTCTCTGGGACCCTGAGCAGAACTCACATAGAGAAACCCCAAGCTCCCCAGGTGACTTCTGCCTTAATTCCAGATGGCCGTTGCTGAATTGTTTTCTGAATTACAATGTGAAATTTCAATTCTTTGGTCTAAACAAGTAGTTTTTTCTCTTTTTTCTTTAAGTGAGAACATAATGAAGAAGAAGAGAGGGGCATATTTTTGCTTTTGGATCCATATGGCAGCCTTTCATGAAGTGCAGGATGTCTAGAGGCTGAGCCTTTGGATCAGCATTTAACCAGCTTCCTGGGTGTTTCTTCTACACACTAAACCCTGAAAACTGTTTTGAGACATAGTAACCAGTACTAAGGAGTGTGATGTACAGAAAAGAGAATATTCACTTATCATGCCAACTGATTTCAAGTAGATGGAAGCTTCAAAAGATTTAAAAACCTATTCATTTTTTTTGCCATAGAAGTTAAACACCCTCTCCCCACCTGTCCTACACTATCCATTTTCTTAGCAAATTTCTTGTTCAGGAGTAGCTCAGAAAACTACTAGGGGCAGTTTAATCTCTATCAAAATTAACTCTTAATGAAAGGGGTCTGAATGAATTTGATTTTATTATATTGAAGCTGTGATTATACTCTTTAAGGAAGAGCATCAAAACAAAGATATCACTGAATATAGTGATATCTATAGATAACTGATCTATAGATATATTGATATCTGTAGATAGCCAACCACCAGAAAACAAAAACAGTCCACTAGAGAAATTACCCTGTCCCTGCCTAAACAATGGTGTGAGTATAAATCAGGAGATAAATTATTATTATTATTATTATTATTATTTGAGATGGAGTCTCGCTTTGTCACCCAGGCTGGAGTGCAGTAGCACGATCTCGGCTCACTGCAACCTCTGCCTCCTGGGTTCAAGCAATTCTCCTGTCTCAGCCTCCCGAGTAGCTGGGACTACAGGTACACACACCACCGTGACTGGCTAATAAGATGGCTTCTTTGTGTTTGAGCAACCCTGCCCCAGAGGAACTGGAGCACCCCTCAGCCTGCATCTGGAGAAGCATCCTGGAACTTTCTACTTAGCAGCTCAGTTATGTGTGCGGCAGCCTGGATTGAATAAAAACCCTGTTTCTTTCTTATTATTGTTTATTTCAATTAGCTAATGGAAGGTGGGAAGCTATTAGCTTGCTGTCAAATGATAGTGATAGGCTTTTGTTTAAGGCTTATGCAATATACTGGAGGAAGAAGTAGAATGTATGAGTAGAAGTTCTTTTAAAGTGAAGATTTAACACAATAGGAATAAGAATCTTCCAGGGAGGACTTTTAGAGGTCATCTTGTCCAACAGCAAAATGCTACAATTCTCTATTTTTTGGTTTGAAAGTCTGAAGACAGCTATTAGGCTCTCCCAAAGTCTTACTTCATCCAGGATTAATATTCCCACTGCTCTCAACCATTCTTCATAAGAAGTGGTTTTTACTCTCCCCTTTCCCCGAATACCCCATATACCTTCCTCTGGACTCAATAATTTATCAACGCCTTTCTAAGAGGGTGGAGCTCAGAACAGGACATACTATTCCAAGTGTTTGCATCAGTGTAGAACACAGCATGACTTTTATTTCCACCAATTGGATGGTGTACCTTAATTAACCCAGACAGAATGACATTAGCTTCTTTTGCCATTATCTGACACTGTTGGCTTGTCCTGACCCAGACATGATCTGAAATTGAAATGCAAAACTAGGACAGTAAGAGAAATCTGAGAGAAATCTGACATAGCTGACTCCATCTTGCTTCTAACCTCACAAGCTAACTGTCTTTGCTCATTCCTGGGCATAGGCCAAGATAGCTATGGGAGGAATTTAGTTGGTAGTTTAACCTTAAAGCAAGGATGATAATAGCCTCTTCCCAAAACTATTCGCTCCTTGTTCAGGATGGAACTGCCTTTGTAAAACTAATGAAAGTTCACAAGATTAGAATTATGGGAGGGGCCTGAATTCCACTAAGACTTAGGCATAGTTAAATGATAACTAGTCATTGTTTACTGCTCAGGAGTCATGTAGGGATAGTCACAATATTTGTAATTTCTCTAATTGCACCCACAGATAATATCACTATTGTAAAACCTAAGATTGGTGTTTGAGATATTTTTCAGACTTTTCCAATTTGTTCACTGAGGGAGTCCACCTGGACCTGTGAATCATATTGAGGAACTAATTCAACCAGTCCTGTGAACCCCTGCCCAGGAACTGACTCAGTGCAAGAAGATAGCTTTGACCCCCCATTATGATTTCATCCTTAACTCAACAAATCAGCGTTCCCCATTCCCTAAACCCTTGCCCACCAAACTATTCTTGAAGACAGTCTCCAAGCTTTCGGGGAGGCTGACTTGAGTAATAAACTCCCATTCTTCCACTTGGTGAACCATATGATTATGAAACACTTTCTCTACTGCAACACCACCGTCTCAGTAAATTGGCTTTATCTGTACGGTGGGCAAGAACTGCAGGCAATTACACTGTTAGGTGATCACAAAACCAAGGGTTTTCTGTAAGCACTGAAGACAAGCCACAGGTCCAACCTACACTGGATATTTATACTTAAATAGGTAATGCATATACCTATTAAATGCAATCACCTATAAAAGGAACGCTTATTAAATCTCCCCTTCCTGGCTTAGGCTGATCATTTCAACCTCATCAATATGTTTTTACATCTCAATAGGGCCATCCACTGTATTAGCTATTAGTTTTGCTTGATTTCATCTAACCATTTGATTTTTAAAATGCATCCTCTTTCTTGAAGGCACTTTTACAACTTTCTTATTGCAGTCTCTGTAGTTACGAAGTTGTATAGAAAAGCAAAATTCACCCTAACATAAAATTATTCTCTAATGAACCAGCTATAATGCAATACAAAAGTATTTCCAAGTCAAATATCTTTCCCTTTTCAACACTGGCATCTATGTCTATCCTTTGATTCAAATTCTTGTCCATCTTCTTTTGCTGTGTGCAAATACATGGCAATTTGTTACAAAGCAAATGGCAAAGCTTAAAAAGACAAAACCAAATCAGTAATCTATGGCAGTGATGTTAGAGAACAACTCAAATCACACAAAGAAAACCACTGACCAACTAGAAACAGCAGATTTAGGAGAATTAACAACTAAAGAAGAGAAATTCAACAAGGATAATAACTTCAAAGAAGGTTTAAAAGAGAATGACTTGAATATTAAAGGATTTAGAGGAGACTGGAAAAATTGACAAAGTACTTGAATATTTATGTAAAAATCATTTTCTTTAGGATCATGGAGTAAAAGTCAAGCATAAAGTGACAGACAGTATGTTGCACTATTATAGTTTGGTCATAAAATTATATCCCCAAGCTACTTATCTCACTTTAAAAATATTAACCTCATTAAAGTATAATTTACATACAATAAAATGCACCCATTTTAAGTTGTAAGTATCCACGTGTTTTGATAAATTTTTATTACCATGAAACTATTATCATATCAACTGAAGAGTGACAAAGTTCATAAATTTAGAAAGGAGAGCTTTCTCATAAACAGTTGCAGCCCAAAGGGTGGCCACTTGGACAGGCTGAGAAGCGTAGCCTCTGGCCAGGAAGCTGGGAGCAAGCACTTCAAGGGTCAGAAGAATAAGACAGGGATTTATGCTAGATGGGGTGGCCAAATATACATATTCAATAAGCTATGGGAGCAGTCATGAATATTTACAGAAGGAGAAACATACACATGCACAAGTGAGCTTCATGCTCCTTTGTGGGTCCCACGTTAGACAAGTGGTGGCATTAGCATAATCTGATGGTGGAGTTTTTAGTTCTCTGACATCAAAAGGTGAAGCAAAGGATACAAAAACCCTCATGCCCATCATTCATAGACCGGCTGGAACCACTCTGGTCAGTGGTCTTTTAGCAGGAAGGAATGCTGGTTGGTTGTTTTGTCAAAACCACAAAAGAGAGGAGCAATCATGAGGCTGTGAAATCACTGATGAAGTCTTTTGAAAGGGCTGGTTTCTGGCAAGCCCTTAGGCAAAAGAGCCTAACGACAGTTAGCTAAAGAGAGGATATAAGGAGGCTTGTCTGACCATCCCATCATAGCTGAAAATTCAGCTTCCAAGCTTCTTCTGGGGTCCTCTTGGCCAAGAGGAGGTCTGTTCAATCATTCAGGGGAGCTTTGAATTTTATTTCTATTTCTCGGCCATAATCAAGATATAGAATATTTCCATCACCCCCCAAATTTACTTAATTCACTTTTTATTAATTCTAATCGCATAGCCAAGTCAATCCTAACCCAAAAGAACAAAGCTGGAGGCATCACGCTACCTGACTTCAAACTATACTACAAGGCTACAGTAACCAAAACAGCATGGTACTGGTACCACAACAGAGATCTAGATCAATGGAACAGAACAGAGCCCTCAGAAACAATGCCATATATCTACAACTATCTGATCTTTGACAAACCTGACAAAAACAAGAAATGGGGAAAGGATTCCCTATTTAATAAGTGGTGCTGGGAAAACTGGCTAGCCACATGTCGAAAGCTGAAACTGGATCCCTTCCTTACACCTTATACAAAAATTAATTCAAGATGGATTAAAGACTTACATGTTAGAACTAAAACCATAAAAACTCTAGAAGAAAACCTAGGCATTACCATTCAGGACATAGGCATGGGCAAGGACTTCATGTCTAAAACACCAAAAGCAATGGCAATAAAAGCCAAAATTGACGAATGGGATCTAATTAAACTAAAGAGCTTCTGCACAGCAAAAGAAACTACCATCAGAGTGAACAGGCGACCTACAAAATGGGAGAAAATTTTCGCAACCTACTCATCTGACAAAGGGCTAATATCTAGAATCTACAACGAACTCAAACAAATTTACAAGAAAAAAACAACCCCATCAAAAAGTGGGCAAAGGACATGAACAGACACTTCTCAAAAGAAGACATTTATGCAGCCAAAAAACACATGCAAAAATGTTCATCATCACTGGCCATCAGAGAAATGCAAATCAAAACGACAATGAGATACCATTTCACACCAGTTAGAATGGCCATCATTAAAACATCAGGAAACAACAAGTGCTGGAGAGGATGTGGAGAAATAGGAACACTTTTACACTGTTGGTGGGACTGTAAACTAGTTCAACCATTGTGGAAGACAGTGTGGCGATTCCTCAGGGACCTAGAACTAGAAATACCATTCGACCCAGCCATCCCATTACTGGGTATATACCCAAAAGACTATAAATCATGCTGCTATAAAGACACATGCACATATATGTTTATTGCGGCACTATTCACAATAGCGAAGACTTGGAACCAACCCGAATGTCCAACAACGATAGACTGGATTAAGAAAATTTGGCACATATACACCATGGAATACTATGCAGCCATAAAAAATGATGAGTTCATGTCCTTTGTAGGGACATGGATGAAACTGGAAATCATCATTCTCAGTAAACTATCGCAAGGTCAAAAAACCAAACACCGCATGTTCTCACTCATAGGTGGGAATTGAACAATGAGAACTCATGGACACAGGAAGGGGAACATCACACTCTGGGGACTGTTGTGGGGTTGGGGGAGGGAGGAGGGATAGCATTAGGAGATACACCTAATGCTAAATGACGAGTTAATGGGTGCAGCACACCAACACGGCACATGGATACACATGTAACAAACCTGCACATTGTGCACATGTACCCTAAAACTTAAAGTACAATAATTCAAACAACAACAACAAAACAAACAAACAAACAAAAAAACCCAATCCCCACATTTCAAAGATAGGGAATCTGAGGCCGAGAGGGCAGAAAGGGTCTGCCAAGGTTACACGGCTATTCAAGGGTAGAGTGGGAAGTCCATTCCAGAACCAAAAGATTATTTTTCTCTATATAAGAACAATGATAAGGAGTTTACTCCTTTTTGAAGTCTGAGGGAGGACATTTTCTTTTTTTTTTTTTTTTTTTTTTTTTTGAGATGGAGTCTTGCTCTGTTGCCCAGGCTGGAGTGCAGTGGTGCGATATGGGCTCACTGCAAGCTCTGCCTCCAGGGTTCACGTCATTCCTGAGGGAGGACATTTTCTGAAGGAATACACTGGCCCTTGAGGCTAGGAATTCACCATTTCTGTTTCTTAAGTGAAAAAGGACAGAGGAAACAAAAAAGGGGGTATAAAAGTCTTTTATGTCTTCAGAAGACCTGGGTGCTGACAAGGCTCTCACCTACCTGCACCGAGCCTAAGAATGGCTCTGAGTCAAGTGTGTGATCTGGAGCCACACGGCCTGGATAAAACCCTGGCTTGGCCGACACATTTTATCTTTGTGGCTGAACCTCTCTGTGCCTTAGCTCTAATCTGAAAAGTGGGAATTTTGTCTACCTCAGAGGGTTGTTTTGAGGACTCAATGAAATTATACAGGTAAAATGCCAAGGACACCATCTAGATTGAGACAAGTGCTACACATGTTAGCTGTTCTTTTGGTTTGCTCTTGGTATGATGTTCAGGATCCTTCACAATCTGGTCCCCAGTTATTCCTACACTTCTTACACTATGTTGTCAATCTGTACACCACAAAAGGTTAGCACGTGATAGGGCCTGTGAGCTAATAACAAAAAGGTGCCCCCTCTGTGGGCTGATGCATTTCTGCCAAGTCTCAAGGCTTGTCAAGCCTGTGCTGCACTCCACCCTCCACCTGCCCTCTTAGCTGGCACCTTTGTGTGGTGCACAGACTGTACCCCCTATGTAGGATGCAGCCTGGACCACATGCAACAGCCACACCAGAGCACTTGGCATTCCTCAAGGATCTCCACTTACTCAGGGTTCAAGCAGCAAGACTCAAAGGGCTCTGGATCAAATCACTGGGTGTGATTCCTGGATCTCCTACTATTAAAGGCAGTACTTGGGCAAATGACTTAAAAAAAATTCTAATAATTCATCATTGCATTTGTAAACTACATTTTGAAAATGCTTTTCACCATTTTTAGCTTCATTTTTTAAAAGTTCCAATTAAATATTTTTTCCACTCTTATATATTAAAAATATGAATAGACTTTATTTTTCAGAGCAGTTTTAGGTTTACAGAAAAAATGAGCAGAAACTAGACGGAGTTCTCATTACTCCCTCCTCCCCATTATTAATATCTTGCATTGATGTACATTTGTTACTATTGATGAACCAGTCATGATTTTTTATTATTAACTAAAGTCTGTAGTTTAAATTAGGGCTCACTCTTTGTGTTATACAGTTTTGGATTTGTAGGGTTTTTGGTTTGTTTTTGTTTTAAATAAATGCATAATGTCATGTATCTACCATTACAGTATCATACAGAATTCTTTCACCCTAAGTGTTTTAATCCCCCAAGCTCCACTGATTCATCCCTCCATCCCCAATCCTTCCAGGGTTCAAATTGTCACTGATTTTTATTGTCTCTATAATTTTGCGTTTTCCAGAATGTTACATAGCTGGAATCAAACAGTCTATAGCCTTTTCAGACTGGCTCCTTTCACTTAGTAATATGCATTTAAGGTTGTTCAATGTCTTCCAAGGGACATCTTGGTTCTTCCAATTTTTGGCAATTATGAATAAAGCTGCTATAAACATCTGTGTGCAGGTTTTTGTGTGGATATAAGTTTTCAGCTCATTTGGGTAAACACCAAAAAGCACAATTGCTGGATCTTTTTTACAGGTATGTTTAGTTCTGTAAGAAAACACCAAGCTGTTTTCTAAAGTGGCTGTGCTATTTTGCATTTCCCCCAGCAATGAATAAGAAGAGTTCCTGTTGCTCCACATTCTCACCAATATTTGGTGTTGTCAGTGTTCTAGAGCTTGGCTATTTTAATAGGTGTGTAGTGGTATTGCATTGTTGTTTTAATCTGCAATTCTCTGATGACATGACATTATGTTTTCATATACTAATTTGCTATCTGTATATCATCTTTGGTGAGGTATCTTTTTTGATCTTTTGCCTACTTTTGAATTGGGTTTGTAGTTTAATTTTAAGGGTTCTTTGTACATTTTAGATATCAGTCTTTCATCAGATGTTTTGTAAATATTTTCTCCTAGTCGGTGGCTTATCTTTTCATGTTCTTAACAATGTCTTTCACAGAGCAGAAATTTTTAATTAATAATGACATTTAAAAATAAATTATGCAAAACAAATTATCTTGTAATAATAAAGACCTTGGTCATATCTGTACATCTTAGTTACTAACAAAAGTACTAAATAAGTCAGGATCAGTGGTGAACATCTGGATGTCTCCCTCCAGATTGGCAATGATGAACTAAAACATGTTGACAAAGATTTCTCAGCTGATTTGGCATATTTTTATAAAGAAATTATGCTTGCTTCTAGTTATACCTTTGTTTATTAAGTGCTTACAAACTGTTTAATAAATAATTCATTTGTGAACTTTACAATGAGTGAGTGGTATGCCTGTTTGGTTAAGAGTATTTTTTCCTCACCATTTAGAAAACTGAGAAATGATCTTCCAAATCATTCCTTTTCTTTATAGTATCTTTTATAATCCTGTTTGCAAGCCTTTTTATTACCCTGGGATAGAATTAACTTGGGCCTAAAGACTTGAAGATTTTTTAAAGTGGCTAAGTGTATTTATATTTTATCTCCTTTCTTAGATTTTACCTCCGTCTTCATAAAGTTTGTGCTTCATTGTCCTTACTCTATTTAAAGATTATTATTCTTGGAAGGGAGAAGATGGTGACATTTCTCTCCGATGGTTTGACACCAAAAAAAGTAAAACCCACATCTGCACCACTGGTGACCTCTGGAAAGAAGAGGCCCAACGCCTGGCGGGAGCCTTCCTGGTTGACTTGTTAGGTCTGGTGTAACTGGTTGAGGCTGAAATGAGTTCCAGATGGGTTGGGTTTTGAGAGTAGAGTGTGAACAGTACTAAGGATATAGAAAGCCAGTTCATAGGGAAGTTTTGAAGAAGCCAAAGGCATAAAAAATGAACCAGCCCACAGGGACACAGACAAGCCAAATATGGTACCCTTAGATCATTAAGCCAAAGGAAAACCAAGGCCAGTCTTCGTGGAAGTCAATGAATCCAGACAGTCACAAGCAAGAGAATAATTTTTCCCACATGGGAGAGCAGCATTTGCCTGGTTTTGGACATGGATGAAGTTCAGAATCCCAAGTACAAGCAGGACTTAAAGGATCCCCACGTGAGAAGCAGTAGGGTCATAATAGGGAGGTGGTTCTCCTTTCTGTCTGTCACCAGCTAGCATCCTGCCATCTCCCCCCACCCCCACAGTGACATTGACCTTCCTTGTTATATTCTCCCTCACAATGACTGAAAAAAAATGTCCTTGCCCTTGACATCGTTCAAGGCTTAGCTCATCTGGAGGCTGCTCTTGACCTTATTTGGCATTCAGCCTTGGGTATGTGCCTCTCTGTCCATTTTCTATACATGCTTTTAAAAACTGAGCTCATCAGAGAACACCCTGGATGGTCATACTGATGGTTCTTACTTTTTTGGAACTGCCCCCACTCTTTTTAGTTGTTGCTGTTTTTTTTAATTATGTATTTCTTTTTGACAACATAATGCATTTAATCATTTGCCCTCTTCCCATCCTACTAACAGGAAACCACTGTTTTTAGTTTTCTTGTTTATCCTTCTAGAGGTTTTAAATGAATATTCAAGCAATACAAATATCTATTCTCCCTTTTTATTTTTTTAAATTCAAATGGTTGCTTTTTCACTGAACAATATTTCTTAGAGATCTTTCCTTATTGCATAAACACTAGCCCTTTTATTTACAGGTGAACAGCATTCTGGTTTTTTTTTTTAATTTTTTTTTTTTTTTGAGATGAAGTTTTTTTGCTCTTGTTGCCCAGGCTGGAGTGCAGTGGCACCATTTTGGCTCACTGCAACCTCCACCTCCCGGGTTCAAGTGATCCTCCTGCCTCAGCCTCCTGAGTAGCTGGGATTACAGGTGTGTACCACCATGCCCAGTTAATTTTTGTATTTTTAGTAGAGATGGGGTTTCATCATGTTGGCCAGGCTGGTCTCAAACTCCTGACCTCAGGTGTCCAAAGTGCTGGGATTACAGGCTTGAGCCACTGCACCTGGCCAGCTGAACAGCATTCTACCAAAGGTTGTATACCACAATCTCTTTAGCCATTTCCTGATTGTTGAATATTTTAGGTTGTTTCTAATCTTTAGCTAATTACAAACAATGCTGCAATGATATCATGTTCAAACTTTATCGTCCATGATTGCTTGTACGTCCTCTAATGTAAATTCCTAGGAGTAAAGCTACGAGGTCAAAGCAGATATGCCTTTGTTATTTTGAAAGGTACTATTATAAAAATTACTCCACATAAGGTTTATCAGTACCGTTGAGTACTGCCTTGGCAATGTATTAAGTACTTGTTTTCTCTCAGCTTTGCTAACATGGCATATTATCAAGTCTCCTTTTTAAAATGCATTTGTTAATTTGACAGGTAAAAATATATTTTAATTCACATTTCTCTCATAAGAGTGAAAGTAAGCATCTTTTTATATGTATTTGAGTCATTTCAATGTCCTTTCCTAAGCAGTATCTGTTTATATCCTTTGTACATTTCTCTATTGAGTTGTTGATTGTTAACAGAGATTAGCCCTTTGTTTTTCATATGAGTTACACATATTTTTTCCAGTTTGCTAATTTGGTTTTTCACTTTGCTGACGGTGATTTCATTATTATTTTTTATTTTTATTTTCTGCCAAGCAGCAGTCTTTAAGCATTTTTTAAAAATATAGTTTAGGGCCAAGCATGGTAGCTCATGCCTATAATCCCAGCACTTTGGGAGGCTGAGGTGGGCGGATCACTTGAGGCCAGGAGTTTGAGACTAGCCTGTCCAACACAGTGAAACACCGTCTCTACTAAAAACACAAAAATTAGCCGGGTGTGGTGGTGTGGGCCTATAATCCCAACTACTTTGGAAGCTGAGGCAGGAGAATCGCTTGAATACAGGAGGCAGAGGTTTCAGTGAGCCAAGATCATGCCGCTGCACTCCAGCCTGGGTGACAGAGAGACTCTGTCTCAAAAAAAAAAAAAAAAAAAAAAGCAGTTTAATTTATAATCAATCTTTATTTGATAACTTCTAAACTTTGTACCACAGTGAGACAAGTAATAAAATAATTGCTCCATGTCTTTATCTAGTATTCATAAGATTTCGGGTTTTACATCTAAGTTCCATTTGGAATTTATCTAGGCTTACAGTAGGAGGTATGATCCAATTAATTTTTTTCTAGGTGGTTTCTAAGTTGCCCCAGTATTACTTACTGAGTGATGTATCTTTCCTTCACTTATACAAGATTAATTTATTATGTACTAAAGTTCTTTCTGTATTTAGGTCTATTTCGGGACATTTGTCTGAGCATGTACCAGTACCACATTGCTTTAATTACTGAGGCTTCAGAGTATATTTTAACCTGTAGAACAGCTAGTTCTCCCTATTGCTCTTCTTTTCCAGAGTATTCTTGTCCATTTCCTAAAACAAACATTTGGATATTTTAATTGGGATAACACTCAGTTTATAAATTAACATAGGAAGGATTGATATTTTTATGTTGTTGATTCTTGGGAGAGTTTTAGAGCTTTCTTTATGCAGTTCTATAAATTTTTATTACATTTACTACCAGGGATTTAAAAAAAGTGTGTACGTGTGTGGGTTTTTTTTTTGTTTGTTTGTTTTTTTGGTTTAGTTTGTAAATGGGCTCTTTTCTTCTATATATATAGTTTCTACCTGGCTGTTGTTCCCATCATTATCCTATAGGGCGAAAGGGTCAAACTCAAATGATCTCCTAATTGAAAATCATACATCCACTCACCATGCACTTTCTTTTCATAAATTTCAGGATGCCATGGTTACTTTCTCTTTTGTCCCTGTAACCTTCACTCACTAAGCAGTTTTTCCTTGTTGGTCAGACCAGTCCTTGTTATTTCCTTTACCTCTTGAGCAATGAAATCATCCTAAAGGAGGTCAGAGATTTAGCAGAGGACCTAAGTCTAGTTTAATGAGGCATCCCGCATTGGTCAAGATGTTGAAATACTCCATTACTCTTAGGTGTTCCTTTCAGACTTTGTTGGCATTGTCATCTGTTCCAAGCAGGAGGCACCTCAAGCCTTCATTTGCCAGGGGATTGCTATGGTTTCATTTGTTTGGCCCCTCCAAATCTCCTGTTGAAATCTGATCCCCAGTGTTGGAGGTGGGGCCTAATGGGAGGTGTTTCTATCACAGGGGCAAATCCCTCATGAATGGCTTGGTGCAGTCTTTGCAGTAATGAGTGAGTTCTCACTCTATTAGTTCCTGTGACAGCCAATGTTAAAAAGAGTGCGGTACCCCCTCCTCTCTCTCTTTGCTTCTTCTCTTGTCATAAAATCTCTGCTTCACCTTCCATCATGAGTAGAAGCAGTCTGAGGCTCTTACTAGATGCAAATGCTGGCACCATGCTTCTTGTACATCCTGCAGAATGATGAATCAAAGGAACTTCTTTTCTTTGTAAGTCACCCAGCCTCAGGTATTCCTTTATAGCAACACAAACAGGCGAAGACAGGAGCCGTTGCCCCAC
This sequence comes from Symphalangus syndactylus, assembly GCF_028878055.3. Lineage (NCBI taxonomy): Eukaryota > Metazoa > Chordata > Mammalia > Primates > Hylobatidae > Symphalangus > Symphalangus syndactylus. The sequence goes on along the minus strand of NC_072434.2, from coordinate 78,705,813 downwards.
TCCATTTAGCCTCCTCTTTGCCTTTGCTTTGTCCTAAACAAACTACTGTTTTCTAACTATCATAGTCACCAATGTCCACATATTGTATCTCTTTTTAGCTCACAGTTCCATCGATCTCTTATTTTATTTTGAATAAATAGTATCTTCAAAAATGTGCTTCTTAGAATGCTGGCACAGGTGTTATATTCAGTGGAAAAGAAGGTCTATTACAGGGCCTATAATTTCTTTCTTCTCCCATATATATTTCTAGCTTTTTTCTTAGTTTGGTAAAATATGCTGGGAGACACAGCATACTGTATACTCCCTCGGAGGGTTCCGGTACATATTAGCACTTTAAAGAGTAAGGAGTTCTGCAGTCAAAAACTATACATTCCACAAACTGCTTTGACCACAGAAGCTTAATTAACATGCTGCATTACTAACATTGTGTGGAACACACTTTGGGGGATGCAGCCTCAGGGCTAGAAGCACAGAGGTCTGTCTGAGTTATTATGCCCTGACACCTGTGCTGTCAATCATCTACTTGGGCTAAAGTGTCAAGTTCACCCATGAACGGTAACGGTGAGAGACCATTTGAATTCAAATTGGCTTATTTACCCTTAGGATGACTACATAATTTTGGGGACCCAATTTTACTTGCAACAAAATAAAAATGCAGGGCCCTGGCCAGGGGTGGGGCAGTCAATCTCACCTCCCCACAGGACCCCTGCCCCAACCCACAGCAGACCAGTGACCACCCCTCTCCTCCAGATGTACTTGGTACTTGGATGAAGGTGGGCAAGAAACTCTCACCAACATGCCCACCAAATGTGCCAAAAGGGGTGGCATAAGGAATCTGTTCAGACCCATGGGTTAAGGGGGAGGTTCCTTTCCTGCCTGAGGGTTCACACACAGCCTGGCCTCCTTCAGGCAAGGCCATGAAGAATTCCTCTTTCTCACTAGGGAGGATGGAAGCTTCTGTACGGGATAGAGGAAAAACCTGTGAAAGAAGCTAGATATGTGTAAAGGGGTAGAGACAAATTGAGCAGCAGAATATGACAGTATACACACCTGGAGCTGGTGTTAAGGATGAGACCATCCATGCAAGGTGAGGCTCCTACTGAGTGGTAGGATACAATTTCCTCGCTCCCAGCCCCAGCCCTGCCACTCCCAGGAGAATACTGTGTTTTCCATTTACGATTAGTTAGCGAATCCCTGCAAAGATTCAGGAATTCCTGACTTACTCGCTGGCCAGTGGGTTGCTTCCTGGGGTGCATTCCCTAAGATTCACCCAGAGCACCTGCAAAATCTACCCCCTCTGGATTTGCTGTACAAGCAAGGGATTCCAACAGATGAAACCTGGAGGATCCCTCACAAGTATCTGAAGGTTTTCCTGGTGGCTGCGCAGGTGAGGTTTTCACCTGACCTTCACTCTGAGTAGGGGTCCATGACTCTGGAAGGGCAGGGAGTGTGGGAAGACACCTTGGTCACCTAAGTGGCAACAAGGAACAGAGCTTGATTTCTGGGCTGTGACATGGTGCTTCTGGCAGGAACAGATTTGTATCTTGGGGCTTAGCCTCTGATCAAGAGGATCTGAAATAAGCCTGGGAAAAATATGAGTGCTTTTTGAATATAGCCAGAACAGCTCTTCTTGAATCTCTTTTCCATATGGCATTTCTTTATGTGATGTTTTTCAGTTAGAAGGAAGTGTTCCTCGGCTAAATACCCCTGAAACCAAAAATGAACCAGCCAACCAACCCACCAAACAATGGGCCAGCCAACTGCCCCATCAAACGATGGACCAGCCAACCAACCCACTAAACAATGGACCAGCCAACTGACCCACAGAACAACTGACCAGCCAACCAGCACCCCCAAACAATGGACCAGCCAACCAACCTACTGAACAACAGACCAGCCATTCAACCTACCAAACAATGGACCAGCCAATCGACCCACCGAACAATGGACCAGTTAACCAACCCACTGAACAATGGACCAGCCAACCAATCTACTGAACAATGGACCAGCCAAGCAATCCACCAAGCAATGGACCAACCAACCAACCCACCAAACAATGGACCAACCAACCAACCCACCAAACAATGGACCAACCAACCAACCCACCAAACAATGGACCAGCCAACCAACCCACCAAACAATGGACCAGCCAACCAACCCACCAAACAATGGACCAGCCAACCAACCCACCAAACAATGGACCAGCCAACCAACCTACCGAACAATGGAACAGCCAACCAAACTATCAAACAATGGACCAGCCAATCAACTGACCAACCCAACAATCAAATGACAAAGTTTAAAACCATTGCTCTATTATACACATATGCACACAGACACATGCATACATGCACCAATGCATTCACATAACTCCACTACTCCCTGCCTCTACTACTCCAGAAACAGTGTTTCTCTTCCTCTTTTTTTTTGTTTCAAGCACCTAGCACCCAGCCTTCCCATAAAACTTGGCCTTGAAACTATTTAAGACACCATTGCTGGTGCTCAACTCCCACCTATTTGGTTTCACACCTTGGTTTCCGGGTTTCTAGCCCCATGAACTGGTAACTGGGTCTTGAACTTGGCTGTGGTTTCTGCTATTTTGAGACCATCATACCCTGCAGTGTCTGCCACCTCCTCTATGCTGTGCCTGACTCCTAGGACAGCACCATGGTCTGGCCTTACCCCCCACTGACACCATCTGACTTGAACACATACAGCAGCCGACAGGGCCTCCCAATTCTCAGAGCAGTCAACCTACAGAGCCACAATAGCACTCTGCTCTGCTGTTCTCACCACTTCTGGGAGTGATTTCTTATTCATGCCTTAACTCAGCATATGGCTGTTTCTGTTTTACGTGTGGTTTTTATTAATGCTAGGTCCCCTGGCAGTTCAGTGCATAAAAGAATGTGACTTGGGTTATACATGACTGTGTTGTCAGTGGCCTGCATTACTGTACTTCTTGGGCACTATTTGTATAAAACTAATTCACCTATTCAGAAGGGGAAAGCATCAGTATGGAAAAAGGAATCCAGAAGATTCATGGACAGAAAACACATCATGTGTTTGCTCTTATCATTTGGCAGCTCCAGAGTAGTTTTCCACTCTCTGAATAATTTATTGTCACTTTTATAAGTCCTCTATCCAGGTTGATATTATTTTCTGCTTTACTGATACAGGCCCTGCTTCTCAGAGAAAGGAGACAGCAGATGCTACAGCTGAAGTCTGGGGGAACCTGGGTAGGTCCCAGGGTGTCTAGAAGGGCTTGAAGCTAGGCTAGCTGCACCCAAAAGCTTGCGGGAAAATCAGGGTCCTGATTGCTCTCTGGGGTCAGGTTAGAGAAAGTGAAATTGGTAGAACCTCAGATGGTAGAATTCTCCATCTGAGCCACTCCTCCTGCCTCCTAAACCCCAAGCCTCTGCCACTGGCAGCCTTTCCTAGCCCAGTAACACATCTTCCTAACACAGGCCAGTGTACTACTCTCTCTAAACACCACCTTTGCTTCAGATGCTGTGGAAGATCACATTTTCCAACGGTGGTAGCAGCAATACCTCCCATTCCATGTACTCTCCCCCAAGATGATCTTGCCACCCTCCAGTCAAGAGGCAAAGTTGATGTCCCCCTCCCCCTTGAAACTGGGCAGGCTCGTGACTGCCTTGACATAAACTATGGTGGAAATGACACTATGTGACTTCGAGGCTAGGTCCTAAAAGGAATGGAGTTTCTGCTGTGTGTCCACTGAGGCCTCTGGGGCTCTGAGCTGCAACCATGAACGCAGTGTGATTACCATGGACCACCCTCCTGTGAGGAAGCCCAGGCCATCATAAGAGGCCAGGTGTAGACCCCCAGGTTGACAGCTCCAGCTTAGGTGGCCCATGACAACCAGCATCAACCTCCAGACATTGGAGGAAGACAACAGACGTGTCTAGCCCCTAGCTGTTGAGCTGCCCCCTCCAGCACACACTCTAAACATTATGGAGCAAGGGAAAAGCTATCCCGTGATGCCAACAAAGGAGTTGTTAATGCCATTAAGGTTCAGAGTAGTTTGTTAAAGAGTAATAGTAACTGAAACAGATGTAGGTTCTCAAATCCCATAGCAGGAAGCAATCCCATTGCTGGGTATTTGTCCAAAGGAAAATAAATCAGTATCTCAAAGGGACACCTGCACTCACATGTTTATCACAGCACTATTCACAGTAGCTAAGATATGGAATCAACTTAGGTGTCCATCAATGGACAGATGGATATAGAAAATGTAGCATATATACACAATGGAATACCATTCTGCTGTAAAAAGGAATGAAATCATGTCATTTGCAGCAACATGGATGGAACTGGAGGTCATTCTGTTAATTGAAATAATCCAGGCACAGAAAGAGAAATACTGCATTTTCTCCCTCATGCAGGAGCTAAAAATACTTGATCTCAAGGACATAGAGAACAGAATGATAGTACCAGAGACTGCGAAAGGTAGGTGGTGGTAGAGGGTAGGAGTGAAGAGAAGTTGGTTAATGGGGACAAACATACAGTTAGATAGAGGAAAAAAGTTCTAAGAAAAAAGACTAGGGTGACTATGCTTAGCAAACAATATTTTGTATATTTCAAAGTAATGAGAAGAGAGGACATGAAATGATATCGATGCATAAAAATGACAAATACTCAAAGTGATGGAAACCCCCAATACTGACTTGATCATTACATAGTCTATGCATGTAAAAAACACATTTACACATAATATATATTTTATATCGATAAAAAAATTAGCAGGACTTTAAAGACCTTAAATGCACAAATCCTCTAAATTCTTCTCTTCCAGGACTCAGTGAGTTTTAGGAGCTTGTGAAATTCTAGCCAGTATAAATGTGGAATTGAAACTTCCTGAAGATGGGTTTTTACTCTCAGTTCAATCAGATGGCATAATGGAACTTCCCCTGTGCTAGTCTACTAATTTCAGACCTGACTAATTTCCAAAAAAAAAAAAAAAAAAAAGTCTGATAATCAAGCACTTCTTTTTCTAAAACTTACTTTGTCATTCAAGGGCTCTTTCTGAATAGGATTAGTTTATCATTCTGGATGATAGAGGAACAGCTTATTATAAGGACAGAGGGAAATGATTCCTGCATTGCTCCTTGGAGATTGCCTGCCAAGAGCTGATCTTAGCAAGTCTAGTCTGATTGTGAACACGAGATTGACAATACCACCATTGCCCATGGATAATTTCTTCCTTCCCCCAACCCCTTTCTACCAGCACCCCACCAGGCACTGTGCAAGGTGCTGGGGATATGCGGGTAAGCAAGACAGACATGATCCCTGTCCTTGTGGTGTTCAAAGGTTGACATTTTCTGTCCAGATACTCTTTAAAATTTTGATTATATTTAGAATAAAAATAAAGCCACAGGGAAGCTTTTGGCCAATAAAGACATCTAAGTATGCATGATGGAGGATGTAGGCTCTCAGACTGACTCCAACTCTGAGCTTGTGGGAAGAGATGGAGATCATACTAATCAATGTCATGCTAGCTGTTATGCCAAACTCTTCAGTTCAGAGGCTTGGCACACAGAAGTCTAGTTTTGATTCATGTTATTGGTTGACAGGTGTCATTTCACCCGTTGGTGATCCTACTCCCACCTTGCAGCTATGCCATCCCTTGAAGCTTGGGGATTCTGTGATGTGGCCAGTGGAACAGGGAAGTGGAGGAAAATGCCCATCTGCTTCTTATCTGTCTTGGTTGACTCCTAGCCATTTGGAGGGAAGTCACTTAGCCCAAGTTAGATGCCAGGGGAGGCTGGGAGACGTAGTAGTCTCTGGCTGCACAGAGTCTCTGGCTACAGCCTTCCCTGCAGCAACCCTGCATGTAGCAGGAGGAGCAGGGATCTTGGCTTCAGAGTTACCCATCTCTGTCTCAGAATGATGTGGCTTTGCAAAGTCAAACGGGACACCAGCGGCTTGCTTAGGATTCTTGAGAGCTGGGGGTTGGCCAGGAAACCTAGAAGGTGCCAATCTTCCTCTTTAGAGAAGATCTATTACACCTCCTACATCCTCTAAAAGGATTCTGCAAAATGCATGTTTACATGTGTCCCTCAACCTACTTTGTGAATTCCCTCCACTTGCTACATGGGAGAAAACATCTTTACCAAGAGACAAAGTCACTTTCTAAGCTGGGCATAAATACAACAACTTTTGTCCAACTTTAATAACAGTTGGTTATCTAATAATAAAGTGTTATTGGGGATACGCAGGTGAGCATACCCCAATAACACTTTATTTTTTTTTGAGGCGGAGTCTCACTCTGTCACCCAGGCTAGAGTGTAGTGGCGCGATCTCTGCAACCTCTGTCTCCCAGGTTCAAGCGATTCTTGTGCCTCAACCTCCCGAGTAGCTGGAATTACAGGTGTGCACCACCATGCCCAGTTAATTTTTTTGTACTGTTAGTAGAGACAAGGTTTCACCATGTTGGACAGGCTGGTCTTGAATTCCTGACCTCAAATGATCTGCCTGCCTTGGCCTCTCAAAGTGCTGGGATTACAGGCATGAGCTATCACACCCGGCCAAAACAAAACACTTTTAACCAATAAGCATTTGGAAGATCCATTCCGCTCCCACTCCCCCACTAATTCATAGTAAAATACTGACAAGCCTGTCTCCATTTTGTTGGTGGAACACTTAAAGTCTTTCTTTGACAAAGTTCTCTTCTGTTTTTCCCTCAGAGAAACATGTAGCAAAATAATGCTACCTAGTGTTTCTAATGATGTGTTCCTGCAACAAGGGAGCTTTAATATCCAGTGCTTTTAATTTGTTATAAATTAATAATGTATATATGATTGAGAGTAACTCATTAAATGTGTCATAAAATAAGGCACTTAGGTAAGAAAAGCGTGAAATGCTTCTGATGCACTCCTGAATGTTATATTAAGTACATAAATCATCTTTGTTTTCTCTCTGCTCAACAAAGAATCCAGCCTAGGAGGTGAATGTAATTAGTATAGTTGTATTTTAAATGATCCAGGAAGCATATGAATAGAACTTGCCCAAATATCAGAAATGGGAGATTACTCTGGCCAGTTGGATTTTTTGTCTTTTTTAATGAACTCAGCTAGACAGTATGAGGCGTGGCCACAAAAACCAAGATGCACTTTAAATAATTAAGAGCTTTCCAAGAACAAGTTCACCAGCTGAAAGACACAGTGAACCCACTCACAGCTGGAACCTCTCTTTGAACGGGATGACCCAGGCTGGAAAACGCATCAGAGGAAGTTTCCTAGGGACCCTCCTGTGCAGCCCCCTTCTCTTTTAGGACCAGACCTACAGCAGGTTGGGAAGTGGGTGGAGGGGAGGCCTGGCCCAAGATGGGACAGGCATGTGGCCCCATCTGTTCTGGCTCATGCTTCAAGTAGACACAGCTGCATTCTGGTGAAGTGGAGGCTGACTCTACGGAGCACTTAGCACAGACACTGGCTATCCAAAAGCATGTGATTTGATTTTGGCTTAAAGATCCAGCATAGCAATTTCCCGTGATTCCTGTTCCCACTGGCTCCTGGTTCATTAGCCAAGGAAAGCTTATGTGGAATATGATATCACAAAATATAACATGGGAGAGAATTCGAGTGCCAAAAAGCCTTTACCCTGTGGCTCAATTAGAAATGGATTATTACCCAAAGAAATATGGCATGTGCAGAAAGGCCATCAAGGAAGACTGGACAATGAACAATAATAACCACCACTCGGGTAATCATTGACCAGCAGCAGGGGTAGCAGTGACCACTGTTACTGCAGCACTGACCCACGGCCATGTTCCAGGTGAGCTGATTTGCACCCCAAACCTTGAAGCCCACCGTGTAAACAGGCATTATTGGCTCCATTTTTTTTGTTGTTTTTTTGAGACAGAGTGTCACTCTTGTTGCCCAGGCTGGAGTGCAATGGTACGATCTCAGCTCACTGCAACCTCCACCTTCCGGATTCAAGCAATTCTCCTGCCTCAGCCTCCCAAGTAGCTGGGATTACAGGCATACGCTGCCATGCCCAGCTAATTTTGTATTTTTAGTAGAAACGGGCTTTTGCCATGTTGGTCAGGCTGGTCTTGAACTCCTGACTTCAGGTGATCCATCCGCCTCTGCCTCCCAAAGTGCTGGGATTACAGAAGTGAGCCACCGCGGCTGTCCTGAATCCATTTTTAAATATGAGAAAACGGAAGCTGCAGGAGCCCTTACAAATAACTTACCCAAAGTCATGTGGGGTGTAAACAGTGGATCTGAGAACTGGAACAAGCCTGAGTCAAAGCTCAGGTCCCTTCCCTCCACACGTGGTCTCATTCCTTTCTATATCCCTGGAGCCTCCTGTGGGTACAACACTTGTAGGTACTCCTGTGCCGCATGGGGCAGGAAGGTGGGCTAGTTATTTGGGAAGCCCGTATAATGTCTGTTTCTATGAAGGGCAGGGTGGTCGTTCCAATTTGGCTAGGATTTGTACACAATAAAGGCAAAAGGGGTGCCATTGGAAAAGAAAAGAAAGAAAAGAAACACATCTGCTTTATCTTCTGCATGGCACTAGCATGTTTTCTCCTTTTTGCTTTTAAACTTTCAAAAAATAAAAAGTGTCAAGAGCTTGACAGGACATTGCTTTCCAGACAAATGGATCACCTCACATTTCCATCTGGCTTTCAGCTCATATCCTGGAATGTCATGACAATGATAAGTTCCACATCAGTTCTCTGCCCCTCCTGTCAGGACTTGTCTCAAAGTTCATCTCTGCCAAGAAAGGCTCCTTCCTCCTGCAACAGCCTAAAATAATGACAGGGCACAATGCTGTCCTTCTTGCTGTGGGCTCCAAATCAGCTACCTGGTTAATCTGAACTGAATCTTCATAAGGAGGAAGACTCAGTTACCTGGGGTTCTACTATGTTATCATCATCATCATTATTATTTTATGACCTCATCATCATCATCATCATCATTTTAGGACCTCCTCCTTGTCATTTTATATATATATATATATATATATATATTTTTTTTTTTTTTTTTTTTTTCAGACAGGGTCTCACTCTGTCACCCAGGCTGGAGTGCAGCAGCATGATCTTGGCTCACTGCAACCTCTGCCTCCTAGATTCAAGTGATTCTCCTACCTCAGCCTCCCAAGTAGCTGGGACTACAGGAACATGCCACCATGTCCAGCTAATTTTTGTATTTTCTGTAGAGATGGGGTTTTGTCATGTTGGTCAGGCTGGTTTCGAACTCCTGGACTCAAGTGATTCACCTGACTCAGCCTCCCAAAATGCTGAGACTACAGGCATGTGCCACTACCTCCAGCTAATTTTTGTGTTTTCAGTAGAGACGGGGTTTCGTCCTGTTGGCCAGGCTGGTCTCGAACTCCTGGGCTCAAGTGATCCGCCCGACTCAGCCTCCCAAAATGCTGAGATTACAGGCATGAGCCACCATGCCCGGCCCTCTCCCTCATCATTTTATGACCTCATAATCATTATCATTATCATCAGCAGCATCATTTTATGACATCATCATCATCACTTTATGATTTGGAGAGAGCAGTAGGCATGGTTTGAATGAGTTTTGGTATCCACATTAGGAGTCAACCAAAGATGGTTAGGAAATACTTGGACCAAGAACAGTTTGGAACTTTATACACACCATCAAGTTTAATTTTGTTATTTCAAACACGATCTATACAGGAGCTGTGGGAGCCCACAGGAGGGGCACTCAATCCCACAGTAACCTTTGGAAGTGGGAATTAAAGTCTCCATTTTTTTCAGGTAAGAGCTGAGACTAAGAGCTTTTAGTTGACTTACCTATGACCATGTTGCCAATAAAGGAAGAGCTGAGTTTCCTGCCCAAACTATCTAATGGCAAGCATATATTCTTATCATCTATCACAATGTCCCAGCATGGGCTAGCAGCACTTCTACCTCTGTTGCTCCAACCTGCCCAGGCACAGCCTCCAGGTTTCTTCCTATAAGGAGAAATAGTACTGACCCACTTCTTTCCTGGTAGTCTTTCTGGAGAGGTCTGAGGCTGCAGAGCACAGGGCTCTCTTGCCCTTTCTCTGAGCATCTCTGGACTCATTGATAATATGAATGAGTTGGATCAGAGAATCCTCAAAGTCCTTTTTTGATCTTCCCAGGTCTCTGTGCAGATGATCTTTTGCTAAATGTGGTGAGATTTTTAAGTTTCAATGTGCCTATTGGCTGGCTCACTAGTCTTGACTCAATGATGAAAAATCACATGGAAAGTAAGAAATGGCTCCACATTTCTTACATTGGGATAGGATTGAGTGCTGCCTGAGCATACTGGTTACATCCTGCAAATCTGTACACACTTGTGACTTTTGTATGCCACCTACATGGGCCCTCCTCCTCATCTGACCCGCACAAAGATTAACTGATCCTCAAAATCCACCAGCTGAAGGATGCTCCTCTGGGAAACCATCCTTCATTGCTTCCCACCTTTGATTTCACTGTCACACTGATCTTGCAAATATTCACAGGGACCATGGCACTTAAGCTAAAAATGTTACCAAATCCCTTGTTGATAATTCCAGCCTCAGGTATCATGACCCCACAAGAGTCATAATTACACTCATATGGCAGTTAGTTAAATGGCTGTTATTCTTCAAACCCATACCTTAAACACAAACATGAGCATTGGAACTGACCTTTCAAAGAATTTCAGTGAAATTGAAATAACATTGCTATAGCTGAACAAGACAAGCTCTGGAATTATAAGGTTATAAGACAGATAATCTCTTAAACTGCTAAACTTCAAAGCTATATCCTTGATTTCTGTTCAAAGATGAATAGCAATCTCAGATAATTGGGATGTGGGATGGCTGAAGTATGGAAAAAAAGGAGATCAAGAGGTAATGAAAATGTTCTGCTTGCCTCAGTGAAAGCCTAAAAATCACTTGTAGAAGGAATATTCTGAACTTGTCTGCAGGGGTGTTTGGCTGTCATTGAATTTCACTGGGATGAAGCCAGCATATGTTAACTGAGATGTGGTGGTGGGGTGGGGGAGATGCCAGAGGAAAAACAAATGAGCTAATCTATGAATACCACAATGACAGGATGAAAGGGAAGACTCTATAGAGTGGTGGGACCTGGTGTAAACTCAGGAAGGTGATGTCACAGTCTGGGGCATGTGGACAACGTTCTGTTTCATTTCACCACTGATGTATTCTTGAATATGGCAAGTGTTGTCTTAAAACAGGCAGAGACAACCTGAACCTATTCAGCCTCCCCCATCTCATTTCTTCCTTTGCTGACACTGGTGCCCATTATGACTTCTCATTTAGACTTGGAGCATTGATTACATGGTTTCCTGTGGCTGTACCAGACGTCTGCTACTCAGCTGGGTACGTGTGTGTGTGTGTGTGTGTGTGTGTGTGTGTGTGTGTGTGTGTGTGTGTACGGGGCATGGTATTTTGCCTTAGGCTAGCAAAATCTCCTGGCTATACATGAGGATGTGTATGCATAATTGCCATTATTCACTACCACACTGAAGCCATGGGCTAAATTACAAACTGCAGTCTTCCAATATTCTGTCAATTTTTTCTAAACCAGTTACAAAAATAAACACATAAAGAAACAACAAAAACATCAACTGTAAGAGTTCTACATGTAGCTCGTCACTTTCTGGGTGGATAATTCTTAGAAATCAGACAGGAAAGGCTGGGTGCAGTGGCTCGTGCCTTTAATCCCAGCACTTTGGGAGGCCAAGGTGGGCAGATCGCTTGAGAGCAGGAGTATGAGACTAGCCTGGGCAACATGGCGAAACCTCATCTCTACAAAAATTAGTTAATACAACAACAACAACAACAACGAAGAAATCAGACAGGAAATGAGACCGCTATGAGGTAGGAGGAAGGGTGAAGGTAAAGGGCATTTCCACTTGCTCTTGTCACTGCTGTATCCTCACTTCCTAGAATAGCACCTGAGACAGAGAAGGTGCTGGAAAGATTTTGTGGAATGAATGAAGCACTCTCTCTCTCCTAAGATGAGGGGCCCTGTCACCTTGTTTCCAAAGGGGCCTTACTCTATAAAGAACAACTGTTGATAGGAACAACAGGCTGGAATGTGTCTGAGGCTCAGGGTAAGAAACGCATCAGCTTTCTGAAATGTGAATCCTGACAGCAGGAAGGCAGGGAGATGCTAGGCATCGCTAATTAGGGCTTCCCTGGCAATGCCTTAGCATTTACCACCGTGCCTGAAAAACTGTACAAATATTTCCTGGAAAGAAGATATTTCCCATGTTTTCAGAACACTTGTATTTGGTGAAAATGACAATTGAAATGCTTTTTATCAACAGAAGAGTGTGATGTAGTCTCAAAAAGTTGACAGTTCAAACAAGTTTTGTAATACTTCAGGATTCACACTCAGAGTTCTTGCTACTGCTCAGGAACTAGGCATCCTGCCCCCCAACAAACAAACACCTGATAGTCATTCCACCTCTTATGTGAAATAGGACCATATGCTGTAGCCAGTTACATAATTAGTACTATGAATCCTACTTTTGAAAGCAGCTCTGATTATACCAAAAACTTCTGGAGGCTCCACTTGCCTGGAGAATAAACCCCCAACTCCTTGATGGGGCACCCCAAGTCCTTCCCATCTGGCCTTCAGCTGAATTTGGAGTCCCAAGATCTACTGCGCCCTGTCCTCACAGCCAAACTACAGCCAAGCCAGTCTGCCCTCAGCTCTTGCCCCACTTCCTCCTTATATTTTATTCGTTGTTTTTTTAATAGGAGACTCTGTCTCCCACTCAGTTGTGAGTTCCTTAGGGTCAAGAACAGCAACTGTCACCCACATCTGTCCACGTGCCCACATAGATACCAAAGAAGTATTTGTTGACCTGGATTGACCTCTAGCCTTGTCCTTCATTCCATTTTCTACAGAGTGGCAGCAGCTGCATTTTGAAAGATCCAATCTGATCATTGCTTCCTTGACTCCTGCTGATATTCATACTGGAAGTAAAACACCTCAGCATAGTGTAGGAGGCTTGCCAGCATCTGCTCCGCCTAACTGCTGGGTCTTCTCTTTCACCTTACCCCAATTACATCCTACATCCTAAGAAGAGCTCCTGCTCTGTGTCCAGCCTGTGTCCTTTTATCCAGGCTACTGTCTCCTTAGAATGTTCTTGACCTTCTCCTTCTAGAGAACCATCTGCTTGTCCTTAAATTGTTTCTGGCCTTTTTTTTTTTTTTTGAGTCAGGGTCTCACGCTGTTACCCAGGCTGGAGTGCAGTGGCCTGATCACTGCTTATTGCAGCCTCAACCTCCCAAGGCTCAGGTGATCCTCCGGTCTAGTCCCCTGAGTAGCTGGGACTACAGGTGCACCATCATGCCTGGCTAATTTTTGTATTTTTAGTAGAGACAGGGTTTTGCCATGTTGCCAAGGCTGGTCTTGAACTCCTGAGCTCAATTAATCTGCCCGCCTCAGCCCGCCAAAATGCTGGGATTATAGACAAGAGCCACCACGCCAGGCCCTAGCTAACTTCTTCTAAGAAACTTTTGTACCCTGCCCCAGGACACATGTATCTGGGCCTTCCCCCACTCTCAGCTCCCTTGCATGCACCCCCACCCTGTTTGGCTATCTGACTCCCTTTCCAGGTTTTGGGCTCCTGGAGGACAGAGTCCATTTATCTTGTATTTCTAGTGCATTGCCTAGAGAAGATGCACAGTAACTATTTTCAGAACAAAGCTCCAGATTGCAACTGCTCCACTCTGCTCTTTAGATTTTAAATGGCCGATGAATGTTACATCTGCAAGACCCGATGTGGTTCCTGCGTAAGTCTGGGTGGCAAGGTACACACACCGGGCCCTCGCAGGGTTTAAGATGAAAGCCATCTAAACTGCCCTTTTCCCTTTCTTGGCTCTACTGTTGCTCAGAATATCTGAAGCAGAATCAATTGGCTGGCTTACAGAAAGCCTGGAACTACAAAAGGCAGAGAAAAACATCTGTCACCACTGCACCGTTCACTTTTTTTGGCAGCCGCATGATAGCAGAAGGTCTCAGCATTTGCTTTTGAAAACAGGTCATTACTGCTGCAAATTCCTGGAAGACCTTTGGACAAGACTGAAAATTCCCCAGATCTGCTCCAGCTCTGCTGACCTCTCAGATCTGAAAAGCTGCATTCCTGTTCCAGAGTCAGAGGGGCCAGGAGGCCGTGTGTCATCACACCTGTGCTCAACAGTCTCTCCCAAACACAGACCTGATACAGTCACTTCCCTGTGCCTCCCCTAGATGGTAGGTGGTCCAGGAGACTGTGGTTCCCAAGCACCCTCAAGCATCTCATGACCGAAGCCCTCTCTGAGTTCTGGGCACTATTGCTTCCTCAGAACATCCTTGTGGCCAGCTTCAGTGAGAAACAGGGAAGATAAGGGTTGGGCTGCCTATCATATTGGAGAAGGAAGCAGCTCACTGTACTCCTGGATGGTTGAGTACTTGCTGGGAAGACTATAAGGCAGGGGCTGAAAACCCATATGAGTTAGGCTGAGAGGTTTGCCCATTCACATCTAATTACTGACAACAGTATCTGATCATGAGAAGCCCTGATCAGTGTTCTTGTATGCCCTGTGAAGGCACTAGGGCCACAAGTGGATTTCTTCAGGACTGACACTTGCATGCAGCACAGGGGTTGGCACTCTCGTAGTTTAAACTGGCCACCACAAGGCAGCCAATGAACAAAGCATGGGCAACAGCCTTCAGTATAACCCCCAGAGGCTATCGCAACACAGTACTGGTTCCTCGCATTTACACAACATGTTACAGTTTATAGGGCGCTTTCATATATAGCATGTCATTTGATCACACAGTAGTGTTTTGTGCAAGACAGTGCATATTTCATCACCTCCCATTTACAAATGGGCATCCGAGGCTCTGAGAACTTTGAGGACTTGCCCACGGAGCCTCCCGTCATGAGTGGCAGAGGACCAGGGCTTGAAGAGGACCAGGGCTCGAACATCCTCTGGGGCTCAGTGGAGTCACTCATCAGTTCTACATGGTGAGGTGAGTCCTAGTTCTAACATTTGGTAAAATCAGCAGCATTAAAAAAAAAAAATCTGTAGCTGGGACTCAACAACTCCAGGGCATTTACAGTTAAAGTGCAGCCTGTGGGCCAGCAGCACTAGGATTCCCTGGAAGTTCCCTAGAAAAGCGGAATCTCAGATCCACCCAGACCCACTGAATCAGAGCCTGCCTTCAACAAGGCCCCAGGGAGCCTCACAGGGCATTGCAGGTTGAGGAGCTCTGCGCTGGGGAACACATGCCTTCCTCTCTCTGCTCTGGCTTCACCCTGGGGAAGCAGCTGAGGTGGGGAGGGTTTAGAGAAAAGAAGCTTCCATCTGACTGCCTCCTGATAACTGCAAGAAAAGCTGCTGTATCCGTCCAGCTCCCCTCTTGGAACAGGTCTCTGTTCATCTCCTTTTCTTCCCAGCTCCCTGCTAAACACTTTTAGCCAACAGACTCATCTCCTCAGACAACTCAAAATCTTCTCTCTGGCATTAATTTTGATAAAAGCATGAAGATGGAAGATGTGATTTCAGTCTTCCTTGATCTCTGAGAATCCTAAAGTCTGTTTAAAGTACTCCCAATGTGAGCTGTGACAGAATTGTGATTTCCTAAGGAAGGTCTGTGATGTTAAAATTTTTCTCTCCTTTTGAGGAAGGATCTCTCTTCACCCCTCCAATGGTGTATATGGCTTGATTGACATGCCTAATAATTGGCTAGCAAATTAGCAGCTCTGCCTAGCCACGGGGCTAACACAGCTTACAATCAGAAAAAACAAACAAAAAACAACAAAAAAAAAACTTTTTTAAAGAGCTGGAGCAGAATGTGATGACAGAAATTGCGAAAGCTTTTAACCAGTTTCACTAATAAAGTTAGGATTATCCTCCCTCTTTTACATTGTTCGCTAGTTAACAGGGCAGTCACCAGATTTTTTAAATGATTCTTTCTGAGCACTTTTTATAGGAAGACAATAGGTTGAAATCAAGGTGCTGATGTTTTTCTATGTATAACTAATCTTCAACGACCTTTCATTTTTTCCTACTTTGATCGTATAAGCACCACTTGGTCTTGATTCCATCTGTGTGGTTTTCAGCACAATAGTTTAATGGTGCCAGGCCTGCCCTAAGTGGCTGGCGGTGACAGTCTTCTCCCCAGGTAAGTGGTAGCCATGGAGCACATTTGGGACAACAGCCAGTGTTACCACTTGGGGGGCCTCTTTCAGCCTGTATGGTTGAAGGTAGCAGGAAAGAAGCATTTCATCTTCACTCCCAATAATTCTTGATCAAGAAAGTACATATAAGCTCACTTTGAGCATTTCGTTAGAGGCAGTAGCATACCATCCTAATCAGTTTTAATGAAAGGCTAATGCCTAATTACAAATTAAATACACTTAGGGATACTTAACTGTCAAATACATCATTTACTAAATATTAGCTTTTCTCTGGGACTATTTTACTCTTGCCTTTGGGAAAATCTTGGGCCCTAATGATTTGTTTCCTTCTGTTTTTGGCTTCTATTCAGAAGAGGGTGCATTAAGTGCCTCTAGCAATTTCTGGCTGGTCCACGAGCCACTAGTTTAGGTCAACCCTGAGGATCAGAATTCTTTGCACCAAATCCATTTCACTAAGGGGACATGTGAGACTGGCCATGTGATTCTATTCAAGCTCCATCAGAGCCCCCTCCTCGAGAATTCGTGCTCTGATTTACAAGTTGGTATTTTAAAGGAGCCAGGCCAAATTGCCTCTGAACATTAAAAAAGTATCACACCTGTACTTCCAGCTACAAGTTTACGGGGACAACATGGTAGATTCCCAGAAAGAAATTCTGGTCCAGGGGTAGACCTCCATTTCCAAACCTCCTTGTTCCTTAGACCCAATGATATTTTTAGTTATCTTGTATCTTCTAAGTGGAACTTCAGGACATAGCAATCTTACGGGGGTATGTGTTTGGCAGGGTGGGGTGTGGTGGGGAAGAAGGCAGTGGTGAAGGAATGAAGACTGTTAAATGCTCAATTTCTCCTCACCTCTGGGATTGATAAAAGACAAGTTTCCAGGGCTTACTGTGTCACCTTGGCCAACATTCATTTTTTTTTTTTTTTTTTTTTTTTTTTTTTTTGACTAGGGCTGATTTGGGAAAGCCCTTGACATGGCCCACAGAAGGCCTCCACTTTGGGGAAACACCAGATGCTCTTAATTGGCACAGATGAGCGCCACGCGTCAACACCTACAATGTGACTCCCGGGGAGGGCTGCATGAGCCCTCCTGCATACTGAGGTAGGGGTTGAGGTCAGGGTTTCTGGCCTCTTTTTGAAAGGGACGTCATTCCAACGGACTCTATTTGAGAAAATATAGTCAACAAAGTCCAGACACTGCTTTGGTCTTGACCATCACACTGGGAGATATTCAGACCCATGCAATTACATACCCGAAGGGGGGCATGTCTTGGGATTAGAAAGAGGATGAGTAAGGAAGTCTCTGCGGCGAACATCTCCGCGAGGGAAGTCAGCTACAGGATGCATCCGAGTGACCTGGCTCCATGGCCTTGCGGTCCTCACCCCAGCTTGCTGAGGGATGAACTGAGCTACACAGTTCTCCCATTTCTAAGCTTTCTGGGGACCCACTACTTGCCGTCTCTGGAAGACGCTGCTGCCTGCTTTTATATAAAGCGGCTCCCAGGGCTGAGGGGCAGGAGGCAGAGGAAGGAGGCGTTCACTACCCAGGGTAGAGAGAATTCTGCTCCCGACCCCACTGAGAGAGCAGGTGCATTCACTGCGACATCTCTCCACGGGCTCCCACCGGCTCATCCCAGCGCCTGCCACCAGGGGCAGCTCTGCAGAGTCAGCGCTGGATGGAGCAGCCCCGGGTCAGGAGGCCTGCTCGTGCAGGACGCGCCTACCTGTATCGCTGCTTCACAGACTGCTTCTCTGTGGACTTGCAGACGTGCCCCACGTAGTACAACGGGAAGAATAAAAAGTTCCAGTTGGTGGCAAACCACGTGAGGGTGAAGGGCGCGTCGAACTTCCTGAAAGTCAGCTTGGCGAGCTGCGTGGAGCCCGCCCACGAGGAGCACACGCACAGCACGACCGCCACGCCCCAGAAGATCTTCTTGAGCTGCGCCCGGGAGCACGTCCAGCAGCGGCGGCTCGCTCTCCCACCGGCCTCCACCCCGGCCGGTGCCTGGGCCTCCGCCGGGCCCGGGGAGTCCCGGGGGCGCTCCTCCCCTGGGGAAGAGAAGGGCGTGGTTAGCCGGGCCTGCAGACCTTCACCCCTGCACTTCACAGGGCGCTGCCCTGCAGCCATTGTCACCACCAGCTACCTGGGGGCCGGGGGAGATAGCGGGCGCAGGGGCGGCTTCCGGGACGGCTGTGTGACACCAAGCTGCAATAGAAAACCTTTGCACTGGTTTTCCTATCCTCCAGGACCGCGGCTCTCCAAGTGTGGTCTCTGGGCCAGGCAGCGTCAGCACCCTTCCCCATCCGTCCCCGGAACTTGTTGGAAATGCAGAATCTCAGGGCTCACCCCAGACTCCAAAATCAGAACCTACATTCCTCAGGTGATCTGTGTGCTTTGGGAAACACTTCTCCAGAGCACACAGAGCGGCTGAAGTGTCTCCACTCTCATTTACGTCAGTTGACGAGTACTCACGTGCTCCTGGGTGCGGGGCAGTACTGGGCTGGAGATTCCTATAGGGGGAGGTCTTGACCTCTAAAAGGTCCCAGTACCTTGACAGAAGTGGCCTGTTACTTAAAGGCACAGTTGGCCAAGACTCTCTCCTCTTATTTTGTATGTACGGCAAAAATAGGCTTCGCCACTCCTACTTTTCTATCTGCTTTAACTGGCTTCCTGCTGATAGCCTCCAGTCCCACTTCGAAGCTTTACTTAAAAACCACAACCTCTGGCAGCTGGTGTGTGAAAGGCCAGAGACACTCCATTCTAGAGCGGTGTGATTTCTGGAAATCAGGCTGCAGCCCAAAGCTTGGCTCTGCAGCAGTGTTGTTCCCGCAGACCAGAGGAAGGTGAAAAGGCGTTATTTTCCACTGTTTGCTTTTTCATTCACGATTGTGTGCGTGTCAGTCAGCTGGAAATTTAAACAAAGCTGTAGCTTGTGTCGGGTGTAACTACGGATGGATGCAAATTTCCAGAAGGTAGTGTACTTGCCTTTTATAATGATGTTGTGCCTGGCACCTAGCTGAATGGAGGCACACTAGGGCTAAGAGGCCATTTTCACTCTAGGGGAGGAAATGAGTCCTGAATATATTGGGGTCAAATGTGCTTTCTCTACATTGTTTAAACTTAAATAACTTTAATAACAAACTGAGTTTTGTATATCATACTTTCTGAAGCATTATGAGTCTATGAGGCAAAATTGTGATTCAATGTAACCTATTTTTCAGGTGTTAGCTAATATCGTTAACTACCGGCTGTGCTGTCTCTGTTTTAGCCAAAGATAAACCGAAGCATTATATGGCTAGTCAAAGAGAGATAACGTACTTTATTGGGCCAAATTCTGTTTCACACCATCTCTATTGTGCTTCATGACTTGCTTTATTAATAACCTCCTTCCTTCTCTTACTTTTCATGTGTTCACATATCCGAGTTGAAAGGCCCCTGGTAAACCAAATGTCTCGCCACCCTCTGAGCTTCTGACAAGCCGTCTGTTCCTGCATGGGCTGCAGGGCAGAAAGATGTGGAGGACAAAAAGGAAGATTGATTTCCAGCGTTTGGGGGGATCTGCATGCTTATGCCCTCCTACCACGATCTCTTGACTTTCCTCGCCATGAATTCCCACAACTTAATGCAATTGCAGTTTCAGACAGAAGTATGCACATTTCAATTTACACACGGATTACCTGCCATTTTGAATTAGCATCTGCAGCTGTTCATTGTCGGGATAATTTGCAAGGAGTGTTGGAGGTTAGAGGGGTTTGTCACTATTAGCATCACTGTCAAAAACTCATCCTGAAAAGATTGTAGAGATGAAAAAAAAGTTCACAAAAATGAAATGCAGCTTCACAGTAATAACTTCCAGTGAAAGAATGGACTCCAAAAGAGGCTGAATAAATTCAGCTCACAGCATGTTTCTTCATTGAATGTTTTCATTATAGCAAATTAAGCTTTAAAACTTAGCAAACTAGGCAGTGATGCTGCATAGCTTTTACAATGAAGGAGAAAATCATCAAATCATGTAATTTGGTATTGCTAAAATGTTTCTGTGGATTTGGATTAAAGAAGTTGTTCTCTAACTTTGTAACCTCTCTGGATCCTCAAACCAAAGGAATATGAACAAAATACAAACAAAATTAAGACACTTAGAACTAAACTCACTATTCTGTTATTTGAAAATAACCACATGTAAATAGAACAACGTTTTCCAAACTGTAATGCAGTTAACAGGCGTTATAAGGAAAAAATATTCCATGCTTGGATAGATTTGAAAAACACCAAGTAGAACAGACAGGTTCCTTTGCTGTAGGAATATTCAGGGCCAATGGATATTGTGAATTTTCAAGAGGCTGCTTCCCATATTATTTAAATGTGTAAAGCCTGTGGTAGGGACTACTGTACTTGGGAACATACTTTGGGAAACACTGGAATATACCCATAAAGAATAATAGACAACCAAACCCCATTCATTGCAAACCTCCCACTTCACTATACTGTGTCTCTTATAATAATAATAATCACTCATCAATTTCATTACCTCATTCTTCATACTGCTAAACACGTTGTACCTCATATAAATAAAAAGTATTATTTATACATACATCGCAAAAGTGCTAAATAGTAAAAAGAAAAAGCAATTTTTAGTGATGTTAGCACCCAGAGATATCACAATTGACATTCGCTGCCGCATTTTCCCTAGTCTTTTGTGTCTGTGCAACACACACGCACACATACACATACCCCTCTCAGCAGAACCGTGCCCCTAGCACAAATGGACACACAAACCCACACACACACACACTGAAAAATTGGGATCACACTGTGTTTTTATCTTTCATTTATTTAACCTAACATAATGAACGGCATGCACTTTTTACATCTCACAGGGCTATGTATGGTGCAATGCATCCTCAGAGCCTTTCGATCAGACAGGAAATCACTGTGAAACATGTGCCCTGTGCCAAGAGCTTTGGGTGGTCTATAAATAAGTGTAAGACATGATTACCATCTTTCAGGAATGGACAGTCTATGTCAGAGTGACGAAAGATCTATGAAGGAATTACAGAACAATTACGTGTAAAATAGAGATTCTGACTATATAACAGGAATTCTGCAGACAGCGTGGCCAGTGTGCATTGGGATAATAGCAAAAAGGATCAGAAGAGGCAGGTGGTTGGCCTGGGCCTTGGAGGATAGAACATAAAAGTAAGTAAAATAGGAGGAAAGTTCAGGGTCAGGAATACACATGACCTGGAGGGGCAGTGAGGATGGTGGTGAGATCCGAAATTCACTGCCACCTCGTCACTCTGCAGTGCCTCATCTTGCTTTGGTTAGACATGCCACAGGAGAAACTGCCAGGTTTGCTGAAGGGACTGGAGCAAACTCAGATGTCGACTGATCCCACTTTATTAAGGAAGTGCAAGCCACAACATCCATAACAAAGTAATATAATTAGTTGAAGAATAAATGTAGAGTGACACAACAATTTTGCTTAGCAGATGCATTTATTTTCTACTATTGGAAATGCAACAAATGCACCCCACACTTGACATCATTTCCAGGATCATTTTCAATGAACTGGCCAATTGATGCTCAAACAGGTTTCAGACAGAAGGAGTTACAATGAGGAAGGCTATATCTCTTTTTAGAAGCCTTTCAAATCTTCTAAGTGTAGGAAACTTTTGTTTAATTCTGCCCCCAACCTCCAAAATTTCAGGTCAAGTGTTGCCTTTGTTTGATTTCACTCCTTTATCACAGTTGAAAGAGGCAGTGCTGGCTGGGCATGGTGGCTCACGCCTGTAATCCCAGCACTTTGGGAGGCTGAGGTGGGTGGATCATGAGGTCAGGAGATCGAGACCATCCTGGCTAACATGGTGAAACCCCATCTCTACTAAAAGTATGAAAAATTAGCCGGGCATGGTGGCGGGCGCCTGTAGTCCCAGCTACTCAGGAGGCTGAGGCAGGAGAATGGTGTGAACCCAGGAGGTGGAGCTTGCAGTGAGCTGAGATGGCACCACTGCACTCCAGCCTGGGCAACAGAGCTGGACTCCATCTGAAAAAAAAAAACAAAACATGAAAGAAAGAGGCAGTGCCTCAAGGAAATCGATGCCAAAACTAGCCTCACACTGTTTACTGCCACAGCTCCTGGGACCATTAGTACACAACTAGAAATACTATTTATGTCACCCTCACCTTCACTCTCCAACACCCCTTCCCCACTAACAATCCCTCTGTTTATGATCATCTTGTGCCTTAAATTCTAATCTTGTACTTTAGCCAGCAGTTCTGGGAGCAATGCAAAGTAGATTATACACTCTGGCCCAATGCTCGTGCTGACAGATGCTGTAATTGTGGATTCAAGCATCTCCCTGAAGGTGTGTCACCTCTAAATTCTGTTGATGCTACTTAATTCATCCATAAATGCTGGAGGACAGGCGGGTTCATCCCAGTTCTGTTGCCTGAGTTGCTTCCATTGAGCACGTGTGTGTGTGTGTATGTGTGTGTGCGCGCACACGCGCGTGCAGGGGCAGTGTTCTTTTGTGCACTTTGTATACTCCATGGCATGGTGAGATGTAACCATGCCTGTGTGTGAGCTTCCATTTTAGCCCTGTCTTAGTGTCCTGAGGGCTGTCAGGCAATTTATTAAAACTGCATAAACCCCAACACCTGCAAAATCAGTTTTTGCTTGTGACCAAAGACTCTTGATCAAAGAGAAAGGATTCACATTCTTTGGTCAAGCCGAAGTAGTACCTAGAGGCAATGTCTGTGCAGCAGAAGGAAACTCTAGGTCACAATGGGTGAGCTGAAGGTCTAGTTTAGCTACCAACTCATTTGGGTACCAAAGCACACCCTTAGTCCCATGAGCTGTCCACTGCTTAGGCCTGAGAAAATGATGAATTGGGTGCTTTTTTTTTTTTTTAACTTAATGTAAGTCACTTCTACAATGAAAAGCAAGAAAGATTGGAAAGTCATTCATTCTCATCTCATAAAATGGCCCTTTTGAACTTTCAAGAGACCAATAATGTTTCTTTTATGAGCTTCCCAAGGATAAGTGGACCCTTGTTGACTCCTTTCTGAAAAAGTCTCCAGGGAGTTTACCCTTAGAAAGTGCTCAAGTCCTTTCTTTAGGGTAAGGGACCCAGAGTGGGGATCAAAGACCACCAGCTGGCTGGTGTGACCCAAGCGTTTCAAACGTAAAGGAGATAGAATTGCACAGGAAATGGGAGATGATGCCCTGCAACTGACATCTATTTCAGTAAGGTCCATAGAGTTATTTGATTTGTTTATGGCTTTATTGAGATATAATTCTCATACTATAAAATTCAGCTAAGTACACAACTCAGTAAGTTTTAGCAAATATGAATTGTGAAGCCATTACCATAGTATCATTTTGGAACATTTCTATCATGCTGAAACGAGTTCTTGTGCCCATTTGAAGTTCTCCCTGTTCCCACCCTCAACCCTAGGCAACCATGAATGTGTTTTCTGTATAATAATTTGCATACCCTGAACATTTCATATACATATACAGACTTTCACATCTGACTTCTTTTATTTAACATCATGTGTTTGGGATTTATCCATGTTGTAGCATGTGTCAGCAGTTCATTCTTTTGATGCCTGAAGAGAATTCCATTGTATGGATATAACAAATTTGGCTTATCCATTCATCTATTGATGGACATGCAGATTGCTTCCAGTTTGGGGCTGCTGTGAAGAATGCTGCTATGAACACTCACCTATAAGTCTTTGTGTGGATATATATTTATTTCTCTTGGGTGGACTAGTTTTTAGGCCACTCATTCAACAAATCTTAATTAACCACCTACTTTGCGGTACAAGGCAGGTACAACTTTTCCCTCATAGAGCTTGCTTAGTCCAAGTGGCAGTGCTTAAATACCCACATCTTAGAGGCTTAAGTGCATCTAATTGTGTCCAAACAGGACACAGTTGAGAGCTGCTCTGGAAACTAGAGTTCCACCTTCCCCTATCCCTCAACCCCTGCCTCTTTTTCCTAGACTGCATGAAAGACAGGGTCTGATGAAGACTTTCCCATTTATTGATTACTGATGAGTACACCATCCCAGGACCTGGCCAATAAACCAAAAAGCTTTTGCAAAATGAGGAGCTTAGAAGAAAGCTTTTGTTTATGGCCATTTGCAAGTGTAACTTATCTTCCAAACAATCCATTTCAGGCTTTGTTTATCTTTCCTGCTCATTAAATACTTGCTCAGTGAATTTATGTGTGACATTATTTTTAGGCAGTGATGTAGAGGAAAGGGGAGGAGACTTGCAGAAAAGGCTTTCACACACATAAGCCCAACTACATGCCCCAAACATCCCAAAGCAATTGGCACTTCACGTGTCCCAACCCACTTGCCCTTGCCAGATCATCCATATGGATTCCTGGACTTTGGGTCAGAAAACACTGCCACCATTCACACGCGGCCGAAGCCCCAGTCATGCTCCTGACTAGCATAGGTTCCAGGGAAAGAACAGAATCTATGCATAATTGAAGTTAGATGTTGACTGTGGGTAAAGGAAAAGGAGACAGTATAGAGAATTAAAGGGGCAAGTGGTGGTTAGACAACCAATACATACACTACACTCTCTGCCAGTAGATGTTATATATCTTTTTATATCCATCATGATGGTGGAGATCAGTAAGGTTATTTCTCTTTTGTATATTGCACAGCTGAGGTTCTGAGAGTTAATATCCCAAGGGTACAAATCAGTGAGCGGCTAAGGCACTGTTTTAACTTGGTTCTGTTTGACTCCAGAGCATCAATGGGAATACATAATGTTCTCATTCCTCTCGTTCTCCCCTTTGAAAGTTGACCAAGGTCATGGTGCTGAACGTCTCATTCAGAACTGCATGTCACTAAAGAGGGACTTCAGGTTTGCAGAGGACAGAAACACATTTGTAACATGGAAAAGACTGAGTGTGTATGGGACCCCGCACTAGGATTTGCTATTCTGGAAAGAGGGTGTTATGGACTGAGTGATTGTGTTCTTCCCAAATTCATGTGTTGAAGCCCTAACATCCAGTGTGGTTGTGTTTGGAGACAGGGCCTCTAAGAAAGTAATTAAAATTAAAGAGGCTGGATGCAGTGGCTCACGCCTGTAATCCCAGAGGTTTGGGAGGCCGAGATGGGCAGATTGCTTGAGCCCAGGGGTTCAAGACCAGTGTTGGCAACATGGTGAAACTCCATCTCTACAAAAAAAATACAAAAAATTAGCTGTGCGTGGTGGTGCTTGCCTATAGTCCCAGCTACCTGGGAGGCTGAGGTGGGAGGATTGCCTGAGCCCAGAAAGTTGAGGCTGCAATGACCAGTGATTGTGCCACTGCACTCCAGCCCGGGCATAGGAGTGAGACCCTGTCTTAAAAAACAAACAAACAAACAAACAAGAAACCGAAAAAGGTTAAATGAGGTCATAAGGATGGAATTCTAATCTGGTAGGATTAGTGTCCTTATAAGAAGAGACACCAGGGAGTTTGCTTTCTATCTCTCTCTCTCCATACACACATCAAGAGAAGGGGTCATGTGAGGACACAGAAGGCAGCCGTCTGCAAACCAAGAAGACAGCCCTCCCCAGAAACTAAATTTGCCAGCACCTTGATTTCAGATTTCCAGCCTCCAGTACTGTGAGTAAAAAAATGTCCTTTTTAAAAGCTATGATATGTTGTTGTGGCGGTGCTAGCTAATACAAGGGGTTACAGTAGAGAGTGTACTGTGCTTGAGAAGGTGTAAGGCATGGACCAAGAACCACCACTCTGCAGAATGTGTATGACATGCTACAGATGGCAAAGTATTTATTTTGATAACCTATTAGGAGAATAAATAACTTTATTGGATTAGAAATATTATATGCTATCTTATATTTGTTTGCCTCCTGTGAATTGCTCGAATCTTTGTTGTAAAGTTATTTCTGGAGGCAGTGTGTAGAGCTAGGAGAAAACATGAGAGTTGTGAAGTTGTGTTTAAAAACAAAATTAGTGTTTTGCACTTGGAAATTATTCCTCTGGTTAGGATAAAGAATCAGGAGGTGAACAAAAGTTGCTGTTTGGGGTTGGAATGGGGTGGTGGAGGCTTCTTTGAGATGTGTCTGATCTACTCTGAAGCAGTCTGAGAGCTGGTAAGAGTCAGGTCTTGATCCAGCTCACTTTTCCCACCCATCATCACCATCTCAGTAATCAGATATCTAAATCGGCATTTCCACCTCACTTCCATTTCCTTAGAGGTCCCTAAATAACTCTCAAAGTTCTGAATAATTTCATGCAGTGGATTTAAGACAGTCCTGGAATGTACTCAGCCTAAGGTGAATCATGACTCTTGAGAAACTGACAGGGTATGGGTAAGCCTTAAATAATACTGTTTGTACCTTGGGGGAAGAGTCAATGCCTCCTCTTGGGAGGAAGCAGAGCACTATGTTTTAATACTTGGTCTGAAAGCATCTGAACTTGAGGGCATCAGTTTTAATCCATATGCACTGCTAGTTATGGCTTGTGCAGCCTCCTGGAATTTCACCATTTTCTGTGGCCTGGGCACATGATGCCTCCATATACACCAGTTGGTAAACCTGGTGATGTTTTGGTGCTGCTAATGACCTGCACACAAAACCCAGACAAATATGCATACTCTTCTTTGCTGGTGTTTTTCCTCATCAGATTGTTAGCATCTCCAGATTCTTTGGCTTCTATGTGGACTGAAATTTGGCTGTTGGAATGCAAAGGATGAACCACAGTTTTATAGGAGGGCAGGTTATATGCAGGACAGTACCTCCAGGCAAAGACACTGCCCTCTCCTGCAGCCTGAGGGCTCTTGAGGAAGAGGGGCATGCTGGAGCCTTCTCCTGTGGAGTGGCCAGCCCACCAAACTCACCATGGCAGTGCTGGGCAGCTATGGGGGGATGGGGGAGTATGGCATCTCTGGTCCTCTAATCAGAAGAGGTGTGGGTTTTGGTTGGATGGAGTGTTAGATGAAAATGAGTGGAACAGAGCAAAATTAAAACACCGTTTTCTCAAATATAACTCCAGTTCTCAGCAGAGTCATTGTGCATCAACAAGGCAGGACTAAACTTGCTTGGTCAAGGACCAAGGTGGGGTTGGTCTTAAGGTATTAAACATGACCTCTCAGGCTTAATCTCCTACCCAAGGATAGACATTCTGAACCAACAATGGGTGACATGGCTCAGCTCATTCCTGGGAATTGAGATTTAACACAGAAACACAGGGACTGGGACCAGCCCCAGGCACAGCTTGGAAGTTGCACAGCTTCTCTTTGGCATCTTTCTGTACCTCTTTTTATGCCATCTCATCATCTGGGGTTCTGTCTCATGGAGCAAGTTGTACTCATGTAGCTAGTGTTTCCATCCCCTGCTCAAATACCAAAATCTACTCTCAGAAAGAGCACCTGTTTGCATGAACACATATGCTCACATACATGCACATGCTAGATTCCTTATTGTTCCTGGTCTCAATTCCTCAAAGCTCTGCTCTCTGACTATAGCCAATGAAGAGTTTTAATCAGATAAACCAATCTCTGCTAATGATTAAGCTACTTAGTAGACTCTTAGAATGTTCCTGCCTAAAAAGACAATGGAAGATCTATTATAATCCTCTTTCTTTGCAGCAGGAGAAGCCCAGGCTGCAAGAGGCCAGGCAACATGTCCAATATATTAATTAGCTAATGGAGGAGCAGAAAATGACACTTGAATGTCCTGACACCTCATCCAGCGTTCTTCCCTCCAGTCCCTTCTCCTGAGCTACGCGATGTCTTAAGCAATGGAAATGTATTATGTGCCAAAAAGGCTTTTAAGAATTAAATCTCTTCTTGGCTGTCCCAATAGGGCTGTTCTGAACCCTTTCCCACCTCTTCAAGTCTTCAATCCCCATCCATCATTTGCGGCAAACGATGACACTTCCTACATTACAAAGATCAAAGTCACCAGCACAGCTCCCTTAGCTTCCCTCCTCTGCATCTTCATGATTCTTGTCTTTGCCCATTAAGCTTTCTCTGCTCCTTTTCAAAGCTGATCATTCCCTTTCTCTGTCTTGTGCTTCCTCCCCTGGTATGCTCCCTCCTCTAGGCCACTGTTGCATTAATTGTTGCATCAGTCATCTTTCTCTCGGGGCAACCTCAGACCTGCCCTGGAATCAGCCTGGCTCTCTCAAAAGTTATCTCCCTCCCCCTTCAGACAGCATAGCTTCTCAAACCTCCCTCACTGTCAAACACTTCAACCAAGTATCCAGTAATGCCCCCACCCACCCTTGCAATCTGTCTTGCAGACCAGCACCCGCTTAAAACTGTTTCCACAAAATCACCCTCTCTTGGTTGCATCTGACACATCACTCTCTCTCTTTCTTCTCGGTTTTCTTCTGGTTGTCTCCATGCCACCGTACTATCTGAGTTCTCTGGTCTGGCCAGTCAAACTTCTCTCCTGCCTCCCTTATCTCCTAAATGTGCATGGTCACCAGGATTCTGTGCTTGCCCATTTATTTCCATATCACCTGATTGGTTCCTCAGGCTTCACCACCTCTTTCTGCCACCTCCCTGCCTGCTACATACCTGTGTTTGCAGGCATTGGCCTCAAACTCAACTTTTCTAAATGTGACTCCCCCATCTCTCCCTCCCAGATGAGTTTCCCTTCCTATCTTCACTGTTACTGCTAACGGCATCTCCATTCCCAGAATTGTTCAGGCATAATCTTCAAAGCCGTATTTCATGGCTCTTTTCAGCCTTCCTACTTCACACTCTCACCACAGTCTGTTGATTCCTCCTCTATCCTGCCCTTGTCCTTGCCATCAGATGGTACAGTGGTTAGGACATGCGCATACCACATGGCAGCTGTCTCAAACAGTGGGTTACCTGATCACCCTGCAATCCAAGTCCTTACTGCACAGTGGGAATTACATTAGGAGCCACTGTAGAGGCATGTTGTGAGGACTAAATGAGGCAACCCAGGTTGGCAAAGAAGGGGGCAATGATGGAAAGCAAGAGTGCTGCTCAGGGGCCATCTGCGTCCCAGCCAGAACTGAGTTCACCCTCAGCTGAAATGCAGCATTTACTTTATACTTCTTCCATAGAATCAAAAACATTACATTTCAGCATGCATTCTTTATTGGTGTGCCTTTCTGACATTCCTCACTCGACTGGAAGTTCTGTTGGATCAAGGATTATGTTTCACTCCTCTTAGAATCCTCCCAAACATCTGGTTCATTCTCTTGCATCTATTAGGTAAAATATTTGATCACTACATGAATGACTTTTGCCACTGGAGTTTCAGACTTAGGGCTAGCCAACCAGGGAAATATTTTGGGTTGGGGGAAACTCTTTGGCAGTATACTTCTCAAGAATCCTCTTGGTCTGGGCCAGCATCCTGGGTCTTCATATACTATTAATTGAGCATTCCAGGATAACCGTCTTATCCTGTTGACAGGAACAAGGTAGTCAGACCTACTCTGCGGGCAGCTGAGATCACCCAACACTCCCAAAGGAGAGGCACTAAGAATACGGCACACAGCCGTGGAGCCTGTGAACCCCCCATGGGGGTCCCAACCACTGAGTTATATTAGTTATATTACAGTGGGAGCTTTTTTTTTTTGAGATGGAGTCTCTCTATGTCACCAGGCTGGTGTGCAGTGGCATGATCTGGGCTCACTGCAACTTCCGCCTCCTGGGTTCAAGTGATTCTCCTGCCTCAGCCTCCCACGTAGCTGGGACTGCAGGTGCACACCACCATGTCCAGCTAATTTTTGTATTTTTAGTAGTGACAGGGTTTCACTATGTTGGCTATGATGGTCTTGCTCTCTTGACCTCGTGATCCACCCACCTTGGCCTCCCAAACTGCTGGAATTACATATAATGGGAGCTTTAGGGAGCATTTACTGAGCATCTACAAAGTGCCATGAGCTGATATAATTCTCTCTCCTAATCAAACGAAATGCAGTTGTGCAAAGGTCTTGCAACATTTGCAGCCAGGTAGATATGGATTTGAAGCCTGGGATCCTTGCTTTCTAATTACAGTACCTTCTGTGAATGATTTTTCTGAGCCTCAGTTTCCTTATCTATAAAGTTGGATAACAATACTTACCCTTGCTTAGGGAAAAAATAGAGATAATGGAACAATCTCTCCTAGCATAGTACCTGCAATATAGTCGGCATTCATTAGCAAAAACTATTATTTGAGTATTAAGAGCAAGATGTCATCACCCCTCCTTTCCTAGCACGGAACTGATTCCTGGAGAGCTTTATTCATTAGCCAGAAATCACTCACCTAGTGTGAGAGCTGGATAGACCCAGTCCATCTAATTCCAAAGCCCTCACCCTTTCCACAACACTACTTGCTGCAGGCCTCTTGGGGAATTCATTGTACTGTTCTCAACGATTAATTCCTATTGAATGTAATTTCACTGAACGTGAATGAGCTGATTGTGAGTAGAGATGATCCTAGTAAACACTAGTCTATTAGAGATGTGCTACTGATCAATGCTCTGCTTCTGAAAGGAAAGCCAAGCAAAGGATCTGTGAAAACAAGGTATGTTTTTAGACATGACAGATGCCATCAATCTCACCAGAACGCATTTTTCAAGCCTTAACCCCTATCTAAGGCCCAGCCCCACTCTCCTCATGCTTCTGGGCTGAGCCCGAGCATCCATGTTCTCTCTGCCTGAAACTGCCTCTCCTCCTCTCTGCACCAACAACCTTTCTCATATCCCCCCAGCCTCAGTTGCGATGCCTCATAAGGCCTCCTCCTCAGGAAGGCCCCCTCCTTAGAATGGCTCCTTCTTAGAAAGGCCTGTTCCTCAGGAATATCTCCTCAGAAAGGCCTCTTCCTGAGGAAGGCTTCCTTCTTAGATGGCCTCTTCCTCAAAAAGGCCTTTTTGTTAGAATGGCCTCCTCCTCAGAGACCTTTCTGAGGAGGCCTCCCCAGGAAGGCCTTCTCCTTAGAAGCCCTCCTTCTCAGAAAAGCCTCCTCTCCTCAGGAATATCTTCTCCTCAGAATGGCCTCTTCTTAGAAAGGCCTCCTTCTCAGAAAGGCCTCCCCCTCAGAAAGGCCCCCTCAGAAAGGCTTCCTCTGTAGAAACCCTCCTCCTCATGAAGGCCTCCTCCTCAGGAACGCCTCCTCAGATTGCTCAACTCTCAGTGTCCCTGTGACACCTTGCTTTCAGTTCAATACCAGAACTTACTCCTTTGTATTTGATAATTTATCTATCTATCTGTATGTCTCTTCCCCTCTGGACTAAAATGTCCTTAAGAGAATGAAGCTAGAATTGTTCCTTTTTGCCTTTCCAGGGCCTTGCTAAATTGTCACAGGACACAGAGTAGGGTTGGATGAAGCATTTGTTGAGTAAATGAAGTCATCTTGTCCATCTTCCTGTGTTTGAGTTTAACCAAGCTTTGCCTTTTCTATTTTGGTTTTATATGTACCACATGCTGGTGCCTTCTTGCCTCCCCTTAGATGACACACTCTGCAAGCTAATAAATATTCCGCGCTGGCTGCATTCCCTCCCTGTAGCCTGTCTGCCATCCATACAGAAACACCCACAGCATGGGGACCACCTTGCCCTGTGCATTCAAGTTAAAACAAAATGATTCAACACTTCCAAAACCAGCACATAAGATGCAAATGGTTTCCAGAAAATAGACCAAAAGCCAAACTGAATAAAAACACCAAGGAAAAAACCAGGCAGGGAGAAAGAGCTATATGTGAGCCAGGCATACCAAGGGCAGATTTTATCAGGCCTTGATGGGCAGACTTTTGTATGGGATACTTGTAGGTATCCCATGCAAAATGCAACTGGCGGCTTGCTAGGCATTTTCAGCTACCTCTACCTTATTGCATTTCCTCACAGCCTGCTGAAGTAAGTTGTTCCTTCTCTTTTACATTTGAGGAAACTGAGGCTGTGCTCATGATTTACACAAATCCAACTGGAAAAGGGGCAGAGCCCAGTCTTGATCCTCAATCTGACCATTTCTTAGTTCACTATACATTTCCATTATCCACAGGCACTTATGAGGAAATGCTAGTTCCAAAGCCAAGCCCATGGTGAGGCAGTTGCTGGAGTTAGTGTGTGCAGGAGACTCAAAGCTCTTTTGGCAGCAGCCGTAAGAGATTTTTTGGGGGGTTGGTGGTTAGTGGGAGATAATTTTCATTTTCATTCCCTGAAGGCAACCTCCAGGCTTGGCCATAGGGAAGTACCTGTGCCTCGCATGCCACTCACTGCCTCCTGCAGCACCTCTGAGGCCACAGCACCCAGTTCAGGTAGCCCCACCATCCACGTCCTGCCCCACTTCCAGTGCAGTTCAAACCTGTCCTGCCCAAGGTGGACTGGGAGTTTCCCAGGGAGACCCCCTGCTGCTGGAGAGCAGAACCCATCTGTCCTATGAGCAGGTAGGAGTGGGGCAGCTTCCCATGAGGACCCTATGAGTGAGCAGACACTCACTCCCTGCTTCCCTCAGAGAAATAAATGGCCAATCCTTCCCTCCCCAACTCACACATACACGTGGGCAATGTCTGGGAGTAGGTTTAGAAATACAAACACCCCTGGAAGAGGTAGCACTTGCACTAAACTCAGGTGTAGATGGCTGATATCAAGTCATTCCTGAGGTTGGGATGGAGGAGAGAAGAAGACAGCCACAAGAAGGAAAAAAACCCAACCTCCTAAAGACAGAAAATGATGAGAAATAGGTAAGTAGTTGCAGTTCAGTGCAAACTGATGTTCTGAAAAAAATGCTTGAGCTTTGGATCAGACAGCCCAGGATTCCATTCCTGCTTCACCACCTACCAACTGTGGGTCTAGGACACGTTAACCCACTTTGCTGGGGCCTCACACTGCTCCCCGGTGGGATGGGGGTCATAGTACGAGGGCAGCTGCAGGCAGGCCTGTGTGGACAGTTGAGCTTGGGATATACAATTACCAAGCCAGCCTCTGTCTTGTCCTTGCTGGTTCTCAGATTTATTGTAATAAACAAGAAGTCACGAGTGGGAAGCAGGGTCCACAGTAGCCTAAAGAAGTCCAGGCTTCCTGGGACGGCAGAAGCCAGGCTCTGAAGGAACCCAGGGCTGCCCCTCATTCACCACTGGTGCCCATGGGCTCTGTTGGCTCAGCACAAGCAAAAACCTACAGGGGAGCTCCTGGGACCCAGGGGATGGTCTGTCTGCCTCACCTGGCCAAGGTGGCTTGCTCCTGGCAGAGGGAGTTAGTCATTCCACCTCTGCCTCCTGGGAGGAGGAGTTAAGAACTGGGACTGGCCCTCTTCCCCCTTCTCCACTGGAAAGCAAGGCCCCTTAGGCCAGCAGAAGCCAGCTGTGTATGAGGAAGATCTCCTCGGTGGGCTGCTTCTTCCCCTGTCCTCTCCCTCACATTTCCTGGGTGGGAGCAGTTCCAGGCAGAAAGGACAACACGGGGAGGAGGACACCTTCTGGGGGCCTCTCACAGCCCTTCCGATCCCTCTCCAGGGCCTGGGAAAGAGCCTGTTTACAGACTGGTGCTGGCTCTTCCCTCACCTGTGCGCCCCGCCCATTCCCAAAGAGCAGGGCAGTCAGTTGGCTGGTGGCCGGAAAGGCTTCGGAACACGCAGGAGAGACGTCTCCTTAGCCGGCTGCAGCCCTCTCCCGCCTCTACCAACCGCGGGCAGCACCTTTGGTCTGCCTGGGGGTGAGGCACAGAGCTCCACACCCAGGCAACTCAAGTGTGTGTGTGGTGAGGGGACACTGGGAGCGGCTGGACTACCCCCTCCTGCCGAACAGACAAGAGCCCCAGGACAAACTGGGATGGAGGTGAGGGTGCAGCTGCTGCCAGATGCGCTGGGTGCTGCCCAGGAAGGAGAAGGTTGGGGAGCGGGGTGCTCGCTCGCCGCAGCAGCTCACTCCTGCTCGCCAGGGAGCTCAGGGCAGCCCCCGAAGCTGCCAGGTCCCCCCACGCAGGCGGCGGCGCTCTGCACTGCGGAGCCGCGTCCTGGGGTAGCAGCACCCCCAGCCCCGGCGCCCCGCAGC
Source organism: Symphalangus syndactylus (assembly GCF_028878055.3). Taxonomy (NCBI): domain Eukaryota; kingdom Metazoa; phylum Chordata; class Mammalia; order Primates; family Hylobatidae; genus Symphalangus; species Symphalangus syndactylus. The sequence goes on along the minus strand of NC_072434.2, from coordinate 78,671,646 downwards.
CAGGCAGCCCCCCTCAGGGTGGCAGCATTCCCCGGCTAGGGTGCAGGGACCCCTGGGGCGAGGCGGCCGCGCATTACCTTCCACTTTGGTGAGGGTCAGGACCGGACTGTTGCAGGCGCTGAGCGGGGCCACCCGGGCCGAGTGCTTCTTCATGATGAGCCGGCCGCCTGCTGGAGCGCTGCCGCCGATCGCCTACATCCTGGGGCCGGCTGGAGCGCGTCTCTCCCGGGCCCGTGGCCGACGCGGCCCTCTGCCGCTGGGGAGCACCAGCGGCTCGCCCCTCTCAGTCCCGGCCTCCCCGGCTGCCCGCCGGGCTCCGGTCGCCGCGTTGCTCACTGCGGCGGCCGCCCTGCAGCGCACATCCTCCCCGGCCGCGCAGCCACTCCACACACACGCGCGCACAGCCTCCTACTTGGAGGTTGCTGCAAACTCCAACGTCACGTACAAGTGCACTCCCTGCTCCCACCCCGCAGCTCACCTGCTCCGCCCTCCTCCCCGGGACGCCCAGTCCCGCAGCCCTCATCCCTCTCTTCCTCCCAGCCAGGTCCTGACTTCCTCTGGCCACCACCTCTCTGAGGACCCCTTTAAAAGGACCAGCGCCTGCGGAGGGGAGACCCTGAGAACTTAAGCCTCAGTGTTGCACAAGTTTAAAAAGGGAAGTGCTTGACTTTGGATTGAGAGTTGACTCTTCAGTGTGCGGAAGTCCTGAATTATTTCACAGGGAGAGTTAGAAAAAAGCAAAACTTCCCAAGGCTGCCATTCACGTCTTGAGTCTAGAGGCATATTATCTTGTCCGGCCCCGTGGACAGCTACTTTTTTGTGGGGTGGAGTTAGGGGATGGTTCAAACACCACAGAAGCAAAACAGCCACAAGAAAACAAAGGCTTGAAGTGATTTCTGCTCCTACCCCACTGCCTCAGTCTGGAGATCCAAACTCACCTGGGTAGCAGGAAAGCTCCTTTTCTGCCCAGCTCCCGGGTCCTTGCTTCAGCTGCAGGTCTGACATTTGCCTCTGCAGGCACTGGCTTCACTGCTGTCACTCAGACACAGCTGTAAGCTACTGGCCGATGGTGCTCATGAAAAAGCTATGATGTATACCTATTGCATCACTTGCCAGCACAATCTCTGAGTGACCACTGAGTCCGGAGGGGCATTTATCCCAAGACAGTGCATCATCAGAGGTGCCCCGCCATCATCCCTGCATGTAGGACACACAGGGCTCCTGCAGCCCCAGAACTCCCAGGGCCTTGTGTTCATCTCCTTTACAGATGCCCAGCCATCAGTTTGGGTCCCAGCCTCAAGGATCAGTTGAGATTCAAGGTGGGTTTCGTTATTATTGTTGGTTAGGTCTTTGCCCAGAATTTCAGAACCTTCAATACTACCTGCTTTCCTGTGTCAAAGTTAAAATTTCATTGTATTATGTCATTCAAGTCCCCACAAGGGTAGCTCTGTGGAGTGGTACAGGGGAGAGTGAAATTCAAGCAATAGGGTTTCCTAGCTCAGCACCTACCAGATGTTTCTGGTGACATCCACCTGCAACCCCCAGCTTTCTGGCAGAAGTGGCTCCTAGGAGTTGCTCTTGTTGGATTCTTGTTATTAACTGCCCTCTTGAACAGCTGTAATGAATGGAATGGCTGTGATCTCCAAAAGGCCAGGGCTTCTCAGGGTTGCTTTCCACTACTACAGCCAAGGAAAAGGTATATAGGGTCCCTGCAGAGCCCTCTAGTGGTACCCCTCCACATTACATGCCTCTTACAGGAAACGTTCCAAGACTCCTAGTGATGACACTACAATAAGCCAATAAGCCATTTCCTTCTTCGGAAAATTTAAACTCAAATAAGCTTACAGCAAAAGAATTACATATTGTATATTAAAGAGGATCTTTTTACTACAAAATAATACTTCTATGTGTTTCATCAAGTTCATCAATAACATTTATTATATATAGTAACTAAAACAAATATCACATAATAATTGCACACGTTTTGAGCACATGCTATGTATTATTTAACTGTTTTACATAAATAATTTCATTTCCTACTCTCAAAAGCTCTGTAAGATTGTTGTTATCTCATTTCATAGATGGGGAAACTGAGGCTGAGAGGATAATGTAGCAGGTCACAGACTAACTGGCCAAGCGGGGATTTAAATCCAAGTGTGAACTATTCAAAAGCCTGAACTTATAACCACTACGTTATTCTCTTACATGTTGGAGATATAAAATGCAAAAATTCCTCATAGCTATTCCAAGTCAGCTGAGAGATACGTGCCAAGTTTGAATGTGGTTTTGATATATGATACATGATTTCACCGTGCCTGAGCATCTGTACACTCCTGGGGAAACTGGTTTATACTTGTGCTGATGTGGGTCTCCTCCAGCACCTCACATTGGCCTCTACACACGTGTTCTACTGGGCAATCACAATGACAAGTTGTATTAGTCTGTTTTCACCCTGCTGATAAAGACATACCCGAGACTGGGAAGAAAAACAGGTTTAATGGACTTTTATTTCCACGTGGCTGGGGAGGCCTCACAATCATGGTGGAAGGCAAGGAGAAGCAAGCCATGTCTTACATGGATGGCAGCAGGCAAAGAGAGTTCTTGTGCAGGGAAACTCCCCCTTATAGAATCATCAGATCTCGTGAAACTTATTCACTATCATGAGAGCAGCATGGAAAAGACCTGCCCCCATGATTCAGTTACCTCCCAGTGGGTCCCTCCCACAATATATGGGAATTCAAGATGAGATTTGGGTGGGGACACTGCCAAACCATATCATTCTACCCCGGCCCCTCCCAAATCTCATATCCTCATATTTCAAAACCAATTTTGCCTTCCCATCTATCCCCCAAAGTCTTAATTCATTTCAGCATTAACTCGAAAGTCCACAGCCCAAAGCCTCATCTGAGACAAGGGAAGTTCCTTCCACCTATGAGCCTGTAAAATCAAAAGCAAGTTAGTTACTTCCTAGATACAATGGGGGTACAGGCATTGGGTAAATACAGCTGTTCAAAATGGGAGGAATTGGCCAAAATGAAGTGGCTACAGGCCTCATGCAAGTCCAAAATCTAGCAGGGCAGTTGAATCTTAAAGCTTTGAAATGTTCTCCTTTGAGTCCATGTCTCACATCTGGGTCACGCCAATGTAAGAGGGGGGTTCCCATGTTCTTGGGCAGCTCTGCCTCTGTGGCTTTGCAGGGTACAGCCTCCCTCCCAGCTGCTTTCATGGGCTGGCATTGAGTGTCTGTGGCTTTTCCAGGCACAGAGTGCAAGCTGTCTGTGGATCTACCATTCTGGGGTCTGGAGGACAGTGGCCCTCTTCTCATAGCTCCACTAGGCAGTGCCCCAGCAGGGACTCTGTGTGTGGGCTCTGACCCCAAATTTCACTTTTGCACTGACCTAGTAGAGGTTCTCCATGAGGGTCCCACCCCTGCAGCAAACTTCTCTCTGGGCATCCAGGTGTTTTCATAATCCTCTGAAATCTAGGTAAAGGTTCCCAAACCCCAATCCTTGACTTCTCTGCACTTGCAGGCTCAACACCACATGGAAATTGCCAAGGCTTGGGGTTTACACCTCCTGAAGCAACAGCCCAAGCTCTGTGTTGGCCCCTTTCAGCTACTGCTGGAGAAGCTTGGATGCAGGGCACAAAGTCCCTAGGCTGCACACAGAATGGGGACCCTGGGCCTGGCCCAGGAAACCATCTTTTTCTCCTAGGCTTCCAGGCCTGTGATGGGAGGGGCTGTTGTGAAGACCTCTGTCATGTCCTGGAGACATTTTCCCCATTGTCTTGTGATTCACATTAAGCTCCTTGTTACCTATGCAAATTTCTGCAGTTGGCTTGAATTTCTGCCTGGAAAATGGGATTTTCCTTTCTATTGCATTGAGGCTGCAAATTTTCTATTACATCAGGCTGCAAATTTTCCAGACTTTTATGCTCTGCTTCCCTTTTAAAACTGAATGCCTTTAACAGCACCCAAGTCACCTGTTGAATGCTTTGCTGCTTAGAAATTTCTTCTGCCAGATAACCTAAATCATCTCTCTCAAGTTCAGTTTCACAAATCTCTAGGGCAGGGGCAAAATGCCAAGAGTCACCTTTGCTCCAGTTCCCAACAAGTTCCTAATCTCCATCTGAGACCACCTCAGCTTGGACTTTATTGTCCATATCGCTATCAGCATTTTGGGCAAAGCCATTCAATAAGTCTCTAGGAAGTTCCAAACTTTCCCACATTTTCTTGTCTTCTTCTGAGCCCTCCAAACTGTCCCAGCCTCTGCCTATTGCCCAGTTTCAAAGTCACTTCCATATTCTCGGGTATCTTTTCAGCAATGCCTCACTTTACTGGTACCAATTTACTATATTAGCCTGTCTTCATGCTGCTGATAAAGACATATCCAAGACTGGGAAGAAAAAGAGATTTAATGGACTTATATTTCCATGTAGCTGGGGAGGCCTCACAATCATGCTGGAAGGCAAGGAGGAGCAAGTCATGTCTTACACGGATGGCAGCAGGCAAAGAGAGAGCTTGTGCAGGGAAACTCTCCATTATAGAACCATCATTTCTCATGAGACTTACTCACTGTCATGAGAACAGCATGGGAAAGACTTGCCCCCATGATTCAATTACCTCCCAGTGGGTCCCTCCCACAACATATGGAAATTCAAGATGAGATTTGGGTGGGGACACAGCCAAATCATATCGTAAGTGCTCAATAAATATTTGTCTGTTTTTAAAATATTTACTTTCTGTTTAATGCAATGTTGTGTACAGAGTCAAATAGTTAACAAATATTGTTAAAGATCACTAAATCCTTTTTTTTCACATGCAGCTTACCCCAGGAGTTGTTAATATTTGGGAGGTCATTACCTCCTCATGTCTGTTAATTTCTGCTTACTGAAGAGGAGTTACTAATTGCCATCTCAACTTCTTCCCTTTATTTTTAAGCACTCCATGCTGTTTCTATTTTTCATTTTCCATACTCAATCCCATCAGTCCTATGTGCTCTGTCTGCTCTGTTGTGTTTCAACAGCTGCCCCACCCTATCCTGCTACCCCTCAAAAAACCAAACTTCTCATACTCCTTTTCAAATCAGTTTTCTGTCTGCTTGACCACATGAGTATGGATATTCCTTAAGTGAACACTTCTTTTTGGGAGTGGGATGTGGTGGGAATGCCTATTTAAAAACTCACATAAACAAAATTATCCAGGAAGCTAATGGTGTACTGGTGTATAAGCATGCACTACTGTTTTGAGAATTCCAACAATTTAAAGCTTCACTGGAGCTTTTTTTATTATGGCCTAACTGGAGTTAGGCCATAATAACCTATTCTAGGATACTTAGAAAATTGCCCAAGCCCCACTTAAAAAATCAAATCTCACAAAAACTCAAATCTCACATTCCAAAAAAAAAAAGTGCTAATAATTCTTCCAACAAAGAGAGCTGAGACCCCTGACATATCAATGGCAACAATACTGTATAAATAATATCCAGACAAAAGGATGGGTCATTTGACCTCTGACCCCTATTCCTCTTTTGAGGGTGTTAGCATCAGATAATATCTGGATGAGATCATTGGGCACCTATCTGTCTTGACTTTAGTATTACAGGAGCTAGGAAAAGGAACTGGGCTGACTTTTTCAGCTTTTACTCATTAAATAGGTCTTCCTCGTCATCTTCTAAGAATGTACTGTGCAACAGTTTGCTCATCAAAGCCAAGGATCTCCTCAGCGATGTGTGATGGTGTCTATTCTGATAGAAGCCTGTTCTTTATCACTAGCCCCACTCTCTTGTTTTTTTTTTTTCATTGATATGGCTGGGAATTGGATGGGTATTTAATGACGATTTATGGTAGTCTGATATGGCAGACTTATGAAGAGTGACTGGGTTTTGTGATCTCAGTAGAGGTCTGGATACTGAAGTGGGTGTGCTGGGTAGATATAGAAGCGAACAGATGCAGAGCTCACATGCCAGGAGTGTAAGTTTTATACCCCCTGCCTCCTCCCAACTCCTCACATGCAAACCACAGCGAAAGGCAGTAAAAAAGGAGTCCTAGATAAGAAAGGAGTCAAAATGCCCAGTTTCTCCGATCACCCAGGGGCTGTATTGAAATTGTGACCCTCAGGGCGAGGACACAGCCATGGCCCTTTAGAATGAGAAAGCAGACGGGCCTGGGCTGATCATCAGGAAGAGGGTAGCTATGTTGGGCCCACCTGATTCCTCGGATTCTGGAGGTTTGTTACTCTTCTTCCTGGTACAGAATTCCAGCCTGGGTTGTGCAAATAGCCTCTTGTTGCCCTACTTGGACTGGTTCACATGTACGCCATCCACAGGGGCCTCTGGTCTATTCATTCCCATGCAGGGGTATGTAAATATCTATGGTCCCACTGCACGATTCCAATAAGGCATCAATCCATTTGCTAGAGTTAAGTGATACTTATGATTCCCTTGAGACCAACAGAGCACGGAAAATGCCTTAAAGTATAGCCAACATCTTGAGTTTGAACGCCAGCTCTTCCAGGAAGAAGCAGCCAACCTTGAGTGGCCACCAAGTCTCCTCTGGCCTCAGTTTCCTGATATGGGCTTGAAAGAATTGGACACCTTTGGCAGTTTTCCAGCTGTATATTTTTCTTTTCTTTTTTCTTTTATAAAAGAGACAGGATCTTGCTCTGTTGCCCAGGCTGGAGTGCCATTATGTGATCACAGCTCACTGCAGCCTTGAACTCCTAGGCTCAAGCAATCTTTCCACCTAGGCCTCCTGAGCAGCTAGGACTATAGGTGTGCACCATCACACCTGACTAATTTTAAAAAATTATTTCTTTTGTAGAGATGTGAGCTTACTGTGTTGCCCAGGCTTGTCTCAAACTCCTGGTCTCAAGCAATCCTCCTGCCTTGGACTCTCAAAGCACTAGGATTATAGGCATGACCACCATGCCCAGCCCAAACTGTTTCTTGGTCTCTGCAAAGCAACTCTACTTTTATTTGTTGGGGTCCTATGTTAGATTTGGTTTATAAAAGAGATGTCATGGCTAAAAGAAAGTTTAGAAAATCATCAACTAGATAATCTCCTAGGTCTTGTTAGCCTTTAAAGTTTGGGGTATATGAAATTATTGTCCTAGGTATTACAATTGTTACTGCCTACAAAGACCTTAACAATTATCTTTCATGTCTCCAGTTAATTAAATTGATTCTTGAGGAGGAAGGAAAGAAAGAAGAAAAGAGGAAGGAGGGAGGGAGGCAGGGAGGGAGGAAGGAAGGAAGGAAGGAAGAAAGGAAGGAGGGACGGAAGGAAGGAAATAAAGAAAAAAAGAGGAAGGAAGCAGGGAGAAAGAAAGAAGGAGGAAGGCAGGAAGGAGGGAGGAGGAAAAATACTGTTAAAATTATATTCATGTAAATTATGTGAAGACCTTTACTTAATGTGTTCAGAATAAATTCATAAATGTTAAATCCAGCTATGGTTTTCAATAGTCAGAAAACAGACCATTTTAATTAATTAACTCTGAAATATCAACACCGTTTAATAGTCCTTCACTGTATTAAATAGTGAGAATAACAAATTATTTTTATGGTTACCAGTGTTTAAAAATAATCACTTAAAATTGACCCAGATGTGGAATTTCACCCCAGTACATCAGTCCACAGTATTCAGAAGCCCTCTGAGTGGGGCAAGCACTGGTGTGTCCAACAGGAGAGAGAGAAAGCCTAAGGATATGGCCAAGTAATGGACTCCCATGCACTGGGCAGCTCTTTTCCCTCACCTGGCAAGGATCATTGACATCCTTTTCAATAACTCCACATGCAAGGGCAGGAAAACAAAAACCTCACGTCTCTTTTCTTCCCCAGACAGCAACATGCCTCAGTAAGACAAACTCAGAACTACTAGGGTCCCATGAAGCTTTCTCCTCTTTCTCTAGGGAGAAATACCAAGGCTGAGTAACTCCAGCTGGGGACAGGACATTGAGAGGTAAGACCACTGGGCTTCCAGACACATCCCCTGGCCCCTCCGGACTCTCTCAGGGTGACACACAACGGCTGACCCTGTGGTGATGCTGGAATCCAGAGTCAGGATCATGATGACTAAAGCAGAGGCACAGAGGCGGGGGCAGGGTGTCTGCCTGCTTCCTCTGTGAATCCAAGTCAGGGCCTGTCCTGTGCTCAGCAGTGGACACTAGATGGTGGCTTCTGGAGGAGTGCACCATGGCACAGTGGAAGCTGAGCAGGGCACCACCCTGGCAGCGGCATTGCTGGGAGGGAGCTCCTGGGTTGGACCCCTAGGGGAGAGTGGGGCTCCCTTTCCTGGGACCTTCCAGAGGTCAGCTGGGTGGCCAACACAGAGAGTGGGGGTGTCGGGGGACAAACACAGTGTCTAGCACACAGTAGGTATTCAAGAAATGATACTCCCTTCCCATTGAGAAGTGGTCATGCCAGCTTCCGGGAACTTCTTCCAATAGTGTGAATCAGTACAGAAAGGGGGCACTGCTTATACATGGTTTTACTTGGGCAAGCTATTTCATCTCTCCATGCTCAGCCAGGTGTCTCATCTCCAAAATGGAGATAATAATAGTATCTGCCTTATTTGGCTGTGAAGATTAAAAGAATTAATATATGTAAAGTGGTTATAATAGTACCTGGCAAATAGTAACAATCAATACCCATCAGTCTTTATTTTCAGTATCTTACATAATGGAAAGGGTCATCTCTGATTTGGTGCCTAAAACAGTATATGGCTCATATAGTAGGTGTTCCAAGTGAGAAGAAGGAAAAAAGGAGGGAGGAAAGAAATGAGGGTGTGAAGGAATAAAGGAAGGAGGAGGGAGGGAGGAAAGAATGAAGGAAGGAAGGAAGAAAGGAAGGAGGGAAGGAAGGAAATAAAGAGAAAGGAATCAGGGAGAAAGGAAGAAGGAGGGAGGAAGGAAGGAGGGAGGAGAATGGAAGGAAAGAAGAAAAGAGGAAGGAGGGAGGGAAGCAGGAAGGAAAGAAGGAGGAGGGACAGAGGGAGAGAGGAAGGAGGGAGGGAGGAAGGAAGAAGGAAGGAAGAAAGGAAAGAAGAAAAGAGGAAGAGGGGAGGGAGGGAGAGAGGAAGGAGGGAGAGAGGGAGGATGGAGGAAAGAGGGAGGAGGAAGGGAGGAAAGAAGAAAAGAGGAAGGAGGGAGCAGGGAAGGAAGGAAGGGAGGAAGGATGGAAGAAAGAAAGGAGGAAAGGAAGGAAATAAAGAAAAAAGAGGAAGGAGTCAGGGAGAAAGGAAGAAGGAGGGAGGAAGGAAGGAGGGAGGAGGAAGGAAGGAAAGAAGAAAAGAAGGAGGGAGGAAGGGAGGAAGGAGGGAGAGAGAGAGGAAGGCGGGAGGGAGGAAGGGAGGAGGAGAGAGGGAGGAGGAAGGGAGGAAAGAAGAAAAGAGGAAGGATGGAGGCAGTGGGGAAGGAAGGAGGAGGAGGGAGAGAGGAAGGGAGGAAGGAAGGAGGGAGGGAGGAAGGAAGAAGGAAGGAAGGAAAGAAAGAAGAAAAGAGGAAGGAGGGAGGGAGGAAAGAGGGAGGGAGGAAGGTGGAAGGGAGGAAGGAGGGAAGAGGGAGGGAGGAAGGAGGGAAGAGGGAGGGAAGAAGGAAGGAAGGAGGGAGGAAGGAGGGAGGAAGGAAGGAAGGACGGAGGGAGGAAGGAAGGAGGGAGGAGGGAGGGAGAAAGGAAGGAGGGAGGGAGGAAGGAAGGATGGAAGTAAAAAAGGTAAAGGATGGAGGCAGTCTATTAACAGGACCTGGAATTCTAGAATCTTCTAGAATTGCCTGCTTTATTCCAGATGTTCCTTTGCCACCTGCATGGCACCAGGAGTGATGAAGCCACGGTGGCTCCCCTCTGCTCAGGTCTCTGTGTCTCTCTCCCTGGCTTGATCTCAGAGGAAGTTTTTTTTGGAGACCAGGGCACTGGACTCAAGGTGAGGAGGGAGATCAGATGCCATTTAGTTCGGAAATAGCTGCCTGCTTGTGTTCCGGATGACTCATCGACCACAGCTGGCCTCCAGTCAGATTCCTCTGTAGAGTGGGAACTAGAATACTGACCTAAATCGGATCCTTGTCAACACCAGGAGACAGCTCCCTTGGCTGGTGTCTGTTTCCAAGGGTGAATCAAGGGGATTGGCCCTCAAGTTGGGCTTGAGTCGGAGGAAGACGTCCGGATTTGGGAAGGATGTTGCTGCGGCTCCACTCCTTAGTTATTCCTGAGCACAGGCTGGCCGGGACCTGCAGGCAAGGTCTTGTTCAATGAGGTCCTCGGAGGCTCAACTTTGGGCTGACCCAGTTTCAGAAGTCCTGATCTCTGAGATAGGGGTCTCCTACGCACTGTGAAGCCCTTTGCCTCTCTCCGAAGGCAACCATCATGTTCTGGCTTGCTTTGAAGTTATTTGTACACTTGCTACAGCTTCCTGCTGGGCTGTCAGCTCTCTACAGTAGGGACCTTGGTCGTAAACAGGGTATCAATAATCACTGTTGGGTGAACGAATGCGTGGAAAGTCACTAGGGCAGAAAGAAGCAGGACTTTTCCAGGGGTCAAGGTGGGCACGTCTTTGGATGCAGGCAATGTGAGCCCTGGAAATAGCCCCCCCAGGAAATAGCCCCCCTTGGAAATAGTCCCCCCCACCCCCAGGAACCAGGAAAGTCCTGCCATTACTCAAAGGAGCACTGCACAGTGAGAACCCTTTGGGTGCCGGCTGCCTCTGGGCACCCTGCTCCTCACACGGTCCCTCATCCCCCGCTGGCTTCTTTTCTGCTACCTGAGAAACTGGCTCTCCTCCCTGACTGCAAGCTTAGGCCAGTGGATCTAGGAAATAACCAGGCCCTCTTAATGCCTGACCCAGCTCTGCCTCTCCACTCATCATATAAACACCAGATGCCTGCAAAGATCACAAAAACTCTGCAGTGTTTTCCACGTAGGAGTGGTGCAGTGGGTTTATGGAGTGTCACACAGAGAGGTGCTGAAAAGTACTTGTCACATCTCCCTGCCTCTCCGCATTTCCTAGCTCCCCCAGCTGCCACATGCCCCTCATCCCTATAACATCCTCACCAGGAAGTCCTCCCTCCCCACACCCTCCTCCTCATCCACAGCATGCCCTCAGCAGCAGGTCCTTCCTCCCAACATAGCCTTCTTCTCCGTCTTCCTCTACACGGACCCCTCACCCACCACCCCCTGCACCCCCAGGTCCCCTGGTCATCTCAGGCAAGAGGAGCCTCTTGTGGAGTGTCTTCTGCTATCTGCTCAGGCAGGGGGAGGCCCCTGGATTTCTGGCTCCTAAAACCCTCCTCCTTGCTCTGTTTGCTTTCCTGAGGGCTTGGTGCTGGCTTACTTTGCCTCTAGTGAGGAATTTTCTTCTGGATATTGGTGCACACTTCTCTCCATCTATCTCAAAGAACAACTCGCTCATAGCACTGGGTTTGACTCTTGGCCCAGTTTCTTTTATTGGAAGCCCTCAGGCCTTTCTCTAGGCTTCTAGCTGTTTCTGCCCCTCAGACTGGCTTCAGAGAAAGGTCAGAGCCCTAGTGGAGTCCAGCAAGCCTAGATTCTCCAAGTGGGAGGGAGTTCAAGTACAACTCCAGCATTCCTGGTGCTAGCTGTTCTCAGGCATTGTCTCTGTTTTGAGAGGGAGTCTCACTCTGTTGCCCAGGCTGGAGTGCAGTGGCGCGATCTCAGCTCACTGCAACCTCTGCCTCTCGGGTTCAAACAATTTTGAGCACTGTCTCTTGGCTACCACCTCATGGAAAGAAGCCATTCTGTTCCTGGTGCTATGTTTCTGCTTAGTAACCATGAAGGTGAGCTGTGATCAGTAATACTCCCCAAAGGCAGGACATGCTGAGACCATTACCTCAGAGTGCGGCCCATCCAAGTCCACCAGAACTGTCCTGGGAACACACTGAACGGGAGTGAAAATTTTGCACATCACAGATTGCCAAATGACCCTATTGGCCAAAAAAATATAAAGTGCTCCAAAAAATAATTGTGTCTTTCCACCAATAAGCACTGAGGTTGGCTCTTTCTCCCTTGTTTTTCACATATTTGTTGGCTTACACTGGGCATTTAGAGTCAGTTGTATTCATAAGAAATTGCACTAGTCACCAGAAGAGTAGCTGCAGGAAAAAGGGAGAGAGATGTTCCAAAATTTAATCAGATTTGGGCAACATACCTTGCTTTTTGCAAAAGCAAGCAAACAACCGAAAATCATGCTTAAGGCAAAGCCTGTTCCTTGCTGTGAGGCAGAAAGAGAAGGCCCTGCCAAAGCTGGATGAAAGCAAAAAGAGATGAGGTGTAGAGGTGTGTCCTGCTCCTAATTGAGCCACTGTGAGTCATGCCTTTTCCCGAAGATGGATTTGTTAGTGTACGGCAAAAAGTCAACTGAATCCCCAATAATTCCCTAGAGTTCCCGGCAGGGTTTGGAGGGCTAAATGTATACATGGTTTGTTCCTAAAATTATCTAGTTGGTGCCACAGTGTTTCTGGCTGTGGATTCCTAAACTACCTTCTAACAGATAGCTCCTTAGGCATTAGGACAAAGGTGAGCTCCTCAGGGCTCCAGGGGTGCATCTGAGGTGAAGCTTTAGGGCCGTCGTAATTGTGACCAGCCCAGAGTCCTTGGCAGGGGAATCATGCTGGGTTTGCGTATGTCAGAGTGTATCAACAAGATAGTAATGTTGTAGCTTGATGGGAACCTTTCAACATGATCCAGTCCAAATTTGTTTTTGGGTTTTTGTCAATCTTTGTTTTGCTTTTAAAATGATTATCTTTAGAAATTCCACGTACTGCTGATGAGAATAAAAATTGATGTGTCTTTTTAGAAGGTTGATAATATATTTCAAAGTTCTGGCCTCTTATTCACTGTTTCTATTTTTTTTTTCTCAAAAATAATCTGATGTGAATATAGATAAGCTTCAGAGATGTTCATCCAAGTTTTATTGCTATTAATACACTGGACATAACCTAAATGTTCATCAGAAGGGAAATGGGAAATAAAGTATGGTGTATTTACACAAAAGAATGTAAGACAGCTAAGAAAATAAGTTATTCAATAACACAGGGAAAAATGCTAGAGAGGAAAAAAGGCATGCATTTGACAGCCCACATAATCCATATGCATACTACATATTCCCTTATGTAGATCGTATCATTCAACATATATGTGTACGTATGTTATCTACATATTATCTATACCTAGCTCATATATATTCAGAAAAAAATTGGATAAACTTTCAGTTTTTAAAAGTTTTCATGTTTTCTAACTACCATAAGCAACAACAGTGAGTTATTCTTTCCTTGAGACTTCTCTGACAGAGAAGGTTGTCTACTTTTAAAATTCAGTTCACTGGGGGATTGGGTTGAAGCCATTCTTTTTTTTTTTTCTTTGAGATGGAGTCTTGCTCTGTCACCAGGCTGAAGTGCAGTGGCACGATCTTGGCTCACCACAACCTCTGCCACCCAGGTTCAAGTGATTCTCCTGCCTCAGCCTCCTGAGAAGTTGGCATTACAGGCACATGCCTGTATATCTGGCTAATTTTTCTATTTTTAGTAGAGACGGGGTTTCACCATGTTGGTCAGGCTGGTCTCGAACTCCTGGCCTCGTGATCCTCCTACCTTGGCTTCCCAAAGTGCTGAGATTACAGGCATGAGCCCTTGCGCCTGGCCAAAACCATTCTTGATGCTTAAGAATAGTTCAAGGGGGCTAAAAAATGAGTCTCTTGTAAACAGGTACAAATGAGAATAAAAATGGGAAAAGTCTTCATGAACTAGAATGTGTAAGAGAAGAAGGAAACGTTTTTCACTTTTAAAATATTTTGACAATTTCTGTTTTTTAAAATGTAAAACTCTTTTAAGTCTGTGCTTTTAATGTCATTGTCCCTTTGTCTTTTTATAAGTATATTTATTAAAGCATCAAAAGTAAATGATCACTCCCATTTTCCATATTTTAAATATTTTTTTCTCACATCCTTTTTATTTTTTCTTGCAATATAAATTTTCAGAACACGCTGGTAATGAAACACGGAGGAAGGAGAAGGTGAGAGATGCTTTTAATAACAGTATTGGTTTTCTCCAACCATTCCTTCAGGAATGAAGGAATCCATAGCCAGAGCTCTGAGCTGGGGAGTCATGGGTTGCTCTTCCACCCAGCTGCAGCTCTCTATTGGTGTTTTAGCAAGGAGCAGTTAGTTCCCTTTTCTTTCTCCTGCTTCTTTAGGATGCTTCTGTCTGTGCTCTAGCCTCACTGCAGCCTTTCCTAGCCCCCTCCCCAATCTCTTCATTTCAGCTGACATAAGGTTTTTTCCTTTTCCTTTGAGTATGCGTGAGTGAAGAGGCTATTGTGTTGTTATCTGTCTTAGACAGGAGCACATGCCATCTCCTCACATCCTGGCCAATCTCTGTGGTGCCCTGGCACCTTGGAATGGCAGCTGCTTGAAATGCAGATGGCTCCCGCCCATGAAGGAGGCTTGTGCTCTGGCACAGTGGTGGGAAAAACAGCAAAACAGCCCCTCAACACGTTGCTTTCATCCCTTTCAGCATGTCATTCACAGGCATCAGCTTCAGGGCACACTGGTTAGAAATTATTATTTAGATACAGTGTTTACAAATGGGTTTGTAGCTTCCCATTACATATTGTTTATCAATATAAATACTTCTTGGTGTAAATTTATTTGGCTTTGATATGTTAAAGCTTAAATGAACAAACTATGACACAATTCAAGACTTCCCCCTTGTCTCTCAACATTTTTTCTTTGCCACTGTTTAAAACATGGCCCTGTGCATTTGCACACACTTTTTTAAAAAAAGGTTTTATTTTATTTTATTTTATTTCTATTTCCCACCTCCACTGCCCGACAGGCCCTAGTATGTGTTGTTCTGCACCACGTGTCCATGTGTTCTCATCATTCAGTTCCGACTTATAAGTGAAACGTGGTGTTTGGTTTTCTGTTCCTGCATCAGTTTGCTGAGGATAATGGCTTCCAACTCCATCTATGTCCCTGCAAAGGACGTGATCTTTTTCCTTTTTACAGCTTGTTCCTTTTATACTATATGCATAGTATTCCATGGTGTATATGTACTATATTTTCTTTATTCAGTCTAGCATTGATAGGCATTTAGGTTGATTCCATGTCTTTGCTTTTGCATTTGCACACACCTTAACTTCTTCCTTTTTTTTTTTTTTTTTCAGAAGGAGTCTAGCTCTGTAGCCCAGGCTCGAGTGCAGTGGTGCAGTCTCGACTCACTACAAGCTCCGCCTCCTGTTAACCCTTTCTTTAAACCATTGCTTTTTGTAAAACCACAAAGATGGAAAAAAACCACACCCCAAATCAAAAACATCATCAGCAGAAAATTATCAGGCATCAACCCATTCATGTCTTGTATTTCACTCCTGGGGGTGGGGACCATCCTCAGAAGAGCTCTCTGCTGAGCTGAATTTGTGGGAAATACTCATAGGAGCTCACTGATTTTTATTTTAACTTTGATTGCTTATTTAAAGTGAGTGGGCATTAAATGCTCTATTGATAGCAAGATTCTAATTTGGGATTTGTAGCAACCTAGTACATCATCTAAGATATGAAGGATGTTTGTAACTTGAAAATCTGTCTCTGGCAGTGTCGTTCTCAAAATTTAAGGCACATGTAACCATGGTACCTGCAGCATTATTTGATTTATTAATGGAAAGGACAACATGAAGCACAAAAAATTTTATTCGACCACTGTGGAGCTAGTTGAAGCTATCAAATATGTCAGCTTAAGTTGTTAGCATGAACTGGAATCAAAAATCACTTTCACTGCAAAATATTTAGCTACAACCCTGCCCAGAAATGATATAGGTAAACCCAAGTTTGTCTTCATCCAAGCACATTACATATTAATTCATAGGATACTTGTCTATGAATTTAAATAGTAGTGATCAAATCACACTGGGATTTGGAGTACATGAGCCCAATTCAGTTGTGAGCCATGGGGCCTCTCCTGCATTTGGTGACTGTTCTCTGCTGCTTGCTAGTGGACTGTGGGTTATGGCTACAGATGATATACTGTGCTCCTGCAAAGGAGGGCCTGGACATTGTTTAAAAGCATAGACTCTCTGAGGTAGAAAGGGTTTTGGAAATCATCTTGTATATCACCCGCAGTTTGGGACAGGAAGGAATAAAACTAAGAGGATGATAGAGAAACAAAAAACTATGGCTATTCTGGGAACACTAAATAGAAGCAACCTAAATATACCTCCAGAAGTGCACAAACAGCCAAAATGACGAGGTCTGTCTCGCAGCTGCAGCTGCAATGAAGCGGAGAGTATTTTAGATTGATGGGACCTGCCTGCATTTCAGAGACATTTCTGGAGGTAAAATAAAGAGGCCACTCCTTCTTGGATATCAGTTTTAAACTTTGGACAAGATTCAGGAAATTTATATGTCTTTGAAATGACTCCTTTTGGGAAAGGAAGTTGTGCCTTTAGGAAAAAAAATACTTAATTTTAAGAAATAAAAGGCCATGTAAGTGCTTCCCAGATCCAAGTGGAAGTTTTTGGGAAAACGTGAGGCTCCTGGGAGAGAAGATGGGTGAATTAGGGCATCCGGTAAGGCTCTCAGGCAGTTTTGTCAGAAAGGAAGGCATTAAGCACAACAGCAAACTCATGCTTCTCGCCATCAAAGAATTGAAAAGACAACCCGTGGAACAGGAGAAAATATTTGCAAATCATACATCTAATAAGAAATTAGCATCTAGAATATGTGAAGAACTCTTACAACTCAATAATAAAAAGACAACCCAATTAAAAAATGGGCAAAGAATCCGAAGAAGTATTTCCCCAAAGAAGACATACTAAGGCCAATAAACACATGAAAAGATGCTTAACATCATTAGCCATCAGAGAAATGCAAATCAAACCCACGATAAACATGAGAATGAAGACATCTTTCTGACATAGTGATTTTAATTCCTTTGGCTCTATACCCAGAAGTGGGGTTACTGGATCATATGGTAGTTCTATTTTTAGATTTGAAGGAACCTCCATACTCTTCTGAAATGGTGATATTAACTTACATTCCCACCAACAGTGTGTTGTCCCTGTTCCTCTGCACCTTCACCAAACGTGTGCTATTATTCACCTTTTTGGTAACTGCATTCTAAAAGGCATGAGGTAATAGCTCATTGTGGTTTTAATTTGCATTTACCTGATAGAGATGTTGAGCATTTTTTCATATACCTGTTGACCATTTGTATCTCTTCTTTTGACAAATGCCTGTTCAGGTCCTTTGCCCATTGTTTAATTGGATTATTTGTTTACTCGCTACTGAGTTGTTTGAGTTACTTATTTTTTTGTATATTAGTCCCTTATCAGATGTATGGTTTGCAAATATTTTCTTCCAACCTGTGGATTGTCTCTTCATTCTGTTAATCATTTCCTTGGCTGTGCAGAAACTTTTTATGTTGATATAATCCCATATGACTGTTTTTGCTCTTGTTGCCTATGCTTTTGGAGTCAACCAAAAAATCATTGCCCAGACCAATGTCACAAAGTCTTTCTCCTATGTTTTCTTCTAGGAGCTTTACAGTTGCAGGCCTTACATTTGTCTTTAATCTACTTTGAGTTGATTTTTTTTGTATATAATGTCTGAGATAAGGTCCAGTTTCATTCTTCTGCATGTGAATGAATATACAGTTTTCCCAGCACCATTTATTGAAGAGACTGCTCTTTCCCCATTGTGTCTTCTTGGCACTTTTGTTGAAAATAAATTGCCCATAAATACCTGGGTTTACTTCTGGGCTTTATATCCTGTTCCATTGGTTGATGTGTCTGTTGTCATGCCAGTGCCATTATGACTTTTGTTTTTTTTCTTTTCCTTTTCTTTTTTTCGAGACAGGGTCTCACTCTGTTGCCCAGGCTGGAGTGTAGTGGTGCAATCATAGCTCACTGCAGCCTTAAACACCTGAGCTTAAGCAATCCTCCCATCTCAGCCTCCAGAGTAGCTGGGACTATAGGCATGCACCACCATTTCTGGCCAATTTTAAAAATTTTTTTGTAGAAATAAGGACTCACTGTGTTGCCCAAGCTAGTCTTGAACTCCTGGACTCAGGGTATCCTTCTGCCTTGGTCTCCCAAAGCGCTGGGATTATAGACATGAGCCATTGCACCCAGTTGCCATGCTGTTTTGATTACAATAGCTTTATAATATATTTTGAAATTAGGTAGTGTGATACCTCCAGCTTTGTTCTTTTTGCTCAAGATATCTTTGGCTATTCAGGGAATGGTGACCATGGTTAATATTAATGTATTACATATTTCAAAATTGCTAAAGAATAGATTCTTTACATTCTCACCACAAAAAATGGTAAGTTAATGAGGCATGTTAACTATCTTGACTTAATCTTTCTACAATGTATGCATAGATCAAAACATCACATTGTACCCCATACATATATATAACTATTAACTGTTGATGAACAAACTAATTAATTTTAAAAAAACACAATGAGGTACCACTTCATACCTGCTAGAATGGCTAGAATAAAAAAGACAGACAATAGCAACTGTTGGAGAGAATGTAGAGAAATTACAGTCCTCATCCACTGCTGGTGGAAATCCACTTTGGAAAATGGCCTGGCACTTCCTCAAAAGAGTAAACAGAATTACTATACTACCCAGCAATTCCACTTCTAGGTATATACCCATAAGAAAAGAAAACATATGTCTGTACAGAAAATTGTGCATAAATGTTTAGAGCAGCATTATGCATAATAACTCAAAGTGAAATCCTCCCCAAAACATCAATGTTTTGCACTCTCATCCAGCACACTTTTACTAGGAACTGTTTCATCTTTTTCAAGAAATACTGTACGTAATCCATATAATCAACATGAAAATGACCAAAAAGCCTTCACAGGAAATCATTTCTTACTTGAGCAAAAGGTGCTAATCAAGAACACCTATTAACTGCTGTGCTAGGTATTTTCTTCCCTTTTCCTCTAAAATCACTCTGCAGAGTTGAGACTCACCGGTTAACTATCTGTCAGATGCCCTGGAGCACCAGTTAGTTTGCCCAGGCCAGCACACTGTCCTGTGTTTTATGTTTACAGCGTATCACAGGTGAGGGAAAAATCTGGCAGAGGCTTCTCACAGCCAAGTGCTAATTATGACCAGAGTTTATGTAGCTTATTGGAGGAATAAACCTATTTGATCTCGTCAAGAATAAAAAATGTAGGTGTTGTTCAGGTTTTTCTGTTTTTCTTGTTGGTTTTTCAACATAACAGATGTGTTATTGCTGCAAACATGCTCACATTACAACCTGATGCTGGTGCTTTCGGAATGTCTTTTCCTTCAAATTGATGTTATTGAGTTAAGGTCAATGAAGATTCTAGCATCTCTGCTGTGCCCCACTTTGCAAGGACCACAGCCCTCTGTGGGGAGTGAGAGCAGGCTTGAGGGCTGAGCTGTGCCGAGCTGCCACCCTCTATCCTGGGGTTCTTATGGGCAGGAGAACTGCCCCTCTCACTTCCTCCAGCACCCTCCCTGCTCCCTCTCCACATCAGGGAGTGATCATGGAGGGGGTTCATCCTCCTGTTAGTCATTCACTCATTTGTTCATTGGTCCAATAAATGTTTTATGAGCACTTACTATGTACCAGGCACTGTGCTGGAGATTGATAGACTCTCCTTGACCGAACTCTCTCCTTGACCAGGTTTCTCTGAGCCCTCTTCTCCACTAGCCCTCATCTTTGCCCTAGAAAGGCTTGAACAAACACTAATAGAGTTTCTAACAGCACAAGGCCTTATCCCCCAGATGGCCTTCCCCTCCCCCTTGAAGCGCTTGTCTGAGAAAACTCAAGGCTGCCCAAAGAGTTTACTGTTTGTTCCAGCAACACCTGATGATAGGGTCCTTGTCTCCCAGCCTCATGGGAGTGGGTAGGAGCCTAACTTTGATATGCACCAGTTAGCAAACCCAGATGAGTTTCACATGGATCAACTTCCCCTTATCACTTTTTATAACTTTTATAATTTTTCATTTCCCTAACTCTGCTCAAGACCCTTTAAAATGCCCAGTCACCTCTGCATTAACTAGATTGAAGCTCAGTTCTTTCCTTTACTGACAGCAGTTATTAAATAAAATCTGTTTTTACTGCCTTAACTAATGTCCAGCTACGTTTATCTTTCTTTCTTTTTTTTCCCCCAAGATGGAGTCTTGCTATGTTGCCCAGGCTGGAGTGCAGTGGCACTATCTTGGCTCACTGCAACCTCCGCCTCCCAGGTTCAAGCAATTCTTCTGCCTCAGCCTCCCGAGTAGCTGGGATTACAGACATGTGCCACCACGCCTGGCTAATTTTTGTATTTTTTTTAGTAGAGACGGGGTTTCACCATCTTGGCCGGGCTGGTCTCGAACTCCTAACCTCAGGTGATCTGCCCACCTCAGCCTCCCGAAGTGCTGGGATTACAGGTGTGAGCCATCACACCCAGCCTATGTTTGTCTTTGACAGGATAGAGCAATACAGACAACATTTCCAGAATCTGCCCTCCTCGGGCTTACATGTTAGTGGGGAGCCAGGCACTGAACAAGTGAAAGAAGGATGTTGGGTGATGTTGATGCAGGGCAGGCGAACCCCCAGATTGGGGCTTAGTGCCAGGAGGGCTCTTGGCTTCACTCAGGGAAGAATTCAAGGGTGAGCCAGTGGTGTTAGGCAGCAACTTTTATTTTAGTGGCAGAGTGTATAGCAGCAGTAGCAGCAGAGGTACTGCTCACTGCAGAGCAGGGCTACCACACAGGCAGTGTGCCCAGAGTAGCAGCTCGGAGGCAGTTCTGCAGCCATATTTATATCCACTTTTAATTACATGCAAATTAAGGGGAAGATTACGCAGAAATTTCTTGGAAGAGAGGAGTAACTTCTGGGTCATCAGGTTGTTGCCATGGAAGAGGGCAGTAACTTTTGGGTGTTGCCATGGCAATGGTAAATTAACATGAGACACTGGTGGGCGTGTCCTATGGAAAGCTGCTTCTGCCCCATCCCTAGTTCTCAGTTTGGTCCAGTGTCTGAGCCCCTCCTCTGGGGAGTCCAGTCCCACCTTGTATTAGCCCGTTTTCATGCCGCTGATAAAAACATACCCAAGACTGGGTAATTTATAAAGAAAAAGAGGTTTAATGGACTCACAATTCCACGTGGCTGGGGAGGCCTCACAATCACAGTGGAAGGCAAAAGGCATGTCTTACATGGTGGCAGACAAGAGAGAGAATGAGAGCCAGGTGAAAGGGGTTTCCCTTTATAAAACCATCAGATCTTGTGAGACTTATTCACTACCATGAAAACAGTATGGGGGAAACCGCCCCCATGATTCAGTTGTCTCCCACTGGGTTCCTCCCACAACACATGGGAATTATGGGAGCTACAATTCAAGACGAGATTTGGGTGAGGACGCAGCCAAACCATATTATACCTTCTATCTCATTGTGGCAGGTCCGTGGTTGCAGGGGGGTATTAATGGGGTTTCAGGATGGTCTCTAGAGAAAGTAAAATTGGACCGAAACCTAAAGGAAGATAAGCTAATCTTTTAAAGAGCGGGGAGAAGGGCCTTCCAGTCAAAGGGGACACAATGAGAAGGAGCTTGATGCTGTAAGAATAGGGCAATAGATAAGGCCAGTGGAATAGGTAGGAATCCACCCCACATGCCTTGAGCCTTGATACATTTAGATTTTAAAAGCCAGAGTAATGCTTGTGATTTGGAAGGGGAGCAAATAAGCCTGAATAAAGTCAAGTTGGAATCAAGAAATTGGACTGTGGAATTGGATGGAAGTGAGGTGAGAGATGAGGGCAATGCTGTACTCAGATGGTTCCGTGGCTCAGAGTGGCTGGAGCACACAGGAGGCTGGGATGGTCTGATTTTTTTTTTTTTTTTTTTTTTTTTTTTTTTTTGAGACGGAGTCTCGCTCTGTCACCCAGGCTGGAGTGCAGTGGCGCGATCTCGGCTCACTGAAAGCTCCGCCTCCCGGGTTCACGCCATTCTCCTGCTCAGCCTCTCCGAGTAGCTGGGACTGCAGGCGCCCGCCACCGCGCCCGGCTAATTTTTTTGTATTTTTAGTAGAGACAGGGTTTCACCGTGGTCTCGATCTCCTGACCTCATGATCCGCCCGCCTTGGCCTCCCAAAGTGCTGGGATTACAAGCGTGAGCCACCGCGCCCAGCCCTTACTGTTTTTAAATCAGTTAAAAAAAGGAAAAAAATAATTCCTTTCACCATTCCTATATGAAATGTACTTTAGGGAAATCAAATCATTGATGAGAGGAAGCTTCTCTTTACAGAAGTTTTCCAGTTAGTAAAAAGAAGATGATAGAATATAACTATTGAACAATCTCTGATCAATTAATGAATGTAGGTAGTTCATAAATAGTTGCTATTGATAAACAGATAACCAGACAATATGTATCTTCTGATGAAAATACACAGAACCACATGTGAATTATCCTAAAAAAGAAACCAAAAACAAAGAAGTAAAGAAAAAACCAGAATAAGATCACAATGTAAGCAAGCTTTTATCTAATTACATCTAATTATTAACTTACAGCAAATACAGAGGAAAAATAACACGGTAAATGACACCACAGAGACACAATCAGCAACATTCACACTGTGGAAAATTCTCAAGACAAACTGCTCTCTTGAACAAATGAGTTATAAGAGGCAAGGAAAAAATGGAGGAGGCACCTATAGACTAAAAGATATTTTAGAGACCTCTCAACTAATTGCAACATGTGGATATGGATCTTATTTAGATCCTGATGCAAACAAACTATTAAAAAAAGGATTTCTGAGATAACTGGAGGGATCAAACACTGGATAATTTCTAATACTGTGATAGCATTAAAAAAAGAGTGCTTCTTCTTTTTTTTTTTTTTTGAGAGAGTCTCACTCCATCACCCAGACTGGAGTGCAGTGATGCAATCTTGACTCACTGCAACCTTCACCACCTATGTTCAAGCAATTCTTGTGCCTCAGTCTCCCAAGTAGCTGGAATTACAGGAACACGCCACCATGCTGGCTAATTTTTGTATTTTTTTGTAGACACAGGGTTTTGCCATGTTGGCCAGGCTGGTCTCCAACTCCTGACTGCAAGCGATCTGTCCCTCTCAGCTTCCCAAAGTGCTGGATTACAATCCAGCTACCGCGCCTGGCCATGTTTTAGAAATACATACATTTAGAAATGCCTCAAAAGAAATTATACGAGGTCTGGATTTTCCTCAAAGCAATCTGATGGGAGGAAGGAATGGATGGTGGTATAGACGAAATGAGATTGGTTTTGAGTTGCTAATTGTTGAAATTGAGTGATGGATACATGGAAGTTCATTGTACGATTTCCACTTTGTAAATGTTGAATTTTCGATAATAAAAAGATAAGACAAAATGTAAAATGAAATAAAGGAATAGGAATCTCCTGTATCTTCCCTCCTTCCCTGCCTGGGTATGTGATGACTTTTATTTCTGGAACACTTTACTCCAAGGCTCCTGTAAACGTTATGGGATTCAAATCCGCTCCCAGGTGCCTTTGCAGTAGGAGGTGGCCAATAAGGGAACTAAGGAAGAGAGGTGAATGAAGTCCCCAAGACTAGGACTTTAAATTGAGAGTGACGTGACAATTCTAAATTCAGCGACATGATCTCTCCTAACCAGACGCTTGGAGTTAAAGGGGTGCATGTGTGTACACGTGTGTGCCTGTGTGTGTTCTAAAGTCCTAGTGGGACATGAGCATCTTCCTTGAGTTGCTAGCTAGGTCTCACTCAGCAGGGAGGAGCGTGCTCTCAGCTGCATTCACCATGCAGAAGTGATGTGTTTCCTTTACCTGAGCCCCTCCTTCTGAAGAAAGGGGTTTAAGAAAACCTGAAGGTCAAGGCAGCCATCCCTCTGTCCCTATTCCAGTAAGCTCTAAACTTGCACCCAAGGAAACACCATGGGATGCAGTGACCCTAAGATCATTAGGCATCTTTGGGAAGATCTAATGTGAAGGATTGGCCACATCCTTTTGAAAAAGAAGGAAGTCAGAGAGCCCCACAGTGGGGAGATGACCACCTGAGGCTCACCTGTAGAACCAACAAACCACCAGAACTGGAGCCACAGACTGTCATTTCTAGCCAGGTGCTGTTGTCACTCATCCCCATTTCCTAGAGGTTGGCAGTGGGTTACAAAAAATGTCTATGGAAATCAAGCCCAAACAATTCTAGGATTGAGCTATAGGCGTGATACTGCTGAACTCCTGAAATTTTCCTTCTGCAGTGAGTCTGACAGCCCAAGGTCATGGAACTTGAGAAGAGGATAGAGTCGGGGGAAAGGCTTTTTTCCTTTTTTCTTTTGCTCTTTCGTTCTAAAGAAGCATACTGAATTCCCCTGCTGAAGTCAAAGAGGCTTTTGCTGTCAGTCTCAGATAAATGCTTCATTCTGCTATGTGCTGCTCCACTCCCTTTATTCTCCTCTTTAATTGAACCTGAATTGCATGGTTATTTTTAACATAATTGGTAAAAATTCAAGAGAGTTAATGCCATGTCCTTGGCTCAAAAACCCTTGCTTTTCCTTAGATGTGCTTCAACTCAGTGCTGATAAGAATGCCAGATATTAACTGTAGGATGACTATAGTTAACAATAATATATTATTAGTTTCAAATAGCTAGGAGGAGGATATTGAATGTTCCCAGCACAAAGAAATGATAAATGTTTGAGATAATAAATATGCGAATTACCCTGGACTGATCACTATACCTTATGTGTATTGAAATAGAACCGTGATGTACAATTACTGTACATCATGAGTACATACAATTACTATTTGTCAACTAAGAAAATGTTTTTAGAGTCGGGTATTAGTGAAGGAATTTTTGAACATTTGAGTTAAACCTTCTCTCTCAAGTATTCAGATTTGTTTTATAAAACAAGGTCTCCCCTAATTGTCTTTGTCTTAAATGCTTTCCATTCACTTCATCCATTAGCTTCACCAAGAAGATGGACCTTCAGCTGAATTGGAACATTCCCTAAAATTCTCTGTTCACTGAAGCACTCGGCGTAGGAGTCCTATTCTACTCAGGTCTGAAATGATTGCAGCTGAGGAAGTTCTCAGCTGTTCAGAGTCAAGAAACAGAGTTGTGAAGGAGGCTCAGTGGAGGGAACGTGGGGCCTGGAGATGGAACACCCGGGGCTGCCTGTGTCACACTGAGCCATCACACACCTCTCTGTGCACGTTTCCATGTTCATTAAAAGGAGATGAGAGTCCAGCTTATGATATGTTGGAAAAGGAAAAACTGTGGAGACAGTATAAGATCAGTAATTTCCAGGGGTTGGGGGAAGGATTTTTAGGGCAATGAAATGGCTCTATCTGATACTGTAATGATGGATACATGTCGTTAGATATTTGTCAAGATCCACAGAATGTACAACATCAAGACTGAACCATAATAAAAAACCTAGGAGCTCTGGGTGGTGATGATGTGTCAGTATGGGTTCATGAATGGTAGCAAACGCAGCACTCCAATGGGGGATGCTGACAGTATGGGAGGCTGTGGGTGTATGGGAGCAAGGGGTTATGTGGGAACTTTCTGCTTAGTTTTGCTGTGAACCTAAAACTGTTCTAAAAAGTCTTTTTTTTTTTTTTTTTTAGGAGAGGGTAGAAGCTTCCTGACCTATCTCTTAAGACTTCTGAGAAGGTCAATGAGAGAAACAATATAAATGGCAGCTGAAAATGGCCAGATAAATATATGCAGTGTGCTTATTCTTAAAAGTCATAGTAAGAGGTTTTATTCCAATTGACTGAAAGCATTGGAGGGATGAGTTTGGTGGCAAGGGTCATGGGCTAGGTGATCTCCCCACCACCTATGCCTTGGGACTTTATATGAGAAGCAACATAGCCCAAGTACATAGTGGGGTGATGGGCCCACTGGAATTTCCACAACTGAATGATAATAGTCTTTCAGAGGAGGCAACTGGGGCATGGTGCTCTTATTACTAAAATGCTATCATTGTTCTAACACTTTTATTCCTCTTTTGGAACAAGTTTCCAGAATCTCATTTTAGCATTCTCAAGTTATGAATTTGGATTCTGGAAAGGGTTACAGTGTGATAGGTAAAGCATGCCCTCAAGTGATTATAAAGCAACGATGAGCTGATGTTCTTGTTTGGCGGTGAGAAATGATAGAGATGCCATCGAAGCAAAACTGTACTATGATTGCACAACAGAAAAATTGTATTAAACCATGACATGCCCTGTACTATCTAAGATCAAATTGTTTTGATGTCAGCTTGTCAAGTTCCAATCCATATGTTCCAATATAAGACCACAGACTGAGCTAAGAGTAACTTCTCATGGACCCATGCATTTCAAAGACCATCTGAGTTCAGCAACTCACCTGATTTGCAAATTCTTACCAATCTCTGCTTCCTAACTTCTACCTTAAACGGTACCCCATAACTAACTCAGCGCCTACAACTCTGTAAGTTCCTCCTTTAGAGACACTGAGACTCTGACAAGTTAGTGCTCTCCCTGCTCAGTAAGTGCAGTAAAGCCGTCTTTGTGTGGTCTTTGCACTGGGGGCTTCCAAACTGGGCAGGGTCCAAGCCTGTCCATGAACCCTTAGCCTTTTTCATGCTATTTTCCCCCTTTCTGGCTCCCTCACTCACAAAGAGAGTTTAGCTCTGTTCTTGTGCACTTCTCTCATCCAGGTGGCTTGGAAGTGCTTCCCTCTTAGGAGTATTTATGGTTTAACCTGAAGCCTTAGAAGACCACTGTATTAGTCCATTTTCATGATAAAGACATGCTTGACAGTGGGCAATTTACAAAAGAAAGAGGTTTAATTGGACTCACAGTTCCACATGGCTGGGGAGGCCTCACAATCATGGTGGAAGGCAAGGAGGAGCAAGTCACATCTTACGTGGATGGTGGCAGGCAAAGAGAGAGAGCTTGTGCAGGGAAACTCTCATTTTTAAAACCATCAGATCTCATGAGACTCATTCACTATCATGAGAACAGTGCAGGAAAGACCTACCTGCATGATTCAGTCACCTCCCACTGGGTTCCTCCCATGACATGTAGGAATTGTGGGAGTTACAATTCAAGATGAGACTTGGGTGGTGACACAGCCAAACCATATCAACCACAACTCAAACAACATTCCAGGGCCCTCACAAGAATAATTCTCCGAAGAAGAAATTTCAGTTCTGGTGCTGTTTGGGTGTAGGGAAAGACCTTGCTCAGAGCTTCTAGAACATAGTTATAGTAGTCCAGAAAGTATCACAACAAGAACCAGGAGAGGTGTTTTGTTGTTATTGCTTTTTAATTAAAGTAGGCTCCTGATCTCCACTTGTAGATGTTCAAGTTCATTCTGTCTGGGGTACAACCCAGGGACTTGCATTTTTTATGACCACCCAGATGGAGCCATGGTGGTTCTGAAGTAGAATGCTTCAGACAGAAGGCTACCCCCTCGGCTCCCTGTCAGCCCACCTTGGCTGGGTTCTTTTCTGATGGGCTGTGAGTGTGAGTCTAGTGACCATCTCAAAGGGCTTCCCAACTGATTCTGATAGAAATGCTGTTTCTTCATAGAAGATCAAAGTCAGAGGAACCAGCTTGTCCCATATATTTATGGCTGAGAGGGCTCTGGGGTCCTCAAGGTGCCGTGAGTGGAACAAGCATGAGTTACTGCAGCTGAGTCCCTTCACAGCATTGCATCAAAGATCTTCCTTTGTCCAGGTTGGGAATAGGCTTTTCCACTTTATGAACAGATGGAGCAGCTTTCTCTTTTCCCCAAAAATTAACTGCCTTAAAACACTTGAAATCTCTACCCATCCGCAACTGCGGTGTGATTCTTCCTCTTTGGGTAAGAATGGGAAGCTGCCAAGTGCAGCAGAGTGTGGAGAACGGCTTCAGAGCTTCTTGGCGGCAGAGTTTGTTTCACACGGAACTCCAGCATATGGCTCAGGTAGGAGATCATTGATGTCCCAGAAAAAAGGGATGTCCCATGCTCTGCCTTCTGATCCTCTCCAACCCCTCAGGCAGAAGAGCTGAAGGTGGGGGGGGACAAGTCCCAGGCACTTAATGTTGGCAAGAACTTTTGAGGCAGGTGGAATCTTTGAAGGGGAGAGTGGGCTCAGAGATATGCTTGAGAAAGAAAGGGTTTGGGTGGAGAAAGATTGGAGGCCAGGGACCCAACACTCATAAGGAGACAAGTGGCACAGTGCAGCAAGGGGTGCTGATGGTGGACCTCCCTCCACACTGACCTGGCCATCCTACTGGGAACCCATTGATAGCTCTTGGCTCTGAGAGCTGCTCCACACCCAGTGCTGCCTCTGTCCTCTGCAGAGAGCTGAGCTCTTTGCCCTGGTCTTTGCTGTCTAGAAACCATGGACAGTCCTTCAGACCCATTGGTTTATCTAGACTGTCTTCCTTTTTTTTTTTTTTTTTTTTGAGACAGGGTCTCACTCTGTTGCCCAGGCTGGAGTGCAGTGGTGCAATCACAGCTCACTGTAACCTTGAATTCCTGAGCCCAAGAGCTCCTCCTGGCTCAGCCTCCCACATAGCTAGGACTAAAGGCATGAGCCGTGGCATGAAGCCCAGACCCTCTCCTAGCCAGTTGGTGGTGTGGGGCTGCTATTTCTTCCAATACATGGGATGATTTAAATAGGTTTTTGGGATGGTTCTAAATAACCTCCTCCTCTTGCTTCATCAAAGGGTGAAGACATGGTTCTTACCTGTTGTGCACAAGGGGAAATGCAGATAGCATTTAAGAAAAATGATAAAAAATTAATTGTCCTACTTCTTATGGACAATGGGAGAAAAGAAAATAGTTAATAAAGATTGCTTCTTTGGACCAAAATGAAGAGGATTTTCCCAGGGCAGATACTGCTAGAGCCTCCTTGATTAGATAGAGATCTGAATAAAATAGTACATTGAAGTGAGAGGCATTTAAATGAGAAAGTTTATTGGACAGGGTAACTATGGTGACAGCCCCACTCAAGATACAAAAACCGTATGCGTCTTTCTGAGCCTAACCAAATTCTAAAATTCACGGAAGATCTCTAAAAATTATAGGATGGGAATCAGCAGCAAAATCTGCCTACGAGTCTGCTAGTATCTCAGATGACAAGACGCCTTCCACCTCCCTTCCTGTCCCCAGGAGGACTGAACTCTTTGTTGGATGCAGATCTCAGCCTTCCCCCCTTCATTCCCTGCCTAACATTCCCTTGGTCCTTTGGTGAAAGCTTTTTCTTTGTGGCTTAGGTAAAGAACAGTGCCCTTGTTGGGCTACTGCCTGAATGAAATCGATAGGCACCTTGTTGATGATGTTTCACACAAACATTTTCCAAGATTGCCCACTTACAAAGAGGACCTTCCAGCCTCCTGCTCATATTTATTCTGTGTTTTCTCCAGGGATGTGCTTTCTGCAGGATCTCTGGTTGGGAAGAGCGTGTTTATGCACACACAGAGATGTTTATACATACACATGCAGTGGAGTGGAACCTGCTTCAGCACCTGGTAGCTGTGTGACCTCGGGCAGGTGACTGACTTCTCTGAATCTCAAGATTTCTTGTGTGCAAAATGGGGATGATAACCAGCTCTCTCAGAGACAGGGCGGGATTAAGTAAGACAGTGTCTGTGACGCATAAGCATAAAATCGTTCCTGGCACATAGTAGGTCCTCAATAAATAGAAGCTATGATTTTCATTATCTATTCAAAGTGAGTAAAACAACCAGTTTTTGGATCCACTAATGCAAGGCCAGGTGGTACTAAACTAACAGATGGAAGGCTGGAGTGAAGGGACAGGGAGGCTACGGGCTCCACCTCCAATGGGTTTTGTTAGGGGCACTGTCTGCTTGTTCTCAGGGTACACATGAGGTGAACAGGTGCTCTGGTGCCTCCCTTCATTCATCTCACATCTTTGGCACAGAGTTACCATGAAGTGGCAAAGCCAGTGTTCAACAGAGGCCACCAGCACAGGGACAAAACATTCTCTGTGGCAGCACGCCGCAAGAACACAGGACTGCCACGTAGAGCTGTCCAGCTCGTGCTTGTACCAGGATGCACCAGGGAAGAGGCCTCTGGTTCTAATTCCCCAGGTGGCCCCTTTTCTGCTGTACACAGGGGTCCTGTGGGGCACACATGGGCACATTCTCCAGAGGAGAGAATCGCTCCCAAGCCCACCTTCTCACTTTCAGACCTGATTAATTTGTCAGAGCCAGGAGGAAACCCTTGTCCTCAGCAGAGGCTGGACTCTTAATTTAAGGCAATGCTTCCCTTCTCTCCCACTGAAGGAGTCCAAATGGCCTTGGGGTAGCTTTAGCTCCTGGAGGCAGGGGCTGTGGTCCCAATGTCCCACTGCAAAGGCAAAAGGTATTTAAAACCCCGCATTCCATCCTAAAACTTCCCAAAGATTTTGCATTTGAATCCACATTGTGGCCGCTTTTGTTTTAATAATGAATCTTCTATGCTCCCTGAATCTGCAACCATGCTTAGCCAGTGCTTTTTCTCCACCCCCCACCTCTGTTCTCCAATCTGTGACCCCAGAGGTTATTTGCTCCCCAGTTTGAGAGATAAGGGTGTAGCATTGCAGGAAGTAGAAATGCATGGGGTTGAAGGACAAAGACCCTGCAGCCAGGCTGCCTAGCTCGAATTCTGGCTGAACTCCTAACTAGCTCTGAGATTTTGGGTAAGCCACTTACCCTCTCTGGGCCTCTCGCTCCTCACATGTAGTACTAGGGTGATAATAAGAGTGTCTACCTTTTAGGGTTTTTGTAAGGACTAAATGAGTTAATGTACCTGAAGTACTTAGAACAACATCTGGCGTATAATAATCCTATATAAGTATTTGGTATTTTCATCATGATCATTTATCAGCTGCCACGAGGGAGCTGAAAAGCAGTTTGTATTCCAGCCCCTCCACCTGTTCCTAGTGAAATGCTGGACAATGACTCTACCCCTTGGTCAGCTGGCTGTCAGAGCCCTTAGTTAAAGGAGCACAGGCATTAAAAAGCATGAAAAATGATTGTTTGATGAAATCTGAATAGGTCTGTTATCTAGCCAACGGTGTTGTGTTGATGAGAATTTCCTGGGTTCAATTTTGCCCTAAGGTCAGGGACGATGTTACCATTGGGCGAAGATGGAATAGGGACACATGGAGCCTCTCTACTATTTTTGCAACATCCTGTGAGATGAAAATCACAGCCATGCACTGCATAGTGATGTTTCAATCAACAACTGACCGCACATATGACTGTGGCCACATCGGATTATAATACTGCATTTTTACTGTACCTTTTTTACATTTAGATATGTTTAGAGACATCAATACTTACCACTGTGTTACAATTGCCTATAGTATTGAGAACAGTCACATGCTGTACCAGTTTGTAGCCTAGGAGCAAGAGGAAACAGCATATAGCCTAGGTGTGTAGTAGGCTATACCATCTAGGTTTGTGAGCGCTCGCTATGATGTTTGCACAATGATGAAGTCGCCTAGCGATGTGTTTCTCGGAATGAATCCCATTAAGTGACGCTGAACTATTTTAAGAATAAATAAACAATTCGGCCAGGTGTGGTGGCTCACACCTGTAATCCCAGCACTTTGGGAGGCAGAGGTGGGTGGATTACCTGAGGTCATGAGTTCGAGACCAGCCTGGCCAACATAGTGAAGCCCCATCTCTACTAAAAATACAAATACTAGCTGGGTGTGGTGGCGGGCGCCTGTAGTCCCAGCTACTTAGGAGGCTGAGTCAGCCTTGAACCTGGGAGGTGGAGGCTGCAGTGAGGCAAGATTGTGCCACTGCACTCCAGCCTGGGTGAAAGAGCAAGAATTTGTCATAAATAAATAAATAGTTAAAAAATAATTGATGTGTTCTTGGGGCTGTGGCACTGACCCTACTGCAAGGCACCCTGAGATTTCAGCGTAGGGACTAGCTAGAAGGGTAGGTGCGGATCTGGACTGGAGGTGTCCAACTGGGTGCTGGAGGCCAGGAAAGGTGAGGACACAGAAATCCATGCAAGCAACGGTCAGATGTCAATCTGTGCTAAAAAGAAGATGAGCTGGACATTCCTTCTCACTTTTTACTGGGTAGAAACAGTCATCAGTTTCTGGGGCTGGGGAAGTAGGACGGTGGGGGGTGAGGGGGATAACTGAGTCCACAGTCCATATAATAATCATATACATTTATGGGTTCACAGTGATGTTCCGGTACATATAATGTACAGTGATCAGATCAAGGTAATTAGCATATCTATCATCTCAAACATTTATCAGCTTCCTTCTAGCTCTTTGCAACTATATATTATTCTTAACTACAGTTATCCTACAGTAATATAGAACACTAGAAATTATTCTTCCTGTCTAGTTGTAATTTTGTAACTTTTAACAAATCCCTCCCTATCCTCTTTCCTCCTACCCTTCCCAGCCTCTAGTATCTTCTGTTGAGAACCACAGTGTCCCCAACTCTCTGATGACAAGTATCATCTGTCTTGGGGCACTAGTTTAATTTAAAAAGCTGTAATTTCTCAGGCTCCTTCCTTGAAGATTTGATTCGGTGGGCTTGGAAGCCAGGAATTTGTATTAAATAATTATCCAGGTAAATCTTAAAGCAGACATTGGCGCTGCACAGACACCCCCCCCGTGTAAGAAATTTACATCTATCTCAACATGTGCCAGATCACATCACTCCCACTGTGCAAAGCCCTCAAAAGCAGTCATTGTCATCCCAGCTACACGTTAGAATCACCATGGGAGCTTTGAAAAATCCCTGTGTCCCAGCCGCATCCCAGACTAATTAAGCCAGGGCCTCTGGGGCTGGGGACAGAGCGTCAGTACCCTTCAAAGCTTCCTCAGTGGTCCCTGTATGCAGAATCCCCTGGAGAGCTAGCTGCAACTCAGGTCACCTTGCCCCACTCCAGCTTCTGATTCAGGGGTCCTGGAATGAGGCCTGGGAATGTGCATTTCCAACAAGTTCTCAGGTGCTGCTGGTGGTTTCAGGACCAAACTTTGGGGAACCCCTGGGTTGGGGAGAAGTGAGCAGAATGAGAAGATTCAGAACACAGCCCCATAGCTGACAAACACTGAACCTATTTCTATGATTACAGGATCCATGGAAACTTTTCTTAAGTGAGCTAACCGTGAGTCTGCAAATTAAATTTCTTAATTGTGCTCTTGGCTTCACCCAACAAGACTGCTCTGGCTTGCCAAGATCCTGAGAGGCCGACCGTCCCCATGGCAAGGCCACATCAAAGTGACTTGGGAGGAAAGGAAATTGCGTTAGTGCAACCGTAAGTACTTCTTGTAAATGTTCTTCCTTGAATGCTCCTCAAACTCACCCTTAGGTTAAGTTAGGTAACCCGGTCACCTCTTCTGCTGTTTGAGGACCAAATCTTGTTTTCAGCTCTGGCCTCAGGCAGCTTTTGGTCTGTGTTGTGAACACTGCACTTATAAAGGCAAATCCTGGAGACTTAGGAAAAGCTCAGGCCTGCGGTGAGGGGTAGGATACCTCAGGGAGATGAGTCGTTTGCTTCTGGGAGGGGTCTTACTCGGGGTTGTCTTGGGTTGGAATGGGTACTCTACACCCTGGGGTCTGCCTGCCAGCAGGTGACCTGACCACCAAGAAGCCACCTAAGGACATCTGGCCAAAACGTGTGCTGCAGTGGTAGAATTCTCACTTCTGTACTGGCTACTTGGCTTTAGCTCCTACCTGCGAGAAAGCACAGTGAGACAGAAATAACTTTCTTTCTGCAACAGCTAGATCAAGCTCAAGCTCCTTTCCATACGAGCAAGTGGTTTAAGCTCTATGAGCTGCAGTGCCCCCCTCTATAATGGGGTCAGGCCATCTGTGAAGCTCCAGTGAGGATTAAATGGGACAGTAACTCATGGAATAGACCCCGGCACAGTGCCAGCACAAGGGACTTCATGACTGGCTATACTTAGGGTTCTGTTCTTTCAGCCTGTCTTAGGGTAGGAGGCTGAGAGAGTGGGGCTGGAGAAGAGGCAGGAAGGATTAAGATGTTCCCCTGGGGGCCAGGTTTAGTGGCTCACGCCTGTAATCCCAGCATTTTGGGAGGCCAAGGCAGGCGGATCATGAGGTCAGGAGATCCAGACCATCCTGGCTAACACGGTGAAACCCCATCTCCACTAAAAATACAAAAAAAATTGCCTGGCGTGGTGGTGGGTGCCTGTAGTCCCAGCTACTTGGGAGGCTGAGGCAGGAGAATGGCGTGAACCTAGGAGGCAGAGTTTGCAGTGAGCTGAGATTGCACTACTGCACTCCAGCCTGGGAGACAGAGTGAGACTCCAACTCACAAAAAAAAAAAAAAAAAAGTTTTCCCCTGGGAAGAATGTGCATCTCCTTCCTAGCAGGACAGCTGGGGGCTGTACATTCATCTACTGGGCCACGGTGAGGTCAGCAGCCTCTAAGCCTGGACTTCCTGTGGAGCAGGTACTTGACTTCCTCCCGTCATGGGGCTGTGGGCCCCATGGTCAACAAGATGTCCCTGACAGGCAGTATGTCCCTGTCCAGAGCATCACAGCCAGAAACTCCCAGAAATCCAGCAAAGTTTTCAGGCAGAGGCCAGTGCCCCTCTGGCTGCCTGTTGTGACACAATCCCAGAATGTTAGAGCCTGGGAGCTCACAGCCAGGAATGCTTTGTCCTTGCCATGTTGCTAATCATCTGCTGGGCTGAGATGAGGACCCAGGCCTCCTCATGATAACTCCTACACTGAGACCATTAATCTTATGTGTCAGCTTGACTGGGCTAAGTGATGCCCAGGCAGCTGGTGAGACACTCATGGTGCGTCTGTGAGGGTGTTTCTGGAAGAGATGAGCATTTCAAACAGTAGGCTGAGTAAAGAAGATCTGCCCTTGCCAATGCAGGTGGGCATCCTCCAATCCACCGAAGGCTGGACTAGAAGAAAAGGGCAGAGAAAGGACAAATTTGCTCTCTTCTTGAGTGGAGACATCCATCTTCTTCTGGCATTAGCCACTGGGGGTCCTGGTTCTCTGCTCTTTGGACTCTGATTGGGAGTCACACCATCAGTTCCCTTGGTTCTCAGGCCTTTATACTTGGTCTGAATTTCACCACCAGCTTTCCTAGTGCTCTAGCTTCTGAACAACGGACCCTTGGCTTTCTCGGCCTCCATAACCATGTAAGCCAATTCCCATAATAAATCTCCTCTTCTATAGATCTCTCTCGAAGAGAGGAAGGAGTGTGATTCCCCCAGCTCCCAGCAGGCAGGGCTGGGGTCATTTCGCTGTGTGTCTGCTCCTGCCTACAGGGAGTCCCCACAGTGGCTTCCCTCTTCACGGTTAGGTTTCTGAGACCGCAAAGCCACTTTTCCATCCCAGAGGCCTCCCTGCCACTGCCCAGCCTCGCTGCTCTGCTGGGCATGGCAAATGCAGTCTTGAACCCTCACCTCTGCATTTCCTGGCAGGCACTCAGCAGCAGAATCATAGACACTGTGCTCCACATGCCAAGAGGCATTAACAGCCACTGCTGTAAACAATGGTGACCTTCTGGCAAGCTGTCTCGTCCTGTCCAACTTGGAACGGTGGCCCAGAGAGGCGCTCTGCTGCATGATGGCCAGAATAGCAATGACACTTAACAGGATGGTCTGAGCACAGTCCTGCACCTCCACTGTATTAATTACAGAAAGAGAGGATGAAGGGATCTAGAGGTTAATGGAGAAGTGCCTACAAATGACTGGGCTGTGTGGAGTGACATGCCACGTCAGCAGGGATCTGAAGCCCAGCCAGTTGCACGGAGCCCTGGGGGAGTACCCCTGGCCATCACAGTTTCTCTGAGAAGCTCAGTGCCATGCCTCTGGCAGGAAATCTCTAAGGAGCCTTCAGACAGCATCTGAAAGTCATATTCCAGCCCTAGGGTGCAGACAGGACCCTGGCATTGGGTCTGCACCATGGCTCAAGTGAAGCACAGCTTGCCACTTTGGAGGTTCTTGACTTCAGAGAACTGAAGTCAGGGCAGGGACCTCAGGCCTGACCTGGCCCATCATTTGTTTTTGTACATATGATTTCATCTGCACACAGACACACAAGTGTGCAGGAATTGTCACTGACTACTCTTGTGCTACAACGGCATGGAAAAGCTAAGTAGTTCTGACAGGGGCCATAGGCCCACAAAGAAAAAGATTCACAATCTCGCTTATTCCAGAAAGTGTGCCAACCTCAGGTCTAGGGGATAGAACATGGGCTGGGAGGCAAGACAGGTCCCTTAGGGAACCTGGGGCAATTTAGCCTCACTGCACCTCACCTCAGCTTTCTTATCTGTAGAATGGGATCAATGATATTTACCCTACCATGAGGTGGTGGGGATGAAATGATATGATTTCTCGGCACATGTGACCTATTCAGTACGAATCCTTCTCTCTCTGCTTGCTATGAAGTGGGGTTTGGGATGGTTGCCCTATCTGCTTCAAAAAGTGGTTATTATTTTACAGTAGATATGAAGGCACTCTGAAAAGTTAAAGATGCTCTGTTGTGGTAAGACTCTCCTACAAATATTATTCTTGAGATGAGAAATCTGGAGCTGCCAGCCAGGTTAAATCAAAATACAGTAGCTCCATGTTGATTGACTTGTCATGGGGAAGCCTGAGGAGCCATGGATTTGGGGGACCCAGTGCCCCTTTGTGGTGAGTCATGTGCATCCCCACTGGGCACTCTGGGTCGTGGCCTGCTTTCCCAGCAGGGCTGCAGCCCATGTGAGCTGTGGGGCCTTAGGCATTTCCTTGGCTCCTCTGAGCCTCAGTTTCCTCACTTGAAAAACAGCAATGCCAATAGAAGTGTGGTGAAGATGTAACGAGACATGGTGACATAGAAAGGTGGCTCTAAAAATGTGAGCTCTTATTTTCATTCCAATTCTAGTTATCGCTGGAATGAACAGCTGAGAGGGTGTGAGTGACTTGCACTAGGGGTCTGAGCCGGAAAGATAGAAAAATGAAAAGAAGGTAATGGTATATAGTAATAGCTTCTAACCTGGCTCCTGAAATAGCTCTGGCCCCCAGAGAGGGGGGCAGTTCTCCATTTCTGGGCAAAACCTAAGTGACCCAGAGCAATGACAAATGGCTACTTGCACACCCTACAAGTGGCTGACAGCACTATCTGGAGGCAAAAAATCGTTTCAAATCCATTCCCTTTGGGCGTAGAATTACAATGGAAGCCTCATGAGTTTATGCTTTCTCTAGTGGTCTGGGTCTATTATTTAACCCCATGAAACTGCTACTGAAGAACAGTGAACTGAGAAAGGAACCATAAGATTTTTCAACTTTATAAAGAATGCCTTGGTGTAAGCCAAGGGGCCTTACTGCATCCAGAATGGTTCAAGAGTCCTTAATTTTAGTGCAATCCGCACAGCATTCTCTCTGACCTAGGTTAGAGGGCCTCCCTGCTCCCTCCTCTCCTGTTGAACTTCAAGGGACACAGAAGTTTGGGGGATGCAGCCCTTGGGCCACCTGGTCCTCTCTTCAGAATCTTGGGACACCCTCAGACTGTCTCTGCCAAAAATACTCCTAGAGTCTAAGCCCCAGCTTGGCTTCCAGACAGGCACACACAGCCCAGACAGGACAGCTGCTGCCCTTCCTGCAAGGGTGAGAGGTGATAGTGGAGATGAAACGATCTATTTTCTCTATTATTAAAATTAAGCTTTGGTATGGTACTATAAGGTGGATAAATGCCATTATACATTTGTCCAAACTCACAGAATGTACAACACCAAGTAAGAGTGAGCCTTAATATAAACTATGGACTCTGGGTGATAATGTTGTGTCAGTGCAGGGTCATTGGTTGTAACAAATGGACCGCTCTGGTGGGGGATGCTGACAGTGTGGGAGGCTGTGTCTGTGTGGAGACAGGAGGTATATGGGAACTCTCTGTACTTTCTGCTCAATTTGCTCTGAACCTAAAACTACCCTAAAGTCTATTAAAAAATTCAGTTCACAGTTGCAAAGACATGGAATCAACTTAAGTGACCATCAACTGATGAGTGGATAAAGAAAATGTGATTATATATACACCATGGAATACTACTCAGCCATAAAAAAGAACGAGATGATATCTTTTGCATCAACTTGGATGGAACTGGAGGCCATTATTCTAAGTAAAGTAGCTCAGGAATGGAAAACCAAATACTGCTTGTTCTCACTTACAAGTGGAAGCTAAGTTATGAGTGCACAAAGGCAGCTAGAGTGGTATAATGGACACTGGAGACTCAGAAGGAAGGGAGGATGAGGGATGAAAAACTACCCACAGGGTACAATGTACACGACTTGGCTGAGGCGTACACTAAAATCCCAGACTTCAGCACCACAAATTTCATCCATGTAACCTAAAGGCACTTGTACCCCTAAAGCTATTGAAATAAAAAAATCAAAATTAAAAAGAAAAAAGAATGAGCCAGGTGTGGTGGCTCATGCCTGTAATCCCAATACATAGGGAGGCAGAGGTGGGAGGATGGCTTGAGCCCAGGAATTTGAGATCAGCTGGGGCAACATAGCAAGATCCCATTCTCCACAAAAAGGGAGAAAAAAAAATATAAAGAGGTTCTAAGACCAAACATTTTGAGATCCACTATTTTATGAATATATTTTCTAATGTATAACTTGTTCATGTTGAATTCTTTTGAATTCAATTGTATTCAACTGAAAGGGGAGACCTTCTCTCTCTACAAAATACTTGATTTTTGCCTTTATTCTCTCTCTCCAACAAATGAGCAGGACACACAGCCCTTCGTAATACT
This sequence comes from Symphalangus syndactylus, assembly GCF_028878055.3. NCBI lineage: Eukaryota > Metazoa > Chordata > Mammalia > Primates > Hylobatidae > Symphalangus > Symphalangus syndactylus. The sequence goes on along the minus strand of NC_072434.2, from coordinate 78,632,933 downwards.
GACTGAATTATAAGAGAGAGGATAAAACCAGATGATGACAGAATGAAACAGACATGTTAAATAAACTCCTTTGCTGACATGGAATAATATCTACTCATAAGCAAATTTAAGTGCTTTCCTTTAATCTATGCTACAAAGTCAACTCTGAGATTTAAACAAGCCATAACTATATTCAATGCTATATACGCGCTATATATACTATATACTAATGCTACTCATGCAAGTAGCTGTTTTTGTAAATAAAGTTTTATTACACACACACACACACACACACACAAATTGAAGCTAGAGGTAAGCTGACCAGGAAATCAACTGAGCAGCCCTTTCACCAAAGCAGTCCCAACTATAGCATGTTGGTACTACAGTCGTTTATGGTAGAGTTTGGTCAATAGCTCAAACACTTGTCTGTTTACAGATAATATCTTATTTTTCCAAAACACAGGAAATAATGTCTCTATGCCAACTCCCACCCCCACCCAAATCACAGTATCATTTTGCAAAATGTCTGAAAAATGTCTTTCTCGGTCTCAGTAATGGCTAAACACAACTGTCCTTGAGAAAAGTCCCAGCAATGTTTTTACAGAGTGCTATGGTAAATTGCCCTACCTGATGTCCCATTCACATGGGAGGACTTGTTCTTCATTCCTGCCAGCTGTGATGGGTCAGCAGGAGATAGGTGACCCTGCATACTGTTAGACAAGAAGGTAGAAACAACAAACCAACAAGCTTTGATGTCTGTATTTTAAGTATCACTGTCTGTGCAAGCTACGTGGCTGCCCTTCCAATGACTGTGCCTGGAGTGACTGCAAGGTGGTGCATGGCACTTGCTTGGCTGCTACTCACAACCCTGGGGTACATGGAAGGAGAAAACAGGAGACAGAGGAAGAGAGGGAGAGGAAAAAGAAAGAGGGAGGGAGTGGGGAGAGAGAGGGGAAAGAAGGTGGAAGAGAGGGGAAAGAAGGAGGGAAGGGGGAGAGAGAAAGAGGGAGAGAGGTAAGGAGAGAGAAAGAGAGGGAAAGAGAAAGAGGGAGAGAGAATGGGAGAGAGTAAGGGAGGGAGATGGGAAAGAGAAAGAGAAAAGGAGACAGAAAAAGATAAAGAAAAAGAAAGAGAAAAAGAGAAAGAGAAAAGCAAGGGAGGCAGGGTAGGGGGAAAGAGCGAAAGCAGAGAGAGAAAAAGAAGGAGAGAGAGGTAGAGGAGAGAGAGAAAGAGAGAGAGGGAGAGAGACAGAGCTATTTCTACAATCCATATTTCTTCTTTTTCTTCTACAGTCTCTGCTACATTCTAATTTGCTTTTTTTTTTGCATTAGGAAGGAGATATTTTTTCTTCTATTTTATTTTGAGAAGAAATATTCCTTTTATTCCTGAAATTGGGAGAAGAAATCTGACAGTTACTGAATAAGTTCTTTCACTCCTTGGCACTGAGCAAAGAGAAGTGAAAGGTTTCTCAGAGAGAGGTGCAGCAAAAGGGGGAAACCCCGTAGGAGGAGGGCATGGCAGAGCTGGAAGAGAATCAAAGTCAGGTTCACAAGGTAGCTCTGGAGAGAGAGAAAGAGCTTTGCCAAACTTAGTCTATGAGTTTAAAAATAAGGCTGTTTGATGGGCACTGAAACATCCATCTGTTGGGTGCATGTTCTTCTCTACAGAAAGCATTTGCTCTTGGAAGTCTATCAAGAGGGAAGTGTTTCATATCAAATGGACAGGCATAGCAGCCCCAGTCTGCAGTTCCCTCAGGCATGGCAAGCTGGGCCCTCTCACTCACCATTTGTTTTCCTTGCCCTTCTCCCTCCATCACTGAACACACTGGGCTGGAGTCACCTGTTTACACTCTCACTCACTCACTCTCTTTGTCTCAGCAAACCAGATCTTGCTCTACAGGACGTCTGTCTTTGTCCCCGCCTTCCTCTGTCCCATTCTCTGTGTGACTCTTTCCCTGTGCCGTCTACCACATGACTTCCTTCCTCTTTCTCCCTAACATCCACGATCCAGCAAACAAGAGGTGCACTGCATCACCGAGGCATGTGGGTACTTATGACAGAAGGAAGGTATTAACATCAACATCTAAGGTGTATTGTATGATGCACCTTGCAGAAATACCAAATACTGCAAGAAAAAAACAAAACTGATGAAAGTTCAAAATTTTGTGATGTCTTAGAAATGGGGTAGTCCTTCTGGGTACAGGCATTGAGCAACCTGCAAGGCAGAGGGAGAAATTCCACAAAGAGCAAAGCAGTCTGTGCAGGGAGCTGTAGGAGCTGTGATGGAGAGTGCAGTCTTTACAGAGATGGGCAGAGTGGGACCTAGGTCATGGTTCTTCTTTACCATCGACATTCTTAGAGCATCTACTTTTGGCAGAGTGTTACTATCCAGGGGAAGCTGCATGCTGGGCACCCTCCCTATGAATTAGGAGGAATTTGGCCATGACTAAGCTACCTTCACACCTCGAATTCCCAAGAGAAATATGCACAGGGAACCCCAGGCAAACAGACAGGGTTCATTACTGTCTGGCGTGGGCCCTTTATCATCTGCCATCCTCCCAGCAAGCTGGACTGAGTCTTAATCAACCCTTTGACTTTTCTGCTCTGATATCCTTGGTTCCTTTTTCTAAGGCCTTGAGGTATTAAGGCTTCAATGGCTACACAGTTCAAGTAAAGGGAAATCTGCTCACTCTAAGCTCTGCTGGGCTTTGGTATGTGAGGGGCTGGGCTGGGGACAGCAGAGGTGAGCCAGGCAAGGGAGGGGTGAGGGGGGGCAAGGAGAAAGAGGTCTGGACCCAGTCCTGCCCTGTCACACCAGCTACCCAGGAGAGACAGCCTTCCTTAGAAGGGGAAAGCAATTGAAGCAGGTGTTGCCCAGGTTCCACTTATAATCTCTCTCCTCCTTCTGTTGAAGATTTTTTTTTTTTTTTTTTTTTTGCACAGAGGCTTAGTTGAATGTTCCTGGAATCCACGAAATCCTCCTCTTCACTTGAGGGTATGGGGATGAGAGTGGGGCAGGGAAGAGAAGCCACTCTGAGCTTCTCCAAGAGGGAGGACACAGCATGGCAGCCAGAGACTTCCCACACCCCGTAGGACACCCTGCTACTGACCAGTGGCACGTCCTCTCTGTGTTGGATTTTGCCATGAATCTACACCACAGGCTGGGCTGGCACCGAGAAGCACATCTCAGGAGGGTCAAGAGCTTATGGGTTTTCTCCCAGCAATGGTGAGCCCTGCTGCAGGGTAAATCAGTAAAGAGGCAGGGGTGAGCCCCAGACAGCACAGGTCAATTAGACCTGGGTGGCAGCAAGGGTGGCCCAAGGGACCTGTGCTCAGATATGAACCGGGGCAGTGGGTTAGGCTGCAATATCTCTTTGAGGCCATAAATGGGTGGGAGAGGGGAGGAAAGTACACATCAAATCTTGCATTCAGTGGGAGATCCAGAAAGGGTGCTCAGGGGGCTGGGCCCTGAAGTTTATGCACAAGCCAAAGTACTTTGATATATATTTTTTTGAGATGTCACCTAAGCTGTAGTGCAGTAGCATGATCATGGCTCACTGCAGCCTCAACCTCCCAGGCTCAAGTGATCCTCCCACCTCAGCCTCCTGAGTAGCTGAGACAATAGGTGCATGCCACCACACCTGGCTAAGTTTTATATATATATATTTTTTGTTTTACATTTTCCAGCTGCTAGCAACTGGAAAATTTTTGTATTTTTTGTAGAGATGGGGTTTCTCCAGGCTGGTATCAAACTCCTGGGCTCAAATGATCCGCCTGCCTTCGCCTCACAAGGAGCTGGGATTACAGGCATGAGTCACGGCGCCTGGCCTCAAGGAGTTTTGATGGATAGTCACTAGAAGAGCCCAGGAAGAGGCATAATTTGCCAAAAAGATGGGAAGCAGCATAGTGTAGCTCTAGGTGCAGTGTAGCATCAACCTCTGCAGAAAGACAGATTTGGATTAAAATCCCCGCCCCAGAATCTACTACCAGTTTGATCTTGAGCAAGGTACTTCACACTTCTATGCCTCTTTCCTCCATCTGTAAAGCTGGGATTATCATACTGCCTACCTCGGAAGGCCATTGTGAGATAAGTGAGATAACAAGTGAAAACACTTAGCCTAGTGGCTGGCACAGAGTAAATCGCAAAAAGTAACTGAACCAAGGCTGATAATTCTTCCTGTTGAGTGTAGAATGACAGTATGAGTGGAAGGTGAGTGCTGAGAGCAGGATGACACTACAAAGCAGCTGCAGTGTCTGGAGCCTGGGCCACCGTCACTGAGGGTCACAGAAATGGAGAGAAGCAGGAAAGGCTGGATCCAAGAGAGATGGAGGAATAGCCTGACCCTATTAATTTAGCATTTTATGGATGACATACATGGCATTGTTAACAAAGATAGATGTTGATCCACACAAAGAGAAAAGATACCCAATTTTATAAGTGATAACTGTGTTTCAGCTTTGATGTGTGTCCAATATGTATAACATGTACACTTGGGTTAAAGTTGCCTCACAGAGCAGAGAACAGCTGCAGCAAAGCCATAGGGTCTCATGAAGATGGGACTAGGGCTGTTGGCTAGTCAATCATTTTCAATCATTTGGGTTAACAAGGGGCTCAGTGCATCCTGATGCTCTTGGTTAGCTGGGACCAAGAGCCTCAGGAAGACTTGGGGACCACTGTAAGTAGAGTGACATATGTCCTGGGTTGCCCTGGACAGTCCTGGCCTGTGCTTATTGTCCTGGCATAATAGGAATAGTGTCTTTCTCACGCTCCTTGTACCCTGGCTTGGGTGATCCATATTTAACCCAACTCAAAGGGGGAAGTCCACATGTGAAGTCTCTAGGTTCTCCCTGGGCAGAGATGGAGCCATTAGCTTCACCTTTGGAGTTGAGGTCTTGGGTTCCAGAGCCACTGTTGCTCCTCTAGCAAAAGCCTGGAACGGCCTTGCCTTCAACAACACTGTTGTGCTGCCTGGGTCTTCTCTAACTTTCTTGCAAGTACAGCCCTGAGTCCTTCATGGCTCTTGGGTTGATGCTGGTCTGAAACTTCAACATCAATGGCAGTGGAAGAAGACCAGGGGTGCTATTTTTAAAATTGTTAATGTGTAGGCCTGCTATATATTTCTATCCTCAAAGATAACCATGTATGCTTAGTGAGGATCTTGAGTTTTCATGGCAATTGCCATTAGCCTATATGGTGTGAGGCTGGGCCCTTGATGGAGAAATATAGGACTTTATCCTTGAATCCAAATCCTATCAACAGATATGAATGATCCTCGTAAATGAAGGAGGCACGTTTGAGTGCATGAAAAATGTCCTCTGTGTCTCTTTAACTTCTCTATGCCCCACTGTCCTCAACTAGGTCTTTGGCACCAATGATTCCTGCAACATATACAGGTCTAATATCTTATGAGAAATCATCCCAGGCACAAAGGGCCTGACAAAGGTATAGTTTTCAGCTCATTTCTGCCATGATTGTGTAGTGATTATTGTTAGCATCCCCACCTAGACCATAAGGGTAAATACACAACTGAATGAGTGAGGGAATGAAGGCATGGAAGAATCCCTTGCCTACAAATTACACTCTAGAAGGAAAATTCCAGATGTGAAACAAAATTTTGATTATGAGACTACAAAGAGGGTGACCAAAGGGGGTAAGACATTGATGGCTCCAGTGTGTAAAGCCTATCCGAGAATTCCCAAGGCAATGTTACTTTGGTAATTTTTTATTGGCAAAAGTTTCTTCTCCATATAGGTTCTTTTTTTTTTTTTTTTTTTTTTTTTTTTTTTTTTTTTTTTTTTGAGACGGAGTGCAGTGGTGCGATCTTGGCTCACTGCAACCTCTGCCTCCTGGGTTCAAGTGATTCTCCCGCCTCAGCCTCCTGAGTAGCTGGGATTACAGGCACCTGCCACCATGCCCAGCTAATTTTTGTATTTTTGGTAGAGACTTGGTTTCACCATGTTGGCCAGACTGGTCTCAAACTCCTGACCTCAAGTGATCCACCCACCTCAGCCTCCCAAAGTGCTGGATACAGGCGTGAGCCACCGTGCCCAGCCTATGTAGGTTCCTAAGTGTCTGAAGTGCCAGTAGTTCTTCTTACTGCTTGTTTTTCTTGGCAAGGATTAGTTTCTTAGAAATAGTGAGAATGGCATGCGTGGATTTAGGTCTCAGTTAGTAAATGTTCATCTTAAATATGTCACACATCTTCCACAAACTTCACATTCGTGTGGTGAAGAGTCTTGCACTGAGAAAATTCTATAACATCTATAATGCTCTGGATATTAGAGACCCCATGCAGTCCTGGTATGAAGCAAAGTGGGTTCCATTAAAAAAATAGTGAAACATTGTTCCAAAGTTCAACAGATCAACAAAAAACTCTAAATATATTTATTATTTATTTCATAAAAGTATGGTCTACTATGGGGAAAAAATCTCCTTTGTTCATTAGTTTTCTTATCTGTAAAGCACAAAAAAGGGAGGGTTCTTTTCTAATATAAAGCAGTGATTACATATATTTCTTAGTTCATCATTGTCAGAGCTTTTGTCCACCACAGGTAATGTACTTGACAAAAAACAAAGAGAATGAATTATTTGGCAAAATACAGGGAAAGTCTTAAATATGCACATGCTTTTTGACAACCAATTGCATGTCTAGGAGTTGATACTAGGGAAATCATGAAGGTATGCAAATATTAAACCAGAAGAATGTTTATAACAAAGCTTCCTTATAATCATGAAAAACTAGAAACTAAATACTCAATGATAGGAGATTATAGTAGATTATAGTATGTCCACATCAACAAATACTAGACAGTGATGAAAATTGATATAAAAATATCTGACGTAAAAATATGTAGCAGAAAGTATTCAATATGTATTTATTTTTCAGTGAAAAAATAAAATATTATAGAAAATAACTCAATTTTTAATGTAAGCAAAACTATAAGTATTGAAAGGATAGACAACTATCCCATTGTTGGGGTAAAGTTATAGATAACCTTGCTTATTCATATCTTCTAAAGTTTTCTACAATAGATATGTATTAGTTTTGCAACAAGGAAAGCAATTAAAGCTATTTTTAGGTAATTTTTTAGTAGAAATAATTATGCAGATTAGTTAGAAGAAATAAGATGGCTTGCAGGACTAACACGATTCAACGAAATGGAGAAAACGAAGTTATTCCCTCACCCACATTAATTTATGTTGGTCTAAATGCAAGAAACAAGAATCTTCTTTGAAATCTGAACCATCACTTCTCAACCCCAGAAACAAAGGAAAGGCTAACGTTAAAGTCATGATTTAGTGAAGATGAGTCTCGGAAGTAGATGACTGGCTGAATCAACTCATAAATGGCTGTGAAACAAGTTAAGCGTCAATACACCTGCAAGGTTTCAGAGGCCATTTTATTGGGAAGTATGGAAAATCACAAAATATTGACGTATGCACCAAAAGAAAAAAAAGTCAAGCAACATGCTTCCTGAAATACTTTCCTGTTTTTCCTCCTTTCAACAGAGTTATTTCTGGTGAAGAAATGTCATGATCAGGTCTGAATGCGGAATAATAAAAAATTAAGAATTAAGTGCTTCATCAAGATTATAGTATGTCCTGCCAAATTGTAAAGACCATCGAGGCTAGGAAGAAACTGCATCAACTAACGAGCAAAATAACCAACTAACATCATAATGACAGGATCAGATTCACACATAACAATATTAACTTTAAATGTAAATAGACTAAATGCTCCAATTAAAAGACACAGACTGGCAAACTGGATAAGGAGTCAGGACCCATCAGTGTGCTGTATTCAGGAAACCCATCTCATGTGCAGAGACACACATAGACTCAAAATAAAGGGATGGAGGAAGATCTATCAAGCAAATGGAAAACAAAAAAAGGCAGGGGTTGCAATCCTAGTCTCTGATAAAATAGACTTTAAACCAACAAAGATCAAAAGAGACAAAGAAGGCCATTACATAATAGTAAAGGGATCAATTCAACAAGAAGAGCTAACTATCCTAAATATATATGCACCCAACACAGGAGCACCCAGATTCATAAAGCAAGTCCTGAGTGACCTACAAAGGGACTTAAACTCCCACACAATAATAATGGGAGATTTCAACACCCCACTGTCAACATTAGACAGATCAACGAGACAGAAAGTTAACAAGGATATCCAGGAATTGAACTCAGCTCTGCACAAAGTGGACCTAATAGACATCTACAGAACTCTCCACCCCAAATCAACAGAATATACATTTTTTTCAGCACCATACCACACCTATTCCAAAATTGACCACATAGTTGGAAGTAAAGCTCTCCTCACCAAATGTAAAAGAACAGAAATTATAACAAACTGTCTCTCAGACCACAGTGCAATCAAACTAGAACTCAGGATTAAGAAACTCACTCAAAACCTCTCAACTACATGGAAACTGAACAACCTGCTCCTCAGTGACTATTGGGTACATAATGAAATGAAGGCAGAAATAAAGATGTTCTTTGAAACCAGCGAGAACAAAGACACAACATACCAGAATCTCTGGGACACATTCAAAGCAGTGTGTAGAGGGAAATTTATAGCACTAAATGCCCACAAGAGAAAGCAGGAAAGATCCAAAATTGACACCCTAACATCACAATTAAAAGAACTAGAAAAGCAAGAGCAAACACATTCAAAAGCTAGCAGAAGGCTAGAAATAACTGAAATCAGAGCAGAACTGAAGGAAATAGAGACACAAAACACCCTTCAAAAAATTAATGAATCCAGGAGCTGGTTTTTTGAAAAGATCAACAAAATTGATAGACTGCTAGCAAGACTAATAAAGAAGAAAAGAGAGAAGAATCAAATAGATGCAATAAAAAATGAAAAAGGGGATATCACCACCGATCCCACAGCAATACAATCTACTATCAGAGAATACTACAAACACCTCTATGCAAATAAACTAGAAAATCTAGAAGAAATGGATAAATTCCTTGACAAATACACCCTCCCAAGACTAAACCAGGAAGAAGTTGAATCTCTGAATAGACCAATAAGAGGTTCTGAAATTGTGGCAATAATCAATAGCTTACCAACCAAAAAGAGTCCAGGACCTGATGGATTCATAGCCAAATTCTACCAGAGGTACAAGGAGGAACTGGTATCATTCCTTCTGAAACTATTCCAATCGATAGAAAAAGAGGGAATCCTCCCTAACACATTTTATGAAGCCAGCATCATCCTGATACCAAAGCCTGGCAGAGACATAACCAAAAAAGAGAATTTCAGACCAATATCCTTGATGAACATTGATGCAAAAATCCTCAATAAAATACTGGCAAACCGAATCCAGCAGCACATCAAAAAGCTTATCCACCATGATCAAGTGGGCTTCATCCCTGGGATGCAAGGCTGGTTCAACATACGCAAATCAATAAATGTAATCCAGCATATAAACAGAACCAAAGACAAAAACCACATGATTATCTCAATAGATGCAGAAAAGGCCTTTGACAAAATTCAACAACCTTCATGCTAAAAACTCTCAATAAATTAGGTATTGATGGGACGTATCTCAAAATAATAAGAGCTATCTATGACAAACCCACAGCCAATATCATACTGAATGGGCAAAAACTGGAAGCATTCCCTCTGAAAACTGGCACAAGACAGGGATGCCCTCTCTCACCGCTCCTATTCAACATAGTGCTGGAAGTTCTGGCCAGAGCAATCAGGCAGGAGAAGGAAATAAAGGGTATTCAATTAGGAAAAGAGGAAGTCAAATTGTCCCTGTTTGCAGATGCCATGATTGTATATCTAGAAAACCCCATTATCTCAGCCCAAAATCTCCTTAAGCTGATTAGCAACTTCAGCAAAGTCTCAGGATACAAAATCAATGTACAAAAATCACAAGCATTCTTGTACACCAATCACAGACAAACAGAGAGCCAAATCATGAGTGAACTCCCATTCACAATTGCTTCAAAGAGAATAAAATACCTAGGAATCCAACTTACAAGGGATGTGAAGGACCTCTTCAAGGAGAACTACAAACCACTGCTCAATGAAATAAAAGAGGATACAAACAAATGGAAGAACATTCCATGCTCATGGGTTGGAAGAATCAATATCGTGAGAATGGCCATACTGCCCAAGGTAATTTATAGATTCAATGCCATCCCCATCAAGCTACCAATGACTTTCTTCACAGAATTGGAAAAAACGACTTTAAAGTTCATATGGAACCAAAAAAGAGCCCGCATCGCCAAGTCAATCCTAAGCCAAAAGAACAAAGCTGGAGGCATCAGGCTACCTGACTTCAAACTATACTACAAGGCTACAGTAACCAAAACAGTATGGTACTGGTACCACTACAGACACATAGATCAATGGAACAGAACAGAGCCCTCAGAAATGATGCCACATATCTACAACTATCTGATCTTTGACAAACCTGACAAAAACAAGAAATGGGGAAAGGATTCCCTATTTAATAAATGGTGCTGGGAAAACTGGCTAGCCATATGTAGAAAGCTGAAACTGGATCCCTTCCTTACACCTTATACAAAAATTAATTCAAGATGGATTAAAGACTTCAATGTTAGACCTAAAACCATTAAAATCCTACAAGAAAACCTAGGCAATACCATTCAGGACATAGGCGTGGGCAAGGACTTCATGTCTAAAACACCAAAAGCAATGGCAACAAAAGCCAAAATTGACAAATGGGATCTAATTAAACTAAAGAGCTTCTGCACAGCAAGAGAAACTACCATCAGAGTGAACAGGCAACCTACAGAATAGGAGAAAATTTTTGCAACCTACTCATCTGACAAAGGGCTAATATCCAGAATCTACAATGAACTCAAACAAATTTACAAGAAAAAAACAAACAACCCCATCAAAAAGTGGGCAAAGGACATGAACAGACACTTCTCAAAAGAAGACATTTATGCAGCCAGAAAACACATGAAAAAATGCTCATCATCACTGGCCATCAGAGAAATGCAAATCAAAACCACAGTGAGATACCATCTCACACCAGTTAGAATGGCCATCATTAAAAAGTCAGGAAACAACAGATGCTGGAGAGGATGTGGAGAAATAGGAACACTTTTACACTGTTGGTGGGACTGTAAACTAGTTCAACCATTGTGGAAGTCAGTGTGGTGATTCCTCAGGGATCTAGAACTAGAAATACCATTTGACCCAGCCATCCCATTACTGGGTATATACCCAAAGGACTATAAATCATGCTGCTATAAAGACACATGCACACATATGTTTATTGCGGCACTATTCACAATAGCAAAGAGTTGGAACCAACCCAAATGTCCAACAATGATAGACTGGATTAAGAAAATGTGGCACCCATACACCATGGAATACTATGCAGCCATAAAAAATGATGAGTTCATGTTCTTTGTAGGGACACGGATGAAACTGGAAAACATCATTCTCAGTAAACTATCGCAAGGACAAAAAACCAGACACCGCATGTTCTCACTCATAGGTGGGAATTGAACAATGAGAACTCATGGACACAGGAAGGGGAACATCACACACCGGGGACTGTTGTGGGGTTGGGGGAGGGTGGAGGGACAGCATTAGGAGATATACCTAATGCTAAATGACGAGTTAATGGGTGCAGGAAAACAACATGGCACATGGATACATATGTAACAAACCTGCACATTGTGCACATGTACCCTAAAACCCAAAGTATGATAATAAAAAAAAAAATAAAAAAATAAAAAAATACATAAAAAAAAGAAAAAAAGGAAAAAAAAGATTATAGTATGTCTACACCAACAAATACTAGACAGTGATGAAAAATGATATAGAAATATCTATGATGTAAAAATATGTAGCAGAAAGTATTCAATATGTATTTATTTTTCAGCGAAAAAATAATAAAATATTATAGAAAATAGCTCAATTTTAATGTAAGCAAAACCATAAGTATTGAAAGGATAGACAACTATCCCATTGTTGGGGTAAAGTTATAGATAACCTTGCTTATTTATTATATTATTATATTATGTTATATATATTATATGATATATAATATATTATATTATATATAATATATTATATCATATATTATATTATATTATATATAATATATTATATCATATATTATATTATATTATATATAATATATGATATAATATATTATATTATATTATATATATTATATTATATATATTATATTATATATAATATTATATTATATTATTATATTATATTATTCTGCAGGTGAGCCACCAGCAGCTTTGCATGTACTGTGCCAGCCAATGAGGTTAATGATTCAAAAACCCAGAGTACAAGGAGAATACAATGTGCAAAGGAAATGGGCCCCGCCACCTTGCTCAGGTGCCCTGTGAAGACATGGATGTTGAAAAGAGAATCTTTCCCGAGAGAAAACAACCATGCTTGCATCGTGTTTTCAGAATTGCATCCTCATGTAAATTACCTCAATAAAATTGGGTCCTTTCCTTGTTTTTTTTTTTAATTATTAATATGGAAGTATGTTAAATATATACTTAGAAGATGACGTCAGAGAGGTAGTCGCCAGGCCACTAGTGCCCAGTGGCTATTGCATGAGGTAGGAGTCCATGGAGGGTTCTGAGCAGCACAGCAGCGTGATCTGGCTTGTGTTTAAAAGGGTCACTCTGACTGCTGCGTGGAAAGTCGACTGCAGGAGACGAGAATATAAAAAAGAAAAACGGGGTAAGAGGTCATTGCGATAATCTAAGGATGAGAGGATGATGGCTTGGATTACGTGGTAGCAGGGAGGAGGTAAAACACACAGATTTTTCCCCTATTGTAAGCCTATCATTCTGAACATCTTAAAAATTACAGTTTTATTGAGATATAAGATACATACCATACAATTCATCCACTTAAAGTGCACACGTCAACGGTTTTTGGCATAATTATGGAGTTGTACAATCACCACTGTAATAAATTTTATAACATTTTTATCATCTCCTCCCAAAATCTCTGTACCCGTTAGCATTCACTCTCTATTTCCCACCCTCCTCAGCCCTAGGCAACCACTAATCTACTTGCTGTCTCTATGTGCTTACCTAATCTGGACACCTCATTTAAATGGTGTTATAAAACATGTGCCCTTTTGTGATAGACTTCACTCATCATCATGTTTTCAAGGATCATTCATGTTGTAGCGTGTATCGGTACTTCATTTCTTTTTATTACTTAATAAAAAGTATGGATATATCACATTTTGTTTATTCATCAGTTAATGGAGACCTGGGGTATTTCTACTTTTTGGCTATGACGAATAATGCTGCTCTGAACACTCCTATACAAGACTGTTTTGTGGGTATATGTTTTCATTTCTCTTTAATATACACCTAAGGACCAAGCCTAACTCTAAGTTAAACTTTTTTCTAAGTAACTGTAGCTTTTTGAGGAACTTCTCAACTGTTTCCCGAAGTGTCTTCACCGTTTTCCATTTCCATCAGCAATGCATGACAGTTACAACGACTCCTCATCCTCACCAACATTATCTGTCTTTTAATCCTGAACGTTTTTGTGCACCATATCGCATACTCGACGATCTCTTTCGGGGACATTTCTCGAAGTGGTACTGCTGGGTTACAGTGTGTGCACTTTACAAAGGCTTCAGCCATATCGCAGAATTATCTTCCAGAGAGGTCGTACCAATTTGTAATTGCGCCAATAGTGTATGCTTTTCAACTTTACCACATTCTCACAGACTCCGAGTATTATTGTTCTTTTTAATCTTTTCCAATCCAATGTGGAAAAAATTATCACCTTTGTTCTATTTCTTTGACATTGTTAATTTTTTTTATCCATGACATCGTTAACCCGAAATACGTTTAATGTGTTCATTGGGTGGTTCTTTGTCTTATTTTTGAAAACTTTTCATATATTAAAAGTAGAAACTTTGGATTGTATATGTTATAGATTATTTTTCCAATCTGTTGTTTACCTTTTAATTTTCTTTAAGGTATTCTTCACCAAATAGAAGTTCGTTTTTAGACAGATATATTTATCAGTATATTTTTAATGGCTTCTACATTTGATATCATGCTTAGAAAAGTCTTACTGACCAAAAGAATATATAAATATAAAACATATTTTCTCATAGTAATTGAATGTTATTTTTTACATTTAAAAATTACTCCACCTTATTGATTTTTGTTTTTGGGTTATTCTTTTTTTTGGTATATGGTGTGAAGTGAAGTAGACTTCTAACTCTCCTATCTTTGAATAATCCATCCTTTCCCCAATAATTTTTCTGGCAATTGTTAGCATTCATTTAATTCTTATATGTCACTGGATCCCTTACTTTCTATTCCTTTCCACTAAACTGTGTATATTTAGGTAGTAACATTATTTTAACAATATTTTAATTGTTGTAGTTTAATATAGGTATTCTAAAATCTTTTAAGGCATGCCTGTAGTCCCAGCTACTGGGGAAACTGAGGCAGGAGAATCGCTTGAACCTGGAGTCAGAAGTTGCAGTGAGCCGAGATTGTGCCACTGTACTCCAGCCTGGGCAACACGGCAAGACTTTGTCTCTCAAAAATAATAATAATAATAATAATCAGGTGAATAGCAGTTTTCACTTAGAAGGACATGGAAGTTTATCAACATCCTTTAAAAGAAGGAGCTAAGAAACCAGTCTCAGTAGAAACCTTTATTAGACAATCTGTGCCAAAGTAATATTTCTCTCTCAAATAAAATTGTCTTAAAACAATGAAACAAAAGCAGAGAAATCAATTCTCCCCCTATGTAATCAGCCCTCTGCATCCGCAAGTTTGCATCCACAGATTCAACCAACTACAGATTGAAAATATTTGAAAAAAATAAAAATAAATAAAAAATAATACAAGTAAAAAACACAGCATAACAACTATTTACATAGCATTTACATGTGTTAGGTATTATAAGTAATTTAGAGATGGTTTCAGGTATATGGAGGATGTGCATAGGTTATATACAAATAACACACCATTTTGCCTAAGAGACTTGAGCATCCTGGAATTTTGGTATCTCTGGGAGTCCTGGAGTCAATCCCCCCGATATAGACGGGTGATTTACATACTTGCTTATCTCTCCCCCTGGTGGATTTCTTTTGTCATTACATCAGGCAGGAGCCTCTAAATTCTGGATCAAGGACGGCTCTTGGGTAGGCCTGAAGGAGGCTGCAGTAAAACCTTTAGAAATACTAACTACTAAAAAGATTATGGTGGCATTCCATGCCTACATTATTAACGTTTGCTGATCAAAAGTAAATGTAAGGAATTCTGACACGTATTTGATTTTTAAAATTTTAATTATGATAACTATTTAAACTATTGGGGGAAGGAGAATGCCAGACATCAAATTTGTGCTCCCCTGCCTGACCCCTGTGGTCTCTGATAACTTCCTGGCTCTCTAGTATTATAAGAGACCCCAGGCTCATCTTATACATTTCCGGCTTAGACTTGGAAGCAACTGTTTCTCCAAGGAGGGTTGGTTTCTATCAGTGAGTGAGGCATGCTCACTGCTACTGGATTGGCAGTTGAACTAAGAAATATTTGTATGCCAATAGATAGATGGACACATACATAAAATATTTTATGAGTTCATATTGAGATTTCCAATTCAGTTCTAAGACATTAGGGTGTGTGCTTAACTTCCCCTATTACATCTGAGCTCCTTTCTTGCGCCCTGTGAATGTGAGTTTTCTTTTCTTTTTTTGAGACAGGGTCTCACTCTGTCGCTCTGGCTGGAGTGCAGTGGCATAATCACAGCTCACTGCAGCTTCTACTTCCTGAGCTCATTTGCCACTTTCTCCTTTACTCCTCCCACCTCAACCTCCTAAGTAGCTGGGACTACAGGAATACACCACCCCACCCAGCTCGTTTTTTTTGCTTGTTTTTGAGACGGAGTCTCGCTCTGTTGCCCAGGCTGGAGTGCAGTGGCGCAATCTCGGCTCACTGCAAGCTCCGCCTCCCGGGTTCACGCCATTCTCCTGCCTCAGCCTCCCGAGTACCTGGACTACAGGCGCCCGCCACCACGCCCGGCTAATTTTTTGTATTTTTAGTAGAGACGGGGTTTCACCATGTTAGCCAGGATGGTCTCCATCTCCTGATCTCGTGATCCACCCACCTCGGCCTCCCAAAGTGCTGAGATTACAGGCGTGAGCCACCGTGCCTGGCCCCCACCCAGCTAGTTTTTGTATTTTTAATGGAGATGAGGTTTTGCCATGTTGCCCATGGCTGGTATCAAATTCCTAGGCTCAAGTGATCTGCCCACCTCTGCCTCCCAAAATCCTGGGATTACAGGTGTGAGCCACTGTGCCCAGCCAGAATGTGAGTTTTCAAAGACACCAGGAAAATAGAATTAAAATACAGTATACCATAATTGCTCATTTGTTTTATGTTACATTACTCAACAGCCTCTGAATAACACCCCTAATACTATGACCTATATGATTACTGAAAGCATTAACACATTTTGGTATGTGCTTCATTCTTCCCCTATTTGTATTTTATTTTATTGCTTTTTGTAGAGATGAGAGTCTTGCTATGTTGCCCTGGCTGGTCTTGAACTCCTGGCCTCAAACAGTCCTCCCAACTTGGCCCCCCTAAGTGCTGGAATTATAGGCATGAGCCACCTGTTCCTCCATTTTTATCACTGGGCTGTATCTATATTGTCGGAGCACAGATACACTATACTCTCTGAGCCTGCCCCACTTACTGTAATGCTCCACACCAGTTTTTACTGTTAGTGTCTCTCTAGTCGTGTGATTGTCTGAAGCTTGGTTTCCAGAAGATTCTTTAGGAAGTGTTATTGAGAACAATATTCCTTGAGTTTTTGCATGTTGATAAGAGTGGATGTCCTTTAGACTTGATATAAAATCCTAGGATGACACTTCCTTTACTTGAGCAGGTTAAACAGACTCTTCTCAAAAGAAGACCAACAAACATGAAATTTTATGTTGCCAACAAATGTATGAAAAAAAGCTCATCATCACTGGTCATTAGAGAAATGCAAATCAAAACCACAATGAGATACCATCTCACACCAGTTAGAATGGCGATCATTAAAAAGTCAGGAAGCAACAGATGCTGGAGAGGATGTGGAGAAATAGGAACGCTTTTACACTGTTGGTGGGAGTGCAAATTAGTTCAACTATTGTGGAAGACAGTGTGGCGATTTTTCAAGGATCTAGAACCAGAAATACCATTTTACCCAGCAATCCCATTACTGGGTGTATACCCAAAGGATTATAAATCATTCTACTATAAAGACACATGCACACGTATGTTTATTGCAGCACTGTTCACAATAGCAAAGACTTGGAACCAACCCAAATGCCCATCAATGATAGACTGGATAAAGAAAATGTGGCATATATACACCATGGAATGCTATGGAATCATAAAAAAGGATGAGTTCGTGTCCTTTGCAGGGACATGGATGAAGCAGGAAACCATCATTCTCAGCAAGCTAACACAGGAACAGAAAACCAAACACTGCATGTTCTCACTCACAGGTGGGAGTTGAACAATGAGAACACATGGACACAGAGAGGGGAACACCGGGGCCTATCGGCGGGTGGGAGGCTAGGGGAGAGATAGCATTAGGAGAAATACCTAATGTAGATGACGGGTTAATGAGTGCAGCAAACCACCATGGCACATGTATACCTATGTAACAAACCTGCATGTTCTGCACATGTATCCCAGAACTTAAAGTATAATAATAATAATAATGTTACTCCATTTTCTTTTAGCACTGCTGTCAAAAAATTGATTATCTTTTTTCTTTCATTTAAAAAACATACACTCTTTTTTTTCCTATGTGCTCAAATAAATTTTTTTCTTTTCTCTAAACTCCCATAACTTTACAAGAAAATATCTGGGTGTTGGTCATTTGGGGATTATTATTCTCAGATATTCTAAAAGTTAAAATGAAATGAAATGATAAAAAAATGTGAGAGGTGACAAATATTGAAGGTGGGCAAAATGATCAACCATATGGCAAAAAGAAATTCCTTAAGGTATAAAATGCTCTTTAAATATGCAGTTTCAATTTTTCTCTATTTCTGTAAAGTTTTCTTGAATTGTAGTTTTCAATATTTGTTTTGTTCCATTGCTTTGGATTTTGTGGGGTTTTTAATCCTGTAAGGGACTACTATGAGCTGTATGTTTGATCTTTTATCCCATCTTCAATATTTGTCAGTTTCTCTCACTTTGTAAAAATCATTTCATTTCTTTTAACTTTTAGAATCCTTTCTACCTTTTATTTCTCTTAAGGCATGACACTACGTTTATATGCTCTTGAGTTTCTTCTAGTTTAATCTTAATTTTTGAAATGACTTTTTCTTTTATTTTGAATTCTTTCCTCATTTCTGAGTTTTGCTAATTCTGGTTTATGGTTTTTTTTTCACATCGTATATAATTTTCTACCATTTTGAAATGCCAGGTTTCAGTTTTGTTCAATTTGTGGGCACATTTTTCCGTCACACTTTCATTGTGTAGAATTTTTATTCTGCTCCTTGCGTTCCTTTTTCTTATAATAACTTTGCCTGGGATTTGACTTTAATATTTTTCTCATGCTCATTTTCCTGTGAAATTGATTTTTCTAAACTTTTTGAATGAGATGGGGCTCAGGAAAGTCATGCTAGCTCCACTGCGCTTCCTCTTCTGTTTTTTTCTGATAGTTTATGTAAATGGCAGCTTGCGTCCTGGGATTTCCTGGCTCTATCTCCCTCCCTGGCTTTGGTCTGGAATTTATTTTTTCTTCCTCTCTGTTTGTCCGCATCCTGCTCAATTCTGACCTCATCCCAGCAGCCCCTCCTCAGTGTGGGCCCCATCCCAGGAGGGAGCTCTGCTGGGCCAGTTTCTAGTGTCCATAGGGTTCAAAGGCTCTGGATCCTTCAGTCCCTCTTGCCCTGAGCCTCTTACACTGACCTGGTATTGGAGTCAGCAGAACCCCATCCAGTTTTAGCGTGCTTCTTAAAGTACTCTGTTCTTTCCTGGGAATTCCTGATGGCAATTTGGGGTCCTTTTGTTCTCAGTTCCCTCAGTCACTGCCAACACTGGGTCCATCATTGCTTCTTTCTTTCCCCCACAGACACCAGGCAGGCCCTGTGGCTTGCTGGGGTGCCGGGAATATATTTTCATTGAGTTGTGTTACAAATGTTCCCGGGCTTTTGTCTTTGCTATTTAGTTGCTTTATTTTAATGTGGGAATATAGACAGAATGGAAAAACGACACTGCCTCTGCTACCATCTTCCCAGAACCCTCTCCATACCCGTCTTACCTTTCGGCAGCAAGAGGTAGACTGTAGTATGGCAGACGTGGGATCTATTTTGATGAGCTTATCGAATGAGATAAGATATGAGAGGTAAGATAAGGGATGAAAAGTAAAGGGAACAAGTATTTTTTAAAAATCTTAGCATTACATGGAGATTACTTAAGTATACTTAGCACAGAATTAGAAAAGGTGCAGACACACAGAACTGACAAAAATGTATAAGATGATGGTGTGGCATTGGCCGGAAATAAAAAGGCCCAGAGAAAGACACAGTCACTAGGCCTTCCTACTCCGAGGTCTTCAAACCAACAACACTCCTCTTCACAATTTGGGTCACCAAATTAGGCTTCTCCTTAAGAAGCTCAAAGAAAATTGGTTGCTTTATTTACAGTGAGTTTACATTCATACATATTCTGCCTCAGCAAGTGTAGAGAATTACCGCTTCCATTTGAGCAAAATTTAAATGCAGACAATTAGCTGAACCTTTAGAGGATAAATCTAGTTTCCTAGAAGTTTTCATTTTGAGTATTAGGATTGGATGAGCAAAAATTCTCAGAAGGCAGCTTTGCTTGCTGGTTGGAGCCAAAGTCCATGGGATAAGGATGTGTGGGAATCACTGGTGATTTGCACTTTCTGTGGCAAGGGATCAACATGAGGAACCTCTCTGGAGAAAGCACAAAATGCATCCTGTAGCACATTCATCACCAGCCCTGCTGGAAGGATCTGGTTTCCAGGTACCATTGGGTCGGCCTGAGATTGGACTGTTCTGGGCAGTTACAATACATTTTGAATGGCAAAGCATTTTCTTATTTACATTTTTGGCATGTTTCTCTCTATTGGACTGACTTCCAATAGAAAAATTAAAAGTAATATGTATTCAAAAAAAAGCATGCTCCTGATTCCACAGGATTTGGCCAATGATCTGAGGCAGCTTATATTCCTTTGACAATATCAAACATGAAAACATAGCTCTCAGGGCGTTTTTTAAGGGCAGGAAGAAAAGAACATATGAAATGAATGTCCGGGAATTCATAGGATTAGGGATGCCGCTCTTTGGTTCATGGAGGAAGCCATCAGGGATGAAATAATGTATAAGAGTACAGCTGTTAGGGTATTCTGGGGACCACAGGACTGCGTTGAAGCCATTTATCTAAATGTCATAGTTACAGTATCACAGCCACTTGGAATATCCCCAAACAGTAAGCAGGCACATCACCATGCTCTAAAACCATTACTAAGTCTTTAGTGACTCATAATAACTAAAAATGTGAGCACTGTGAGAAAGACTAAGCATCCAGATTGGACTCTGGGAAGAAAGAAATTTAGAAGCTCAGGACTGGGAAGTCACTTTGTCTGATTTCCTACCTCATGTTGAAATCCTGTTCACAATGTCCCCCATGGGTATTTTATGTCCCCAAGGGGCACTTTAATGTTCCATCTTCACTCAAACAGCAGAGAGGGAACCCTGTCTCAGGACTTGGTTCTCCCCTTTTCCATCCACACAGATTCCTTCATTGGTTTTATTCATTTATGTGCCAATGACTCCTACATATGTGTTCCCAACTGCACTCTCCTGTGTGCTCCAGTAGAGCCAACCACTGATTTCACATCTCCACTTGTATGACTAAGTCTTAAACTTCACATATATTAAATAGAACCATTAATCTCTGCTCCCATTCCATCCCCTGCCCCCACCTCATGCCCCTACATGTTTTCCCATCACAGGAAATGGCATCGGTCCCCATCCAGTTGCTCAAGCTAAAAAACTAGGAGTCAACTTCTTTTTTTTCCTCTTCCCTCATATCCAGTTCATCAGCACATTCTATCATATCTATGTCCAAGATGTATCTTTAATCCATTCACTTCTCCCCATCTCCATTGCCACCATCTTAGTTCAAATCACCCGCTTAGATAATTTATAACTGGTCTCCCTGC
Organism: Symphalangus syndactylus; assembly: GCF_028878055.3. Taxonomy (NCBI): domain Eukaryota; kingdom Metazoa; phylum Chordata; class Mammalia; order Primates; family Hylobatidae; genus Symphalangus; species Symphalangus syndactylus. Next base: position 78,611,731 of record NC_072434.2, on the reverse strand, counting down.
TTTCATTTTTGTCAAACCACCATCTATACTTTGTAAAGCAGCCAGAGTGATCTTAAAATGTAAATCGAGTGATGTCTCTTTTCTAAATAAATCATCAGTGTTTCCTGATACACTGTTGTAAAAATTCCCTCCTATCCTACAGGGCCCAGCATGACGTGGCTCTCTCTGCCTCTCTAGATGTGATATGCCGTTCTCCTCCTGTCCTTTTGAGGTATGGATTTTCTGTCTCTAGTTTAACATCAAGAGGAAACTGTTGAACAGGGTTTCATAATGACAGCTTCAGAGTTCAAGCTAGTGAGCTAGCATAGACTGTTGCTCCTTCCCTGCAAAACAGCTGTGGAAGAATGAAGGTAAAGAAGTGAAAAAATGAAAATGAAAACAAAGCAGTGAGAAATGGCTGAAAAGTCTGAAGTCCATCTTGAGCGTGTGTGGGTGAGCATCAAGAAGACAGCCGCAGACAAAGTGAAGGAGGTCAGAGGAAAGCTCTCCCTGCTCTTGCCTTTTCCCTTCATGTCTTAGGCAGATACCTTCCACCTGGACGTCTGCAGGAAGAGCCCAGCCCCAGGTGTGTACAGAAGGGATAACTTGGCAGTGCCAAACCTTGCCGGGGTGAATCTTTGAAGATCAGTGAGCTCTGATCAGCCCCCCCTTGGACAATCACTCTCTCTTTCTTTCCCCTTCTTGCCCTTATAATCAGTGAGTTACAGTTCAGGGAACCTGACTCCTCCCACTGTGGCACTCCCTAAGGCAGCACTTCTCAAAATGTGGTCCCAAGACCAGCAGCATCTGCATCACTGGGGGACTTGTTAGAGATGCCGATCACCAGGTCCATCCTGAACAAGCCACGCAAGAGACTCTGGGGGTGGGACCCAGCACTCTGTACTGTAATAAGTTCTCTGGTGATTCAGATTCACAATGAAGCTTGAAAACCACTCCCATAAGGGTCTGAAAGTAAAACCCTGAGTAGGAGAGTGGTAGGGACCATGAGTGGGTCTATGATGCACAGGCTCCTGGCTGCCCTCAGAGTATATTCCTCAACCTGATCCTGAAATTCTCCAGTACTAAGCTGACTTTTGGCCCTTTATCCAAAAAATTACCAGAGTAACTGATTCTTCCAAAGAAACATGAGCTTATAGGTCAAAATAACTTCATAACTGAGGAGTACACACACTATAAATGAAAGACAAAAAATGGACCATCCAAAGCAGAGGTATTACAACAGAAGCACAAAAAGATTTAAAATAAGTATAACTCTACTTAAAAAGATAAATAGGAAACAATAATATGAAACAAAGAATTGCATACAAATATTATATATGGATACAATAACAGATGAAACAAAAAACACAGTAAATTGGATAAACAGCAAGTTGGATGCAGAAAATACAGAAGAAAAGTTAAGAGATGTGAGGGAGAGAAGAATTACCAATATTTGATACTATGATTTCCAACAGGACAAAAAAAAAAAAGAAAAGGAAAAGGAAAATAGAAAGGGCAAACTACGTAATTTCCCAGAATTAAAGGGTATCAAACAGGAGAGATAAGTTAACTCCATCCTTTAACACAGTAAAACTTACCAACATTAAAGACAAAGTGAAAATTCTAAAATCTTTTTAGAAAGGAAGCAGATTACTCACCAAGGAACTAGAATGAAATGATATCAGAAGTCACAGTAGCAGCACTGGGTGTAAAAAAAGACAGTGAAGTAAGATTTTCAAATATCTTTGAACCTATAATTTTATATTCAGCTAAATTGTCATCTGAATCTGAAGCAAACCTCTCATCCACAAGATCTCAGTTTTTTCACATTAAGACACCAAAACACATAGAAAAAAGTCTTCATTAAAAAGAGCAGAAAAATCAGATTGATACTGAAAGACATATGGAAAGAAAGATGAGGCCGGGCACGGTGGCTCATGCCTGTAATCCCAGCACTTTGGGAGGCGAACGCAGGTGGATTACCTGAGGTCGGGAGCTGGAGACCAGCCTGACAAACATGGAGAAACCCTGTCTCTACTAAAAATACAAAATTAGCCAGGCGTGGTGGTGCATGCCTGTAATCCCAGCTACTCGGGAGGCTGAGGAAGGAGAATCACTTGAACCCAGGAGGTGGAGGTTGCAGTGAGCAGAGATCATGCCATTGCATTCCAGCCTGGGCAACAAGAGCGAAATTCCATCTCCAAAAAAAAAAAAGAGCAAATATCTTGGTAACTTTTATTTTAGATTAAAAAATGGCTAGGCTCAAAGAAAAGAAAGTGTATCCATAAAAATTAAAAGCTAAAAATTGGGCAATAGTAATATCATGGAAATGAAGCTGGATGGGAGAGACTGAAGGGATGTCAGAACATGCTAAAATATTTGTCTTGTGAGATGACAGAGATAGATATTGATAAGTTTAAAGAATGAATGGAGATTCTAAGTTTAGTGATAGTTATCATATTATTCTATCAGAAGAACATGAAGAAAATTTATGCAGTGGAATTCAAGGGAGACAAAAAATACATTAAATGAAAAATAGAAAACAAAATTGCAGAAACCAGTTATAAAATTACAGTTACCACCAGTAGTTAAAATGATAAAATTTTAAGCCTCTAGAAATTACCAGATTAAAAAGAAGAAAAAAAGATCCACCTACATGTTGTTTATAAAGAGGCTCAATTAAAACAAAAATGATGTTAAAAGGTTGAAAGTTAAAAGTTGAAAAAGATACCGCATGCAAACACAGTTAGAAAGCTAGGGTATAATCTTAATAGGTGACAAAATACAATGATCATAAATACAAAAAAAGGACAGTATAGATGACAAAGGAAAAAAGAGAAAGATGATATGATCATCATAAACATATACACTTGTCCCATGGTATCCCTGGGGGATTGGTTCCAGGACCCACTGAGGATACCAAAATCACAGATGCTCTAGCCCCTGGTATAAAATGGTGTAGTATTTGCATATAACCCACACATATCTTCTGCATACTCTAAATAATCTCTAGATTACTTATAATACCTAATAGAGTGTAAATGTTGTACTATATTGTTTAGGGAATAAAGACAAGAAGAAAAGTCTATACATGTTCAATATAGAGACAACCATCCTTTTTTTCCCAAATATTTTTGATCGGTGGTTGTTGGAGTCCACGGCTCATGGATATGGAGTGCTGACTGCATGTCTCTAACAACTCAGCCTCAGAAAAGGAAGAGAAGCAATAGACTGAACCACAGGGAGAAAAAAGATTCCTTACCGAAGATGGATATTAAAATAGCTTTTTCAGAAACTGATCAAGCAGAAAAAAAGAAGCAGATATACTAAAGATCTGAAGACTGTGTTGGATGACTAGTTAAATTCAAAATACTCCAGAGCTTCCCCCAATAGCATGATCCAGTTAGGTCAAAACTCACTTCAATATGAGACTAGGGGTGACATCCAAAGTGGATTTTATTCCTGAAAGTACTAGAAGAGTCTATTATAATGCAGTACCTCTCACAGCAGGACAGTGCAGTAAAAACATCAAAACTGGTGTCACCCTGAGGTTCCAAGGAGTTTCCTCAGGATACAGTGAAAACCCTCAGGGCTGCTGTGATGAAAGTTAGTCCTGAGCCTGGTGCTGTTTAATATTTCCTTTGTTAACCTGGAGGATACCACAATTGTTCAAAAAGAACACAGCGAATATCACACAGAAAGATCAGTGCTGCGGAGAAGATGATTATTGTCAAGAGAATGACACAGCCCTACTTAGACATGCTATTTCCTACAGCTGGCACACTCCTCTCCCTGCTCCCACACCACGTATTCCTTGTCCTCTTGGCTGACTATCTCTGTTCTCTGTGCAACTTCATCATACTGTCTATTGGACACCTCTCTATCCTTATACTTATCAGCCCGCACGATATTTATTTGTTTTCACATGAGTCTCATCCACTAGACTCTAAGTCCATGAGAAAGGGGGCCCTGATTTATTCATCTCTGTATCCCCACAGTCTAGCAAAGTATCTTAGTAGATATTTATTAAGTGAATCAGAAACTCGTGAAAGAAAAAAATCTATGTTTAACTGCTACAAGAATTACAAGATTTAAAATAGTCGCCTAGCAGATGCTAATTTCACTTCTAAATAAAAATATATGTCTGAACAACCCATAGACCATAAATACTCAAAAACAAACAGCAAAGACACACATGGCTGGAGGATTCAATGACGAAAGCCATCAGTCAGAGGTAGAAATAATATGCTTCAAAGCATTACCAAATGGAACCATCATTCCATCATGAGAAGTCATGAAGGACCTTTTCTTTGAAGGAGTTGTGTGTTTATTAGTGGCTTTAGAGATGTTCCCTAATCCCCTTGCATTTACAACTGCATCCTGCACCTGCCCTTGGAAACTGAGGACACCCTGCAGTCAGCCCTGCACATCCCAAGAGCACCAACACTCAACAGGCAACTATGGAGCATCTCTGTGTTTCCTGTGCAGGGTGTTAGAACTGAGAAGCACTGCGAGAGGTGTTTAGTACACAGGAAGCTTATAGCTTCATTCAAGAATGGGCATGTGCTTCACACTGCATGGTGCCATCTCCCCTGCTACACCCCGTCTCACTTTTCAGAATCTCTTTCCCTGGAGTACCAACATTCATCCTTCACTGTGCAGTGGAAGGCAGTGGAACACCTTCTTTCTTGTGCTCTCTTGGCTACCTTAGACTGAGCTGCTAAGCCATTCCTATATCCCTAGGGGCACTGCTCAAGTTACCCTGTGACCCCTGTAAACAAGAGATCCCTCCATCATATGACCTAGCCATCCCACTTCTGGGTATTTATCCTAAAGGAAATGAAGTCAGCAACTCATAGCAATGTCTGCAACCCCCATGTTCATTGAAACATCCTTTACAATAGCCAAGATATGGAATAAACCTAAATGTTTATCAATACATGATGAATGGATAAAGAAATTGTGTCATATATACATGATGGAATATCATTCACCATATAAAAGAAGGAAGTCCTGCCATCCATGTCAACATGAATAAACCTGGAGGACATTATGCTAAGTGAAATTAGCCAGGCACAGAACAGCAAATACCAGATGATGTCACTTATATGTGGAATCAAAAAGAGTCAAACTCGGCTGGGCGTTGTGGCTCATGTCTGTAATCCCAGCAGTCTGAGGGATGGCCGAGGCAGGTGGATCACCTGAGGTCAGGAGTTCGAGACCAGCCTGGCCAACTTGGTGAACCCCGTCTCTACTAAAAATACAAAAAATTAGCCGGGCATGATGGTGTGCACCTATAATCCCAGCTACTTGGGAGGCTGAGGCAGGAGAATCGCTTGAACCTGGGAGGCAGAGATTGCAACGAGCCAAGATCACGCCACTGCACTCCAGCCTGGGCCACAGGAGTGAGACTTTATCTCAAAAAAAAAAAAGAAAGAAAGAAAGAAAAGAAAAGAGTCAAACTCATAGAAGCAGAGAGAACAGTGGTTCCCAGCGGTAGAGTCAAGGAGAGTAGGGACAAAGGGTACAAAGAGTGGGGACGTAGCTTAAAGGGTACAGAGTTGCAGTTAGATAGGATGAAGAAATCTAGAGGTCTAAAGTACAGCATGAGGATGATAAGTTAATAATATTGTGCCTATACCGAACAGGTTCTAAGAAAGTAGATTTTAGGTGCTCTGACCAGAAGAAAAGGTAACTGAGTGAGGTGATGGATATGTTAATTTGCTTGACTGTAATAATCATTTCACTATGTATATGCATATCAAAACATCATGTTGTACACCTTAAATACATATAATTAAAAATTATAAATAAAATATGTCACAGTTCACCAGAGTGAATAGAGATTTCCCCATATTGAATATATAACTCAATCTTTTAATGAGAGTTACATATTTGGCCATGTGACCATGGTGAGATCAGATACCTTGAATCTGAAACACGGTAAACATCATGATGACCAGCTCCATGGGAAAAGGGCCATATTTAATACACTGGCCCCATTGTATTTGTAAGACCTCCAACCATAGGGTCCCATATAGCGACACATCATGCTTTTTTTTTTTGAGGCTGGCATGAGTTTTATCAAAGGCACAGAGCCTGACCCCACTTCCCAAGACCGAACTGTTTTTCACCAAATGCCCCTGGGCAGTAAATATTTCCATTTAATGAAAATGAAACTCCCTTTTCTGAGCAATCATCACATCTAATTCCAACAGGCTGCTTTGCACCCCGAAACTCTTTTCAGAGGTCTCAGTCATTCACCGCAGCAGCCCTCTCCACCACAGTGGACAAAGCGGCCCTATTCCTAGTCTCCCAGGCTGCTCAGGGCTGTGGGCATGAGGTCCTTTCTTGTACCTGAATAGCATCTCACCAGAGCCCAGGGAAGCCAACCTTTAGTGCAAAGGCAAGAGTCTGCTGATTAGTTCCATGGACTAAACATCTTTTTTTTTCGTAAGCTTTATTTATTATTCTCGCCCTGCAAACAGTTCCTGCTTTAAATGAGTTCTGCAAGAACAGAAGTGTTAAGTGCGATGTCATGTTGATGTCCTCCTACGCCCCTCACAGGCACTCGGAACCATGTCCTAGGTTGTAATCCTCTCTTTACTCTGCCTTCTAGTAGCATGAGCTTAGTCTTTTGATGATCTCCCTTTTTTCATTTAATAAATATTTACCAAGGGACTACCATGTACCAGGCAGAGGGGGAGACAGTGGTGAAGAAGAGAGATGCACGTTTTTCACTGCATCTAATGGGGGAAAAAGGATAATTACAATACAGTGAAATAAGTGATATGTCAGTAAGGCACTTTGGGTGCTCTCGGTGGATGGGGTGAGTGAGGAAGGCTGGCTGCCTTGAGGAAAAGATCCTAGGATGAGTAGGTGTTATCTAAGCAAAAGAGTTAGGGCTAAGGGCATACAGAAGGAGCCAGAGGAGTACTTTAGGCAAAGGGCTTAACGTGGGCAGAGGTGTGGGAGGTAGAGAGGACTTAGCAAGTGGTCCGATGGGCAGAACTCTGATGTGAGCTGGAGAGAGTTTTCCAAAGATGAGCTAACATGGTGAGCTGAGTAGACCAGGAGGCCTCTGTGAAGGAGCTTGGAATTTCTCTGAAAAGGCAATGTGGAGCCACTGTTAGGAGGACAGATCTCAGGCTGAGTGTTCTTAGCACAAAACAAAACCCGCCAAAGAACACAAGGAAATTTTTGGAGGTGGTGGACATGTTTAGTACCTTGATTGTGGTGATGTCTACATACAGGTGTATGTATATATCCAAACTCATCAAGAAGTATGTACGAAATATGTGTAACTTTTTGTATACCGATTAACCCTTAATAAAGTTTTTAAAAAGGGGGAGAAAGGTGAGTTGTTCACCATGTGAGGGGCAGGGTCTAGGGCCCGGGCCTCCACATACACCATCTAGAGCTGGAGCCATACTGAACATTCCAAGAAGCTATTGAAAGGACATGACTCATGAGCTTATAAAACTCCCTAATTATCCCAAGTTTTACTTTTTCACCTATCATAGACCTTCTTTTGGTAATATATTACCCCATAAAAATGCCAGGGAGGACACCACCTACATGTAAAACAAGAAGAGGTTGACTGTCATTCTGCAGGGCCCATCCTCAGTGACTGCTTTGAAAAATGATCTTTGTTCCACTACATGGTCGCTCCATAATTAAATTGATACCCTGTGGAAAATGCCTAGTGATAAATTTAATCTAGTCCAATTAGTAGCTGCCGTGACCCTTGTCATTCTTCTCTCTTTGAAATTTTCAAGCACACTCATCAAGGATTCTATAAGTAAACCCTTTTTGCCAACCCAGGGGAATGGTGACTCCTTGGCAACTTGAGGCTTAAATCGAATTTAATTTGGGCAAAATTTACCAGGGTAGGCCTGTGAGATAAACAGGGTCAGCCTCTTTTTATTTTTTAGATGAGCAAGGAGGTTCCGTAGCTTGCCTTGAACCTGACTTCGAGATATACAAAGGAGGGGTGAGTAAGACAATACATCGCATAGTTTCCATTGCTGAATTTTTATTATGAGCATCCCCCTGAGTGTTCACCTGCCATTTCTGAACTTTTGTGTGACTTACCAAAGCCTAAGCTTCTAGAAAGAATGGGGAGAAGCAGATCAGAAGACATTATTCCACTACGGTAGACACCCTTATCTACGGGTATATGTTCCAAGATCCCCCAGTGGATGGGTGAAACTGGCCAGTACCGAATCCTACAAATACTATGTTTTTTTCCCCCATACATACCTACCTATAATAAAGTTTAATTTATTCACTAGGAACAGAGAGAGATTAACAAGAACTAATAGTAAAATAGAACAAATATAATAATATCCTATAATAACATTTATGTGAATATATTCTCTCTCTCAAAATATCTAATTGTACTGTACTCACCCTTCTTCCATGTGATGATGCGAGATGATTAAATGTCTATGTGATGAGATGAAATGAGATGAGATAAATAACGTAGGCATTGTGACGTAAATGGAAAATTCCAGAAACAGCTCATAGGTTTAAAATTGTGCTCTGTTCTGAGTAGTGCGAGAGGATCTCTGCCATCCTGCCCAGGATGTGAATCACTCCTTTGTCTGGCATATCCATGCTGTATACACTACCTGCCCATTAGTCACTTAGTAGTCAGATCTGCTCTCAGATAGACAGTTGCAGTATCTCAGTACTTGTGTTCAAGTCACCCTTTTTATTTTATTTTATTTTATTTTATTTTGAGACAGAGTCTCACTCTGTTGCCAGGCTGGAGTGCAGGGGCATGATCTCGGCTCACTGCAACCTCTGCCTCCTGGGTTCAAGCGATTCTCCTGCCTCAGCCTCCTGAGTAGTTGGGACTACAGGCATGTGCCACCACGCCCGGCTAATTTTTGTATTTGTAGTAGAGACGGGGTTTCACCATGTTGGCCAGGATGGTCTCGAACTCCTGACCTCATGATCCACCCACATTGGTCTCCCAAAGTGCTGGAATTACAGACGTGAGCCACCGCACCGGGCCAAGTCACCCTTATTTTACAAGACTAGTGATGTCATATTGTCTGACTGCACTTGACCATGGGCAACTAAAACCATGGAAAGTGAAACCAAGGATAAGTGGGGATGACTGTATTCCTTTTTACGCATGGGAAAGGAACAATTTTATGTAAAAGGATGATATAAAAACTATAAGTGTGTCCCATATTACATTTTCATAGACTATTGTAGAGTGCATTTACTTAGAGGATTTTTAAAAAGTATAATATGTCTATCTTTTTGGGATCTACAGTATTACTTCAGGAAGAAGTGGAGCTACAATTTGTGTTGTCCATTTGAGCCTTCTACACCTATCCCACTGTGTCCTGGAAGAGATATCAGTGATGACATACTACATTTCTTAAACATTTTTTCCTGCTGTCTCAAGAAAGGAACAACTACATGCAACTACATCTAATAATAAAGTAATAGAATTTAGTCTTGTGACCACCAACTTTTACCCACCTTAGAAGAAATGACCACTTTGGGAATCATATAGGGTTGTTAGAAGGACATAAAGAGGTTGTCTTCCTCAGTCTGTCTGACCTCAGTGCCACTTTGCCTAAACCAAAGTCAAGAGTAGCCACAGTCAAGAGGTACTGTATGTAAGTGCTCACTGTACAAACAGTCACCACCAAAAATGCTTTGCAAAACTCTTTAATTCTCACAACAGCCTCATGAAACAGGTAGCATCACACCAGAAAGATGACAAAACTGAGATGAAGATGGAGAAGAGTAGGATCTGTTTGGCTTGAGTCAAGGCTCTTAAACAATGGCTATATTCTTTCTTCCAAAGCAACAAGGCTGGGGCAGTGGCTCATGCCTGTATAATTCCAACACTTTGGGTGGCTGAGGAGGAAGAATCACTTGATGCCAGGAGTTCAAGACCAGCCTGTGCAGCATAGTGACACCTATATCTATAAAAGTAAAAATAAAAAATTAGCTGAGCATGGTGGTGCACAGCTGTAGTCACAGCTACTTGGAAGGCTGAGGTGGGAGGATCATTTGTGCACAGGAGGTCGAGGCTGCAGTGAGCTATGACTGCACTCCAGCCTGGATGACAGAGCAAGACTCTGTCTGTAAAACAAAAACAAATTCACCTCTTGATTCTGTGTGTTTTGGTATAAACTCTCCCTGCCAAATCCACATAAATTGAAACTGTGCCCTCAGCATCTCTTCTTTTGGCTCTCCTCAATGAGGAAGAGGAAAAGCTGGTCTCGAGTGTGCATATATTTACCCCTTCTTTGCTGGAAGGTATCTGAGAACCATTGACCCTCTTCCTCCTCTGCCAGAATGGGCTGGTGGAAACCCAGAAGCCCCAGTATTAACTGAAGATCCATTGAAAGGGAAAGTAATGTAGTTTCAGGTGTATTGTTTTATTTAATCCTCACCACAGCTTCTGAGATAAGTATTATAGAGATAGAGCCATACAAAATTGACAATATGCAATTTATTTTAACCTACAAAAGTGGCAATGTTATATAGTGTAACCTAAAGTTGTTTTTAAGATAGATGTTGAAACTGAACTTCAGGTCTGACTCCAAAGTACACAGACATGGTATTACTCCTGCTTACTGTAAAGAATACCTAAGCAGCAAAAGCTTCAACTCCCTTTTTCAAAGTGCTTGCCATATTGTTGGCAACTTTCTTATTAACTCTCTTTCTTCCATTCTTTACACTGAAAGAAACAATGATCATCACCACCCTCTGCCCCACTCACCCCAACCCAAATCTAACCTCTTCAACCCCTCTCTCATCCAGCCTTCTTTTTCCTTGCCAGTCAGATGGGGACCCTTTCTCTTTCCTCCCACCTAAATACTTAAATTCATGTCCACCAGCTCTTGCTGCTGTCTTCAGTGGAGACACAGTCTCTCCTGCTGTAGGCTATTTGCTGCGAATGTGCCCCTGCTTTCTTTGATGACTCTTTCCAATGCATACTTTTAGCTCCATCTTCGGTTCTCCTCTCCACAAGTCTTCCCTGAGCATGTAACTAACCACACGAAGATGCCTCTTACTCAGGGTTGACTCCTTCCACCTTTACCTGACAAATCCTCAAGCTGTGTTTCTCTCTCTTTCCTTTCATTCAAAGCCAAGGTTCTTGAGGAAGCGTTCCATGAGCTCTCTTTAAGTCCTTTACTTCCCATTCCTTCCTCAACCCCCACAGACTGGCTTCTGCCCCCAACACAAGCTCTGTGTGCTCTTCCCATGATCACTGATGCTCTGGGGATTGCTAAGTCAATGCTTGCTCTTTGATGCTTATCTCTCATGCCTCACAAAAGCACCTGACATTCCTGACCACCTTGCCCCTCAGGCTTGCCCACTGTTGATCCTTGAATTGCCCTCCTGCCACCTGGTTTTTCTGCCACCTCTCTGACTGCTCTTTCTCTACCTCCTTTTCAGGCTTCTTTTCCTCACCAACCTATAAAACATCTGCTTTACCCAAGGTTACACCTTCATTCAAAAGCATTCATCGACTATGTCTTGAGCACCAATTTTGTGACAGGTGCCTGTGCATGCATCTGTTATATGGCCCTGTGTTATTTGGATTGGTTAGCTTGTCCAGCTCACTCATGGTTCTTCCAGTCCTTAAAGCTGGAACCATGTCTACTAATTCATTTCATCAACTCCAAAACGCAGTACCAAACTGGGAATCCAGTAGGGCCCCAATAAATATTTGCAGAATGAATGCTGAAGAAGGTTTACAAAAGGAACCCTTAGAGATATATGGATTATTTTAATCAACTACCAAAGGGGTGGCCCCTGTGGTGAGGGTCATGACAACTAAAGCACTGGAAGACTGATCTCTGAGATCCACTCTGGGCTCTGTTTGAGCCTAAGCTGTGCACACACCTGCTGCAGGTCAATAGGCTGCCCTGCATCTGCACATAGGCACCTGGCCTGAACCTCAGACTCAAATCGGGTTCTTGCCTCAAGCCTCTACCTGATTCTCTCATGCATTCATTAATTCATTCAGTAAATGTTTGTTGAGTAGTTATTCTGTGTAAGAAAGTTGCCTATGTGCTGAGAAAAACTTTATGAAGTTTATAGTCTAGCTGGGGAGACCAGACTCAACTATTTATGGGAATATCTGTTTAGTGAATTGTAATATGTGCCATTAAGAAAGATAAAGGGAGCTGGGTGCTGTGGTACATGCTTGTAATCTCAGCTACTTGAGAGGCTGGGGTGGAAGAATAACTTGAGCCCAGAAGTTCACAGCCAGCCCGGGCAACATAGTGAGACACTGTCTCTAGGAAAAAAAAGAAATAGAAAGAAAGAAGAAAGGAAGGATAAAGAAAAGAAAAAAGAAAGAGGGAAGGAAGGAAGAAAGAAAGAAAGAAAGAGAGAGAAAGAAAAATAAGAAAGAAAGAGAGAGAAAGAAGAGAAAGAAAGAGAAAGAGAGGAAGGGAGGAAGGAGAAGGGAAGGGAAAAGAAGAAAATGAAGGAAGGCAGGGAAGAAGGAAGAAAGAGGGTGCTATGGGGAAAAGCTACGCTGTACTTGGGTTTCAGGGAAGGCTTCCTAAGAGGTAACCTGTAAACATCTCTGAAAACCAGAAATTCTGTTTCATATTCTTCACCTTTCATATCTAAACAGTTGTTAAAATTCTCAAGTGTATCTTTTTGCTTTCTATTCTCATCCCCAGTGCCCTTGATCTGGCCCTTGGTATATGGCACAGTGCAGAAAAGAGTTAACACAGCGGAGGGCTGGGACTGCACTCTTAAAAAGACTTGCTTGCAAGTTTGGCTGTTGGCTGGCATCGGTGAGCTTGGATCTCAGCAGTGTTCCCACCATTCCCTGACAAGCTAGGCCTAAACTATTTGCCTGAATAATATGGTTTATGCTGAACACCTGCTTTCCTTTCGGGAGTCTGGAATGCCTCATGCAAGGCAGAGGGCGCGTCTGTGACCAGCTTCAGTAAAGACCTGAGCACCGAGCCTCTAACCAGCTTCCTGGGTAGACACCATTTCACAGGTGTGGTCCCAGCTTGTTGCTGGAGCAATTAAGAGGGCTCCTGGAAACTTGCACCTCGTTTCCTCTGGACTTCCCTTTGCTGATTTTATTTTGTATCCTGTTGCCATAACAAATCTGAGCCCTGAGTATGACCATATATGCTGGGTCCTTATGAGTCCTTCTAGCCAATCAGTAAACCTGGGTTGGGCTTGTGACCCTCGATGAAGGTGCCCAGTTAATTTCTTCTCTGACACTATTCCATATCTTGATGCATCCATTCATCCATTCTTTTTAATTTTTTTCATTTTTATTGGTACATAATAGATGTATATATTTATGGGTAAATAAGGTATTTTGATACAGGCGTACAATGCATAATAGTCACATCAGGGTAAATGGGGTATCTATCACCTCAAGCACTTATCAATTCTTTGTGCTACTAATCATTCACTCTTTCATGATAACTAAGTGCCACATGTTGGGCTAGCTGTTCACTGCATAGCTTTTCCACCTATCTGTATGGCCTATTCCTTCACTCTTATGTAAGTCTCTGCTCAATTACAGAGGCCTTCCCTGATCAGCCTGTTTAAATGGCATGTCCTCATTCTCTGTCTTGTCGGTTCTTGCCTGGGATGCAAATTAGAAAATACCAAGGCTGGCTGGACGTGGTGGCTCATGCCTGTAATCCCAGCACTTTGGGAGGCTGAGGCGGGTGGATCACCGAGGTCAGGAGTTCAAGACCAGCCTGGCCAACGTGGTAAACCCCGTCTGTACTAAAAATACAAAAATTAGCTGTCATGGTGGCACATGCCTGTAATCCCAGCTGCTAGGGCGGCTGAGGCAGGAGAATGGCTTGAACCCGGGAGGCGGAGGTTGCAGTGAGCCGAAATCGCGCCACTGCACTCCAGCCTGGGCAACAGAGTGAGACTCTGTCTCAAAAAAAAAAAAAACAAAAAAACCCCAATGCCAGGGCCCACTCCAAAGGTTTTAATCTTCTTGCTCTTGAGTGGGGGCCTAGGCGTCATCATTTTCCAAATGTTTCTGGATGATTTTAATGTGCAGGCAGGGTTGAGACTGAGGCCTACAACTCTAACCTTTTATCCAGTTTCATTTTCCTTTATTGTACTGTTACCTGATACATTATGTATAAAATTTAATTATTTAAAAATAATATATAGTATACAAATATAATCTATATTTTATATAGATTAAATATACATATTTAATTTGGATATTTGTATAATTTACATGAATATATATTTATCTAAAGAAATTAATACACATATATAATGAATAAATTTATATTTATATACACACAAAGTAATAAATATTTAACACATTTGTATAATTTGTTTGTATATATAATTGCATATAATAATTATATATTAATTACAATTAATATATAATTAATTATATAGATACAATTTCCCCATTAGAAAATACACTTTACAAGAGTAGAAACTTGGTCAATTTTGTTCACTGCTACATTTTCAGTGCCTACAATAGTAACTGCTATATAATGGATGGTTAAAATAAATATTTGTTAAATGAAAGAACAAATGATTCTCTTTAGGATGGCGTTTAAAGCTCTCCATGATCTGAAAAAGCCAACTTATCTTGCTATTTTCATATACTTCTCTTACATATGGTCTACACACTATGGATTATTTTAGCTCTACCCAATTTATCATATACTAATCACAGTCTTTCTATACTAGAGCCATGTGGTCACATATTCATCCACCTCTTCCATTAGACCAAAGACCCTGTGTCTCCCAGGGCTTACTTAGAACAGTCTCCTGTTCATAGCAGGTGTTCTTTTTGTGAGTTGCACTGAATGATTTCTGGATTCATAAAATCAAAGAGAGGTCAGAGCAAAGATAATTAAGCCGCTAGTTTTAGTACTACTCATTACAAGGGATAAATAGCTCACCAGAAAAGAGGGTTATGGCCTCTATCTTATGCCTAACTTGGTACCTTGATTAAAATTGCCAATGGTTAAAGTGCCTGATGTCATTGTTCATTGCATGCTTTGCTTTTTCCTAAATTTAACTCTTGATTATCTGGGCCAGTGTTGAGAACCTGGTATAGAAAATAGAATATTACAGGTGTTCCAAGTTGCCAAAGTGGTGATGCCAGCACTAACCCCCATGTCAGATGCCTCTGTTGGTCATCTGCTGCAGGGAACTTGACTATGAGCTGCTGGGGACCCTGCAGGCCTCCTGGGAGGGGACGCATTTCTTCAGTTACAGCTTGGTCTTCCATGTAGTGTGGATAATCTTCACTTAGGCCTCTAGAGGCCTTTAAATACGGATCAAAGAAAAGCTCTCCTAGGAATTTAAGAGACATTTCATTTCTGTAGGTCTCTTAAAAACTTACATTGTTTTTCTCATTGTGGAATGGATCTTGAGGCTAATTATTCTTTTGGGAAAAATGATCTTAGTACACAAATTATTCCAAGTTACTTTGGAATGAACTTTAAGTAAATGAAAGAGAAATTTGCTGTAATTCTTTGAAAAGACACTCCCCACCAAAAAGAAAAAAACTGAAGGAGAGATAATATTACATGCAGAGTCAGGCATACTGCATTAAAATCCCAGCTTCGCTACTTACTGGTTTTGGATCCTAGACAAGTTACTCAACCACTCTGTGCCGCAGTTTCCTCATCTATAAAACTGGCACAATAATAGTTGCTTACCTCATCAAGGAATTATGAGTGTTAAATGATTAAACACTTTGAACAGTGTCCAGCACAGAGTCTGCACTCAATAGTTGTTAGCTGCTGTTTCCAGCTTCCACTAGAAATTTTGCGTGGAATGTTCATATTTTGCAGTGGGAAGGCTCTTTATAAATACAACATCATGGATTGAAATCATAAGCCACCGTGAATAAAATTACCAGAACCATGCAAAATAAACATTTTTGCAGCACAGAATAGATTTTTAATATGTAAAGAGATCTAACATTTCAACAATAAAAAACTAACGCTGCAATACAAATGAGCAAGTGATTTGAAGAGTTAATCCACAAATTAAAAAATATGGTCCAAAAATATGAAAAAGTTTTACATAAACTTACATATTTAAATCACAATACACAATGTTTCTTTTGAATCGAACTGCAAAGATTAGATAAAATGTTAATACACAATGCTGCTAAAAGTGCAGGGAAATGAGCAGGCTTATGCACTAGTAGAAATTCCAACCTTTGGATGAAAACTTGGCCGCACATGCCAAAAATGTGAAATTTTGTATACTCTTAGACTCAGCAATTCTACTTCCAGAAATTATGTTAGGAAACTAATTATGGATGTATACTAGTGCTTACTGTACATTGCTTATAGCAATGAAGTATTTAAAACCCCTAAATATGTAACAAAATGGTATAATATAAATTAGCAACGTATGAGGCAGAAATTACAAATGGTGTTGAAGCAGGATGTTATATAATATGAAAGGAGAGAAGGGGAGTGAGAGTGAGGGTGGGGGAAGAGAGACAGAGAGAGCTTGCAGGGGAATCTGACTGCCCGAGCCATCTTATCTGACTTCCATCTTGTTAGATGAAGTAAGTTCATTTGCTATTAATAGATGCTCCAAACCTCCTATTACTTTCTTTCTGACTTCTGTGTTAGGCAATATTTGTGATGTTTCCCATCTCAGCTGCTTCTAGGGAAAAGAACTGCACAGCCTCTCCTCCACCCCACTCCCTGAAGTTTATACATAGTCTAGAATAAACAAAATCTTTGTTTTCACAAGAGAACCTTATTATTATTGCTTATTATTTGCTGAGCATCAACAGTTCTTTAAAAAAAAGCGATAAATGATCTGTTCTAAATTAGGCTAACTAATAAGTGCCTGGCTCCCAGGAACAGAGCCACCTGCCAACTGCCTTCTAGTCTTTGGGTCTATTAAAAGCTATTCCCCTCCAGACTCCTCACTCCAATCAGGAGAAAGACACACAATGAGCAGCATCTTTAAATTTGCTGCAGATTCTAGTTTGTTTACAATGTGCTCGCTAACATCAATGCTGAGAGATGTTGAATCCTTTCCTTGCTCGATACAACTGTGAGCTTAGATGGATGTATGAACGTCATAGTCTTTAACTCAAGTTCCATGTCTGGTTTACTTTTGACCTTGGCTTAAGTTATTCAGCAACACCGTGTACATAAATACTCTATAAGGATGTTAAGCAGGAAGACAGCTGCTGCTGAGACTGGGATGGGGAGAAGGGAGGCTGGGTGAGGGGCTCATAAGTTTGGTGCCAGATGTGCCATGGAAGCTGGGTAGGGCCACAGCCTTCCTATGACCTTCAGATTACAATTCCAGGGCCCAGCTACCTCTTATGGAGAAGAAACAGAAACACAGATATGCAAATATTCACTTAATTATTTCCCATATTTTCCTAAGGAGGTCCTAGCACAACATTAATAAGCTTTTTATTTCAGTATAATATGCACACAGGAAAATGACCAAATTTAAGCATACATGGCAAGAAAAAGAACATCACCAAGACCTCAGAAGCCCCCTTATGCCCCTCTTAACTATTCCCTCTTCCATCCCAAAGTTAACCAATCTCCCGACTTCTAACATCGCAGATCAGCTTTGACTCTCTTTGAACTTCATAAACATAAAATTGTACAATACGTTTTTGTTTGTCAGATTTTTCCATGTTGTTCTATTTAATGGCAGTCTTCATTTTCATCCTGTATAGTATTCCCGTGTCTGAATATATAAAGATTTATTTATCCATTCTATTGTCACAAAACAGTTCGGTTGCTTCCACGTTTTAACTATTATGACTAGTGCATTTTGTACCTATTTTTGGCCTGCATATGCATGCATTTCCATTAGTTTATACTTTGGTGTGGGATTTCTGGGTTGTTTGGCATAAATACATTCAATTTCAATAACACTTTAAAACATTTCTTTACGAAGTGATTGTGCCAATATATGCTTCTACCAGCAGTGTATGAGAGTTTCATTTGCTCCACTTCCTTGCCCACACTTGGTACTGAGAGGTCTTTTTTTTTTTTTTTTTTTTTTGACGGAGTCTCTCTCTCTCTGTTGCCCAGGCTGGAGTGCAGTGGCGTGATCTCTCGGCTCACTGGAAGCTCCACCTCCCGGGTTCACGCCATTCTCCTGCCTCAGCCTCCCGAGTCGCTGGGACTACAGGTGCTACACCACACCTGGCTCATTTTTTTTTTTTTTTTTAGTAGAGACGGGGTTTCACCGTGTTAGCCAGGATGGCCTCAATCTCCTGACCTCGTGATCCGCCCGCCTCGGCCTCCCAAAGTGCTGGGATTACAGGCATGAGCCACTGCGGCCGCCTGAGAGTTTTTTAAAAATTAAAATTACTGTGTGGGCGTGTAGTGGTATAAAGTGTGATTTATGTATGCATTTCCCTGATAGCAACAATGTTGAACAAATTTTCATATGCTTATTGGCCATTTGGATAACTTATTTTGTAAAATAACTGTTTGGTTGTTTAGTCTATTTTAAAATCAACTTCTTTGGATTCTTATTGTTAATTTGAAGGAATTAATTATGTGTTCTGGGTAAGTCCTTCATCAGATGTATACATTGTAAATATTTTCTTGCAGTTTATGGCTTGTGTTTCTAAATGGTGTCTTCGAGTTTTTATATTTGATGACACCAACTTACTACTTTCTTACACTGTTTGTGTCCTTTCATAGGAAGATTAAAGATATTTTCCTGTGTTTTCTTCTGGAAGTTTTATAGTATTAGCTTTTATGTTTAGGTCTGTGAATCATTTAGAATTAATTTTTGTTTATGGTCAGGTGTAGGTCAAGGTTAGTTCCCCCCTATATGGATATTCATTTGTTTCAGCATCATTAATTAAAAAAACATTCTTTCCGTATTGCATTGTATTGGTGCCTTTGTCAAAAATCAAGTGAGTGCAGGTATGGATGTTTTTATGAACGCTGTATTCTTTTCTATTATCTATTTGTCTATCCTAACACCAATACTACACTGTCCTAATTAGTGTAAATTTATAATTTTTGGAATCTGGTAATGTAGTTATCTGACTTTGTTCTTGGCTAGTCTGAGTTCTTTTGTATTTCCACATTCAATTCATAATCTGTTTGTCAATCTCCTAAAAAGCCCTCCAGGATTTTGATTGAGATTTCATTGACTTTATGGATCAATGTTGGGGAAGTGACATCTAAAGGTTGAGTCTTCCGAACCATAAACATGGTATATCTTTTCATTTATTTAGGTCTTCTCTAATATTTTTCTGCAATCTTTGGTAGTTTTGAAGTTCTCATCAAGAAGTCTTCTATATTTTTTGTGTAATGTATTGCTAGGTATTTGGTGTTTTTGAGTCTATTGTAGTATTACTTTCTTTTAAATTGTAACCATTCTGGTAAAGGTATACACATCTCATTGTGGCTTCAATTTGTATTTCCCTGATGATCAGTGAGGTCGAGCACCTTCTCATGTGTATTGGCCATCTGCATATCCTCTATTGTAAAGTGCCTATTTATGTTTTTAAGTCCTGTTGGAGGTGTATGTATTTTAAATATCTTCTTCTACTTGCCTTCTTCTAGCTTGCCTTCTTACTCTATTAATGGTGTCTTGATAAACATCAATGCAAACCAACAACTTCACTCTTTGTTCAACTGTGACAAATCAATCTCTTCTAGTGCTGGACAAAAACATGTTTGTGTGGAATTTACCACAAGGCTGGATGTGTATTTACTGTGTTTTATGGACAATTTAATTGATTTTTCAAGAGCAACTTTGATTACAGTGATTTTTAACTTGCACAATTACCTTTAGAACCTGGCCCCCAAGTTACGAATCTACTGCGGTGTCCCCGATTTTCCAATAGAGTGAAAGAAATGTGATGGAAAGTGCTTGCTCTCCAGACATTTAAAATTTAAGCAAAGAGAGATATGTCCTTTTCCTTCTCTCTCCACAGATCCTACATTATAGCACCAAGGAACTACTATAATTCCCTGGACTAACATGCCTTTGCATACCCATGCCTTTTCTTAAGCTCTTTCCTCGGCCTGGAATGCCCTTTCTTACTTGATCTTTATTTACTTTTCAAAATTCAGCTCAAACTATCACTTCCTCTTCATGCATTTCCCTCACTGAATTCAGTCTCAGCTATGTCTCTGATGCTGCTTTTGCTCATTTCCAGTTCTCAGCACTCCAAATGCTCCACCCTCCGCCATTCCTCACCTCATTCTCATCCCTCACCCACCATCCAAGATGCTAACTTTCAGAGCAGGCATGCAATTGGCCAGCACCTTCTAACTCAGAGACTCTTCAGCCCTACTTCCCCGCTGGCCAGCCTCACCCTGAAGAGCTCATTCCACATTAACTGTGGCTTTCAGCACCTGAATCTTCCATCGTCCTTTGCCAGGTGATGCAGAGACAGCAGAGGGTAAAATATGGCCCTGCTGTACACATGCACCAAACAGCTGGAAGCCAAATCGAAACATGCCCCAGACACACCAGCTCTCCGGAAAGTGTCTTGGACCTTCTTGCTTCCTTCCTGCTCCCACTGTGTCTCTCAATATACTCAGTTCATGACCTTTCTAGATTTTACTCTTCCTTATGGTCTTAATGCCTGTTTGTCGGCACCACTTTGAAGACACAGCCAACACACCACTTTGAAGACACTTTGAAGACACCACTTTGAAGACTCCAGCTCTTCCCACTCCTGATAATCATCTTGCCCCTCTGAGTCCTCTCCCTGCGGTCCCAACCCAATGTCAGGTCCTCAGCGTGTGTCTTTGTCCTTTGGAGGGAGCAATGGACAGATAATTTTCAATACACATTGGAGATCACCAGGTATTGGTGATTTATGTCATGTGTATATGTTCATATATATCTGTCTGACCTTTAAACAATACTACTTTGACTCTTCTAGTGCATTCCTAGGCAACACATAATCTTCCCCAATTTATGCTAAAGAGGAACATTATCATGCTTATAAATCTATTCTAATGTAAACTCGTGTTTAATTTATTTCCTTCAAAGAAAATCTCATCATATTTTTAATACTCAGCTGTTATTATGGTAATACTTGCATATTGAAATACCTTAGTTATCATCTCCCAAAGGAAGCTTTTAAATCAGTCTATTATGACATTCTCTTACATTAAAAAAAACACTCCTTGTTCTACAATTTCTATTTTACCTAGAGCCAGGAACATCTGCCCCTTGAACTGCATCGAATGACAGCATTATTTAGCTGGCTTGAATCACACCCAGGAGATGGCTTTCTATACAAAAGGATATCACCCGTGCAGCAGTTCCTGGCAGCACACGATGTGAGAGGCATTGAATTTGATGCCCCCAACTCGAAGGGAGGGGGTACATGTCTATTTCATCAAAATAGGTGCAATGACATGAGAGAGACATTTACATAAGACGAGATAAAATAATGAAAGCAAGAGTACTTCATAAGCCCTGAAGAGTTATGCAAATATAAAACCTGGTTATTAAATAGCTGTGAATCACAGAGAGTTATTAAAGATAGGTAAGTGAGCACAGAAAAATTGATTATTCCAGTCGGGGGCATCAAGTATTCAAGTAGGTATCATAAAGGACCTTAAAATTTGAGTAGGCAGCAATAAAAAGGAATAAACTACTGATACACACGAAATGGATGATTCTCCAGGGAAGTATGCTGAGGGAAGAAAGCCAAGCCCAGAAAGTTGCATATTATAGGATTTTACTTATATAGCATTTCCAAAATGAAAAATCAAAGGAGGCTTGGGTGAGGTGGTTCATGCCTGTAATCCCAGTGCTTTGGGAGGCAGAGGTAGGAGGATTGCTTGAGGTCAAGAGTTTGAGACCAGCTTCAGCAACAGAGTGAGACCCCATCTCTACACAAAAATTAAAAAACTAGCCCAGCACAGTAGCGCATGCCTGTAGTCCCAGCTATTTGGGAGGCTGAGATGGGAAGATCACTTGAGCCCAGGAGTTCAAGGCTGCAGTGAGCTATGATTGTGCTTCTGTACTCCACTCCAGCCTGGGTGACAGAGCAAGGCTCTGTATCAAAAAAGAAGAAAAAAAAGAAAGAAAAGAAAACATTATAGAAATGGAGAGCACATTGGTGGCTTCCATCAGTTGGAGAAGGGGTGATGTGGTAGGAGGAAGATGGGTACACTTACGAAAGGGCAAGAGAGAGCCTGCGGTCATGGACCTGTGTGGTCTTGACTGTAGTGATGGATACATAAACCTACATAGGTGATAAAATCATGTAGAAGTAAATACACACACACACACACTTGCACACACACACACATAAAACTGGGGCAGATCAGTGCATTGTATCAATGTCGATATCCTGGTTGTCACATGGTACTACAGTTTTGCAAGATGTTACCATTGGTGGAAACTGGGTAAAGGTAACTGAGATCTCTCTGTATTACCTCTTACAACAACATATGAATTTACAACTATTTCAATTAAAACTTTAGCTAAAACAAAAGATGAGTAGGGCTTTAATAGGTAGAGAAGAGCTGGATTTGGCTGGTGGGGAGAGGAGAAGGCTTCAAGGGGGACGGAGTGGCTTGGGTAGAGATGCGTGAATCTGAAAGATGCAGTTAGAAAATAGTCAGTCCCAGCAGCAGAAAACAATAGTTCCTATTTACTGAGCATAAATAATGGACATAAACTTTTTCACACAGCCAGTCATTTACTACCATCACAACTCATGAACTGGGTACTATTAAAATCCCCATTCACCAGGGCCTTGAATGTCTTTAGAGTCAACAGTGTGACCCTAGAGTGGAGGAGCTCCTCGCTCAGGATCGCAGAGGTAGTGCGTGGAAGCGCAGAACTGCAGAGACTGTTCTTCATCACACACTGCACGGCTCCCGGCCCAGCAGCGCTAAGTGGTTCTGAGTCACTAGGGAACGAGGGGTCCGAGGGTTGTGGTGCAAGATGAAAATGGAGAGCCAGGTATATGCTGGAGCTGAGAAGGCGGGGAGTGCCGTGCCAAATAATTTTGACTATAATATGTGAACAATGCAGAGGACGAAAAATTTCTCTGAAGTGCCACCATGATCAGAGAGATGTTCTTTAGGAAAATAACTTTGTTGGCATTCTAGAAGGGGGATTGAGAAGCAGAGACTGGGTTAGGGACAGGGCAGTCAGCACAAGCCAGGACCGGTCAGGAGCTGGGAACAGCTGGAGGAACGTGTGGACTGTCTGGCTGCTCAAATATTAGCTGGCCCTGCCTAGGGTGGGCTATACCTCCCGGCCCCACTGACGGCAGGTGCAGCCATGGACTTAGAGCGCCCCCTGGGGGAGGAGTATACTTGAGTACGTGAACTCTAGAGCAGCCACGTGATTTGCTTTGGACATTGAAATGTGACAGGGGATGATCCGTCAGCCTGGGTCCTGGATGTGGCGCAGGGAGGAAGCCCATTCAAAATGGACATGGAGCTTAAGTGAGAAACAAGCTTATGTTGTTGTTAATTGTTGAGATTTGCGGGTCGTTTGTTACATCAGCGTGAACTGAGCAATTTGGCTGATAGGAGCAGGATAATTTGAGGTAGCGAGAATGGACGTGAATGACTGGCTCAGGTGTGAGGCTCTAAACTGAGCAATGTTGGCCTCATCACTTGATACTGTGTCCGAGATATGAGGCGGGATAGGATGGTGACACAAAGGAGCCACACTGGATTATTTTCTAGGACATTCCCCTATTCAAATTTCAGTAGAATGGATAGGCTATAAAACACAACGCCTAGAATCTGGCACGAGGCACTGCCACCTTGAAGATCACCAGGTGATCATTTACAAACCAAAAGAAAGCTGAGAAAGCACAAGTGTGTGCAATGCATGCATGGACACATGCGGGTACACATAGACACAGAGTCTCCATCATCAGAATTGTGAATCTTGGAATTCACAATTTCTCTCTTGTTTTTAAAGAGATGGAGTCTTTCTCTGTTGCTCATAGCTCCCTGCAACCTCAAACTACTAGGCTCAAGTGATCCTCCCACCTCAGCTTCCTGAGTAGCTGGGACTACAGGTATGCAGTACCATGCTCGGATAATTTTTTATTTTTTTTTGTAGAGATGGGGTCTTGCTATGTTGCCCAGGCTGATCCTGGACTCCTGGCCTCAAGTAACCCTCCCACCGCAGCCTCCCAAAGCACTGGGATTACAGGCATGAGCCACTGTGCCCAGCTGGAATTCAGTTTCTTTAGCTTCATTCTTTCCCTAGAATTCTCCCTCATCTCTGTTTTCCTTGCCTCTGTTTTCAGTACATATATGGTGCTAAATGATAATAATTTATTTCAGCCCCTAGGGGAAGAAAATGATCTTGGGTTGGTGGAGGAAGAGGAAGAAGAAAGTCAGACTTGACAGTTTCTCCCTAAATCTTCTCTATTTACCTTTGAATGTGTATAAATGTGAGCTGTGGGTGAAGCTTAGTGGGAATACTGATTAGAATGCATTTGATGAATAATTGTGAATTCTGAATCTTGGACAAAATGCTCTCCTTTACTGTCCCACTTAACAGGACCGAGTAACCTAGAAGGCATTTGGGAACTGGCTAGTAGAGCACTGCTCTTTGGATGGTTTCTTGCTCATTGACACTACATCATTCGTCTCTGGCTGGTATCGGGTAAGAGTTCAGAGTTGTTGGTAAAATGAACACTGAAGACTCTCAGTGGGAAAACTCCATGTCCTCTATGATAGCATATCTTTGCTTCTGGCTCTGTTTCCTGCGACATCATCAAACTCACAGATGGCTGCCTTCAGAGAATGTGTCTGAGATATCAACCTCACAGGAGCAAGCATTATGGGGACTGAGCTGGTTGCTTGGCTAACTCAGATCACCAAGGTGAGTAAATGAAGAACTGACCCTTCCAGAACAAATGCTGTCTTAAATCACAGCTGTTAAAACCACTCACCAGGGCCCTCTGTCCCCAGAGCTGCAGGCCTGAAGATGGGCTTTCAGATTCTTTTCTCACATCAGCTTGATTTTTAAAAATTCCTCTTCATAGATAAAGGGAATGTCATTGCAAGAAGTGTTGGATTAGAAATCAATGCTCAGCTGGGCATGGTGGCTCATACTTGTAATCCCAGCACTTTGGGAGGCTGAGGCAGGCGGTTTTCTTGAGCCCAGGAGTTCAAGAATAGCCTGGGCAACATAGTGAAACTCTGTCTCTACTAAAAATACCAAAAAAAAAAATTAACCAGGCATGGTGGCACATGCCTGTAGTCCCAGCTACTAGGGAGGCTGAAGTGGGAGGATCACTTAAGCCTGAGAGGTCGAAGCTGCAGTGAGCTATGATTACACCACTGTACTCCAGCCTGAGCGATAGAGTGAGATTGTGTCTCAAAAAAACAAAACAAAACATGCTTAACACTGGTTATGGCCCCAACCAACCCAAATGCCCATCAATGATAGACTGCATAAAGAAAATGTGGCACGTATACACCATGGAATACTATACAGCCATTAAAAAAGAATGAGATCATGTCCTTTGCAGGGACATGGATGATGAAGCTGCAAGCCATCATTCTCAGCAGACTAACACAGGAACAGAAAACCAAACACCACAAGTTCTCATAAGTGGGAGTTGAACAATGAGAACGCATGGACACAGGGAGGGGAACAACACATACTGAGGCCTGTCAGGCCATGGGGGAGAAGGGGAGGGAGAGCATTAGGACAAATGCCTAATGCATGCAGGGCTTAAAACCTAGATGATGGGTTGATAAGTGCAGCAAACCACCATGGCACATGTATACCTATGTAACAAAACTGCACATTCTGCACATGTATCCTGGAACTTAAAGTAAAATTTTTTTAAAAATGCTCCAAATATGATGCCATTTGAAGTCATTTTCCAGAATCATTACTCAAATATTGGTATAGCTATTTGCCTATATATTTAAAAAGTAGCTTTCATCTCTGGTGAGCATGTTGTGGAAGATACAGATTTATAAAAGAAGAAACAGAATGCCTGGTCAGATGTCAAGGTTTTCAGATGTATCACTACAACACATGAATGTTTTTGATTAACCTGCAGAATTCTTAATTACTGTAGGGAAAATGTTAAAGTCAATATTAAGCTTTTACACAGTTGGTGGGAGTGTAAACTAGTTCAACCATTGTGGAAGACAATGTGGCGATTCCTCAAAGATCTAGAACTAGAAATACCATTTGACCCAGCGATCCCATTGCTAGGTACACACCCAAAGGATTATAAATCTTGTTACTATAAAGACACATGCACACGTATGTTTATTGCGGCATCATTCACAATAGCAAAGACTTGGAACCAACCCAAATGTCCATCAGTGATAGACTGGATTAAGAAAGTGTGGTACATATACACCATGGAATACTATACAGCCATAAAAAAGGATGAGTTCATGTCCTTTGTAGTGACATGGATGTAGCTGGAAACCATCATTCTGAGCAAACTATCGCGAGGACAGAAAACCAAACACCACATGTTCTCACTCATAGGTGGGAATTGAACAATGAGAACACCTGGACACAGGGCAGGGAACATCATCACACACCCAGGCCTGTTGGGGGTAGGAGGATGGTGGAGGGATAGCATTAGGAGATATACCTAATATAAATGACGAGTTAATGGGTGCAGCAAACCAACATGACACACGTATACATATGTAACAAACCTGCATGTTGTGCACATGTACCATAGAACTTAAAGTATAATAAAAAGAAAAAAGAAAAAAAAAGCTTCTTTAATTACTATTCATTACTATTCAGCTTTACTAAGCATCTGACATTTCCAAGTCTTTCTTCTAAAATATATTACATTTACTCTGCATTAAGAAAGTAATTTTTTGGCCAGGCGTGGTGGCTCATGCCTGTAATCCCAGCACTTTGGGAGTCCGAGGTGGGCGGGTCATGAGGTGAGGAGATCGAGACCATCCTGGCTAATATGGTGAAACCCCGTCTCTACTAAAAAATACAAAAAAATTAGCCAGGTGTGGTGGCGGGCACCTGTAATCCCAGCTACCGAGGAGGCTGAGGCAGGAGAATGGCGTGAACCCAGGAGGCGGAGCTTGCAGTGAGCCAAGATTGTGCCACTGCACTCCAGACTGGGCCACAGAGCAAGACTCCATCTCAAAAAAAAAAAAAAAAAAAAAGAAAGAAAGTAATTTTTCATCTTCGAATTGATAAAAATAAAATGAACAGAACTCAGAAAAAAAAATATCGTGGGCTATTTTTGTCTATTGAAGAGTTGCAAACAATGGTTAAAACTCAAAAGTTTGTTCCTAAGATTTTTAAAGATGCAGCATCCCATGCTTGAATCCAAAAGAGACCAAATGCTAAAAAACTGCTTGAAAATTATACTAAAACACATAAAAAACATTTTAAGGCATTAGTGAGAATTGATTAGATTTAGCAAATGCTCGGTTTAGTGAATGCTTAAAAGACCCCTCAGTTGTAAATAAAGTTGATCAGAATTTTAAGTAGGACTGAGTGAAGAACTGCAAACAGACTGGAGTGTCTCGCAGTGAGGTGTCCTGCAGAGCATGGCGGTGACTCATATAAGTAGGTCCAACTGCCCCTCCTTGGCTGAGAAGAAGGAGACCAAGGGCTGTCTTGAGCTTCATGCTCTTGCTGCTCAAAATGAGGCTAATAACAACTGTCAAGCCAGGTGTGATCTTTTGTACTTTTGTGTAATTATGGCCCCAGATGCGCACAGTAACTTGGCTACTTCTGGCAACAACAGCTTTGTGCCTTGAACTTGAATGTTTGGCCGTACTGGGCAATCAAAGGGGGAAACAGTGCAATGTGCATTAGAGGCTCAGAGGAACTGGGGTTCTCCAAGGATTCAAATGTACATATGGACATGCTGAGCACGGTTTCTGAATTACAACGGATGCCCAGCAAATGCTAGCTGATCTGCTATTATTATTATTCCCAGAACAATAAAAAGTCCTGCAGTTTATATTATAGCACTGTCAGCACTGACTCCCAATACTTTAACTTAAGAAGATACTTCACATTTATTTTCATTCCATACAAAATGGAAACCCCAACTTCGACTCAGTAGTGATAAGAATGTAAATCGAGTAAAATTATGCCATTTGAGATGCCTCAATTTTATCTCTAAGAAACACACAGAGGCCACCTAATGTCATTCTGGGAGTGGTCCCCTTACCCACTGCTGGAAAAATGGAATTCTAGTGTTTTCCAAGTTCTGCGAGGCAAAGCAGGAACTGTCCCTTCTGCAGCCTGCACCTCCAGCTCCCCATGCACCTGCCAGCACAGTGGAAGGTGCCATGAAGCCACAAAGGGGCTTCTACTTGGCAAGGCCTTCTCAGTTCAGGGCTGGTGCTCTGACAATGGCAGCACACCAAAAACAGCCTAAACCATGGGAGAAAAGTGTTAGAGGCTGTAAATTGAGTGTGTGTGTGCGAAAAAGAAAATAGTGCATATTGCTGCGTGATGGAAGTCTATTTGTTATATAATAGGCAACTATGCTATTTTCAGCTTCTCATCTGTTACTTTAAGCTGTTTTGACTACCCTGTTCATTTCCCCACCCCTAATACTAGCTGGCTCAGATAAAACAGAGTGCAATAGTTAAGTATCTAATATAAGCACCTAGAAGAGGGTTATTTCTACCAGGGGTGCATGGGAGCAATTATCTAATGATTAGATTAGATGAAGTGTTCACAAAGGAAGGAACAGAGCTTCGTTTTCCTTTCAGCTCAGCATATGACCAAGAAAGGACTTGCCTCTCTGCATCGGAAGCTTTTGAGATGCTACCGTTATGAATGGGAAACGTCTATCAAACTGCGGACCCGTCATGCTATTTTAAACTTTTTAATAACAAATTAGCTACAATTGGGAATTAGCTTTGCTACGAGTCAGATTTTTCATGGTTTATTTGGCTTGTTCATCCCTGATGTCTTCATGACATTGTGGCAGTTAGGAGATGTTTGTTTGAATGCTTTCAGAAAAAAAAAAATCACCATGAACTGAGAGGCCCTATAAGGTTATGGAAAACGTGCAGGCTAGTGTGCAAAGGCCCAGGCAGCAAAGCATTTGTGTGTGTGGTAGGTGGCATGACTGCTCACAAGTATTCACTCCCCTTCTCTTACCCTTACACACCCCACCTCTGCCATGTGATTTCTGCTACTCTTATGGAAAGAGCTCAGTCACGGGATGTGCTGACTGATGTACAGGGATCTAACACGTGCCTTGTCTGAGCAGAAACTTCAAGAGGTGTGATGGGTTCCTGCTAGCTCTCTTGACCTGCCCTCTGTAGCAAAGCCAGCTAATACAGAATGATTTAGATGATTCACTCCAACTTAGCTCTGTTTTTAGTACCTTACTCTAAGAATTTTCAGGTAGTGCAAGAGGTTTTGTAAAACAAAAACAAAAAAAAAAAAGAAAGAAAAAGAAAAAAATAATTTGCTCATTTGTCACTAAAGGAGAAGCAAACGAATAGATTAAATGGACCTTTTTAAGTCAGAAGAGTTGGCTCTGGTTCTAGTTCTTCTGAATATCAGCGTGTGACCTTGTACAGGTCATTTCACCTCCCTGAGCCTCAGTTTCCTCATTTTAAAAAGGGAAATAAGAATTCTGCTGCTGCTTACCTGACATCATGGCTAAATGAATCACACAGAGTCAGGATTGGCCAACATTTTCTATAAAGGGTCAGAGAGTAAATGCTGGAGCCTTGGTAAGCCATATCTGGTCACTGTCACTCTTCCCTCCCTCTTCCTCCTTTTCCTCTCCTCTCTCTCCTCCTCTTTCTTCTACAACCGTCTAAAACTGTAAAACCCATTCATAGCCTGCCAGCAATATGCAAACAGGCCTTGGCGCAAAGTTGAACTTCCAGCCAAAGTTTGCTGACCCCTGAATTTAAAAGGATCATTAAAGGGTAAAAAGTTAGGGATGGGGGTTGTGTGTCAATGGAGATGGAAATCTGAAGATACAAACTCTTCATACAAAATGCTTGTTCCCAGTCCCTGACTGATGTCTGTGGACAGGTAGGATAAAAGTGCATTACAACAACAGATCAGGGTAACCGGGAGTCAGGATGCTATTCAGTTACTTAGCATCCACAGTGTTTGCATAATGACACAGGAAGCAGTATCTTGGCATTGCTATTATTTTGTCTTCTGAAGTCTAGATTTTTTAAATTAAAACAAAGCACAGTGTTAACTAGCAATCCTAGTTGAGTCTGGATATGCCACGTTTTATCACATCCTGGCATAACGAAATTAACTCTGGCCTTAAAGGTTAGTTAGAGCTCTTTCTGTGTATCTCACAGTTTCTTGTGGTCATAGATAGATAGATGATAGATAGATAGACAGACAGATATAAAGTTTTTTTTTTTTTTTCTTTTTTGAGACAGAGTCTCGCTCTGCCGCCCAGGCTGGAGTGCAGTGGCACGATTTCGGCTCACAGCAAGCTCCGCCTACCGGGTTCACGCCATTCTCCTGCCTCAGCCTCACGAGTAGCTGGGACTACAGGCGCCTGCCACCATGCCCGGCTAATTTTTTTGTATTTTTAGTAGAGACGGGGTTTCACCGTGTTAGCCAGGATGGTCTCTATCTCCTGACCTCGTGATCCACCAGCCTCAGCCTCCCAAAGTTCTGAGATGACAGGCGTGAGCCACTGCGCCCAGCCTGTTTTTTTTTTATAGACAGAGTCTCACTCTTGTCACCCAGGCTGGAGTGCAATGGCGCGATCTCGGCTCACTGCAACCTCCGTCTCCCAGGTTCAAGTGATTCTCATGCCTCAGCCTCCCAAGTAGCTGGGATTACAAGGGTGTGCCACCACACCAAGCTAATTTTTGTATTTTTAGTAGAGACAGGGTTTCACCACGTTGCCCAGGCTGGTCTGGAAACCAAGCATTCGGATTCCAAGAGTGGTTGGTCCTAAGTCCAGAGAAGAGGCCAAAAGGGAAGCTGAGGGTAGACAAGGCAGTGGAATGATCCTGGGGAAATGCTTTGGGTTGGCAAAGCATTGGTCCTCAGAGCAGCCCATTATGTGCCCATTATGTAAGTGCATACAAGGGAGGGACCAGAGGACAAAGGACACAAATTAAAACCACAGATTCCAAAGCACCACAAGTCTACGCATGGACAGATATGTGGGCAGCCAGGAGTAAAAGGGGCAGCAATACTAAAGAGTAAAAGGTGTCGATGAGTACTTGGAAAGTGAATTATGCGGTCCCTCAAAAGGCAGAGAAAACTTGCACATCCAGCTTCTTCCAGGAGATTCTTAGACACTTCCTTACTGGGGCAGAAACCTACCTGAACACTTTGGCAGCCACAAGCAAGTACAGGCAAGATGAATGTGCTTCCTTGGAGGAACAGGAACCCAAAACACCAGAGGCAGAGCCAGAAGACCTCATCACGCTGACCCGTTTTATTTCATAGACCATATAGATACCTTTCTACCATATTTTAATATCGACTCAATACCCGGTCCCCTTTAAAGTTCTGTCCCTTTATAAACAATGGCAGCCACAACAAACAAACAAAAAACCCACCAACATGTGGCAAAATGCACGCCGCATCTCAAATGCACGCCGCATCTCAAGATGACCCGTT
This sequence comes from Symphalangus syndactylus, assembly GCF_028878055.3. Classification (NCBI taxonomy): domain Eukaryota; kingdom Metazoa; phylum Chordata; class Mammalia; order Primates; family Hylobatidae; genus Symphalangus; species Symphalangus syndactylus. Next base: position 78,580,207 of record NC_072434.2, on the reverse strand, counting down.
TGCAAATACTGTTTTGAAATAAAGGAAGCCATGCTTAAATTATACTCCTTTAGCGCCATCTTGTGTCTGCACAATGAAAAACGTCTCTTTCCAACTCTTCCCCAAATGTCCAAGAAAGGAAAATCCCTCCTCATTCCAACCTAAAATTTTGCTACGTTTAAAATTTCTTCTTCTGAGCTAAAATTACCTTTAAAAACACATTAAAGGAATTAAATCTCAATTCTCAGCAAACAAAGACATTCTTTTCAAAGTTAAGTGTACATGAACACAAGTGGAGAACAGCAAAAACAGATTAGTCATGACTCACAAATCCCTTAACTATCTCACGGTATTCTGCAATTCTCCCTTCAAACTAATAGTCCTCCATTAAAATAGAACCTTTCATAAATATGTCAGTTTATAATTCCAAACAAGTCAGCCATATTGGAAATGTAGTTTTATCTTCTTCCCTTTACTCACATTTGAAGGACCAAACAAGCAATCTTTAAAAAACAGCAATAACAACAAAAACTCAAGAATTACGAGCTTTTCTTAACAATTTCAGTGCACATTTTTCAAATTTGTTTTCCTTCCCCAAACTTAAGCAAAAACTCATTATCTTCTCATCAGTAATAAATACCATGATATAAATTTCCAAAGAACAGCAGAAATCTATTAATGGCATGCAGTGGTGTGCTGGAGCCAACTCATACTGGCTCGTAAGACAATCGTGTGTATCTCCTTCCAAACACAGTCTGTGATGTCACACTGGTAGTTTGAAATCAGCCATAGGGGGAGCATTTACCCTGTGGAATTGGCAAATGCTGCAAATCATGGTTCCTCTTGCCCCGGTCTCCTCCTGGAGAGCCGATTGTTAAACTCTTACCAGCACACATTGCATAAGGGAGGCAAGAGAACGCTTGTATCCGAGTCTTTGCGCTTTGCTGAGAAATCTCTTATATGTCACCAAAATCTTTTCTTATTTTTTTATTTTTGAGATGGAGTTTTGCTCTTGTTGCCCAGGCTGGAGTGCAATGGCACGATATCGGCTTGCTGCAACCTCCACCTCCCGGGTTCAAGCAATTCTCCTGCCTCAGCCTCCCGAGTAGCTGGGATTACAGGCGCTTGCCATCATGCCTGGCTAATTTTTGTATTTTTAGTGGAGATGGGGTTTCATCATATTGGTCAGGCTGGTCTTGAACTCCTGACCTCAGGTGATCTGCCCACCTCATCCTCCCAAAGTGCTGGCATTACAGGCATGAGGCACCATACCCACCTACATGTCACCGAAATCTTAATGGTCATGAACTAAAATCTATGAACACAAGAAAGACTTCATTTTAGGGCAGCCTATAATTAAACAATTTAATATCTTAAATCCCAATTATACCTTCCAACATTACATTTACATTTAGCAGCTTCTTCCTCCTCTAGCTTCTTTAAATTTCTCATAAATCAAGAGAAAATAAGTATTAGCCTGTAGTGAGTATATTCAGAGGTTCCTTTATGAAACAGTTTTCCTGGAATGCAAACAAAAAACAAATGCTTAAGGGATCTCCAGACAACTGCCAGGTTTCTCCTGGCTCCATCCTGATTCTTTTATGTCCCAGGTCTAAGGCCAAGGGCTTACTCTGATGATTATGGCAATTTAGTCTGTGGTTGGACGGAGAGGACAAATGTGGAAATTATCAGAGGCTCATAAGAGTTCTTTGATTATGTCAGAAACTTTAAGCACAGCACATATATTAATGGTTATTTCTTTTCTTTTTTTCTTTTTCTTCTTCTTTTTTTAAAATGGGGATGAGGTTTTGCTCTTTTGCCCAGGCTGGTCTCGAACTCCTGGGCTCATTGATCTCAAACTACTGGGCTTGAGCGATCTTTTCACCTCAGTTTCCTGAGTAGCTAGGACTACAGGCATATACCACCATGCCCAGCTTCAAGTAAAAGTTATTTCTGAAACCAGTCATTAAGAATGTGAATTATAGGCCAGGCGCGGTGGCTCACGCCTGTAATCCCAGCACTTTGGGAGGTCGAGGAGGGTGGATCATGAGGTTAGGAGATCGAGACCTTCCTGGCTAACAGGTGAAACCCTGTCTCTACTAAAAATACAAAAAAAAAAAAAAAAAGTTAGCTGGGCGTGGTGGTGGGTCCCTTGTAGTCCCAGCTACTCTGGAGGTTGAGGCAGGAGAATGGCATAAACCCGGAAGGCGGAGCTTGCAGTGAGCCGAGATTGCACCACTGCACTCCAGCCTAGGTGACAGAGTGAGACTCCATCTCAAAACAAAACAAAACAAAAAAACCCCCAAAAACAACAACAACAACAACAAAAGAGTGTGAATTATAAACTTCATAAAAGATTGGGTAAAATTTCCAAATACAATACAAGACAATAACTATTTGGGATTACTTTTGGAAATAGGGGGTAGAAGATAAACTCTGATATGAGTCACATCAGAGAAAAGGACAGCAAGGTGGTCTGTGCATGGTTACAGGGAAAGTATGTGTCTAAGCACAGATTTTTTTGTTTGGTTCGAGACAGGTTCTTACTCCATTACCCACGCTGGAGTGCAGTGGTGCGATCATGGCTCACTGCAGCCTCGAACTCCCAGGCCCAAAGGATCCTCCTACCTCAGCCTCCTGAGTAGCTGGGGTCACAGGCATGCACCACCACGCCTGGCTCCTTTATTTTCTTTTTTATTTTTATTTTTTTGTAAAGATGACATCTCACTGCTCAGGCTAGTCTTGAACTCCTGGGCTCAAGTGATCCTCCTGCCTCTGCCTCCCAAAGTGCTGGGTTTACAGGCATGAGCCACTGCACCTGGTCTAAGCACTGAATTAACCAGCACAGCCATGGCAAGGATGAGAAAGATCTGAGGTTCTGCAGAAAGCATGGCCTGCATTTATCTCACGCTGCTCCACTTGGAGGATGAGCTATTCTCAGTCACTTGTCTCCCCCAGGATCCTGATGGGGACTACACAGGATACAGAAGGACAAGGCCAACCTCACCCTAAACATCTTGCTATGTTCTGAAAGCCCCATATCATTGTTTCTCCTATTTTTAAAAAAGTCTTCTTTTCTTTCCTTAGCGTAATTCTCAGCTTTCTCCAGGCCTGAGCTCTGAGGCTGCTGTCCTGGGGAAGCTCTTCCTGCCGGCCTGGAATGTGGTACCCAGCAGCTTGGGACTGGATCGTCACTGCTGGCTGGAGTCAGCAGAGGGAGCACAGGTCACACGATGTGGCCACTGTGCTGCCGGCTCTTCAGCACAGAGTCTTCAGACAGCTCAGAGGACGACTGGGTGCAGTGGCTCATGCCTGTAATCTGAGCACTTTGGGAGGCCGAGGCAGGCAGATCACCTGAGGTCAGGTGTTCGAGACCAGCCTAGCCAGCAAGGTGAGACCCCCCCATCTCTACGAAAAATATGAAAATTAGCTGAGCATGGTGGTGCACACCTGTAATCCCAGCTACTCAGGAGGCTGAGGCAGGAGAATCGCTTGAGCCTGGGAGGTGGAGGTTGCAGTGAGCTGAGATTGTGCCATTGCACTCCAGCCTGGGCAAAAAGAGAGAAACTCTGTCTCAAAAAACAAAACAAAAACAAAAAACACAGGGGCCTTTTCACCAGCAAAGTCAAACAAGTCCACATGAACACAGATCAGGAGCTAGATTCCAAAAATTAAATTCATTCTCTTACAAGAAAACCCAATGAATTTCTTTCCTCTGATTATAAAACAAATGTTTAACTTATTTCCCATCTTAAACTTTTCTGTTTCCCGTTTCCTATAACAATGTTCTAAAATCTCACCATCTAGAGATAACCACTATGAACTTAACAAACCTTATACTAGATTTTTCACATAATTACAAAAATAAGAGTCTTCTCATCTTTTCAAATTTTGTTTTATGGGGCTACACAATTCCATCATGTGGATCCACCTTAACAGACTTGCTCGTCATCCTATTTAGATTGTTTAAAATTTTTATTTTATAGCAAAAGATTTTTCTGTAGTTTGTATTATTTTCTCAGGGTAAGTTGCTAGAAGTAAATTATTGTGTCTGAGGGTATAAGATCTATCTGGCTAAAAACTTTCCAATTTACATTCCTATCAGCTGCGGATGAAACTGTCTTCCATAGCATCCTGGCTAGCATTGTAATTCTAATTGTGTTATTTGTCCAAAAAATGGCATATGGTTATTGTGTTTTGCATTCTTTTGCTTATGAAAAAGATTGACTGTATGGTATGGTTTTCTTCGTGCATTAATTGTATATGTATTTAAAACACAATTTTACCCATCTGTCCACTCATTCAGCAAATGTTTATTGAACACCTACTGTGTATAAGACGCTGTACTAAAACCACACACATTATCCTGAACCAAAATCTTAATGGCCTCTGCCGCAGGACACCATCCCTTCCTGGCTCTGCCATTCCAGTTAGTGCCTCCTGTCGGCTGACTTGAGAACCGGGTATGAGTGTCATTGCCATCTTCAATCAATTGACACATTCTAGGAAATTCACCTTGAAAATATCTCTAAGTGTCATCCTCTTTTTTTACTTCCACAACCACTAACTCTTATCCAGGCATCCAAGAGCTCTTGCAAGGAATATAGGACCTAAAGTGATCTTCCTCCTCCGTATTCAACCTACAAACTGATGCTGGAGTAGCCTACCTTTCCCGTAATCAGAAACCTTCCCTTTTCTCCACCTTCTCCTCAATTCTCTAGCTTGAGCTCCAGGGTCTTTGCGCTTCTGGGCCCATCTTACCTGTCCAGGCTTCCATCCTTCACTTTCCTAGTCAAACCATAGCCCTGCCAACCACAGCTAGTTGCTGTTCTCTAAACAAGTGCTACATTTTCTGGCAGCTGTGCCCCTGGCCATGGCATCTCACTGCACCCATCTTCAAAGCCCAGCTCAAATGCCTCCTTCTCTAAGAAAGTATCCCTATTACTGTGGGCCAGATCCTCCTGACTTCAGAGCCCAGGTGGCATCCACTGCGCCCTCTCTGGAACACCCAGAGCATGGTCCACTCCTTCCGGTGGCCGTCACCTCTTTGTCCTCCCCCTCTCCCTACCATCTTTGAGATCAGACAGTACTAGCTCACTTTTGCATCCCGTTGCCTAGAACAGTCCTGGCACACAGTAGTCCCTCCCTAAGTGTTCACTGAATTGAAGAATGAATGAGGACATACATATTATAGATAAATAAAGGTGCTAGCAACCATGTGGAGGAGTCAATGTGTAAGAAGGAAGTCAACCGCAGAGAGAAATAGTGATGAGATGGAAAGGGAGACTCCTAAAAACATTCAAGGTGGGTTATCTGGGGTTTCCTCCCTCCAACCATGAGGAGATGAGCTGCCTATGGCTTTAGGATGCATCTGCTTCCAGCTTCTTTCATGTACCTCTTCTTTGAGACTCTCACCTTCACTTGACACACATTTAACCTACAGGGTAGGTCTAAAGCAAAAATTCTAGAAATGGCCTCCGTGTTCCTAGCCATTCTCTAAAATTCCTTCCTGCCCTAAAACTATGAAGAAAGAAATCTTGAGCAGGGAGTGTTACTTTCTTTCACAAGCCTCTAGGCAATGTGAAAATTTCTTGATCCTAGCCTCCACCCACTGGTGGCTTGACTCACTCCTGCTGCAAGCGATGCACACATAAAGAAGACTGCTCGCAGCATCTCCCCTTCTTCAAAACAAAATGCCTTGGTGTGTGGGGCTGCCTATCAGGATGGTCAGAGCAGAATGACTTTCACAGGTAGAATACTCCACTCTCTGAGATTGGTGGCAGGCATTTCAAACCCTTCCAGAGCAAGAGGCACTCTCAGGCCACCTGCCACTTGAAATAAAGTCCATAAATGATCAGAACGACTGTGTCCAGACTTCTGGTAATGGCTATAGCAATTGCTTGTGGAGATTTATACCTGGGCTATGAGAGAAAGATATTTAAATAAATCAAAAAAAAAATATATATATATATCTCACTTCCATTTGAAACAGAGTCTCGCTATGTTGCACAAGGTTGGTCACTATATTTTTAATGGAAGATTGGGAATAACAGCCATTTCTGTGGCTTGTTTCAGTTAATGCTAGCACTTAAGCAGTACTTTTTTTTCCTTAGGGGGCTTGTGCTTATCATTACCCATCATTCATACTTGGAAGACAAATAAAGAATTACAGACATAGCTGACTGCTAATAGTTCTGTGAGGCTAGTGCCCAAGTAAGCAAGTCAGGTTTTCCAAATAATACATAGAGGGAAAACAAAGGGAGGTGCTCAGTCAGTCTAACCATGTTTTTCTATAAAGTATACTTTGAGTGCTTCCATGAATAAAAGAATGGAAGGGAAACAGATTTATTGTTTACCTCCTGTGTACCAAGGCCTCTGCGAGCTGCCTTTTAATGCTTTCTCATTCGATTTGTAAAACTAGTTTTATAGCTGAGGAAACCAAGGCTCAGAGAATGTAGATAAATGGACTGAAGCCATTTAGTTAGAAACTCCGGGAGCTGGGTTTGAACAGAGCTCTATGTAAATAGAAGGTCTGTGTCCTTTCTGCTCTAGGGTGCTTCATCTAGTAGTCATACACATGATACTGAACTAGTCATGATGCTCTCCACTGTAGGTACTAGAATAGCTGAAGTGATAGATTAAATTACTGGTGCCAATTCTTTACTCCCCTGTAATAGCAACCCTGCTGGCACCTTGATCTTGGACTTCCAGCCTCCAGAATCATGAAGAAATAAAAGTCTATTGCTTAACATAATAGCTGAAATGGTAGATTAAGTTACTGGTGCCAATTTTTCACTCCCCTGTTATGGGATTATACAGCCACACCTTTTGTCACTTAACTTTGCAATGCCTTCCCTACTGCAGGTGAAGTATACTTTTCCAACCCATTAAAATGGTTGTTTGGCCATTGACTTGCTTTGTCATAAGAACGTGCCCAGGGTGGGTAGCTCTTGGTCCCAGGAATTTGGGAGGCAAGCGGCACCACCTGAAGCCTAAACCATAGCCTAGAGCCCTCCCCAGGTGACTGTGGCCTGATGCAGAGGTGCTCAGCTCGGCTCAGTAGAGACCCGCCAACCTGCAGACCCACACACTAGAGAATGTTTTTGTTGTTGTAAGACACTGAGATTTTGAGTTTGGTTGTTACATAACATTATTGTGTTAATATTGCCAATGGAGATGATTAAAAAGTGACTTCAACAATTTTATAAATGACAAGAAGGATGGAGGATGGTAGCTCCAGGGTTGGTTTGGTGGATCTATAATGTTATCAAAGACCAATGTTCTTCTTCATTCTGCCACTTGGCCATCCTCAGTGTCTCAGCAAAGTTCCTCCTCATGGAACCCTGTTGGTTGCAATAGCTCCATACATTGTATCTTCAAATGACAACATTTCAAGGAGAAAGTAAACGGGCGGGTGCTATGGACTAAATTGTCTCTCCCTCCCCACAATTCATATATTGAAGCCTTAACCCTCAATGTGACTGTGTTTGAAGAAAGGGCATTTAAAAAGGTGGTTAAGATTAAGTGAAGTCACTGAGATGGGGCCCTATCTAATAGCACTAGTGTTCTTATAAAAAGAGGAAGACACTACAGCTGGCTGTGTGTGTGCATGGAGGAAACGCCATGTGAGGATACAGCAAGGACGTGCTGTCTGCAGTCCAAAGAGAGAGGCCTCACCAGAAGGCAACCCTGCTGGCACCTTGATCTTGGTCTTCCAGACTCCAGAATTGTGAAGATATAAAGGTGTGTTGTTTAAACCACCCAGCCTGTGATCTTTTCTCATGGCAGCCTGAGCAGACTAAGACAGAAGCGTAAAGGAGCTTCTTTTGTATTGCTCTTTCTTTCTTCTATCATGGAAGAAATCCTTCCCAGAAGTCGCCAGCAGACACTTACCCTTGGCTTGTTGCCCAGAACTGGGCCACATGACCACTCTAGACCAATGGCTGGCAAAGAAGAATGGGATTGCCAGCACTGGCATAGACCAATCATGGTGAACTACCTTGGACTGGGAACAATGCCACCCAAACAAATTTCGGGAGTATGTCCTTCAGAATAAGCCATAATAAACTGTAGTCATAAATTTCAGTGGCTCACAAGAACAAAGGCTTCTCTCACACTCACAAGGCATGTCTGCTGTGGGTTGGCTGCAGCTCTGCCCTACAGTTTCTTTGCTCTGACACCCGGAATAATAGAACATCTAACTGGGACATGGCTGATATTGTAGTTGAGGGAAAAGGGAACAGGATCAGCTATGAGCTGGCTCTATAGCTTCTACCCAGAAGTAACATGCCTCATCTCCATTTATGTTTTATTAGCTGGGTAAATCTCTTGTCCAATCCTGATAGCAATGGGGCAGGGAAGGACAATACTCCTCCAGGGAGGGGAAACTGAGCTTTGTGAACATTAATACAATCAGTTTGCCTTTCTGATGACAAATATTCTCTTCTCTTCCTATATACAGAGCACTTTCATTTCCTTTGGAAAAGAGACAACCCAATGGTTCCATTCAGTTACTGTCCAGCTCAAAGTCCAAGAGTCTCTGAGTGGTGCCTAGTAGGATCTTGCAAGAGGTGCAGACATGGCTCCTCTTTCTTTGGAGGCTGTCCCTTACCAACCACTCCTCAAACCCAGTATGCAATGGTGAATACCTGCTGGATAGGAATAGGATATCTGCAACAAAGCCCCATCTGGAAGAGAAAGAACTGGATATATAGAACACCTATTGACCCATAGGGATTCTGAAGTCCCACTGAGAAGATATGTGGAGAGCCCCTGCCCTGGGGACAGAAGGTCTTCTTTGATGAGGCCCTAGTCTCACTTCTTGGGAGCAGCTTCCCCAGTCAATTGTTCATTTTGATCATTGACTCCGTTCTCTGGGAGACCCTTCTTTCCCCAGTTATCCTCCTTGGACAAATCGGAAAGAGCATTGGAGAGTATTCCTTTTCGTGGGAACTGAGGCACAATCTCTCAAGGCCTTCTTCCTACTCAAAGAGGGTTGGAGCCCAAAGATTTTTTTTTTTTTTTTTTTTTTTTAATGGAGTCTCACACTGTCGCCCAGGCCAGAGTGCAGTGGCACGATCTCGGCTGACTGCAAGCTTTGCCTCCCCGGTTCACGCCATTCTCCTGCCTCAGCCTCCACAGTAGCTGGGACTACAGGTGCCCGCCACCATGCCCAGCTAATTTTGTATTTTTAGTAGAGACGGGGTTTCACCATGTTGGCCAGGCTGGTCTCAAACACCTGACCCCGTGATCCGCCTGCCTCGGCCTCCTAAAGTGCTGGGATTACAGGCATGAGACACTGTGCCTGGCCCCAAAGATTGTTTTAAATCTCAAATGACACAGTCTGCTTTCATCCACACTGGTGGGCCATTTGTCATTATCACTGTCATAAAATTACATCATATTTGTACTAATTTGTTTTCAGTCAGTTCCATAGGCCATTAAACACATCTACATTTTTTGAGATGCACCACTCTTTGTAGACTTAGGCAATTGTATTTTGAGTCTATCCTTGGTACAACTATGTCTTTAGCTCTCTTTCTTGGACCATTTTACCTGAAAGAAAATATTTGCTACAGGTCATCTTAATGAATTCAGATGTTTCAAGAAAAGGCATTATGGCCATGCCATTGATGTGGCTCTTAGCACAAGGTTGACTTGTAATTGGCTGTTGTCATTTAAAGGCCTACTCAGTGTAATATTTTATCTTTTGCATCTTTTAATCATGCAGGTCTCTGAACTTCTAGACATTCTCTATTCCCTTTCAACAGTGCTGATTTTTCTTTCTTTATAGTTTTTTTCTTATACCTTGCTAACTATATTCAAGAGCAACAAAATCTTGCTATGAACAATATATTTTCCCAGTTTTTTACTTAAAGCTATAGACACTTTAGTGACATTGTCTGCTTTCCAAGTTATTGTAGGTGACTATTTCACCTAATCTTTCATCACTGCATAACATGGGCTGCCATCTTTCCAGCCTAGGATAAGGTTTCTTCTTTGCTCACTTCCCAGAACCAAAGCCAATGTCATATATGCTGGTGCCAATTATGGGGAATAGGCAAGGTTATACTAAGGTTATAACAAATTCCCAAATCTCAATGACTAACAAAAACAAGTCTTGATTTTCACCCATTTTTATACACTTGTGGTGGGTCAGCTGACTTGCCCTATGTTGACCTCATTCTGAGACCTAGGCTGCTGGAACTTCTCTATTTGGAATGCCGCTAATCTCATGGCTAAGGGCAAAGAACACGGTGGACGACTTGCAGGCTTTTAATGGTTTTGCTCAGAAGTGGCATCCATCACTTCCACTCCCATTTCATTGGCTGGAACAGGTCTATGGCCAAGCTGAAGTCAATGAGTGGGGAAGTATAATCCTTTCCCAAGAAGAGACAATGAATATTTGGAAACAATGATGCAGGCTAATGGAGGGTGTTTCTGTCACCAAAGAAGAGGATACAGCTATTGTGTAGGGCAAGCAGAGTCTGCCCCTGACAGGAAGATCTTGCTTAGAGGTCTGGGCCAACTATTTCAGCTTAGATCTGAATCATTATAAGAGCTACTATACAACCCCCCACAAAATGTGAAGTTGACTACAGTGGCATTGGATGTCCCATGTGGTACCATACCTGTGGCCAAGAACCAGGCTGCTGAGGTTTATGCTTTGCTGTCCCAGAGGCCCCATCACTCAGCAGGCAGGGCTCTGGAGAATGCTTGCTCATGCACAGCCTGTGGACCCGGCCACCTCACCTTTACCCACCTACCCTGGGACCCTTGGCCTCTGAGGGTGGCCTTGAAGGCCAGATGTAGTTGTGATTGAAGGCAGATGCTCAGATGCAGTGAATTTTTCTTATGAATAATAATGAAATTGCCAAGGCAACATCAGGGAAGCACTGAGAGAGGGTGGGGGTGGGTACTAATCAAGGAAAATTTGTTAGTCACATTTCATAGCCAGGCAGCTGCACCTTAACACACTGCTCACACTCTTTTTCTTACAGGTAGATCAGAAGGCTGGGTTCCAAATTTTGCCCACAATGTTGCAATTGTCTTTTTTGCCTTGTTCACCAACTTCCATCTCTTTAGAGTGAATCTAATCTTATACACATATTTTATGTTTTTTTTTCCCCAAAGCACTTGAATGTCTGTGTAGAGTGACATTGAACTTTGCATAATGTTGATTGGACAGGCAGATTAATACTGATGGCAGTAAATTTTCCCATGCTCTACCCTGCCCACTTTTACTTCTCCCTTGTTTGTTTGGCTTCTATTTCAGTTACAAGTGGATAATGAACTTGGTTAGCCATCTGTGTGTGTTTCCTGCCAAGAGCTTTTTCAGAAGTTCCGACTTCAGCGGCTGTGGTTTGGAATCTTCGCGTGGAAAACTGGCAGCTGCTTGGGCAGCTAGAGTCTTGTGCTTGTTTAGTGGGTCTGTAATTGTAGAAGGAACAAGAGGGGAGCCGTGGAGAGCTGAAGTTGTTACGTCACAGGCAGCAGTCACAGTTTGGATGACATTTGGGGTTTCTGATGCTTTTCATCCCAGTTTGATTCTCACCTCCTGGGCAGTGAAACACGTCAAGGCTTAGGCATTAACTCATTCATCTCTTCCCCCCACAGGGAGAAAGAATGTTCACAATTTACAAACTAAGAAAGCACAGATACTGAAAGGTTAGATCTTGCACAAGACTGGGCTCTTCTGGAAAAGGACTTCTGTCTCTTTCCTTGTGCAGATGGTTCAGGACTCATTTCCCAAACTCACTTTTCTGTCTTCTTCAAAACAAGGCAGCAGGATAAAATACACACACATACACACACACACCTCCCCCAAAAACCACTCCAAACAAACCTGATCCAGGTCTGAATCCATCCTGAGCTCTTGTTCTCAAGTTTCAAGAGGGCAATGGCAGATCTGGATTTAAAACTCAAGCTTTTGCTTTTATCAAACAGAGCATCTCTTCTCTAAAGAGGTCCCAGGGGATGAAAGATATGGCATTCCTCTTTTTCTCTACATGGAAAGGGGGAAAGTAAATTCCTTCTACGTGACCATGGGTAGTGATACTTTCTGAAGAGCTGTAAACCAAATCCAGTGACTTCCTCAGCAGTCAGGTGTGCTGTGGCAGCCCTGTGCTCCTGCAGTGGTACCTGGTGTGTGAGTCAGGAACATTGTCCTCTCTATGGAGCGGAATGGGAATCCTCTAATCTATGCTTCCAGCTTCTTGAATCGGAGGCAGAACATGCCTGTGGCCCATTTTAAGTTTATCCTGATATTGCTACAGCAAAAGAAAATACTTTGCAGATAGCTAATTGATTCTTAAGGATGAAGAATCTCTGATTTAGCTTCTCTCCTAGCCACTATTTGACCCAGGTCCCTTCCAATATTGTTTCTGACCTAAGAATGTGTCAAGAAAAATGTATATGATTTGTTTGCTAAATGTTGACACAGTGCTTTCAACCCCCGTCATGTCTGGGAATTCTTGGGTACAGAAAGGCCTAGAAAAGTGCTGTAAGTGCCCTTCTGGGCTCAGGAAAATAACCAGCATTTATTAAGCACTTACTGTGAGCCAAGAACCATTTCGTATGCTTTCTAATTTAATCCTCATGACAATCCAATATACACTCAGAGTAACTATACTAAGAAGAAAACATGTTTCTTAACATCCCAGATTAACTTGTATTAATAGTAGAGGAACTACAGACATAAGGGGAAGAACATTGGTATGACAATGACATCAGCTAGGTGTTGCTTCTGTTACTATCTCCACCTTCTTCCAGTTTTCAGGAGTGTCTGGGCAACGACATGGTGCCATGTTTCTTTTATAAATAGTCAACCGGAAGTATTTGTTGAATAAAAATATTGACTGAGTGAGAAAGGGAGGCTCTCTGCCCTCATGGAGCTTATGTATGTAAAGGAAAACAGACCCAACTATTAAACTTAATGAATAACCATTGACTGCCGTGAGTGCTGAGTCCACACTGCAGGGCACCCAACCTGCTTTTGTGGCACAGGGTCACCTCTCTGAGACTTGAAGGGCAGGGAGGAGTTAGCTAATTTGAAATAGCAAGGTTAAACTGAAAGCATTCCAAGCAGAGGGAAAGGTATGGGAGGAGGCCATCTGGTAGGAAGGGGCTTGTGTTCCAGGGACTAGAAAAAGCCCCAAGTGGTTGAGGTGTGGTTGGTGAAATGAAGAGTGATGGGTGAGGAGGCTGGTGAGGTGGATCACCACCAAAAAGAGCTCCAGAAAACACTGTGTATATGCAATTGAGGCATGAATAAGAAAGTAGCCTAGTTAGGATTCCTGCCGCATCCTGGCATCGCACTTTCTAGGAGAAGTAATATGCACTGTGGAAGCAAAAGCATACTCCTGCATGAGGCACCCATTTTTTTGCTCCATGGGGAGGCCAGGTTTGAGCTCATTGGCTTAGGTATAGATAGAAAGGGTCTCTCTGTCCCTCTCTTCCTTTTAGTCTCCCTCCCTCAGAGTATTAATGTGCATATGTGTATCCACACTTTCAATCTATTTATTTCCAAGTTAGATCGCCAGGTTGTTCCAGGACCATTTAGATTGATTATAACCACAAACAGACTTAGAAACATTTCCATGGGAAATAAATACATTGAACAAAATCTCCCAGGAATTCTAAGGGAGAATGCTCATCACACTTTTTTGATTATCTGTCCACCAGGCAACACCAGCTTCTTGGCTACCTCTCTGCCTTTTTAGTGAGTTTCACTCAAAAATACCACATGAGGAACAACATATAGACATTAAAAGAGGTCGATATAGGTGCAACTAAATGGTAATATAATTATAACTGTTATTGGAAATATTGTAGCAAAGGCTGAGGGACTGTTTCTTGGCAGATGTTGGAGAAATAATTAAAATATCAGATAGGGCCTGGTTCTTTCCACAAAGGTTTCATTCAGAATCTTGACTCAAAGGTAGGACTGGAGAAAGTGGGGGTGGAATAGTGATGATAGTGGTATTCACGATTTCATTTTCATTTAGTTTCTTCCTATTCTTTTGTTAATTTAGCTATCATGTTTAATAAGCCCCACAAACCCCAATTTATATTTACTTGATTAAGAATTAAGATTCACAACACCTAATCATTCAGAATACTTTGAGTGTTAATGTCCGCTACTGCCATGTTTAATATAAAGTAATATGTGGATTATATAAAGCAATTGTTATTTAAGACTCATTGACACTCCAAGCCTATTCCTTAACTGTTAACTGAATTATACAATGCTCTGTGCATTTAGCAAATATTTCTAAAGCAGGCTTGCAATATCAAACTCACATCAACTCAAAAGTGTAGAATGTTTTAATTTTGCTTTCCACAATCTTTCATTCTTCTCTACTGGATCCTTCAGTTATCCAGTAGCTATTCAACTTCATTGTGCAGGGTGCATCACACTGAGAGAAGACAAATTGCTTAGGAAGGTGGCTGTGTTGGAAGAGAATGCAACTCTGTGTTCTCTTGTATTGCTCTTTGACTAAGACGCAGTATATGTTGGCAAAATCTTTTTTTTTTGTTTGTTTTTTTTCTTTTCCTTTCTTCTTTTTTTTTTTTTTAGACAGAGACTCCCTCTGTTGCCAGGCTAGAGTGCAGTGGTGCAATCTCAGCTCACTGCAACCTCCACCTCCCGGGTTCAAGCAATTCTTCTGCCTCAGCCACCCGAGTAGCTGGGACTACAGGCACCCGCCACCACGCCCAGCTAATTTTTGTATTTTTAGTAGAGATGAGGTTTCACCATGTTGGCCAGGATGGTCTTGATCTCTTGTCCTCGTGATCCGCCTGCCTCGGCCTCCCAAAGTGCTGGGATTACAGGCATGAGCCACCATGCCCGGCTGGCAAAATCTTTTTTTAAGGTATCTAAAAATTTGTCTCAAGAAGAACCAAACATTATCATTCCAAATATTATTCTATCTGCACTTTGTTGCTCCCCAGAAACCACTGCTAAGTAAACTATGGTAGTTGAAGCTTCAGCATGCCAGTAACAGACTTGGACCTCCATCATTGTGGGTATGATAGGATTTCTGCCTTTTCTAGCAAAACTATTTCCCTCTGTACCAGAACATGTGGAATATAGGAAAGGACTATGGTGAAAACAATAATTTATTGCCACTCCTATTGCTGTTGCTTCAGTGCAGGTACCACCATCACTACCACCACCATCTGCACTGCTATCACCACCAACAACCCAGTCACCACCTCCATCATCACCCTATAACACCGTCACTACCACCACCATCTGAACTGCCACCACCACCAACACAGTCACCACCTCCATCATCACCCTATAACACCATCACTACCACCACCATCTGAACAGCCACCACCACCAACAACAACCCAGTCACCACCTCCATCATCACCCTATAACACCGTCACTACCACCACCATCTGAACTGCCACCACCACCACCAACAACCCAGTCACCATCTCCATCATCACCCTATAACACCGTCACTACCACCACCATCTGAACTGCCACCACCACCAACACAGTCACCACCTCCATCATCACCCTATAACACCGTCACTACCACCACCATCTGAACTGCCACCACCACCACCACCAACAGTCACCACCTCCATCATCACCCTATAACACCGTCACTACCACCACCATCTGAACTGCCACCACCACCACCAACAGTCACCACCTCCATCATCACCCTATAACACCATCACTACCACCACCATCTGAACTGCCACCACCACCAACACAGTCACCACCTCCATCATCACCCTATAACACCGTCACTACCACCACCATCTGAACTGCCACTACCACCACCAACAGTCACCACCTCCATCATCACCCTATAACACCGTCACTACCACCACCATCTGAACTGCCACCACCACCAACACAGTCACCACCTCCATCATCACCCTATAACACCGTCACTACCACCACCATCTGAACTGCCACCACCACCAACAACCCAGTCACCACCTCCATCATCACCCTATAACACCGTCACTACCACCACCATCTGAACTGCCACCACCACCAACACAGTCACCACCTCCATCATCACCCTATAACACCGTCACTACCACCACCATCTGAACTGCCACTACCACCACCAACAGTCACCACCTCCATCATCACCCTATAACACCATCACTACCACCACCATCTGAACTGCCACCACCAACAACAACCCAGTCACCACCTCCATCATCACCCTATAACACCGTCACTACCACCACCATCTGAACTGCCACCACCACCACCAACAACCCAGTCACCATCTCCATCATCACCCTATAACACCGTCACTACCACCACCATCTGAACTGCCACCACCACCAACACAGTCACCACCTCCATCATCACCCTATAACACCGTCACTACCACCACCATCTGAACTGCCACCACCACCACCACCAACAGTCACCACCTCCATCATCACCCTATAACACCGTCACTACCACCACCATCTGAACTGCCACCACCACCACCAACAGTCACCACCTCCATCATCACCCTATAACACCGTCACTACCACCACCATCTGAACTGCCACCACCACCAACACAGTCACCACCTCCATCATCACCCTATAACACCGTCACTACCACCACCATCTGAACTGCCACTACCACCACCAACAGTCACCACCTCCATCATCACCCTATAACACCGTCACTACCACCACCATCTGAACTGCCACCACCACCAACACAGTCACCACCTCCATCATCACCCTATAACACCGTCACTACCACCACCATCTGAACTGCCACTACCACCACCAACAGTCACCACCTCCATCATCACCCTATAACACCATCACTACCACCACCATCTGAACTGCCACCACCAACAACAACCCAGTCACCACCTCCATCATCACCCTATAACACCGTCACTACCACCACCATCTGAACTGCCACCACCACCACCAACCCAGTCACCATCTCCATCATCACCCTATAACACCGTCACTACCACCACCATCTGAACTGCCACCACCACCAACACAGTCACCACCTCCATCATCACCCTATAACACCGTCACTACCACCACCATCTGAACTGCCACCACCACCACCACCAACAGTCACCACCTCCATCATCACCCTATAACACCGTCACTACCACCACCATCTGAACTGCCACCACCACCACCAACAGTCACCACCTCCATCATCACCCTATAACACCGTCACTACCACCACCATCTGAACTGCCACCACCACCAACACAGTCACCACCTCCATCATCACCCTATAACACCGTCACTACCACCACCATCTGAACTGCCACTACCACCACCAACAGTCACCACCTCCATCATCACCCTATAACACCGTCACTACCACCACCATCTGAACTGCCACCACCACCAACAACCCAGTCACCACCTCCATCATCACCCTATAACACCGTCACTACCACCACCATCTGAACTGCCACCACCACCAACAACCCAGTCACCACCTCCATCATCACCCTATAACACCATCACTACCACCACCATCTGAACTGGCTCCCCCGTCACCACCACCAACACAGTCACCACCTACATCATCACCCTATAACACCATCACTACCACCACCATCTGAACTGCCACCACCAACAGCAACACAGTCACCACCTCCATCATCACCCTATAACACCATCACTACCACCACCATCTGAACTGCCGCCACCACCACCAACGCAGTCACCACCTCCATCATCACCCTATAACACCGTCACTACCACCACCATCTGAACTGCCACCACCACCACCAGCAGTCACCACCTCCATCATCACCCTATAACACCATCACTACCACCACCATCTGAACTGGCTCCCCCGTCACCACCACCAACACAGTCACCACCTACATCATCACCCTATAACACCATCACTACCACCATCATCTGAACTGCCACCACCACCAGCAACACAGTCACCACCTCCATCATCACCCTATAACACCGTCACTACCACCACCATCTGAACAGCCACCACCACCAACAACAACCCAGTCACCACCTCCATCATCACCCTATAACACCATCACTACCACCACCATCTGAACTGCCACCACCACCACCAACAGTCACCACCTCCATCATCACCCTATAACACCATCACTACCACCACCATCTGAACTGCCACCACCACCACCAACAGTCACCACCTCCATCATCACCCTATAACACCATCACTACCACCACCATCTGAACTGCCGCCACCACCACCAACGCAGTCACCACCTCCATCATCACCCTATAACACCGTCACTACCACCACCATCTGCACTGCCGTCACCACTAGCAACACAGTCACCACTTCCATCATCACCCTATAACACCGTCACTACCACCACCATCTGAACTGCCACCACCACCACCAACACAGTCACCACCTTCATCATCACCCTATAACACAGTCACTACCACCACCATCTGAACTGCCACCACCACCACCAACGCAGTCACCACCTCCATCATCACCCTATAACACCATCACTACCACCACCATCTGAACTGGCTCCCCTGCCACCACCACCAACACAGTCACCACCTCCATCATCACCCTATAACACCGTCACTACCACCACCATCTGAACTGCCACCACCACCACCAACACAGTCACCACCTCCATCATCACCCTATAACACCATCACTACCACCACCATCACATCACCTTCACTTAGCAAGTGTTTTGAATGTGCAAGACACTGACATGTCTCTTCATCTCTTTTATATATGCAAAATTATTATCTCCACCACACCTGTGTTTTCTGTCCTGGCCTATGTTTGTAAATTGTACCACCATTTCCCAGTCAGACAAGCCCAAACCTTGGGAATCATCCTGGATTCCTTCTCCTTTACTTCAAATCCAGTCACCAGGTCTTATCACTTCTACCTCCTCCTCTTAATTCCCATAGCCATTATCTTAGCTCAGGTTCCATAACTTCTCCCCCAGATGAGGGAGGCTACTTGTATTAGGTAGTATGCAGTGAGAAGAAAACAAATAATGTGTGTGTGCGCATGTGTGTGTGTGTGTGTGCGTGTGTGTGTAGACTTTGGTTCAAATTCCAGCTCTGACACTTTGCTATCTCTTAACTTCCCTAAGCCCAGGTGCTCCCTCTCTAAATGGGGCACAGTGACACCCAAAACTCTCAGTGGTTGTTAGGATGAAATGAGGTCATGCTGTACAAGGTAGATGCTCAATAAATGGAAGACATCTTTTTAATATTTTTTTAGTTTTGATAGCTTTTGGGGTACAAGTGAGTTTTGGTTACATGGATGAATTGTACAGTGGTGAAAAGAGAACACTTAGACACTGCTGGTGGGAGTGTAAATTAACACAATCTCTATGGAAAACAGTATGGAGATTTCTTAAAGAATTTAACAAAGTAGTCTGGGCCCAGTGGCTCATGCCTGTAATCCTAGCACTTTGGGAGGCCGAGGTGGGCAGATTACCTGAGGTTGGGAGTTCGAGGCCAGCCTGACCAACATGGAGAAACCCTGTCTCTACTAAAAATACAAAATTGGCCAGGCGTGGTGGTGCATGCCTGTAATCCCAGCTACTCGGGAGACTGAGGCAGGAGAATCACTTGAACCCAGGAGGTGGAAGTTGCAGTGAGCCAAGACCACACCATTGCGCTCCAGCCTGGGCGACAAGAGCGAAACTCCGTCTCAAAAAAAAAAAAAAAAAGAATTTAACAAAGTATATTTACCATTCGATCCAGCAATTCTACTGCTGGGTATCTACCCCTCAAAGAAAGACATCTTTTCTATCACTGCAATATTAGGTCATTGAAATAGCCTTGTAATTGGTCTTCCTGTCTCCACTCAGGCTTACCCACCCTCAAATCCATCTACCAGACTATTGTGAGAAAATGCTGCAGTGAAGCCTATACTATTATTTTCAGACTAAGAATCTGGCTCCCCCGACCTTCTCCAGTCTTGCCTCTCACCACTGCCTCTGGGGCTTTTTGTTCCAGCTATGCAGAACAATTTGTAGTTCCTCAAATGCCCCACAAATAAAGACACTCATGTTCTGCTGTGGAGAGAGGCAAACCTGTCAAGATAGAGATGGACTACATTCTTTGTAGCTATACATGTGATAAAGAGCTGGCTGATGGAAGATCGACAATGAAATAAATATTGATGAAGCACCTTCTATGGGTTGGCCAGAGCTATAGAGTGTAGCTATTTATCGGAATCCCTCTCCAAGCAGAGCTTTACAACTGATCCTTCCTGTGTAGCCAAATGGAGGGAGAAGCTGGCTGCTTTCCCAGGGAGGCTGGGAGAGCTGAGGAAAAAGAGAGAGGGTGATGTGGGGCAAGAGAGGTAGACATTTTGCTAATGTTCCCTGATTCCTTCAGAGATAAAGGAGGACAGGAAAGCCCTGGACACTACAAGTCGTGGAAAGAACACTGAGGGGAGAAAAGGAAATATTTACAGAACACATGGAGTGTCAAAGAGCAAAATGTCAGAAAGAAGAAAAGGTGCCTGAAAGCCTGCTTTGATAAACATAAGTGCAGTTTGGGCTAGAAACTATTTTCTTGCTTAGGTAAGAAACACGTGAAACAAAGAAGAAATGTAAGCAACATCTCTCACCTATTTCAGGATGGAATTAAGAATAGAAACTGTCCCATTGCACAGTATAAAAGCACTCACTGATTACAACAGTAATAGCTAATACTTCATGAGCCTTTATGATGTGCCAGGCACATTTCCAAGCGCTAAGTGAACATTAACTCATTCATCCCCAACATCTCCCTATGATAGATACTATTATTCCCATTTTACAGATGAGAAAACTGAGGCACAGAAAGGTGGAACAACCTGCTGAAGTTCCCCCAGCAAGTAAGTGGCAGAACTGTGATTAGACCCCAAGTAGGTTGACTCCTGGGGTGCCCGAGTCAACGATGACAATCTGTTGCCCTTCATGATACCAATACCCATGTTCTCCCGAATTAAATCATGTCATATAAATAAAATTTCTAAGAAAGTTATCAGGAATTCGAAAAGGTTTATATAGTCTCCAAATTACTAGCATTGAACTTACAAATAAGCCTAATTGAAGTGGGGAATAACACGGCCCCAGTCACATCACTTCTCTTGACTTCGAATCCATCCCTCTTCCCACCTTTGCATGTGCTGGTTCCCTTTCATGCTTGTTCTTTCCTCATCATTTAGCCAGTACCTCATGGTTCATTGTTATAATCATGCTTTTGGATATACCTTCAGCTCCCTGAGCCCCTCTCCCTCTTTCCTACCCAGCTGGCAAAGGCCCAAATCTGTTTAAATCCAGCTCACCACCCACAGTTATACTGACTGGCTCCATTTTAAATGAATGACCATGAACTTCACGGAGGCCCCTGGTGCTCTTAAGGAATATCACTAGATAGTTTCCTAGGCGTAGATCATTTTCTCTCTTCTTCTCTGGGAGTAATTTCATATCTATTAGTAAAATTTAATAGAAAATGACAGCAACCAAAAATAGGCAGAACCACTGAGGATTCAGACTTCTCAGGAATGAAGGTTGAGTCAACTCATCAGATAAACCCCCCTGCCAGCGGAGGGTGGATGTAAAGTGCAATGTGTAGTGATAAAAGGAAGTAGTAAGTACTAACTATGGTTTATGATAGTTACAAAAATAAGAACTAGCAGGTAAGCAATTTCCTTCCTTGTATGTGTGCATACAATTTCCTTCCTTGTATGTGTATGTGTGCATATGTCCACCCATGTACTAGACAGAGATAGGCAGACTGAACCATTGATCTCTCCTGCCATTTTAGCCATCACCTGCCATCTCTGCCCCCTTTAGATAAAAGTCTACTTCATCAGTTGCCATCAGTGCCTTCAAAGCCCCTATCAAGCCTCCCTGCCTCATAAAAGCGCCCCCTGCTGAATCCTATAATGCCATATACTTCAGAAACTGTAGAGATAGAGAGGGGTTTGGAAATCAGAGGCCCTCATTCCTGGGGCTCAGGGTCAGCTCCTAGTTCCACTAATGGTTAGGTAGTGTCCAACCTAATAATGGTCCATCAATTACATGCTGTTTCCATGGACACCACTAACTCAAAGATTTACAGAAAACAATCAGGCACCAACAAGGAATTGCCTGTAGCACCCAAGACAGCCTCTCTGATAACAATGTGTCACTCCACTGAAGCAGACCCTGGCTGGAGAAATTGCCATGAGCATATACTGCTCTTGCTATCTGAAGCTGAACTTAAGATAATTCATTGCATAAAGCTAGAGGATTTAAAAAGCAAATCAATTTCCTACTAGTTCCAGTTGGATTCTGCTGCTGAATATCATTTAGTTGGTCTCCCTCCAGAAACAGAGGCAGAAGAGGAACCAGCACAGACTCCTTCATCTGTCTTCATGAAAATAGGCTTCTAAGTTTTTCTCTAAATTGAAGTTACTGGTGGAAAGAGAATCAAATTCTGGGCAGCAGCTGAGTCCCCAGAGGTGAAGGCTAATTCACTCTGCCAGGAAGGTAGGCACAGGAGGCTGTAGTCTGCACCAGTCGTCCTGGAAGTTTGACCTGACACTTGAGTGCACAGTGACTGTGGGCCATGTGCTCCAGGGCCTCTGCTTCCTGGCCATCTGGGTGGTCTGCTGCTTGGACAGCGCTGGCTGCAGAGCAAGCACTGTTCTTGGCCAACGTGTTTGCATCTGGCAAAAACATCCTGCAGCTGCAGACTCCCTCTCCAAGAGTGTTCCAGTTTTTCTTGCCCATCCTACTTGGATCATCTTGTCACCACGTGCACAGGGGAAATGGCAAGACATAGGGTAACTTGTCTTTGTTTCTGTCCACAGCATATTTAGGAGGCTGGCGTTTCCTTTCTTTCTTGGCTGAACTGGTTGTCCCTTTTGAGCAGGGCAGAGAATGCCCCGGCAGGGCCCGGGGCCGGAGACGCACAAACAGACTTTCTACCCTGGTCTCAGAGAAGTGAGCATCTTGCAATTTCCTCCAAGAGTTCCCCTCCTCGGGTTGTGGTCCCACAAATAAGCTGATAAGGCAGGGGTGAGTGTTTGTTTCATGTCCAGTTGGACTTGAAGCAATTTCAGGAGAAAACCTACAGGAAGAAAAGGCCTTGGTCTTTGTCCATGAAAGGACTGATAGTAAACAGACAGCAGGGCTGGAAAACAAAAGTCTCAAGGTAGGGTGATGGTGCCTCAGAGCCACTGGGAGATACAGTGAGGACTAGGTTAGGGGGAGGCTATCATTGATGATATTTTGTAGCACTTTTCTGTTTGCAGAGTGTTTTTATCTTATCAGAATGCAGTGGGAATATATCAGAAAAATTATCTGGGGGTAGATAAGCTCAAAATTGAGCCAGATAAAGCCTTTTGTTCTCAAATATACATTCTGGCGAAGAGACGATGTCGGGAGGCATGCTGTGAGTGTAATTAATATTGTCCTGCACGTTCTCATGAGTTAATCTTTATTGTTTACCAGAGCTGATATATACAATTAGCTCATGCTATAACTTTCCACAAATTAGGAAATTGAGGCCCAAAGATGTTAAATGAGTGTCCCACAATCCAGACACTCTATGTGGCAAAGCCAAGCCAGACATCAGACTTCACCCACTTCGTGCCTATAGAATTAGTTTAGAAGCATAAATGAATGAAACAGGGAGTGGTGGAGACTCAGCCAGCCGGAGAGTAGAGATGTTTCTTCAGTGACCGACATTCATTTTTATTTTATTTATCTTTTAATTTAATTTTCTTTTTTAGAGACAGGGTCTTGCTCTGTCATCCAGGCTGGAGTGCACTGGTGCAGTTGTAGGTCACTGCAGCCTCGAACTCCTGAGCTCAAGTGATGCTCCTGTCTCAGCTTCCCGAGTAGCTGGGACTACAGGCATGTACCAACCATGCCCAGCTAATTTTTAAATTTTTGTAGAAATGGGATCTTGCTATGTTGTCCAAGCTGGTCTCAAATTCCTGGGCTCAAGTGATCCTCCTGCCTTGGCCTCCCAAAATACTGAGATTACAGGTGTGATCTGCCATGCTAGCCAGCCTCCTACATTCATTTTTATTTGCAGCACTTTGCAATCCAAATACGATGGGTCTGTAGCCTCAGCATCAAGCCAAGGCTTTTCACAGTACCATGTTGGTTCCAACGCCATTTCTGTAACAATACAGTCCTCTTAGGTGTTCAGAAATGGCAAGAAATTCTGGGGCAAGGGTAGCAGGGGTGGGAGAGGGGTCCTCTCACTTTTATAACAGCCTGGTCTAAGAGAACTCCTGAGGGAATGGAAGAGAGAAAAGAAGACTAAGAATAGAATAACATTCTACTCCCTATTAATACCTTTTTACTTTACTGCTTTGGTAAAGTCTTACCCAAGTTTCTGTAAAGGACCTTGATAATAAAGCCAGGCAGACATAAACTCAGAGAAAGGCAGCCTATAACCTGGGAGAATGTTTTTAGAACTTAAACCTCCAGGAGAAACTACCCTCTGGGTGTGTCTTCTGAGCTCACGGTAGGCACCAAGTTCTCCTTTCTCCAGGGTTGGCTACCTTCCAGCTCTTGGAAGTGAAATTTTAAAAACAAAATGGCTGAGCCCTTTGGTAGTGGCACAAGGGCGTGTAGTAACAGCTGTGCTTGGCCTTCATGGGACAGGAAGCTTGCTTCTCACAACCAAAGAAAGCCCAGTGGGGCAAGCTCCCCTTCTGCCTCCAAGCAGGTAGCGTGAGGACAAGATAAGCATTAATACTGCGTGGGGAAAACAGCCAATACTAAGTGAGGCAGACATAACTAAATACGGCTCAGTCATTCCATGGATACTAAAACAACAGTTAAATAAGACACAGAGAGGTGCAGAAATCTATGACACAGTGAGTGAAAAAAACAAGTTATAAAATAATGCATAAGGAAGAGGCTCATTTAAATATAAATACCATTCTTTCCATATATTTCTGGATGTACCTAAATGGTGTATAGAAAAAAGGTTTAGAAGATCACAAACCAAATTAATAAGAGTTGTTATTTCTGAGAAGGTGTAGGAGTTTGGCTTTTTGGCTTGACTGCTTCTCCGTTTTGAGCAGGGCAGAGGATGCACTGGCAGGTCCCAGGGTTGGAGATGCATGAACAGACTTTCCACCCTGGTCTCAGAGAAGTGAGCACCTTGCAATTTCCTCCAAGGGTTCCCCTCCTCAGGTCGTGGTCCCACAAATAAGCTGATAAGGCAGGGGTGAGTGTTTGCTGCATATCCAGTTGGACTTGAAGCAATTTTAGGAGAAAACCTACAGGAAGAAAAGTCCTTGGTCTTTGTCCATGAAAGAAGGACTGATAGTAAACAGACAGCAGGGCTGGAGAACAAAAGCCTCAAGGTAGGGTGATGGTGCCTCAGAGCCGCTAGGGGATAGAGTGAGGACTAGGTCAAGCTATCATCGTAGTTATTAACAGTAGTTATTTCCAAGAAGGTGTAGGAGTTCAGTCAGTGGGAATGAATGAAGGAAACTTTTGCTTTTTATTATATCTATTTTTGTATTGGGTGTGTCTTTTATATGCAAACATGTTCATGTATTACTTGCATAATTAAAAAGCAAAACAAAATAAACAAAGCTAAAGTGAAGTTATTGCACCATTATGGTGCTTGAACAACTCAGTGGTGTGTCAGGAACCCTTGGAAGAAAATATGTTCCTCCCCGCATTGAAACGGAGGGCTAACCAGATTGAGCCTGCCGAACTTCACCTGCCTTGCTGGCTGTAATTGCTTACTTCTAGTCTTAAAACTCCCACTAGCTTCTTTATAGATAACATTCCTGACTGTGGGTCACTGACTTAACAGGTGCTTATAGTTGTTTTTCAGGAACTGGGGGCAGCTGTTGTCCAGTTCAAGCCAGTTGAGACCACTGACCCTTCAACTGGGCCTGTGCAGGTGCCCAAAGAGTGTCCTTTTGATGTCAGAGAGCCAAAAACTCCACCCTTAGATCATGCTAACGCTGCTATTTTCTGCACATGGGTCTTAAGAAGAGCCATGTAGCTTGATGATGTACCTGCCAGTTAACTTTTGTACCTGCCAGTTAACTTTCCCCATACTTTAGACCATGCTGCCTACTTTCCCATAAGTACCCCCAAGCCTTATTTCTAGAGAGGTGGATTTGGGATTTATTCTCCTGTCTCCTTGCTCTGCAGCCTTGTGAATAAAAATATTTTCTCTTTTGCAAAACCTGTTGCTGTAGTGATTGGCTTGCTGCGTGCTGGCAGAACAAATCTGGTCCGTAACAATCTGTGACAGCACTATGTGCACCTTCCCGTTGTATCATGGCTGTGTGCAAATCTTTCATAGCTCTTACCCATTCTAAGGCAAAGGTTTGTCTCTTTGCTGTGCTGTGAGTGTGTTGTGCCTCTAGCACATAGCACACAGTGCTCAGCATTGACTAAGGATGATTCAGTGAGTGAGCGACATGAAGCAATGCTAAACTCAAGGACTGAGGGCTGAGAGGCACCAACCTCAAAAGGCTCTCTGTGATCGACAGCACATTGCCAAATTGTCACACCAAAGAGCCTTGTTTATAATTTATCATTGCTTGGTGTCTGGGCTCTTCAAACAAGATTTTATAGCCCTCTACCTTTCCACGTACTTAAAAATATATATGATCTGCAAAGGAAAGTATTCTTTCAAAAGGAATTCCGGTTTCAAAGGCCTGGGCCTGTGGAGTTGTCTTGGTATATCTTTTTATCTTTCACATTTTCCTATCTTATCTAGTACATCAATGCATCCCTGTCTGTTTCTTTATTTCCATACTCTATGCCACTTCTCTCTCACTTTATGCCCCGTGGGTGACAAGGGCGCCTCAATATTTATAGGTGGACAGAGCCCCAACCTATCCCCTCCAGTGGCAAACTGCCTCTCCTCCTACCCAGTGAGCTGGAGCACACACTCATTTTCTGTCTTCTATGAGGTGGAAACTTCTAAAAAGTCCTGTGCATATTAAGATGTGACCACCCCGGGGTACACCTGACCTCCCTCCCTGCTCGTGTGCTTTCTGTCCACTGGAGGCAGCAGAGGAACCTTCTGAAATGCGGCTTTGCTCTCCTGCATTTGCCCTCTGCCTGCCTGAACACTGATGTGAAGACACTGCAGGGTCCTTCATCTGTTTTTCTCCCAGCTGCACTCAATACCCACCATCCAACCGCTTGAATGGCCAACACTATCATTCCTATTCCCTGTGCTTGGCACATGCTGCTTTCATCCATCAGAAAGCCCCTTGGTTCTCTCTTCATTTTCATAAAGTCTTCCCTAATGCCGTCTTTCCACAGTGAGCTCCACCTCACAATCCTCACAGCCCAGGCTGACTTTCAGGTGATGCAAACTCAGAGGACTTTAGGGTCTGTCTGGGTAATTTAATGAGTGAAATTATCAGACATTACACAACAAGGAGGAGCTGGGACTATGCTGTGTGGAAAAGTGTGTGCCCTGGGTGAGGACTCTTAAATCTATGTTCTTGTTAATGCCAACACTGCCTCATAGAACACCAGTTTTCCATGTGCATAAACAATTACCTGGAATCTTCAGCCAGGCGCCATGGCTAATGCCTGTAATCTCAGCACTTTGGGGGGCTGAGGTCGGCGGACTGCTTGAGCCCAGGAGTTGGAGACCAGCCTGGGCAACATAGCGAAACCTCCTCGCAACTAAAAATACAAAAATTAGCTGGGCGTGGTGGTGTGTGCCTGTCATTCTAGCTACTCAGGAGGCTGAGGTACCAGAATTTCTTGAACCTGGGAGATGGACGTTGCAGTAAGCCAAGATCATGCCACTGAACTCCAGTCTGGATGACAGAGAGAGACTCTGTCTCAAAAATAAAGAAAAAAAGGAATCTTCTGTGTTCTGCAACATTTCTTATGACATGTGTAAAATCCCTAATAGCCTGTGGTGTGCAGTTCTTCGTCAGCCCCCACAACACACAAAATATGGCAAAACACAAAATGCATGCTTAAAAAGTACTAGACAAACTAAACTGAAAATATTTTAATCCAGTACTTCTATTGAGTTAGCAAATAAATGACAACAGATTTTGAAAAAACCTGAAAATAAATCCAGTCATTCATTGATTCAAAACTGTTTAGTGGCTGGGCACGGTGGCTCACGCCTGTAATCCCAGCACTTTGGGAGGCCAAGGTGGGTGGATCACCTGAGGTCAGGAGTTCGAGACCAGCCTGGCCAACATGGCAAAAATCAGTCTCTATTAAAAATACAAAAATTAGCTGCGCATGTGGTGCACGCCTGTAATCCCAGCTACTTGGGAGGCTGAGGCAGGAGAATTGCTTGAACCCAGGAGACGGAGGTTGCAGTGAGCCGAGATTGCGCCACTGCACTGCAGCCTGGGCAAGACTCTGTCTCAAAACAACAGAGCAAGACTCTGTATCAAAACAAAACAACAGAATGAGACTCTGTCTCAAAACAACAGCAACAAAACTGTTTACTGAGTATCTTCTATTTGCAAATCACTGCTGTAGGTGCTGGAAATACAACGTACAGAAGAGCGAAAGCCCCTGCATTCATGGAGCTTACATTCTCCTGGGAAGGAGGAATGAAAACACAAAGAAATAAATATAGAAGAATATATCAGAATGAGGAGACTAGGCTGGAGGCGGATGTGGAGGGGATGTTTTAGGAAGGGTCAAGAAAAGGACCGGTGAACAATGAATAAAAAAGGGCCATGTCACTATCTGAGGCAGGTGCAGTGCAGGCAGAAGAATGTTGTGCAAAGGTTTTGAGGCAGGGATAACCCTGGTGTGTGTGACAACTATCACCAAGGAAGCCCCATGGCTATAACAGAGAGGGCAGAGGGAAATGAGGTGGGAGTTGTGGATGAGGTTAGACCACTGGGGACTTCACACTTAAGGACCTTGAATTTGTTTCTGGGTGGGTTGAGAAGCCATTGGAGGTTTTTTTTTTTTTTTTTTTTTTTTTTTTTTTTTTTTTACAGAAGAGTGATACAATTTGTTTTATGCTTTGAAAGGCTCACCAAAGCTGTTGTCTGATGAATGGAATGAAGAAAGCACAGTGCAGTGGGAGGACCCTAGGCTAAAGTCCAGTTTCCTTGGTGCCAGGCCTGGCTTGTTCACTAACTTGCTTGGGTGATGTTGAGCAGGACACTTAACTCTTGGCTTGTTGGGTGTCGTTAGGCAGAACACTTAACTCTGGGCAGTTCTGTGCCCCTCTGTAAGTATGAAGGAGCAACCTTGGATTGTGGATCTTCAGATAATACCGGCTCCAACATTCTGAATCTTGGTATTGAGCATTTAACCACACCTAACAGATACACCACCAGTGACAGCAAGTATTTAATCATTGTCACAGATGGCTGGGCTGACATGTGGCATGAAAGACTTATGAAAGTTCTAAAGGCAGGCAAGAATGGTTTATTTTATATGACTCACTGTTAGAAGAGGAATCCCTTTCCCCATCCCTAGATGAGCATGGCATACACCAAAGGCTTGGAAGCAGTGGTGGTGGGGGTATTGCTGGTGGCCAGAAAGGCAGGCAGAAAAGGAGAGACACTTCCTCTTATCGACATCTTTGCCAAGCACCTGCCCTTCCCAGAAGTTCAAACAGGTCATGTCAGGTTTATAGCTCAGGCTCAAAGCTTTGAAAAGACTCACCATACGATATGAAATGATCAGAGAGAGAGGCAATTTATTATACCTGGGAAAATTCAATTGCTAATACCTGTCAGAAGTTTATTCACATGTTGTCAATGCAGTGATGATAAGTCAGAATTTACTGCTGTGTGGATGCAGCTAGGGCCATCTGTAAATTTCTACGTGTCCTTCACACAGGCTTTCCATTTCCTGGCATCTCCAAGTGGATGCTTCTAAAACATTATCATCCTCCTGAACTGTCATGCATGTGTGAAGGTTTTCTAGCAACAACAGCCAACCACTCTCTAGCTAGGGTAGGTATTTGCAGCCAAATAAATCTTTAATTATCTACAACAACATCCCAGCCAAGAATGCCCAGCAATCAGCCCACGTGCAATTATTAATCATGTGTAATCAGGCTTATACTGTGCTATGTAAAGGATTTTGTAGGATTGAATGCACATAAATTATCCCTTTCCTCAAGGTAAATACATCTGTCTTTTCAATATTAGCATTCTGTCCATCAAAGGATGAATAAATATAGTTTTCTTTTAAAATACAGACATGTTCCACTAAAGCAAAAACAGTTGGATTTCTGCTTCAAAACCCAATAATAACTCCCAGTTGGCTATGGAGTAAGATCCAAAGTCCTGGGAATGTCACTCATAGCCCTTTATAGTCTCACCCAACATTCAGCCCCTGACTCATTTCTCCCATTCATCAGAATGCACCTTAAGCTTGAACTAAGCAAGACAGCTTGCTGTTTTCAAACACAGTTCTTGTGTAATACAGGATGGTCCTCCGATAGTAAGGAAATGAATGCAGCATACAGGGGTACATCCAGATCCTGAGTCAGACATGAGCACTTCAAATGGGGGACTAATTTACTCATTCATTCACTCATTTCTTCAATAATTTTATCAGCCACTGTGTTAGGATGGTATGACAGAAGGGTATGAACAAAAATGAGCAAGATATATCCTAATCTCAAGGAGATCACACTCCCTTTGGTGAAAACACACAGAATTACTGATATTTGACTGTTTTTGACATACAAGACAGGGCATATGGTTCAACCTAATAGCTATGCCTAATATCAACTATTGCCAGGTGATTTCTCAACTGAGGACCAGAAATTGTCCCTGCTTAGAATTAGAGAGCAACCAAAGGGCAGTCCGAATCACAATGGGCTTATTGAGTTCCATATCACATACAGACAACCTCTTTACAGGACCAAGACATCACACTAACATGGACATGGAATTTACTAGTAATATAAGCACTGACTTTTCTAAAGTATGGGGAGGGGAAAAAAGACCTGAGACTCTAGGTGATGTCATTGATAGGGCTCAAGGTTTATGACCTTTATATGCCTCAAATAAAAGCAAATGTCTAAAGGGTGGGCACACTGAGGTCTGGGTACAAGGTAGCCCAGATACAAATTACACCTCAAGATTGACTGCCATATTCGTGCAAATGCAAGCCAAAATAATAATATCCCATTCCATTCAGACAGAGGGAAATAGGGATCATAGCACAATGATTGTTCAGGGAATACTTATCTCCAAATCTGGCTGGGCAGAAATCCTAATAGGACTTAGGAAACAAAAACCAATTTTTGAAGGCCCAAGTTGATCATAAAGATCCAGGCATGGGTGATTTTTAATTATCATCAATAGGTGGGGAAATATCCATAGCTGCCTTCCTCTGTTCCGCACAGATATATCTCATGGACACTGAAGCACTCCTCTGCCAAAGATTCATGGGGAGAAGCTAACAATCACCTTGGACCCAGCTTAGACAAACCTTCAGTATAAGCACAAAATTGAAGCTCTTCTGCAAGACACAGCCAGAAACCCAGCATTTACTGTTGTTCTAGGCTCTCCCTTCTAGGCTAACCTCCTTTCTTTCTGTATGGATTTGCCTATTTTAGACATTTCATATAAATATAATCATACAATACACAGCCTTTTGTGTATGGCTTCTTTCACTTATCATAATGCTTTCGGGATTCATCCATGTTAAAGCACACATCAGTACTTCATTCCTTTTAATGGTCGAATCCACTTCCACATGGGATTTAGGCTGACTTCAGAATATCCACTTCTAATGTGGCCCCTCAGTCCTTCTAATAGTGAAGAATCCCAAAAACAAATTCAGGGAGGTGCTCCAATCTGAAGGTACTACAATACATCCAGTCAGTGTCAGGAACAACCAGATCCTGGTTGGGTAGTATGTCATTTCTGAAATCCACTTCCCACCTGACTTTTTTGATATTCTCTAGAAACATGATAACCCATTTTATACTTCCATAGAACAGAACACCTGGAGTTGCGAGGGCTAAAAGGAGTCTGGAAGTGGGCGGTTCCATTCAGTCAATCAAGATCTTCTTTGCTAATTTTCCTGACATAAACAAACTTAAATATTCTCTAACATTTGTTTATAGCACATAATTTCTTTGGAATAATTTCTTTAAAATATATGCATATATATGTATATAAATGACTTAATGCTGTGCATTTTAGGCTGCAAAAGTTAGTTGGTTCTGAGCATGGAAAACATGTTGTTTTTCGTGGGGAAAGAAAGAGAGATCAGATTGTTATTGTGTCTGTGTAGAAAGAAGTAGACATAGGAGACTCCATTTTGTTCTGTACTAAGAAAAATTCTTCTGCCTTGAGATGCTGTTAATCTATAACCTTACCCCCAACCCCGTGCTCTCTGAAACATGTGCTGTGTCAAATTCAGAGTTAAATGGATTAAGGGCTATGCAAGATGTGCTTTGTTAAACAGATGCTTCAAGGCAGCATGCTCCTTAAGAGTCATCACCACTCCCTAATCTCAAGTACCCAGGGACACAAAAACTGCAGAAGGCCGCAGGGACCTCTGCCTAGGAAAGCCAGGTATTGTCCAAGGTTTCTCTTCACCTGATAGTCTGAAATATGGCCTCGTGGGAAGGGAAAGACCTGACTGTCCCCCAGTCCGACACCCATAAAGGGTCTGTGTTGAGGAGGATTAGTACAAGAGGAAGGAATGCTTCTTTGCAGTTGAGACAAGAGGAAGGCATCTGTCTCCTGCCCGTCCCTGGGCAATGGAATGTCTCGGTATAAAACCCAATTGTATATTCCATCTACTGAGATAGGGGAAAACCGCCTTAGGGCTGGAGGTGGGACATGCGGGCAGCAATACTGCTCTGTAAGGCATTGAGATGTTTATGTGTATGCATATCTAAAGCACAGCACTTGATTCTTTACCTTGTCTATGATGCAGAGACCTTTGTTCACGTGTTTATCTGCTGACCTTCTCTCCACTATTATCCTGTGACCCTGACACAACCCCCTCTCTGAGAAACACCCAAGAATGATCAATAAATACTAAGGGAACTCAGAGGCTGGCGGGATCCTCCATATGCTGAACGCTGGTCCCCTGGGCCCCCTTATTTCTTTCTGTATACTTTGTCTCTGTGTCTTTTTCTTTTCCAAGTCTCTCGTTCCACCTAACGAGAAACACCCACAGGTGTGGAAGGGCAACCCACCCCTTCAGTTTTTCACTGTGCAGACTGGGCTTTTGAAATGGGTTGATTCAGTTCAGGATTTTATGTCTCATATTTGTTTGGCAAATGTAAATAATTGAATGGGATTCACAGGTAGATATAATTCACACAGGCACATATAATATCTCCAAGACAAAAACTATTTGTAAATAACTTGCCCTCTTCTCCACCCACAAAATTGTGTGTGTGTGTGTGTGTGTGTGTCTATTCCTTATCACCAACAGTGACCAACAATTAGAGAAAATGCCTCATGAGAATGATAATCACTTGTTTAACAAATGTTGTTGGCCAGGCGTGGTGGCTCACACCTGTAATCCCAGCACTTTGGGAGGCTGAGGCAGGCGGATCACCTGAGGTTGGGAGTTCAAGACCAGCCTGACCAACATGGAGAAACCCCGTCCCTACTAAAAATACAAAAAATTAGCTGGGCATGGTGGCACATGCCTGTAATCCCAGCTACTCAGGAGGCTGAGGCAGGAGAATAGCTTGAACCCAGGAGGCGGAGGTTGTGGTGAGCCGAGATCACACCATTGCACTCCAGCCTGGGCAACAAGAGCGAAACTCCATCTCAAAAAAAAAAAAAAAGCCAAAACCAAAAACAAATGTTTGTACTAGCAAGCTCGTTGCCTCCTGCCTCACAATGCTTTTCCCACTCAAAGTGGTAAATTGACAGCAAGCTCAGAGTGGGCAGTGATTCTGATGACAAGACTGCAGTGCTTTGGGAACAAAATCTACATGAGTGAGACATTTCTAGGAAGTAGTCCAATGCTTATTCAACCTTTCATAAGAAATGACTGGAGATCTGACAGCAGCCCCACCTCAAAAGCACTCTGGAATGAAGACATCGAGGGTGCAGAAGGTACTCAGAGAGAGTAGAGAAGCAGTCATTATTGAAGCCCTATGTGTATGA
This sequence comes from Symphalangus syndactylus, assembly GCF_028878055.3. NCBI lineage: Eukaryota > Metazoa > Chordata > Mammalia > Primates > Hylobatidae > Symphalangus > Symphalangus syndactylus. The sequence goes on along the minus strand of NC_072434.2, from coordinate 78,546,183 downwards.
TTCTGTGCAGAGATTGTGTATGATGTATATGGGTACTATAGAATGGAACAACTCAACAGAAAGCAGTCCAGGTCAAATGCCAATGCACAACAGAGCAATGTATGCCAGAAAACAGAAGGAAAAAAACAAGATACTAAGAAGCATAAAGTAGTGCAGGTGATAGCAAACCAGTATCTAAGAGCCTAAAGAAGAAAACAGCCACACCAGAATACTCTGACCCGATCCACTCTCTCAAAGAGTATGCTGAGAATTAGCATGCTTGCTTTTCTTAAACCTTCATTAGCAACAATTCTGCTAATCACTGGAGTTAGCTGCCAGTACAGTTGCAGTTTTGAAGACAACAGACTTCTGTGTGCCCCAAACCAACATTATCATTAACATGTCTTTGCCTAGAATTAAGAAAGAAAAAAGAAGGAGGAAACAGAAAGAGGAAAAATGTCTTCTCTCTCTTATTCTCCTCCAGTCTAATAGGTTATTGAGCAAAAATGAAATACTTAGATAAGATTCCAAAGGTTGCATAGCTCCCAGTTAGGAAGCAGAGAAAGGTTAAGTGGGATCGTGATATGGTTTGGCTGTGTCCCCACCCAAATCTCATCTTTAATTGCAGCTCCCATAATTCCCAGGTGTTGTGGGAGGGACCCAGTGGGAGATAACTGAATCATGGCGGTGGTTTCCCCTATACTGTCTTGTGGTGGTGAATACGTCTCATGAGATCTGATGTTTTTATAAAGGGTTTTGCCTTTCGCTTGGCTCCCATTTTCTCTCTCGCCTGCTGCCATGATTGTGAGGCCTCCCCAGCCACATGGAACTGTGAGTCCATTAAACCTCTTTTTCTTTATAAATTACCCAGTCTTGGGTATGTCTTCATCAGCGGTGTGAAAACGTACTAATACAAATAAGTTTGGCAGTCCCTGTGATACTACAGTGTCAACTATCACCGGCACGAATTTTACAAGAGGACTCCAGTTAACTCAGGTTTCCAGACACAGTCTTTACATAAATGACAAAGCAGCAACTTTGGGAATGAAAACAAGCAGAATGTAAAACCAAAAAACAAGCAAACACTCTTTATCACACTGCTCGGTCTAGGTTGAGAATTTTTGTGACATGGTTACAGTTAGCTTCAGGCAGGCAGCGAATTGAATTTGTGAAATCAAATAATGCATGATGTAGTGAGATTTACAGAGATTCCTCTTGTTTATACATAAAGCCATTTGATGTACTTCTCTGAGAAGTTGTCTTGTTTATAAAATTACAGAGGAAACCGAGGAGATAACACGAACCGCAGAAAACTGATCTACAATTTGCCGAATTTTATAAGAACACTTCTGCTGGCAGACATGAATTATTATGGAATCTGTTTTGCATATTAATATAAAATTCAGTCCCTCTCTGACCTCAGTGAATGAGTGCAGAAAGCATTGCTAGAAAAGATGCCAATTTGGGCCGGGCGCGGTGGCTCACGCCTGTGATTCCAGCACTTAGGGAGGCCGAGGTGGGTGGATCACGAGTTCAGGAGATGGACACCATCCTGGCTAACACGGTGAAACCCTGTCTCCACTAAAAATACAAAAAAAAACCAAAAACAAACAAACAAAAAATTAGCCAGGCGTGGTGGCGGGCGCCTGTATTCCCAGTTACTCTGAAGGCTGAGGCAGGAGAATGGCCTGAACCTGGGGGGCGGAGCTTGCAGTGAGCCGAGATGGCGCCACTGCACTCCAGTCTGGGCAACAGAGTGAGACTCTGCCTCAAAAAAAAAAAAAAGGTGTCAATTTACCAGCTTGCCCCAGGGGTCCACAACTGGAAGGCACACAAGCTTTGATGGAATATTCTCTTTTACAGTGGACAAGACTTAGAAGCCCTGGTTAAAGGCATCAAGAAAAGGCAGTGTAAAGAAAAGCAAAGAATAGGGTTGAATAGGTAACTCCTAACTCCAGTTAGAGACAGGGCTCTGTGGTTATAACGGAAGGATATTCACCCCACCCACAGTGACCCACTGCTGCCCACTCAATCCCCTGCCTCCCGTAGCCCCTCCCCCAGTCCCTGACTCTGGGAAACAGGAGCCAGCAGCTTGGCTCGGGGAGTACAAATTAGAATTCTGAGCTTATTTTCCAACAAAAACGTTGTTTGCAATGATTAGATTCTCTAGTACTATTAGAACTAGCTCTCGGTTATTTGAAGATGAAACATGGTTTCATGAGTTGCCTGAGGATCTAACCTCCACCTATCGTATAGCATTAGATCTATGAAAAAATGTGTTAGGAATTCCAACCATGTTATAAGTGGATGTTTGGCCTGTACACCACTTGTAGATTGGCTGCAGCCTGTAATATTTTGGCCGAGGCATGGGTTCATGTAGGGTTCAAGAGCTTTGGGAAAGACTGAAGAGACTGAAGAAGGAAGACCAGGCTGGAGGCTATTGTTGAATATATGGCAGTAGGAATGAGAAGCAAAGGAAATTTTTCAGAGGTTGCCAAGTTGGCCTGGGGCTGTAAGGTTGAATAATTGTGGCAAGTAGGGAGGACAGAGAAGAAAAAGAATTAAATATTACTTTGAAGGGTTTTTTTTGCAATTTTTTATTGAGATAAACATCCACATAACATAAAATTCACCATCTTAAAATATACAATTCACTGGTTTGTAGAATATTCATGATGTGGTATACTCATCACCACTATCTTACTTGAAATATTTCCATTGACGCAGAAGGAAATCTTATACCTGTTAGTAACCATTCCTAGTTCCTTCCACTTCCCTTCCCTGGCAACCACTAACCTACTTTCTTTCCGTATGGATTTGTCTATTTTAGACATTTCCTATAAATGGAATCTTACAATTTGTAGTTTTGTGTGTATGGCTTCTTTCACTTATAATGTTTTCAGGATTCATCCATGTTGAAGCATTCATCAGCACTTCATTCCTTTTAACGGGAAGCATTCGTCAGCACTTCATTCCTTTTAATGGGAAGCATTCATCAGCACTTCATTCCTTTTAATGGCTGCATAATATTCCACTGTATGAATATATCAAATTTGTTTATTCATTCATCAGTTGGGCTGTTTCCATATTTCAGCTATAATAATGAAATTGTTAGGAACATTCATGTGCATGTTTTTGTGTGAATATATGTTTTCTATTCTCTTGGGTATATACCTGGGGGGAATTGCTGGGTCCTATGGTAACTTCATAATTAACTTTTTGAGGAACCACCTGTGATACTGTAATGTAATAAGAAATGGTAATAATAAAGGGGCATGGAGCTTCCATGCCCTCCCAGGCACAGCACCCTCTCAGCACCTTGATTTGCGCACCAACCTGGAAGCTCCCCCAAACTCCAACTTTTTGGGTTTGAATGGAGGCTTCATTTTATAGGCAGGCTATAAATCATTAGCCATGGGTGATTAAGTGAACACTCAGCCTCTCCTCTCCTTAGAGGTTGGGGGTGGGGCTGAAAGTTCTATCCCTCTGATCACCTTGTTGATCACCTCTGGCAACCAGCCCTCACCCTCCAAGAGTCACCTCATTAGCACACACTCAGGTATTGCTGAAAGGGGTTTTTTAAGAATAACAAAAGATGCCGTCTCACCCCATCACTCAAGAAATCTCTAGGGTTTTAGGAGCTCTGTTACAGAAACCAGAGACAAAAGCCAAATATATTGTGTCTTTTTATGTCACACTATCACACTGTCAAACTGTTTTTTATAGTGGCTGCATCATTTTACTTTCTCACCAGCAATATATGAAGGTTCTGATTTCTCTATAGCCTCGTCAATATTTCTTATTTTCAGTTTTTTAAAGAAAGTTTTATTCTAGTCATCATAAATGGGTGGGAAATGATATTTCATTGTGGTTTCAAATTGCATTTCCCTAATAATGAATAATGTTAGACATTTCATTGGTGATTATTGATCATTTGTGTATCTTCTTGAGAGAAATGCTTACTTAAATCCTTTGTCCATTTTTCATTCATGACTTTTTTATTGTTGAGTTTTAGGAGTTCATGGTATATTCTGAATGCTAAACTCAAAATACATAATTTGCAAAATTGCCGTCCCTTTCTGTAAGTTGTCTTTTTACTCTGAAGTCCAAAGTATCTGTTTTTCTTTAGTGGCTTGTGCTTTTTGTTTGATATTTAAGAAACTGATGCCTAATCTAAAATCATGAATATTTACTCATATGTTTTCTTCTAAGAGCTTTACTATTTTAACTCTGACACTTAGGTCTTCAAAATAATGAAGGTAGACCCCTAATCTCACACCGTATACAAAAATGGACTTATGTCCCAGCACCATTTGTTGATAAGGTTATTATTTCCCCATTGAATAGTCTTAGTACCCTTGTTGAAAATCAATTGATTATTTATGTATGGGTTTCTTTCTGAACTATGTCATTCTATTCCCTTGATCTATATGTCTATCCCTGTACCAGCAGCACGCTGTCTTGATTACAGTTGCTTTGTAGTACCTTTTGAAACTGGAAAGTGCAAGTCTTCCAATTTTGTTCTTTCTCAAGATTATTTAGGCTTTTCAGTGTCCCTTGCTTTTCTATATGAATTTAGAATCGCTTTTGATTTTTTTCTGGAAAAGAGGCAGTTGAAATTTGAAGCTCTTTTAATTCTCTCTTTGCAGATCACAGTGTGGTGAGGGTGAAAGAACATTTAAATAAAAACAGAGACCTCAGTTCTGACCTGCAAGGTCAGTCGTGTCATTGTTCAGTGACTGCTTTTCCTTGTATAAAGTAAGATATTAAACTGGATAATTTTTAAGTTCCAGATCTGATTCTAACATCTTACAAAAAAAATTTAGCTATAGAAGAGGACTTAATTGCCTATTTTGAGAGTTAGTCAGAAAGAGAACACAAAGTACAAAAGGGCTTAGAGTCCCAAGGAATCCAAGCATCTATTGGCCAGATACAGAAGAAAGGGCCTGCAAAGGAATCTGAGGCTTAGCTTTTAGAGAGGTCAAAGAAAACCAGGGACTTGTGGAAGGAGAGAAACCAATGGAGAGGATTCATTCAGAAAGGAGCAAGGGGGATCAACAGGGCTGACTGTTGCGGAAGATGAGTTCATTGAAGACTGAAAAATGCCTATGGTTAAACTTAACATAGAGGTCTCTGGTGATCTTGGTGAAGTGAGATTTGGTGGAATAACATGCTCAGAAGCCAGCTGGAGTGGAATGAGGAATGAGTAGGAGGTGAGGAAATGGAGCAGTGAGTGTGGATAACTATTCTGAGAAAATTGGAGAGAAACAGCGGTTGCTGAAGGAGGAGGAGGAGGAGGAAGAAGAGGAAGACAAATCTTTAAGAGAGGCAGTTTTTGTGTAGTTTTGATTTTTAATATGAGAAAGACTTAAGACCCATTTAAATGGTAGAGGGAAGGAACCTAAAGGAAAAAGATGAATGCACAGGGGCAGAGAGATGAAGGAGGCCACAAGACTTGTTGAAAGTTGGAAGGGGACAGGATTCAACCTGCAGGTGAAGGGACTGGCCTTAGTTGGAGGACACCTTCCTCTGCAGTAGGAATCAAGGAGAGAATAGTGGGTGATGACAGAGGTTTGTAGACTCAGTGGTGGAGAGCTGAAGTAATTCCTCCTTGACAGCTTTCATATTCTCTGGGGAGCAACCCTCAATGTCATCTGCTGGGAATAAAGTGTTTGTGAAGGCCCTTGGAGGTGGAGGGTGGAGGCTCCAGAGAAAAGGCACACAACTGAATTGAGAAACCCTGGAGAGTGCCAGGCAGCACTGCAGACTGTGTGAATTGAGAGGGGTCGCTGTTCACTGTGCCGTGAGATTTTTCTGGAGCTGAGCCCCACAGCTGAGGTGCAGGCTATGAGAACCCACCTCCTGCCCAAAGCTTACTGGATCTCTGAAGGGTGCCTGATCCGTGGTAGCCAACCTCCCAGTCAGCATGACACTGCACACCCACTGACATGGTTAGGCTTTGTGTCCCCACCCAAATCTCATCTTGAATTGTAATTCCCATAATCCCCACATGTCAAGGAGAAACAAGGTGGAGGTAATTGAATCATGGGGGTGGTTTCCCCCACGCTGTTCTCATGATAGTTTTCAGGAGATCTAATGGTTTTGTAAGGGGCTCTGCCCACTTCATTCAGCACTTCTCCTTCCCGCAGCCTTGTGAAAAAGGTGCCTTGCTTTCCCTTCACCTTCTGCCGTGATTGTAAGTTTCCTGAGGCCTCCCCAGACATGTTGAACGGTGAGTCAATTAAACCTTTCTTTTATAAATTATCCAGTCTCAGATTGTCCTTTTTAGCAGTGTGAAAACAGACAAATACACCCACCATTAGCAAGATGCTTTGGTAACTCACTGGCAACTCTGCATTTCCATTGCAGGACTCACCCCTGCCAGGCTCTCTCCCCTTGGGTGGCACGCTTTATCTACAGAAGAGAACTGCTAGGATTCTAGCTTTTTCTTTTATTTAATATTATTATTGTGGCTAGGCATGGTGGCTCATGCCAGCACTTTGGGAGGGCGAGGCTGGTGGATCACCTGAGGTCATGAGTTCTAGAACAGCCTGGCCAACATGGTGAAACCCCATCTCTACTGAAATACAAAAATTAGCAGGGCATGATGGCGTGCACCCATCATCCCAGCTACTTGGGAGGCAGAGGCAGGAGAATTGCTTGAACCTGGTAGGTGGAGGTTGCAGTGAGCCAAGTTTGTGCCACTGCACTCCAGCCTGGGCGACAGAGTGAGACTCCATCTCCAAAAAAAAAAAAATTATTATGATTATTATTATTATTTTTGTAGAGAGAGACAGGGTCTCGCTATGTTGCCCAGGTGGGTCTCAAACTCTTGGGCTCAAGTGATCTTCTCACCTCAGGCTCTTAAAATGTTGGGATTACAGGCATGAGTCACCACACCCAGCTACTACCTTTTTCTTTTAAAAAATGCTTTCTGGGTTCCAAACTATCCTCTCAGAATTAATGGGGATGTCACCTTGATAATACATTTAAAATGTATTGGCATGTATTACCTGGCAATACATGCCACAATTTCATAGTTTTTTAACTTTACCAAAGAAAAAAAACCAAGGAGTGAATTATTGCCATTATTACCTTTCCAATATTTCAACTGTAAACCAAAAAGTATCTGAGACAGGTCTCAATCATTTCAGAAGTTTATTTTGCCAAGGTTAAGAACATGCCCAGAAGAAAATAACATGGAATCACAGACAACAGTCTGTGGTCTGTGCCTTTCTCCAAAGCTGAACTTGAGGGCTTCAATATTTAAATGGGAAAAGTGGTCTGGAGCAAAAATGGGCGGGGGTGGTAATCCACAAGTTGCAGGAGAAAAGGAGCAGGAGGGGAATAGTCAATTACTCAGTATATCAGCACTTTACATAAGATAAGGTGAACACAGAGTAGCTACCTGTGGGGATCTTTAACCTTTTATCTGTAGCTATCTGCTTAGGAACAAAAGGAAAGGCAGCTTCTTGCAAGACTCAGCTTTCAGTTTTTTTTTTCCTTTTGGCAGTGAGTTGGGGTCTTTATTTTCCTTAACATTCTCCAGATTTCACACCACTCCCATAGATAATAAACTATTTTATTTACTCCTGACTGCTCTACAGTGTGCATAGCTTGGTCCTCTTTTCTAACGCCCTCAGTTGTTTCTCAGTGCGGAATGAATTGCTGAAGGTGCTTCCCACACATTTTATCTGGAATCTTCTCAAAATAACTATTCTTATCATTCTATCACTTTATCAGCACAAGGTGCTTAGCCCACATGCTATTAGCTTGCACTAAAGACATGTTTCTTTGCAAATATTCCCATATTTTTGTACATAGATTAAAATATATGCTCTTTCTAAGGCACAAGGCTGATGGAGACCACTTCCGTTGGCTCTCCCCATAATGAGGTGAAGGGCTTGGCATGCATATGAGGTTGCCACCACTGTTGACTAGTAGTTTTCCTCTTACCAGTTTGTTTGTTTCTTTGCTGAGATGTTTCTTCACCCAAGGTCTGTTTTTGGTTCATTATTTTGCCTAAATCATCTGTGTCCTTTGTTCTAACATGGAGCATATGTCTCTCAGATTTATATCACTAACTTCTCAATTTCTCTTTCACGGTATGATTTCCACATGGTTAGTACTCTCTCATCAGTGTATCTCACTACCATGTAAAATTAAACTTTTCAGACTGAGTTCTTTATTTTCTCCTTGATTCCTAAGTCCTCATTGCCATGATTTTCCTTTGGTCCCAACATCAACAAACTCAGACGTCACAGCCCAAGGCCAGGCTCTTGATCAACGCCTTTAGTTGACTTTCCTTATTTCAGTCTCAGCTCCTCCCCAGACATCTCAAATGTGGTAAAGGCAGATTCTCATCAGTGTCACCTGGATTTCCTTTCTTCAATGCCAACAGTGGCTACCAGTTGCTTTTCCTACCAACTGAAAATAACATGCACTTGAAATATTTTTGCCCTAACCTCACTCAGTTCCCACAAATTCCGCTCTACTCTCTCTACTTTGATTGCTTTCTGCAAACTTTCTGAACCTTCTCTATGCCTCTGAGAAAAGATCACCTCCTGCCTCTAAGAAATCATGAACTTTGAAACCTTTAAAATTCTGCTTGAGCTCCACCCCTGCCTGTCTTGCCTTTTCTGACTGGGCCCATTGGGGCTCCAGTGTCTCTAGAAGTCATCCTACCCTCCCCCACTTCATCTTTCCACCTACTTGGGCACTCGGAACTCATATATACGTATCTGCATGGGTTGAGCTGTCATGGCTGTGGTTACAGATTTTGTCGATTGTGTTTTCAATATCTGTGTCTATTTGCTAGTTGCCTCTATTACTTGACATACTCCTTTAGGGCAGCTGCCTGCTCTGGCATTGCTTTTAGAAGTGCCCAGTGTTCAATCATTGTTAACTGATGACAAAGTCAAAAGAGAAAGAAGTGGGTCCAGAAGAGATAATAGCAGGTAATGAAAAGAGAACAGGACCAGCAATCAGGATGGAAGCTTCTGCTACTGACCAGCCATGTGACCCGTGACCTTGATGTACATTTTAAAGGGAAAGCTGAAGGGAGTGTTTAACTTATGAAGAGTAGGATGACAACCAACACCTGTGAAAAGAAGGTGGTTTTCAGACGGTGAGACAAGAGGGACGTTTCTTAAAATGTAGCACCAAGCACATTACTAGAAAAACAGTAGAAGACTAGATGGAGAATTTTGCTAAACTCAATATGGCTTCCAGGCCTGCCAGACCTAGCAGAAAAAGAAACTAAAGCTTGGACAATGATACACAATATAATGACACTTAACACGACCGAATGCACAGTTAAAAATGGCCCAGATGGTAAATTTTATGTTATAAATATTTTACCACATTTAATAATAAAAAAAGAAACTAAAGCAAGTACGACATCAAACTTGAGACTTTTTCCTGGGACACACACATGCAAATGGGAAAAATGAGGGAAAGAACAGAATATAAGTCCAGTGGTTTCACAGTTTATACTAGATTTTTATTTTATATCGACAATGAAATGAGTGGTATGTATCATATATTTATCATATCAGAGGAAGTGATTTAAATTGATCTGATTCACAGAATTTCAGAATGATTTCCCAGTACCTTTAACGCAACTGGGAGGTAGGTGACAGGTATCCTGATGGATAGGCTTGATGGTTTGTTCACAGTCTCCAACAGCTCTGGCTGCTGCTTCTCTCCATGATGACTTTTGTGTTTTGATTATCCAGCTATGCAAGGTGCTTATGGAAGGACTCAAGAAATAGAAGATAGAGGACTGGGCATGGTGGTTCATGCCTGTAATCCTAGCACTTTGGAAGGCAAGGCAGGAGGATCTCTTGAGCCCAGGATTTCAGGACCAGTCTGTGTAACACAGTGTGATCCCATCTCTACAAAAAATTTTTAAAAATTAGCCAGACGTGGTGGCTCATGGCTATAGTTCTACATACATGGGAAGCTGAGGTGGGAGGATTGCTTGAGCCCGGGAGTTCAAGGCTGCAGTAGCTATGATCATGTCACTGCACTCCAGCCTGGGTGACAGAGCAAGACCCTGTCTGTAAAATAAAAATCAAAAGGAAATAGAAGCTAGCATATCTGCCCGTCTGGCATTTGTGTTCTTGTGGGAAAGGTACAGACACATCCACAGGGAACAGATGAGTCAATGGGATCACTTTGTACTGCCTCTGCAGCCACCTCCATCATCTCTCCACTGGGTTATCACAAACACCCTCGCCAGGTCTCCCGGTGCCCACGCCTGTCCTCCCACCATCTGCTTTGCCATATAATAACCAAAGTGATTCTTTTCAAACCTAAGTTAGTTCATGCCACTCCTCTAATCAAAGCCTTCTAGGGTCTTTCCATCTCTCCACGCCAAGCCAAGGTCCTTACAAGACCTCTGAGGCCTGGTGTGATGGGGACCCTTGCCCCCTTGCCCCCTTGCCCGTGGGTCCTGCCACTCTTTGCTGAGTCATAGGCCTTAGCCATTTTGGCTTCCTCCTGTTCCCCAAACACTTCAAGCATAGCCTCATTGCAAGGGGTTGCATTGGCTTTCTTTTCTGCCTGGAACACTGTTCTTCCCGAGATCCACAGCCCCCCACCCCTTTCTCTGTTCAATTATCTTCACATCAGAGATACTTCCCAGGTCACTGCATAGAAAATGGCAAGTTCCCCTCTCCGTCCCAGGCCCTCCTGGCTTAATTTTTCTCATTGTATTAAATTCTACCTAACATGTTACATATTTCGTTGTTTATTTACTTCATGCCTCTCTCTTTCTACCAGGGAGGGCCAGGGCTTTGTTTTGTTCACTGCATTATCTCCATCAGTGTCTGATGAGTGCTCAGGAAATATCTGTTGAGTGAATTAAGGGCCCAATGACTGGCATAGGCAATTGTCACTAACATAAATTTATGTTTGCATCTGAATAAAGGCAGAAGGAAACATGACCATAGCAGGTGCCTTTTATTAAGTGCAACCTTCTTCACAGATAAAGAAATGTAAACCCAGGGCACAGCTACTTAGACAAGACAGAAAAATATCCAGAATAAACTAGCACTGTGAGGATTGCCCTATTATTCTAGAAATCCTTGGAGTTAGCAACAGCACATAAAGCAATCATGCTGCCTACAATATCTACTGTTGTTGAATTAATTTCAGTAGTCACTTACATAAATCTGACTCTAAAAACAGTTATTTCCACTCAGCTACATTGTCATAAGTTCTCTCATTCCCAATTCAAGCAACCACACTCATGAGTCCCCTGATTCCTTTTTCTGTCCAGGCCTGTAAATTGTGCCAATTGTGCCCTGTGGGATATAATGAAACTTTATTGACAAGGGATAGTGGAGTCTCTTAATTCCCATAACTTCAACAACTAGCAACAATTTGGGGAGTAGAAAGGGTGGTCCTTGGCCATTAATTACATCTTAACGAGGCATGCCAATAGGAGGTACAGAGTTTGGGAGAAGCTGTTATTAATAGGTTTGTAGGTGGAAATCAGACATCTTTTGAAGCATTCTGCTGCTTTCTTCCCAAGGCTTCACTTCTTCAATGACAAATTGCATGTTCATAGATCCGAATGACATGGAATGTTCATTAAATATTCCTAAAAGTGTTATTTATTGTACCTTTCATGGTGAGAGTCTACTAAACTGATCATTTCTGTTTGACCCGTTAATGCTCTACTCTTATCAGAGGTGAGAGAAATGGCAAAGATTTGGAAGCACATGAATTTGGTCATGTAAGGACTGTCCACCCACCCATTAACTTACAGGCTCTCTGCCAGGCGTGGAGAACCCAGCAGGAGTGAGAAGAACGTTGTCTTTGCCCTAATGAAACCAGGATGGGAACAAGCTTTCTGAAAATGGTTCTAAAAGAAGCACCATGATGATGGAGCTGTTTGACCATTTTACTCTCTGGAGAGTCCCAAGTACTTTGAACAGTGACTGGCCCATAGTTTCTCAATAAGTAATTGTCAAGGAAATAAAGAAAGCATTTGACCAGCACCTGACCCCCAGCAGGTACTCATGTGTTGTAGTGATATTGATGGATTCTTGACTTGCCAGGTCCCTAGACTCTACCGTGTCTGCTCTTGGGTCCTCTCCACACATAGGGCCAGATGAGGGACAACTCCTTTAAAAGGTATACAGTCTTTTCACTGTATACCTAACAAGGCAGACTTTCTCTGATAGAGTCGTGAGAGTTTGTCGGCTGCCTGGAGGCAGGGCTTCAGGTGAGACAGGGGATTGCTCTGCATCTATTTCCTCATCTTCCAAAATGGGAGTTGAGGGTAAGCTCTCAGATTCTTCCTGGCTCTAACAGTCTCCAGTTGTAACTCTGCACAAATCTAGAAGGTTGAGAGGAGCATTAATTATTTATTTTAAGGAGGCCATCATACGAAATTACTAAAATGGGCTGATATGTTATGGAGAGGCATAAAAATATGTCGATCATAACATTACAAACAAAAACTGCAGAAAATAGACAAGTTCTTAAAATATGGAAAACAGAAAAAGATGTTAATATGAATTGTTAGAACAATTCTATGAACCTGATGAGATTAAAAAACAATAATACACATGGAAACTATCTATAAAGGTAATTAAAAATGAATTGCAGATACATCCAACATTCTGTTAGATTTGTCTATGGGAGAGAGGCATAATATGGCTATGGTCACCATATTTGCTAAACCGGAAATTAGTCAAGGTGATCTGAAACCAGGATAAAATACTTGGAATACAAACTTTAAAAAATCAAGACTATTTGGTTGGTATACGCATAAATAAATCCCTCCATGTATAGGAAAAGTAAATTATGTAAAAGCCTACTGGGAAATGAAGGCATAAAAACCATGTTTTCTATTTTGATGTGCTGTGCTTTCACGTCGGCATTAATGAAGTCATTGGCCAGGCAGCCTGCAGGCTTCATCATATTCACCCACTAGAGCCAGCAGGTAGGCCTTCCAGGAACCTGCTGTATGAAGGAAGGTCAGAACCTTCTGGGGAATGCATGAGAGCTCATCTTCACACCAGGGGATGTTGTGTTTGTACAGGGCTCCAAGGAGGAAGGTTGGTTTAGAATGGGCAGAAAGGATGGCCTTGAATCCAGCAGAGTATGTGCTGCTCAGACTTCTTTGGCTCTGCACGTTCTTTCCAGCCATTTAAACCAACTTCCTGGTGGAGGAGGTGGCTGGAAGATTTGGGTTTGAAAGCTCTGTATGAGATTAGAGCACAAGGTGGTGCTGTCTCCATTCCTGTATAACCAAGGCCAGCTCAAGTAAGAATGAAGGGTATCCTCTGGGAACACAGAACCTGGCAGCCAGAGTGTAGCACGGTCTGGGCAGTACGAGACTGGTGGCAATGAAATCAAGACACAACTGAGCATGGCGCCCATCAGGGACAAGGAGAGAGTGTCTGAGCTACAGGAAGAGCAACGGAAATGGCCGGCGAATGCGAGACTGTGTTAAGAGCGCCGGGGTGGAAGCCAAGAGAGGACCACCTCAGGGACCTTGGGACCCCTGTTCTGAGGACCCTGGGGGAGGCTGGGCTCCTATGAGCCTATGAGTGAGGCCTAAGAGGACTCTTAAGTTCTGGCAACTTGTTCTCTACCTTTTAGCTCTCAGCATTGCAGGCAGAGAGATGCTTTTAATATATAAATCTCGGCCCGGTGCGGTGGCTCATGCCGGTAATCCCAGCACTG